>NC_133408.1:90122272-90768409 GCF_049350105.2 Macaca mulatta
TGTGACCTCATTTATACCTTCCTGAATGAGGACTCAGGGGACTTAGGCTGGAGCAGGGTGGAGCTGGAGTGGACATGGAGGTCGTTAGACCTGTTCTCCTCAGTCCTTGCAAATGAACACCTCTTCTGTACTCAGGAGATCACACAGCAGACCCCGGCTTAAGATGGCAGATCTTTCGATGTATCAGACAACTGGATTTTTTTTTTTTTCGTTATGTTATAGTTTAAATAAAGAATCTATTATTTCATGGGAGAGAGAATTCTACAAAATTCTTCTGCTATTCCAGGAAAAATGATAATAAGTCATTGTACAACACATTTTCTCATTTGGCATTGCCTTGGTAAAGCATCGTGTTGACAAATGATAAAAGCGGCTTTTTGAAAGTGGAGACCTTTGTTCAAATTTCTCAAGTATATCTGCACTGACACATTTGCATTTTCAGTTACTGAAGAGCTTCCTCCTTTCAGAAGTATCTTCCCAGATTGCCAACAGAAAGGCCCTGGTGTTTGTGCGGACAGAAGCACTTTTCCTTTGATGTAATCTCAAAGCAGTTTCAACACAATTGAACACCTGGAAATTTTTTTTTTTTAAAGACAAATCTCTGAATACTTTTCCTGGCAATTTAGAAAAGTAGTACGTTGACCCATTGAGCCTGCTGTTTTATTGCTCTGTTGCCCAGGCTGGAGTGCAATGGCACGATCTCGGCTCACTGCAACCTCTGCCTTCCGGGTGCAAGCGATTCTGCTGCCTCAGCCTCCCTAGTAGCTGTAACTACAGCCACATGCCACCACGCCTGGATAATTTTATTATTATTATTATTATTGTATTTTATTTTAGTAGAGATGTGGTTTCACGGTGTTGCGCAAGCTGGTCTTGAACTCCTGAGCTCAGGCAATCCGCCCGCCTGGCCTCCAAAAGTGCTAGGATTACAGGCGTGAGCCACCACACCTGGCCTATCTTTTTCTTTTTATTTTTTTCTTAACATTTCCTTTTTCTGTTGGTGCTTTTCAAGAATTACTGCCTTCGAAGAAAGCAGGCAATTTATGGGGAAAAATTACAAACTATCAGATGTCACAAAACCTATATTCAAGGACTTCCAAAAAAGCCAGAAGATCAAATTGCTAGTTCAAAGCTGTTGGATTGCTGGTCATGTCATGAGGATCAGAAGGCTGAGATTTTTGTAGAAGCTCAGACCAGTGTGATAGCACTTGGTGGATCAAGAAATTTGCTGAAGGGACTAGGCTCATAGTAACTTCGCCTGGTGAGTAACTTTTTTTTTCTGTTGTTATCCCAGTAATGAAAAATGGATAGACACTTTTTAGAAAAAAAATGATCAACCTTATCTGAATTTGTCACATCCCTGGCCTCAGTATATGAACAGCAATTTTTCAGGCTAGCTGGATATGGAAACAAAACGATTTTGTCCATGATATCTTCCCTTCCCTGTCTGTAAGTGGATTGAAATTCTACTTTTAGAATACACACACACTAACACACACACACACACACACACACGGTAGACTCTGGAGAGAAATTAAAATGTTTCGAGGACCATGTCTGTAAACCATTGCTGTAAGTCCTTGATCCAAGTTACTTTTTTGTAGGTCTTTTAAGTGAGAGACATAAAAAATGGAATTTTGAAAATTACTTCTTCTCTGTATTTTCAGATATAACATAGTGTTCCCTTCTTCTGCTAGCCTGCCAAATCCATATTATTGATTTTGATCTCATCCTGAGAAACAGTACAGAAAAAATTGCTTCTTATAGTGAATTACTATAGAACGTCAATGCATCCTACTTATTAGTGCTCTAGTTTCTTTGAGGGAGGCTGAAGTCAGTCAAAACTTATGCTACTAGGACTCTTGTTATATCACCCGGAAATGGCCCAGTTTAATAGAATTTGTAAGTTCAACCAGCCATGTCAGCTCCAAGGTCAATGAAAAGAGTCTTCCTGATTTTACATCTTCATTTCTTCATTCATCCTCTCAGCAAATAGTTACTGTAAACAGTTTTCGTTCTGAATGCTGGAGATAAAAGGGCAAAGAAGCACAGTCTCAACACTCAAAAGCTGCCAGTCTGGCAGATAAGTATTCTAGATGCTGGCTTGGTTGGGCCTTGCTCATGTTCTTTGGCCTGTGGCTGCCCAAGAAGCAGAAGGTCTTGGGTTCATGAGCTTGTTTTCTTTCTTAATTTATGTAGCAGTTATTGCTTATAAGATCTATGTATGGTGTTTGGCGGAAAGATTTGATAAAATGACCCGATATTGTTCCTTTAAGGAGAAAATTAATATTAGTATAGTTTAATGAGAGCCAGACACCATGGTAAATAGTTTCAGTGCTTTATCTCCTTCCTCATTAGACCTATGCAGGAGATCCTCTTAGTCCCATTTCACAGATGAGGAAACTGAGGCCTAGAGAAGAGCAGTTACTTTCTTAAAGTCACATGACTAGTCACTGTGGCAACGACTGGGATCTAGCTAAGGCTATCTGTTTCCAAGTGCCTGGTCTGGACCCTTATGTGATATTTAGCAATATTAAGTAATATTTTTATACTTTGAATATTTCCTCTTCTGTAACTTGATCCTATGAATGGTCTAGCTCTGTCGCCCAGGCTGGAATGCAGTGGCACGATCTCCACTCACTGCAACCTCCACTTCTGGGGTTCAAGAGATTCTTCTGCTTCAGCCTCCTGAGTAGCTAGGATTACAGGCACCTGCCACCATGCCTGGCTAATTTTGTTTTTTCATATTTTTAGTAGAGATGAAGTTTCACTGTGTTGGCCAGGCTGGTTTTGAACTCCTGAGCTCAAGTAATCCACCGGCTTTAGCCTCCCAAAGTGGTAGGATTACAGGTGTGAGCCACCCTGCCCGACCCAAAAGAAGTTACATTAGAATCAATCTAGATACCCATCCCTCCATAAATACGAATCGCAAAATACCTATAAATCATATTCAATATCTATTTATTAAATGTCAAACATACAAATCCTATTATTGTTTCTCTTTGAAAATTAAGGAAATATTAACTCTAAATTACACTTAAGACAAAGTGTATACATGAAAACTCTTTAGGGAAGATTTAGAAGATTCAGGCAAAATCATGAGAAAAGGTAAAATCAGACATTTCAATGTATGTGATACAAGGAGAGAATGTACATAACCCAAAGTGCCCAGGGCAAGGTGAGGTCAGTCCTTAAATTCCTGATTACATTCAGGTTTTTTGTGATTTTGTTTGACCTTTGTCTTGGCTTAATGTCAGCAGGGCCAATTTTTATGCGTTTATGTAAATATTGAAAAATGTTGGCACAATTTTAAAACAAACATAAGGGGAGATTCTTATAAAGACTTCTCAGGTGGTAGGCAACAGTTTGGCAAAAAAATCAAGGTGTTTGGCCCCTGAACAAAGCTCATCATTACAGGTAAGTTTTCTTCAAATTTTGCAATGTAGAGAAGAGATGTGACGCAGGCATGCAGGAGCTGGCTCAGATTTCTAGGATTCCCTCCTGGTTTGGTCACTAATCATGGTGAAACCTACAGAGAGGTCAGGTGACTTGGTTCATGCCATGGGAGTCAGAACTTTTCCAGCCCTAGCATGGGAGACATTACTAAGGAGCTTAGACCAACTGCAAATCTCTAAAGGACGGAGGCCTTATGTTCCACTGGTATCTCTCTGTTGAAAGTTTTGTGAACAAGTTTAGTTCAGAGATTTCGTTTCTTCAATTCTAAAAATAACCAATGGAAAAAAGTTAAAAAAAAAAAAATCAGCTACCCTCCTCATTTGGTCACCAGAAGGTGAAATATTTGATAATTTGACCGAAGCATGATTAATATCAAATGTCGAAATATTTCACAGTGTGACCATACTCAAAAGTGACATAAGCTGCATTTATTGTTTTTTATAAATCAGTCCAATAAGTTCATTTATTATGTGTTAGCTTCAGATGTCATTTTGCCTGGATGAGAAGAAACATCTTACAAAGATACTCTGTCTATTACATCCACTGAAATGAAAGTTTTCAGAGAATTTTCACAAAGTTGACACAGCATTGAGAAAAGTAAAAGCAATTATATATTTTTGTTTCCTTAGTGGTTGAGATCGTATGATGAAATTAACTTATAAGTTAAAAAGTGACCTTCTGATTCTCTTTCATCCGGTTGATTTCATGTGAATGGTAGCAATCAAAGTCATAATTTGTAGTTTTCTGAGAAGTGATTTTTCAGGAAAGTGCGGTGCAGGAAAGTGTATGGACTTTGTTTCTCGATGACTCCTGGGGCTGCCGCTTTCTATGTAACTGCCCTTTAGGAAGTGTATTTTGATTCACCAAGTATTCAAATTATAAAAATGCTGGTTCATTATAGAAAAATTCGAAAACACACAAAAATAAACAAAGCATTTAAGTATGATATCGATCCTTATCACATTATCATTTTGTTATACTTTTATTTCAACCTTTTTCCCATGCCTTTTGTTTGTTTGCTTTACAAAGTTGGAATCATACTAGACACACAATAATAGATCTGGCTTTTTCACTTCTCACTACTTCATAAACATTCTTTTCAAATGTCCTTAATATTTTGCAATAACAGAGCAAAGTTGAAAGTTCCAATTTCAAGTTGATCTGTACAATGAAGGTAATGGAGATTATGTATCTCGAAGGAATGTTGTATATATTACATGAAATTAAATATGGAAATTACCCACCAGAATGCCTGGCACTTGGTAGGTGATAGAAATATTAATTCCTCTTCCGGAATTCAAGTTACTACCCATGAGAGGTCTTTATACACTCAGGAATAAGACAAATGTATCAACCCCCATCTATTCAACAGCTCACTTCAGAACAAATATCACTATTTGTAAAATGCTTTCTATTTCTAAAAGACTAATTGTACCTGCTTCTAAAAGTAATTAGAATGTTTTACGTATTATCTCAAATATGATGTGCCTGAATACAAGGTGATTTTCCATTTTCCAGAGAAAATTTATACAAGTTTAAGAAAATATGTATTTTCCCCTCCCCCAACTTGAATGTGTAAATTTATAGGGATACAGGTAAAACAGTCAAATGTCTACTTACAACATTTAATTTCCTAACTGGATTATGCCTACAGTTGAGAAATATTGGCTTTGTGGCCCTATATTTCATTAAAGATTTTGTTTTGATGCTTCACATGCATCTAAAGCAACTACTTTAGAGCAACTTTCTAAGGCATCTCAGGTCTCAGTCTCCACTGTGGAATCCCCTTCCGATGGTGTTCCTGAATATTTTATTCTAAGAAACAATTATCCACTCACAAAAGGAAAGGAAATTATTTTTTCCGATTTATTCTGTTATTCTATATTTGTATGAAGTAAGTAAAAACTACAAGGACTTTCGCCCCAAGTAATAATGACCAAATTCATGATAAATTTCTTTGCTTTTATTTCCTTTTACCATTGCCAAAGCTAGCATTCACTGAGTTCATTTCATGTGGTATTTCGTCCAGTCCATCCTTCTGGATCAAAGCAGAGTATTAGAAGAACATTTTTTAATATGAGATGTTACACAAAGACTGTACCATACACAAGGCACCTCCCCATGTTGTGAGAGAAAATTTTGGGAAAGAAAGCCTCATTTTATGGTCTGGCACTTCCCGTCTATCTAAATTTAGTATGTAGGTATCCCTATCACAGAGCTAGGATTTCCAAACGTGTTCTCCATTCCTTGTGTTTTATTTGAGCTTGACCTTACAAAACAATCTACTCCTGAGGACAAAAGAGAAACATGCTGAATGCACAAACTATTTGTTATTTATTTAAGCTACCTGTTCCAAAATCTATTTGAGAAGACCTAAGTTAAAACACACAAGCACAGTCAGACCATTAAATTAATGCAGATGATCTAAAGCTCTAAGGAAAGAAGGAAAAAGGCCTGTGATTACCTAGCAAGGAGCACAGGTTAAAATTTTATGATCAAAGGAAGGAGAAAAAGGTAGGGGAATACATACTTCTTACTAACTGATAAAAAGAAGCACATCAACTTTTCAAATATCGTATTTTTTTCTATTACTAAATTAGAAAAGGACTTCAATGCATGAGTCCTTTAGAAGGAAATGGAAGAGTGGGCCATTGCCTTCAAATTCCATTTTGGAAAATGAAAGGAATGGTCATGAAACAAACCCATTGCATATTACCACTGGATCAGTGCTATGGGCAGCCTGACATTTAATGAGATGCACAGATGGTGATGCTCAGCAGACACGGTCAGGCAGATAACATGTAGTGATCTAAAGTGACAACAGAAAGATGGATTTGAGGACCAGGCCTCCTGCCATTTCTCTGCCATTCTGCCTTGAAGGGTCAAGCCAGGTGTTTTAAGCTGGACTTTGGCATGAACTAGACAGAAGTCAGTTTGAGGTTGAAGTTTCTGGTGAAACTTGGAAGGCAAATAAATTGTGCTGCTGATTAGAAAAAGCCTCACTTGTTTCGAAAAACAAAAGTGAAGAATTTCCATACACTGACTGCGTATATTAGACTTTAGTTAATGTAATGTTCTCTTTGATTTTCTTAACACGGCAGGTAAGGCAAATGATAGCCTATTAAAGATTGGGCGTGTGGAAGGCATGTTTCTTGTGATGATGGGGATGATGGCTTTCAGAATCCCAGGCATGTCAGAGCAAAGTGGAATGCAAACAGAGGAACTGAGAAAGAAGTGATTCTTCCTGCTTAATTGCTACAGATTTAACCGCCACACTCCAAAACACTGAATTTTTTTTTTAGTAAAGGCAATGCTTGGTCCTATAGGGTTAAAATGTCATGTCAAGGCACACAATCATAGCAAACAGATTGCTAATCATAACAATGATGATGACATTATCATCATAGCCTCTTATATTTCCATAGCACTTTTTTTTTGAGACAGGGTCTTCCCCTATTGCCCAGGTGGGTGTGCAGTGGTGTGATCAAGGCTCACTGCAGCCTCAAACTCCTAGGCTCAAGTAACCCTCCTGCCTCAGCCTCTTGAGTAGCTGGGCCTGCAGGCATGCACATCATACTCTGCTAATGCTTTTTTTATTTTTAGTAAAGATGGAGTCTCACTAGGTACTATGTTGCCCAGGCTGGCCTCGAAGTTCTGAGCTCAAGCAATCCTCCCACCTCAGCCTCCCAAAGTGCTGGGATTATAGGCATGAGCCACTGCACTGGGATCTATAACATTTTAATCAAATTGCTTTTTTATATCTTGTTTCATTTTGGTCTCACTTCAGTGCTGGTAGTGATGTTGAACTGATTTCCACTAACATCACTGTTTTTAGATAGATAAAACACCAAAAGCTTTAAGTTATTTGATTTGTGAAGCAACAGAGCTTGTTATGAGCAAAATTAACCAGCACTGGAACTCTGGTCTTTTGAGAATCCCAGACCACCAGAATTTGAAGAACTCAGGGAAACTGAATTAGAGTTTTTGATATGGACTGAATCACTGTGGAATTATTATAAGAAACTCTTTGGCAGTGGAACAACACTTGTTGTCACAGGTAAGTATCAGAAGAATACAATATTTCCAAGGTAATAGAGGGAAGGCAAGAAATGATTACAATGGAATAATGTAATAATGTTTAGAAAAGAGAGGAATTAGATGGGGATTTGATGTAGAAATCTCAGGAGAGACTTTAAAACAAATGCTCATACTAAAAGAGAACACAGATAACATTGCACAAATATCATAATAGGATTTGCCTTTGTGCATATATGGACTTCTATAAAGTGCTCATATATATTGTATGAAATGATACCATTAAAATGTTTGACCCTGAGACAAAATGTATTATGACAGGTAAGTTTGTGATAGACTCCATAAAGTGGACACATATTCATCTCTGATGGTCACAAGAGATGTTGGCTCTTGTGTGTTGGAGTCAGGTCCACCTGGAACTCTGCCTCCACCACTCGCTGCTTAGTGAAATTGAGTGATTATTCTCTGACCTCAGTTTTCTAATCCATAAAATGGGATAACAGTATGAATTCAGCAGGGTTGTATAAGAATTGCACAAGATAGTGTGAATTTAGTACCCAGCACATTGTCCAACCCAAAATAGGTGCCCAACAAATGTTCTCTGGATTCACGTGTAAAGAGAGAATGGGATCTACTATGGAGAGTTGCTCTCAGCCCATAAAATTTCTCCAGAGAATTCAGCTGTACTTCTAACTGCTCAAATGGAAGGTTATCTCAACATCGGCTCACACACACAAAAATTGAACTTATCGATTCGTTTCTTGTTAGAAGATTTTTAATCACTTGGCAAAAACATTGCATTAAGATGTTTATTTTTTATTTTTGTTGTTCTATGTGCTTTACTTAATCCTTTATCTTAATTGATACCATTTCTAACACCAACATATTGGTCCTAAGATTTGTAGCCAATTAGTTTAGGGTTCTGTTCCTATGTCTCAGGAAAAAAAAGGTTAAAATCTTACCAAAAATGGTCAAGATATCAAATCAATTAAATCCAGATGGAAACATCATAAATCTGAAATACATATTTAAATATAAAATGGCTATAACTATTTATCTAACGAAAAAATAAGAAACAGAGAACACTGAAATAAATACCCATATGTAGATTTAATATATCATGCCGTCTATAGAAAATGTAGTTGATACTTGGTAAATTTGCAATGCTGTATTTTAATAAACTACAAACAACTTAGGCAATTTAACTCACATATACTATTTAATTATGCAAATAAATGTGCATAGATGAATCCAGCAGGTTTATCATTTTAAATAAATAAAATATATAAATTCTATTTATGACTGAAGTAAAAACTTATCATACTTGACCATAAAAAACACTCTTAATATGTACATTTTAAAAGTAGTATTTTTAAAAATCATGTGAGAGGATGATTCAGAATATCGGCCCTTACCATGTATAATGAAGTATGCTATTTAATGATTTGTTAACTATTACGTTGAGGAAGTTATGGAAGTTCCAGATTCATTTTGTCCTGAAAAGAATGAAACTTAAAGAATCTAGCTAAAGAAAGGGGACAAGAGGCAATGAATGCCTTGGTACCATACAAAAAATGTCCAAGTTTATCATTTGATTTTTAATTTCTTTAGTACAATGAATTAGAAGTATTTCCATGAAGAGACACTAGTTCCTAGGATGAAAATTAGATTGGAAAATATATTGACTAGAGACTAAAATTATAGAAATATAATGTACAATTGAAAAATTAATCTTATATTTTATAACATGCTTTTAAAATTAGAAACAAACTATATAGTGGAAAAATATACACTGTCTCACAAGTATAACAAATAAAATACTATTTGCACTAAAAGCAAAGAGTATGAAATTAAAGTAAGCACATTATGCCTAATTAAATTTATAGCATGCTCAAAAATTAATATTACTGTATATGTTTATTAATTTTGTATGAAAATCAGAAACTTTGCTACAGAAACAGAAATTATCAAGATTGTTTTCTTTTCTTCTCAAATGAGAAATTTAATTCTTATTTTCTTAAGAAATTGTTCAATTATCAAACTCACTTCACATCAGCCAAAGCATTGGAATTTCAATTCGAAATCAAATTAGAAAGAATTGTAACATTTCTAATTTCACTTATTAGATTAAAAATAAATGTAGAACCCGTTAACATTCCAGATTCAAGTGATATGCCTTTGTAAACGTATAATGCTCTGTTATATATCTTGACCCTATGCATATAAGAAGCGCTGGAACCATGATTTTAATAGAGCAATTACATATAGATTTTATTCAGCAGGCTAAGACAAAGAGAATAGTGGAGCTTTAAAACAGTTAAGTAATATAGAGAACAGACACAAATTCTAAGAGAGACATAAGGAGTCAAAATAGAGATATACTGATTTACATAGATCTTCTCATTAATGGGGTAAATTTATATAAAAACCAATATAAAAAAATACACCCCTGGTGCATTCTTAGTCATTCTTAAAATTCAAATGAAATTCCAAAATAAAACCTGCTTTTGGTGTATGTTTTCTAAAGGAAAACAAAATTTTGATAAGTGTATTATTGGATAAGATGAACTCGAGAGGATTTCTGAAAATAATCAATAAAACATTTAAATAAGAGTTTTGGAAATGTTGCCATTTTGTTTCTAAATTCAAGAGATGGTGAATAATCTGGAGGTACAGCTGTAAATATTGCTCCACCCCAAAATTTGGAGGGTGCAGATGTGAAATTGAGATGTTATATAAAGTTAGATATTAACTAGGAGGACTGCTCATGGTATATACATTGAAGCTACATGGTTAACTCGATAGACAGTACGTACACGTGGAAGTAGATTCTGATTAAAACAAGTGACTATGTATTGTTAAAAATAAAAGTGAACAAAATGGCTAGGCATGGTGGCTCACACCTATAATCCCTGCATTTTGGGAGGCTGAGGCAGGCAGATGACTTGAGTACAGGAGTTTGAAACCAGCCTGGTCAATATGGTGAAATGTGTCTCTACAAAAAACAAACATTAGCCAGGCATGGTGGTGCATACTTGTAGTCCCAGCTACGTGGGAGGCTGAGGTGGGAGGACCACTTGAGCCTGGGGAGTTGAGGCTACAGTGAGACATGATTGTGCTGCTGCATTCCAACACGGGTGACAGAGCAAGCTGCAGTCTCAAAAAAAAACAAACAAACAAACAAAAAAATTCTGACATTTGTTCATATGGGAAATAAGATAAATAATAATATTTTAAAATTCTGACATTTATTCATATGGAAAATAAGATAAATAATCAGATAAATATGGTGCATTGCAGAATCAGTGAAATGAAGAGTGGGAGGACACAAAATTGTGAAACGTGAGAATGTGTGTTATTTGGCTAAAGAACATAAGTTACAAAGGATGGAAAAGGGAAGTGGGAAAAGGACCAGAGTTTCATCTGTAGAAAGATCATTGAAGTTATCTGATCTTTTCCCCTTTCCCCTGCCATCCACCTTGAAAACATGCTTCATATGATGAAACAAAAGAGATAAAAATAAAATAAATATGTTTGTGAACATTGGAAGCCTTGGTAGGAGGCAGTTAAAAATCACACTCCCTCACAGCATGTGCAGAATAAACAAAGGCCAGATTTTCATCCAGCATGTGACACTTGAGAGCTGTAACTTTTGGCAAGTTATTTAACATTTTGATCCTCTTTTCAACCTCTGTAAAATAAGCACAGTAACAAGTACTGTGCAGCCTATCCTGGATGAAAGGCCCCGGTGGACACTAGCTCAATGGCACTGTCTCTTTTTATTGTTATGTACTAGGCCATTCCAAACCGTGCAATGTGTGTGTTTCTCTCATGATTCTTTTAAATTCATATTCCATTTCTCCCCATAGATAAACACCTTGATGCAGATGTTTCACCCAAGCCCACTATTTTTCTTCCTTCCATTGCTGAAACAAACCTCCATAAGGCTGGAACATACCTTTGTCTTCTTGAGAAATTTTTCCCAGATGTTATTGAGATACATTGGCAAGAAAAGAACAGCAACAAGGTTCTGAAATCCCAAGAGGGGAACACCATGAAGACTAACAACACATACATGAAATTTAGCTGGTTAACGGTGCCAGAAAAGTCACTGGATAAAGAGCACAGATGTATCGTCAGACACGAGAATAATAGAAATGGAGTTGATCAAGAAATTATCTTTCCTCCAATAAAGACAGGTATGTGTTTACACATATCTCTCCAAACACGTCTTTGAAAGGGAATCCTGCATTTTTAATTTCAGTAATTAATGAAAAACAAACATAAATCTTTCTTAGATGTTGTTACATTTAATGGTAGCGTAAATGCCCTGCTACTTTTCTATAGAATTAAAATGGTATGGGTTTGGAGAAAACGAAATTGAAAAAGTTACTGAAGGTTTCTCAGCCTCAGCTCCATTATCCAAAATAAGAAAGTCACATGCTGGTTTTTAGGGTTGTTAGATGGATTAAAGGAAACAACCTACACGGAAGCATCTAGCAATGTAGCAAGTGGTAAATGCTCAAAAAGAGTTCTCCTTTCTTTTGATGACTTTACTTGATCGGGAAATAAAAACAAGTATACGTCTTTCAGGAATGTTCTGCCCAAGCAGGAGAGTAACTCACCTCAATCTTGCTACCCACAAAGTTTAACCTACAAACCATGGGTTCATTGTTGACAAAATGATGTTTATCTGAAGAAGCCAGAGCAAGGCTCTACAAAACATAAAATAGTCTTGGCCACTGTAGTTTTATGGGGGCCTTGTGCTTTTCAGATTTTCAGTTTACATGTCACCATAAAGTAACATTTCATAATTAAAGGTTGGTAAGGTTTACATGTACAAACATTTTTCCATTTTCCATAATAAATGCATTTCCTACCATTGGTGAATGCATCTCAATAAACATTTATTGTACAATTATGACACGCCAGGCTTAGTGGAAATGTGGATGAGCAGACAAGGATGAGTTACTGTCCTAAGGAGGATGCATGACAGTGCAGCGAATATACTCGCTTCCTGATCACTCAGGGTCACTCATGATTCATGCATGAGGTCCCCAAACAGTGCCTTTGATGCAGACTCTGTACACGTCTAGACCATTGGGCAGAGGGCTGAACGTGCCCTGGGCCAGTTGTCCAGTCCCTCACTGTATGTCAACATCCTGAATATGAACATAACAGTCCAACAGCTCCAGAGTGGTCATGAAAAGGACTCATTTTGTGCATTTTCCTGTGGTTAACAAGTCCTTTTTAGCCAGTGGGGGAAAAAGCATTAACAAAATATTTGAAGACCTTCGCCATGTACCATTCCAAATTTCTAGGGTAAGTCTTTAGCTTTTCAGATCCTGAGTTTCTGCAATGATCAAATGTGATTTGGACAGTTGCCTTGACTTTCTCCTGGGGCTATGATGGAGTGCAAAAGAAACAATGGCAGGGAAAATGCTTGCTTTCAACACGGTAGCATGGATATGTTCATTCGTGTATTTACTGTATTAGGTATAGCCTTTCCTAAAACTAACTGAAGTGGGGTTATAAAAACAGTCCCAATTTTCTTTTCTTTTCTTTTTTTTTTTTTTTTTTTTTTGAGACGGAGTTTCGCTCTTGTTGCCCAGGCTGGAGTGGAATGGCACAATCTCGGCTCACTGCAACCTCCGCCTCTCGGGTTCAAGTGATTCTCCTGCCTCAGCCTCCCAAGGAGCTGAGATTACAGGCATGCACCACCACGCCCGGCTAATTTTGTATTTTTAGTGGAGACGGGGTTTCTGCATGTTGGTCAGGCTGGTCTCGAACTCCCGACTTCAGGTGATCTGCCCGCCTTAGCCTCCCAAAGTGCTGGGATTACAGGCGTGAGCCAGGGTGCCCAGCCCCTAGAGTCCCAATTTTCTATTTCCTTTGCTGAGACACCAAGAGAAGACAAAAGTGCAAAGCTTGAGGGTAGTCTTACCACTGTGCATAAGTGTTCTGATTTTTCCAGTGATCACGGCAAAATAAAAAGTATAGTAAATTCCAGGGCAGTGAATACTACATGGGAGAGAAGTTACAGTTTCACAATGTGTTTTACTTCACACTAAATTCTAAAAGTAAAATGTCTTTTTTTTTTTTTTTTTCTGAGACAGTTTCTCTCTTGTAGCTCAGGTAGGAGTGCTATGGTGTGATATCAGCTCACGGCAACCTCCACCTCCCAGGTTCAAGCGATTCTTCTGCCTCAGCCTCCCGAGAATTGAAATTACAGGTGCCTGGCACCACATCTGGCTAATTTTTCTACTTTTAGTAGAGATGGAGTTTCACCATGTTGGCCAGGCTGGTCTCGAACTCCTGACCTCAAGTGATCCGCCTGCCTTGGCCTCCCAAAGTGCTGGGATTACAGACGTTGAGTCACTGCGCCCAGTCTAAAAGTAAACTGTCTTTCATGCACTTCTCAAGGCAACTACGTTAAGGAGGACACGTCTCTTAATGTCATTCTACAGTAGATTTCTAATGCTCTTTCTTGGAAGTTTGTTTTTCTGAGAAAAGCTAAAAATATAACATGGAAGTGATCATATTATATAATCAATGAAGTGCTTTTGAAGAAGATAAAACTAATCTGGTCCACATTTGCAATCAACCTTGATTGAGAGAGAGAGAACTCAGGATACACTTAGAGATTTTATTACCGGGAATAGTTACTTTATTCTTTTTACCTCAATCAATCAAGGCATGGAAATAAGTGATAGTCACTTTCATTTATATTTTAACAAATAAAGTCACCCTAAGGAAAATAAAAAGACATTGAAAACCCATTAAAGTCAGCCCTTAAAGATATTTGGACATGCAGACATGATAACTAACATTTGCATTCATGAGACTTACCCAAAACCTATATGTCAAGTCCATTTTTTTATAATACGCGAAATAAAGATCTCAGTGAGTGCATAAAATTGCACACCAGAGTCATATCCATATAGACCATAACACATCTACTAGAAAAATAATAAACCCAAACACCAATGCGACTCTGTTTTCTTCTGTTTTAAAATATGTTGTATTTATTTGCATGTTTGCTTCTTCCTTTTTTTTTTTTTTTTTTTTTTTTTTAACATCACAGATAAATTCAGCTCTCACCTCAGGTTTTATTCAGAGAACTAGCAATGTGACTTGTCCTGTCTCTTTCTAGTCCCAGAAAGAATTGCACTGAAATGCTGAGTTCCTATAATAAAAACGAGCATTTGCTGAGAATAATTAACATACTCAAAGAGATTTTCTTAGAGTACCCAATGGTGACATTATATTGTCTCTTTATAAAAGACTTCCTATCTATTTCTGTGGATTATTTCTACTAAGTACTTTTCAAATGTCCAATTTCTTTTCTTCCCCTACGACTACTGTCTGAATACTGGCTCTGCTATTCACTGATACGACTCTTGGCAAGTTGCCTGCACTTTTTAAACTTTATTTCCTCATTCAGAACATGGGGCCATACATAATTCAACTCACTTCAGTATTATTGGGAAATTAAACAAAAAATGCATGGAAAGAATTTAACACAGTGCCTGAGACAATAACGAGCACTCAGTAGATATTAGCTTTTGTTAATGTTGTTGTTGTTATGTCCAGAAGCACTGTACCTCCAGAAAATCATGGGTACTTGCTGGGGATGTTGGGAATATGCATGATTTCAAAAGAAATGACTGCTTTTTTCTGCTTAGATGAGAAAATTTTCTAAACTAGACACCTTCAAACACGTAAGATTCTGTTGTGGATTCTAGGACTGAAAGAATTCTTGGTGTGGTATCTTATTCCTGTAATACCAGTATTTTGGGAGGACAAGGCAGGAAGATTGCTGGAGTCCAGGAGTTTGAAACCAACCTGGGCAACATGGCAAAACCCTGTCTCTACAAAAAATACAAACATTAGCTGCTCATGGTACTGAGTGCCTGTACTCGCAGCTACTCAGGAGGCTGACATGGGAGGATCGACTGACCCTGGGGAGGTTGAGGCTTCAGTGAGCCGTGATGACACCATATTATACTCCATTCCAGCCTGGGTGAGAGTGAGACCATGCCTCAAAAAAAAAAAAAAAAAAAAATCCAAAATTATTCTTTTTGCTGATTTCCTGTCAGTAGTGTGTGCTGAAGGCTGTAAAGTAGCCACCTGTTCTCTTTATTTTCCATTGAACAAGTATTTATCAGAAACGTACTTTGTGGCAGGCACTGTGCTAGGAGCTATGCATACAGAAGGAAAACCAAGTGTTCTTGGATACTACACTACAGTTGTGATAAAAAAGGAAAAAGTATTCTTCACGAACTTCAACATCTTGATGTGCAGAAGCATAATATATGAATAAGATCTACCTAATTACATAGAATCAGACCAATTATTTCTGGGATTGTGGGCTAATATTTTTAGTAACTGTCCTCCTGCCTCTCTGTAACAGGTTTTATAAATATTCACTTAATTACACACACACACACACACACATACACACAGCTTGACAAATAATGGGCATGAAAAATTGACTAGTACTTGCTTTCATTCTTCTAGATGTCACCACAGTGGATCCCAAAGACAGTTTTTCAAAAGACGCAAATGGTAAGTTTTTGTGCTTTTTTATTTCCTCCTGATCATTTTAACTTTTGAACTTCTCTAGTTTGAAAAATCAGGGAATAGATTTTGCTAGGTTGGATGCTGCAGAATGAACCTAGTGATACTTTAAATTAGTCCCCCGTTTTCCAGGAGTTGTATTAACAAACCTAACTACTGCTTTGAGTTTGAGATGACTGTAAATTGAAGGGTATAGTGTTTTGCTTTCAATTATTTCAACAAACAGACTTTATTCATCCATGTGCCTTTTTTTTTTTTTTTTTTTTGAGAGGAAGTCTCGCTCTGTTGCCCAGGCAGGAGTGCAGTGGCGTGATCTCCACTCACCACAACCTCCGATTCCCTAGTTAGCCATTCTCCAGCCTCAGTTTCTCAAGTAGCTGGGACTACAGGCACACGCCACCATGTCTGGGTCATCTTTGTATTTTTAGTAGACACTGGGTTTCACTAAGTTGGCCAGGCTGGTCGTGCACTCCTGACCTCAAGTGATTCACCCGCCTCAGCCTCCCGAAGTGCTGGGATTACAGATGTGAGTCACTGCGCCCAGTCTAAAAGTAAAATGTCTTTCATGCACTTCTCAAGGCAACTATGTTAAGGAAGACACGTCTCTTAATGTCATTCTACAGTAGATTTCTAATGCTCTTTCTTGGAAGTTTGTTTTTCTGAGAAAAGCTAAAAATATAACATGGAAGTGATCATATTATATAATCAATGAAGTGCTTTTGAAGGACATAAAACTAATCTGGTTCACATTTGCAACCAACCTTGATTGAGAGAGAGAGAACTCAGGATACACTTAGAGATTTTATTACCGGGAATAGTTACTTTATTCTTTTTACCTCAATTAATCAAGGCATGGAAATAAGTGATAGTCATTTTCATTTATCTTTTAATAAATAAAGTTACCCTAAGGAAAATAAAAAGACATTGAAAACCCATTAAAGTCAACTCTTAAAGATATTTGGACATGCGGACATGATAACTAACATTTGCATTCGTGAGACTTACCCAAAACCCATACCTCAAGTCCATTATTTTAGAATACATGAAATAAAGATCTCAGTGAGTACATAAAATTGCACACCAGAGTCATATCCGTATAGACAAGAACACATCTACTAGAAAAATAATAAACCCAAACACCAATGTGACTCTGTTTTCTTCTGTTTTAAAATATGTTGTCTTTGTTTGCGTGATTGCGTCTTCCTTTTTTTTTTTTTTTTTTTAAACATCACAGATAAATTCAACTCTCACCTCAGGTTTTATTCAGAGAACTATCAATGTGACTTGGCCCATCTCTTTCTAGTCCCAGAAAGAATTGCACTGAAATACTGAGTTCCTATAATGAAAACGAGCATTTGCTGAGAATAATTAACATAGTCAAAGAGATTTTCTTAGAGTACACAATAGTGACATTATATTGTCTCTTTATAAATTACTTTCTATCTATTTCTGTGGATTGTTTCTACTAAGTACTTTTCAAATGTCCAATTTCTTTTCTTCCCCTATGACTACTGTCTGAATACTGGCTCTGCTGTTCACTGATACGACTCTCGGCAAGTTGCCTGCACTTTTTAAACTTTATTTCCTCATTCAGAACATGGGGCCATACATAATACAACTCGTTTCAGTGTTATTGGGGAATTAAACAAAAAATGCATGGGAAGCATTTAACATAGTGCCTGAGACAATAATGAACACTCAGTAGATATAAGCTTTTGTTAATGTTGTTGTCGTTATGTCCGGAAACACTGTACCTCCAGAAAAATCATGGGTACTTGCTGGGGACATTGGGAATATGCATAACTTCAAAAGGCATTACTGCTTTTTTCTGCTTAGGTGAGAAATTTTTCTAAACTAAACTCCTTCAAACATTGTAAGATTCCGTCGTGGATTCTAGGACTGAAAGAATTCTTGGCCGGGTGTGGTGTCTTATCCCTGTAATCCCAGCATTTTGGGAGGACAAGGCAGGAAGATTGCTTGAGCCCAGGAGTTCGAAACCAGCCTGGGCAACATGGCAAAACCCTGTCTCTACAAAAAGTACATAAATTAGCTGGGCGTGGCAGTGTGTGCCTGTACTCCCAGATACTCCGGAGGCTGAGATGGGAAGATCACCTGACCCTGGGCAGTTTGAGGCTTCAGTGAGCCATGATGACACCACACTATGCTCCACTCCAGCCAGGGCGACAGTGAGATGCTGCCTCAAAAAAAAAAAAAAAAAAAAAAAAAAAAAAAAAAAATCACAAAATTATTTAGGTTTTTTTTTTGTTTTTTGTTTGTTTGTTTGTTTGTTTTTTGTTTTTGCTGTTTTTTTTGTTTTTTTTTTTGCTGATTTCAGGTAAGCAGTGTGTGCTGAAGGCTGTAAAGGAGCCACTTGTTCTGTTTATTTTTCCACTGAACAAGTATTGATCAAAAACATACTTTGTGGCAGGCACTGTGCCAGGAGCTATGCATACAGAAGGAAAACCAAATGTTCTTGGATACTACACTCCAGTTGGAATAAAAAACGAAAAATGTATTCTTCACGAACTTCAGCATCTTGATGTGCAAAACATAATATATGAATTAGATCTACCTAATTACATAGCATCAGACCAATTATTTCTAGGATTGTGGGCTCATATTTTTAATAACTGGCCTCTTGCCTCTTGCCTATAAAAACTTGACAGGTTTTATAAATATTCATTTAATTACACACAGACACAGACACACACACACACACACACACCCCTTGACAAATAATGGGCATGAACAATTGACTAGTACTTGCTCTAACTCTTCTAGATGTCACCACAGTGGATCCCAAAGGCAATTATTCAGAAGATGCAGATGGTAAGTTTTTGTGTTTTTTATTTCCTCCTGATCTGAACTTCTCTGGCTTGAAAAATCAGGGAAAGGATTTTGCTAGGTTGCATGCTGCAGAATGAACCTCGTGATATTTTAAATTAGTCCCTCCTTTTCTAGGAGTTGTATTAAGAAATCTAACTACTGCTTTGGGTATGAGATGACTGTAAATTGAAGGGTACAGTGATATGCTTTTAGTTATTTCAAAAAACAGACTTTATTCATCCATTCATCCATGTGTCTTTTTTCTTTCTTTCTTTTTTTTCGAGACGGAGTCTCACTCTGTTGAACAGGTTGTAATGTAGCGACGCAATCTCACCTCACTACAACTTCTGCCTCTGGAGTTCAAACGATTCTCCTGCCTCAGTTTCTCAAGTACCTGGGACTAAAGGCACATGCTACCCTGTCTGGGTAACCTTTGTAGTTTTAGCAGAGACTGGGTTTCACCACGTTGGCCAGGCTGGTCTAGAATTCCTGACCTCGTGATCTTCCCCCTCAGCCTCCTAAAGTGCTGGGATTACAGACGTGAGTCACTGCGCCCAGTCTAAAAGTAAACTGTCTTTCATGCACTTCTTGAGGCAACTACATTAAGGAGGACACTTGTCTTAATGAAATTCTACAGTAGATTTCTAATGCTCTTTCTTGGAAGTTTGTTTTTCTGAGAAAAGCTAAAAATATATCATGGAAGTGATCATATTGTATAATCAATGAACTGCTTTTGAAGGAGATCAAACTAATCTGGTCCACATTTGCAACCAATCTTGACTGAGAGAGAGAGAACTCAGGATACACTTAGAGATTTTATTACCGGGAATAGTTGCTTTATTCTTTTTACCTCAATCAATGCATGGAAATAAGTGATAGTCATTTTTATTTATCTTTTAATAAATAAAGTCACCCTAAGGAAAATAAAAAGACCTTGAAAACCCATTAAAATCAGTTCTTAAAGATATTTGGGCATGCAGACGTGATAACTAACATTTGCCTTTGCGAGATTGACCCAAAACCCATACCTCAAGTCCATTTTTTTAGAATACATGAAATAAAGATCTCAGTGAGTACATAAAATTGCACACCAGTCATATCCATATAGACAAGAACACATCTACTAGAAAAATAATAAACCCAAACACCAATGTGACTCTGTTTTCCTCTGTTTTAAAATATGTTATCTTTGTATGCATGTTTGCGTCTTCCTTTTTTTTAAAAAAAAATCACAGATAAATTCAAGTCTCACCTCAGATTTTATTCAGAGAATTATCAGTGTGGCTTGGCCTGTCTCTTTCTAGTCCCAGAAAGAATTGCACTGAAATGCTGAGCTCCTATAATAAAAAAGACCTTTTACTGAGAGTAATTAACATACTCAAAGAGATTTTCTTAGAGTACACAATGGTGACATTATATTGTCTCTTTATAAATTACTTTCTATCTATTTCTGTGGATTATTTCTACTAAGTACTTTTGAAATGTCCAATTTCTTTTCTTCCCCTACGACTACTGTCTGAATACTGGCTCTGCTGTTCACTGATATAACTCTTGGCAAGTTGCCTGCACTTTTAAAACTTTATTTCCTCATTCAGAACATGGGGCCATACATAATAAAACTCACTTCAGTGTTAAGGGGAAATTAAACAAAAAAAAAATGCATGGGAAGCATTTAACATAGTGCTTGAGACAATAACGAGCACTCAGTAGATATTAGCTTTTGTTAACATTGTTGTTGTTATGTCTAGAAACACTATACCTCCAGAAAATCGTGGGTACTTGCTCGAGACTTTGGGGGATATGCATGGTTTGGAAAGGAATGACTGCTTTTTCCTGCTTAGATGAGAAATTTTTCTAAGCCAGACTCCTTCAAACATATAAGATTCCGTTGTGGATTCTAGGACTGAAAGAATTCTTGGCCCAGTGTGGTGTCTTATCCCTGTAATCTCAGCATTTTGGGAGGACAAGGCAGGAAGATTGCTTGAGCCCAGGAGTTCGAAACCAGCCTGGGCAACATGGCAAAACCCTGTTTCTACAAAAAGTACATAAATTAGCTGGGTGTGTTGGTGTGTGCCTGGACTCCCAGATACTCGGGAGGCTAGGATGGGAGGATCTCCTGAACATGGGGAGTTTGAGGCTTCAGTGAGCCATGATGACACCACACTATATTCCACTCCAGCCTGGGCAACAGTGACACCCTGCCTCAAAACAAACAAACAAACAAACAAAAAACCCAAAACTATTTTTTTTTTTGCTGATTTCAGGTCAGCAGTGTGTGCTGAAGGCTGTAAAGTAGCCACTTGTTCTGTTTATTTTTCCATTGAACAAGTATTTATCAAAAACCTTTTTTGATAAATAAAAAGGCACTGTGCTAGGAGCTATGAATACAGAAGGAAGACCAAATGTTCTTGGAAACTACACTCCAGTTGTGATAAAAAAGGAAAAAGAAAACACTATTCTTCATGAACTTCAACATCTTGATGTGCAAAAACGTAATATTTGAATTAGCTCTACCTAATTACATAGAATCAGACCAATTATTTCTGGGATTGTGGGCTCATATTTTTAATAACTGTCTTCCTGCCTCTCTGTTGAAAGATTTTATGAATATTCATTTAATTACACATGGACACAGACATACACACACACCCTTTGACAAATAATGGGCATGAACAATTGACTAGTACTTGCTCTCATTCTTCTAGATGACACCACAGTGGATCCCAAAGACAATTATTCAGAAGATGCAAATGGTAAGTTTTTGTGTTTTTTATTTCCTCCTGATCATTTTAACCTTTGAACTTCTCTAGTTTCAAAAATCAGAGAATAGATTTTGCTAGGTTGGATGCTGCAGAATGGACCTAGTGATATTTTAAATTAGTCCCTCCTTTTCTAGGAGTTGTATTAACAAACCTAACTACTGCTTCAGGTATGAGATGACTATAAATTAGAGTGATACGCTTTCAGTTATTTCAAAAGTTATTTCAAAAAAACAGACTTTATTCATCCATGTGTCTTTTTGTTTGTTTGTTTGTATTGAGATGGGGTCTTGCTCTGTTGCCCAGGCTGGAGTGCAGTGGCACGATCTCGGCTCACCATAACCTCTGTCTTCTGGGTTCAAGCAATTCTCCAGCCATGCTTCTCGAGTAGATGGGACTACAGGTGCACACCACCATGCCTGGCTAATTTTTTATTTTTAATGGAGACGGGGTTTCACCATGTTGGCCAGGATGGTCTCGAATTCCTGACCTCGTGATATGCCCCCTCGACCCTCCCAAGGTGCTGGGATTACAGGTGTGAGCCACTGTGCCCGGCTTCATGTCTTTTGTTTTAATGACTGGGGGAAACATGATACCATGTTGCTTCTCCAGTAGTTTTGTTTTAGTCTTTTGTCTTTGCTAGTAGCTAATAACACAAACTAGTGTTTATCAAGTGCTTTTTACACAGAAGGGCTTGTTCTGCATTTTCTAGTTTAATCCTCTTAATATTCCTATAAAGTGGTACAATATTTTTTTCTCCCATTTTATAGTCCCTTTAAAGTAAATAATTATAAAAATCCCTTATACATGTCACACAGCTAGGCCTGGGATTTCAAATCAGGACATCAAACGAAGAGTTCATGCAGTTACTAAGTTTTCTATTCTTTTTCTACAGTAGAGTCAGATAGCAAGAAATTACAAAGCCAGGGACCTGAAACAAAAAGGACATGGGCTTTGCAGAGTGAAATTTCACTCCAGCTCTTTTAATGATTAGGTGTAAGTGACCTACATTTTGTGAGTAACATTTTTCTCATCACCTAACTACGAATAATTACACCTGATTTACAGTTATTGAAGAGATAAGGACATGAATGTGAGATGTCTGGCATAGGGTATCTCATTTATCAGACACAGAATGAGTACTTGTTTCTGGCCTTTTCTCTCTACATATACACAAAGAATGTGACCAGAAGCGTTGGCCCTAGCCCTGCTCAACTTTCCTTTATTTCCAATACCAAGGGGCTCTGACTTAAGCTGCCACACCAGGCAAGGAGGGGCAGTAACATCTCACTTGACCAAGGGCAGGGAGTTACGAACACATCACTTCTTGAGATCCTTTTCCACACCAAGGACTGATGTTTCTGGAGTTCTCACTTGATGAAGACAAAACATGTAAATGGAAATTTCCGCAGGAAGAGACTCAGCCTTGTAGCTCATTGAGTAGCAACTGCTGTCCACCATCACTGTCTTTACTTATTCCTTGACAGCACATATCTCTTGCAAAGCTTCAAATAATATGAAATGCAATCACCCAATAATAGCATAGCCATAATCAGAGACATTTAGGAAAGACAGGTGGGTGTGCCACAACTACCTAACACATCAGCGAATCTGGATTAACCACTTTCTTTGCTTTCCTACAAAGCAACCTTACTTTTTAATAGCTTGGAATGTTCTACGTGAATTTAGCAGAGGTTGTTAATCAACTTGAAAGCTGAATGCTGACTTGTCTGACTCTTGGTGGTGGTGGTAGCAGTAGATGTTTACTTTTAGGTTTTGGTGGTGGTAGAATATCACTTCAACGTAAATCGTCAGAAATAAGTATTTGTGAACCCCTCTCCCATTAATATGTCTTATTCTGTAAAAAGAACATGTGAAATTTCTCTTAGATGCACAACTGCTGCAGCTCACAAACACCTCTGCATATTACATGTACCTCCTCCTGCTCGTCAAGAGTGAGGTCTATTTTGCCATCATCGCCGTCTGTCTGCTTAGAAGAACGGCTGTCTGCTGCAATGGAGAGAGATCGTAACAGACGGTGGCACAAGGACGCCATCTTTTCCTCATCGGCTATTGTGCCTAGAAGTGTCTTCTGAGGATCTAGTTGGGCTTTCTTTCCGGGTTTGGGCTATTTCAGTTCTCATGTGTGTACTATTCTATCATTGTTGTAAAATGGTTTTCAAACCAGTGGGCACACGGAAAACCTCACTCTGTGATGACAATGAGGAACAGCCATGGCGGTCCCCAGCACCACTCTCTCCATAGTCTCCACAGCTCCTCCAGCCAACCCAAATAGCCACTGCCATGGTGTAGACAGTCCGCAGCTTCTAGCCTTGTCCCTCCCTTAGTGTTATTTAATCAGATAACTGCCTGGAAGCCTTTCATTTTACATGTCCTGAAGCAGCCTTCTTTGCTAGTTGAATTACGTGGTGTATTTTTCCTAATAGGCAAAATAAATTTAAAACAATGAAAAGTTGACTTTTGTCCATGTGTATTTTAATTGGATGATATCGAATTGAAAATCCAAGGTAAGAAACCTCATGGCAATTGGGCTATGGAATTCTGTGTTGGTTGTAAGAATGGTCCCACATCCCATTTCTATTTCTTTCCCTGAGCTAGTGTCTATGACACCTTCTAAGAGGAATCATAACCGAATGAAGGAGCCCATGTGGCTTCTGTTTTAAATGTCACCAGAGTCACCAGATTAAGTTGGTTTAGGACATTCCAGTGGCAACAGGACACCATCTCCTGTGACGCGTACCATGCGAGCTCAGCTCTGGAGTGTTTCGCAGACACTGTGTTTCCTGATCCTCACGATACCCCCAGGAGAGCTAACATCAAAGAGGCAGCATGATGGAGAAGCTCAGCACAGTCTCTCTGGTCCCAGGAATCCTGGGTATGGTGTTTAGTATCTGTGTGACCTCAGATCTGTTCCAGGAACTCTATGTGCCATAATCTCCTCATGTAAAATGAAGTTATAATGCCCCGTTTCCTGAAGTTATGTGGATTAGATGAGTCAATAGCACCTGGCACATGCAAGTCCTCCATAGTATCAGCGTGCACCGTTGGTAACTCTACTCTAGAGACAGTAATAAGCCAAAAAGTATCTGATGCAGGCATCAATCAACTTAGAAGTTTATTTTGGTAGATGAAGGGCACGCCCAGAAGAAAATAACACGGAGTCACAGAAACTGTCTATGGTCTGCGCCTTTCTCCAAAGATGAATTTGAGGGCCTCAATATTTAAAAAAGGAAAGTGGGCTGGAGGGAAAAGAGGGAGGGTATAACAATCCACATGTTGCAAGAGCAAGGGAGCAGGCAGGGGAACTGCCACTGATGTGTTCATGTTGAGATCAGTAAATCAGCACTTTACATAAGATACGGTGAACATAGAGTAGCTACCTCTGGAGCTATTTGACCTTTCATCTGTAGTACTCTGTTTAGGCACAAAAGGAAAGGCAGCTTCTCGCATGACCCAGCTTTTGGCTTATTTTTTTCTAAAACATAGCATGGTGAATTGGGGTCCCGAGTATTTATTTTCCTTTCACACAGTAGATTCCATACATATGCAAAAGCACTAACAGTTATCTCTAGTCTTACCTCTCCGCATAGAGGTTAGGTGGTGGGAATAGGGACTCAGTGAGTGCCTACTATGCACTAGGCATCCAGAAATCCTTGATGAGCCCGTTGAGGTCAGTACAATTAAGGCTCACAGTTTATAGATTAGAAAGATTAAATTACCTACTCAAGGTCACTATTTTTAAAGTAATAGTCATAATTTAAAGCTAGGTCTCTGTGAACCCAGAGCCCATATATTTAGAGACACACATACACATATTTATCCAACATCATGTCTTTCCTTTCACCAACTTTCAACTGGGGAAAACAAAAACAAAACATGCATTGTTTCTTTACTAAAGTTATCCTCCCCGGAGTCAATGAGAATTTTCTTAAGGAAATAATGGCGCACCTGTGTTTTCTCCTTATCTATACTGCAGGCCACTGGTTTGTCACTAATTTCCCATTTGATTTTTCTCTTTGGGTAAAACTGACATACTCTGGAATTACCATACTTGCTTCCCTGGCTGTAAAGAGTATGGAAATTCTACCTCTGCGAGTGTGTGTCCTAGATCTGCAGCTGCTTTTTTTGGGGTGCTAATGGACTGTAAGTTTCAGGCACAGCAGGACGGTTCATGGTGCTCTCTGGGTATGTATAGCATTCTGACACCCCAGCTCCTTCCAGAGACTAAAGAGGCCCAGAGCTCTGCAGAATCACCTTGGAGGAGATTCTGGAACACTCAGGTGCGTTTCTGAGATAGGAGGTAGAAGAAGGTTATGCATTGTTCTTGGTCCAGTACGTTTCCACCATGGCGCAGCTACCACATATAGGGAGGCCACGTGGTGTGGGAGGAATACTAGTCACACTTCATAGCTAGTTAGAGCCCTGGCCACTTGGTCTGGCTCTAAACAGCTGTACCATTTGTTCTTTTCTTTTTCCTTTTTTTTTTTGAGATGGAGTCTCATTCAGTTGCCTAGGCTGGAGTGCAGTGACACGATCTTGGCTCACTGCAATCTCCTCCTCCAGGTTCAAGCGATTCTCCTGCCTCAGCTTCCCAAGTAGTTGGGATTACAAGTGCCTGCCACCACACTCAGCTAATCTTAGTCCCGACCTCAGGTGATCTGCCCAACTCAGCCTCCCAAAGTGCTGGGATTACAGGTTTGAGCCACCACGCCCAGCCACCATTTGTTCTTAACCATCCCACATTGCCTAAGTTCATCTGTCTTCAGAAGAATGTGTTTAGATTAAATAATTTCAGATTTCTACCTAAAGTTGCAAATTCAGTGATTAACACCTTGAAGAAGTAATGACAGCAATCACTCATATAGTGCTCACCATGTACCCGGTACCAGCTTAAGGACATGTTCACTCATTTAGTTCTCACAAAAATCCTATATGTACAATTATCTCTGTTCTACGGATGGGGAAACTGAGGCGGGGGGCTAAAGAACTTTCCCATAGCCAAACAGCTACTAAGAAACAGGGCTGGAATTTGAACTCAAGCAGCCTGGCTCCAGGAGCTCTGCTCTTACCTTCTATGTTATTTCATCTTACATGAAAACAGGTTACTTGTAGTTTCAATTAAAACAGGAAAATGTCCTTCCTTATTAGGCTACGAAGTAGGAAGGAATCTGCCTCTTTGGCTGTTCACATTTCTCCTCCTTGCTCCAATGCTGTTCAGATCATTAGAGGGTTATAAGCCAACCTGTCCATTTGTCAAAGCTGGGAAGACTTTTATATGCTGAGTTCCCATCCACCAAATAGGACTTCTGTGATTAAAGACCGAAGCACATGGTTGGACAAAATAAGTACCAGAACAGGCAGCACCCACAGGTATGCAATGGAAAAATTAGGCAAAGTTTTATACAGTTCTACATAAAAATACATATCTCAATAATCACTGCAGAGCTAGCATACTCCATATGCTTGTCAAATAAAAAAAGAAAAAAACTCCAATATGGTGACACCTTGTCTTTACTAAAAATACAAAAATTAGCCACTTGTGGTGGCTTGTGCCTGTAATCCCAGGTACCCGGGAGGCTGAGGCAGGAAAATCACGTGAACCCAGGAGGCGGAGGTTCCAGCGAGCCGAGATCGTGCCACTGTATTCCAGCCTAGGCGACAGAGCGAGACTCTGTCTCAAAAAAGGAAAAACAAAACAAAACAAAACAAAATATATATATATATATATATACTCCATATATTTCTCAACTATAAAGAAGGAAAACTTCAGTTCAACAGTTCTCAAGATATTTCTAATTATGCATTCTTTCTACTGTTTTGGAATTCCTTTCCTCATAGATTTCATTTCTGAAGGTTTTTGGTCTTTCAAGAAGGTCACAATTAATGTTTTCCCCATTATACTAATCAAAGTCTTATATAACTGCCAGTGAGGAATTCTGAGTAATAAGAGATAAGCAGAGATATTACACCAATATAATTCAGTCCAACAGCTAGAAACTCAAGATTTTCATTAGCCATGAAAAGTTATTTGAGTAGATGCGTAGCTTGCACCATGATTTGTTAGGTTCTTTTTCATTTGTTGGCTTTTTCTGTTGTATTTGAGGAATAGTGAGTACCAACCACTTACTGAGCACCAGAAATTTGGCTCGGCAGCTTGCGTCCTCTCTCTCGATGCTCTCAACTGCATCACCTTACAGCCATTATGCTCCTTTCACTGATAAGAAAACCAGGTCTCGAGGTTAAAAAATACGCCCAATTACCCATTGAGTGAGTCCCAGAGTTCACATGATTCCAGGACTGTCTGACTTAAGACCTGCTGCCTTATCCATCCTACCAGGGGCTCTCCTTCTGGAAGCCTTTATCACAGACCAGCCATCAGGCCTTTGAAAATCCTCTTTTCGTAATTCGAATGCGCAGCCAGGGTGGAGGTCAACAAGTGACTGAAATAGCACCTGAACTCCAGCTCTGCTCCAGGCAAGCCGTGAGGAAACAACGCAGAGCCCGCTACACACGGGTGGAACACACACCACCTGGAAGGTGTTCTTATCATGGCACCCATCTGTTTCCCAAGGAAACGAAAGGTGTGTACCAGGATTTATGTGCAAGGATGTTCATTCACGATAGTGCTATTTCAAACAGCCCCAAATTAACTCAGATGAACAATCAGAAATTCATAAATAGACCAATATGCATCTTCCAAAAAGTATAGATTCTTTAACCCATTTCTCATTTAGAAAAAAGTGCAACTTGCTGTCTTTACATAAACATGGTTTTGAGGCTGCAGCAAATCTGATTTTCCATGTGAAAATAAAATATAAAAACTGTTCCTGGTCCGGGCGCAGTGGCTCACACCTGTAATACTAGCATTTTGGGAGGCTGAGGCGAGTGGATTTGCCTGAGCTTAGGAGTTTGAGACCAGCCTGGGCAACACAGTGAAACCCCATCTCTATTAAAATACAAAAAATTAGCTGGGCTTGGTGGTGTGCGCCTGTAATCCCAGCTACTTGGGAGGCTGAGGCAGGAGAATCACTTGAACTTGGGAGATGCAGGTTGCAGTGAGCCGAGACAGCACCACTGCACTCCAGCCTGGGCGACCCAGCGAGACTCTCTTAAAATCAGAACAAAACAAAAACTGTTCTTGGAGTTGTTTCTATACAGAACTTGTCTCTAATCCTAATGTAACATCATATACATTTCTGTTGCGTTAGGATTAGAGATGAGTATTCTTGGGGCAAATAGGAAATGGGTTAAAAACTGGAAAATAAATAGACGTGGTGTTGAAAAATAATATTCATAGCAAATTCCTATTAATCCTATTGTGAGATAAATACATTTGAACACTTACATGGTTCAAAAACACTCCAATTTTTATTTAAATATGGATATACATATATAAGTATCCATGTACATGTATATATATTCTCATTTCCCCTTCTTACACAGGGAGTATACAACATATATTATTCTGTACATCTCTTTTCATTTATAAATCCTAAAGCTCTTTTTATGTCTATATACAGGGGCACTTCACTACAGGTATTTTTCTTTTTTGTTTTTGAGACAGTCTTGCTCTGTCGCCCAGGCTGGAGTGCAGTGGCTGATCTCGGCTCACTGCAACCTCCGCCTCCTGGGTTTAAGTGATTCTCCCGCCTCAGCCTCCCGAGTAGCTGGGATTACAGGCTCCGACCACCATGCCCAACTAATTTTTGTGTTTTTAGTAGAGATAGGGTTTCACCAGTTTGGTCAGGCTGGTCCCAAATTTTTGACCTCAAGTGATTCACCCACCTCAGCCTTCCAAAGTGCTGGAATTACAAGCGTGAGCCACTGTGCCCGGCTAAATACCGGTATTTTTCACTGGTGAACATACTTTTAATCAGTGCCTTGGTTTAGTTCCAATCTTTTGCTATTATAAAAAATGCTGAAATGAATAATAGTGTTTTATGTCATTTGGACATGTGCACTGGTAATTCTGATAGATACCGCCCACATGCCCTCCATAGAAATAGCCCTAAACCCTTCTCCCACAATGTGTGTGAGAGCTGAGAGCGTACTGCTAAATGTCGGGGTTTTGCTAATTGACAGGTGAAAATAGTACCACATTGTGGTTTTGGTTTTTTTCTTACTGTGAGTGAAGATAAACATCTTTTTATGTTTAAGGTCTATTTTATATTATTCTGTACCGTAGTTGTTCATGTCCTTTGACCGTGTTTTCTGAGTAGTAATACAAATAGGCATGACACTCATTTATATGTGTGACTGTGTATTTCTGCAGACAAAGATAAAACAAAATGTTCCATGTATAGTAGGTGGGTGAAAAAATGATAAGTGATTGTGTGTTTTCTGTTTTCTCCAGTGAATCCTTTTAAAGTAGACATTTTTATACATTAGAATTAAAACAATGTGTTACCGAACATTGGGAAGGTTTTCTGGTTTGCCTACAATCAGCTTCAGTTTCTGTGAAACATGTTCTTTTGGAAACCAAGTAGAGAATCCTATTTGTAAACAAAGTAAGAACAACCAGACTTAAGAAGGATCAAATTTAATTTAGATCTACTCCTTGATTCTCATGAATCGATTGAATCTCTTTAGGGCAAATACCTGGCCTCTATAGAGAAATCTGGAATGATTTCTGCACTGGGAGAGGAAACTTTCAGATCACTAAGGGCTCTGTGGGGCTATCACTGGTCGGGGTACTGGGCAATGTGGCAACGTCTCCTGTGGTTTCACACTTCTTAGCGATTTCCTTCCCTAGTGCAAGCTGGGCTGCCCTGAACTTCAGCAATGTAGAGACAGAACGCAGTGGTGGTGGAGGAGGCAGAGTGGGTGGTGGGAGGGTGCTGATGTGGCTGATGGTGTTTTATTTTCTCAGGCTTCTTTTGTTTATGTGCTCTGTCAAATGTGGTTGATTCATGGAAAATGCTCAGTCAAACCGGCCCCTACCGGTTGGGCCTGTGCATGAGGTGGCTAGGGTGTTATAAGACAAAACGAGGACAGTTAAACCACAACCAACTTTGCTCACTTTCAAGAGCCCACAACTAATGGAAATAGAATATCCATCTTCACACATACAAGATTACTATCAAACACACTCTCCACGCTGTGGGTAGGTGGGGCTCCCTGCATTTGATACTCAAGGTTCATTAGCTACTAGGTGAGTTGGGAATCAGTGTCTGTTCAGGACTGTTCAGACACTGCACCTTCGGTCCACTCCCATGACACTGTTCTGAAGAGCAGAGGACATCTTGTGGCATGGAGATGATCCTAACATTCCATCCAGTATCTGTACCTTCCAGAGGCACCTGATTCAGAGACACTAATACCTTTGGTTTCATTTCCTCAGTGTAAACAGGGTGACACAAGACTCATGAACGTATTAGCACAGGTAGATCATAGATGTGGGCAACAATGCTGTGCTTCTTTCTCCACAGGAAACCAGGGATATAGAAGCCCTGAGATCAACTGTGTAACCAATGTCATAAATGGAATCATATCGAGTCCCTCTACAGAGACAAAATGACTTCGGCGTCAACCAGAGCAAGGATTACTAGAGGACATCAACATCAGATAAATAAGTGATAGGGGTCCATAAGAGGACTGCTCAGCAATGTGAGCATAAAGGACAAACGGCTCCACTCCTACTCCACCGAAACATGGCAGAGTGGGTACCCACAATCCTGGGCTGAATCTATGCAGTCCCAGGGGAGTATGTAACTCAATCGTTGAAATAATCACTGTAGGCTCCCACAGTCTGACTTCCTAGCATATTCAAATACTATACCACATTCTTCTTGGTCTGTGCTTAGAGACGTGACTTCTGAGCCAGACTTGGCTTCCTTTGAGGACTGGCAACATCCTACTGGTTCGCTCAACATGTCTGGGTGAGAGCTCCTTCTCCGGTTAAGTGAACAACCTGATTGGCAGCTTAAGCATCATCTGTGGGTTGGTGTATATGCAACTCCAATCCTGAAACAGGAGATTCTCACTCACATAACACCATTGAGTTCTAAGGTTTTAGTCTCAAGGCCAGACATTAGAGATTTTCCTCACCCCTTCTCCACTATGAGACACTCATCCTGGTTAGATTCCAGCCTCCCAGCAAGCCTCCCTGTTGCACTGTTGCGATCTGATCCACTCTTAGAACAAGCACAGATAGAAGTGACTTGATATGCACAAAATGTCAGTTTCTACCCAAGCCAGCATCATCACCACTACAGGCAATTAGGTTCTTCTTGAATGACACAATGAATGATGAAAGAAAACTAACAGACATCCTGACTTCCCATGAATCATTAAGGGGAATATTCATGTTTGAAAAAATAGTGCACAGTATAATTTAGTTCATTTTAATTGAAATTGGCTGAACACAAAGGAAACATGATATGAATGGTTCAAGTCATTTTGTGCATTCAAAATAAGAGTAGTTAGAACATTTCAGAACAATATCTCAGAGAAAAACATGATTTCATGATAAAAACAATACAAATGTCTGGTGACATTTTACATGTATTCCCAATCCCTCCTTCTTCCCCTTTTGCAGGTCCAACACTTCAGGCCACATACATAATGCAAAACAAGAAAAAAGCTAGCCACATTGACACGTTGGATTTTATTACACTTTTTAAAACTGTACAAAGAGCACATGTGCATGAGTTAAAAAACACAAGGGAAATGTAGGGTATTAAAAAAGAAATACAAAATAAATCTGAGACATGAAACAAAAAAATTCCATTCTGTGAACTGAAATAAAAAGGTATCTTGCTTACTAAAAAAGTGTTATTTCAATATATTAAGTCTTTTGATTAGGAATACAGCACAAGACTTTCTTCACCTATTCGTTAACACATCAGACTCAGTCTCACTGAAGAGAGGATGAATCATGACATTACCTTACCGGCCACAGGCAGGTGACTAAATGTGCATGGATATGGTACAATGTCTGTGAGGTATTACAATAAATAAATCTTTATTAGCTGTTCAATAAAGCCAGCAGTGGACGTCACCATTTCAACTTTACTGTCAACAGGGAGACTCGATTGCCGGCCTCTTTTTGCCTCGATGACTTTCTGTGAGGGTTTTTCACACTTCGAAAAAGAGAGAAGACAAAGTATTTGAGAAATAGCATTAAAAGGCAAAATGCCATGGTCAGCTTACATGTACATAAAAGTCTGTGTGCTGAAGAGGGGCTGTGACAGACACACGAAGGACCATGGGTGTGGTCACACTAGAATTCATGTTAAAATATTTCAGAAAAGGCTCAACTACCAGCATGCCCACCTTTTTGCTTCGTGTGTACATGACTGTGGTGGAGAGATGCAGCTGAGGTGTGCTGGGGGCTGAGGAGGCAGGCACAGGGGCTCCACGCGACATGACCTTGGCTGCCTCTCCCACCCAGTCACCCTCTGTCCCGGTTTCCCAATGACTCACAATCCGGGAGCTTTTTCCTTCTATTGTTAAACTGTCAGGCAGATTTGCTGCTACTACAATGTACTTCAATTGCCTTGTATTTATGAGGTTGAAATGATTTTATTTGATGACTTAAAGGGATTTAACAATGTGTTCCACTTTGGAGCCCATTAAGCATGACTGCTTTGCATGTACAGCAGCTTTCATCTCAGAGGCTCCAAAATCCTTGAGAAATATCCCAGTGAGGGGCAGCAGTGGACCTGGTACCAGACAGTGTGGGCCTGAGCCCGGTGCTGCCATGTCTAGCTGTGCAACCTTGGATAAGTGACCCATTCTATGTCTCTGCTGCTTCAAATGTAAAATGGAGGTGATAACAGCACTCACATCTCACAGGACTGCTGCCCTTCTAACACAGGTTCATACTTATCATTAAAACAATGACATGTGACTGGCATGTAGACATTCTGGCTAAGTAAACTAACATAAATTCATCTGTATTCTTTAGAAATTTAGAAATCTGAGGGATTTTTCAAACCGTACAAATGTATACCTATACAAAAAATGTTAAGACACTTGATATTAATAAAATGTGACTGATAAATTCATGCAAGTAAGCCAAATCTGGCTATACTTAAACTCTTATTCTTTGAATTCTACTTGGACTCTACTCAAAGGAAATCTCCATACTTAACTACTTTGTTGTTACGGTTTCATTTCAAACACTTACTTTAACAAAAGTAGTACTCATAGTTCTAAAAGTGGTTTCTCGCTGTCCTGTTTTTCTTCAGCTTCTTCAGATCCTACATGGCGGAAAAAGGGAAGAAGAAAAAGTATTTCATTCCATTATATTAACAAACTATTTTAAATAAATGTTTAAAATTATAACATATACACACAAAAACATTAAACATGTTTAATCCTCAAGAGATTTTAGGTTAACTGCTATTTGAAAGTTTTAGTTTATTTCTTGTAAGATGAAAACTTTTAAACAATAATCTACCACTTACACTAATCTGTCAAAATGGATTTCACTTATGTACTAAGAACATTCATGCAGACCAATAATTATTATCAATCACTATTCTTCCTCCACCTCTTTGCTGATGAGCTTGTATATATTTTTTACATGCAAAAATGTTGAGCTTGGTACAAATAATCGAATCTAAGTGTTTCTAACAATAGCTGTGGCAGATGAGTGAGAGAGCAGTGAGAGAGCACTGTGGCAGTGACCACCGTCTGGACCTTCTGGATCAATGTCTCATAAGCTTCAGGATATTCCTAGATTTGACCTGGTCATTTCACTCTGGAATTCTTTCCTTAGGACAGACCTATCCCTGAGGAAATAATGCTTATTATTCATTATGTAGATTTTCTCTCTAAAAATTAGAAAAGAAACCTAAGTGTCTGATAATAGAAGAAAGGTTAATACCATAGTTCCATAAAATATCTTGCATCCACTTAAAATTATGGTTATATAGAATTTATAACATGAAAAATGCATATGCTGTAAGGTAAAAGCAAATGTATAGCAAATAAAACTTTATATGCCATGAGATCACATCTGATAAAATTAAAAACCAAATATATGTGTGCAAATGAGAAAGAGTAGAAGAAAATAACCGTGTAACTTTTATATATTTTTCTGGATATTTCAACATTTCTACAATAAACCTGAATTGTCTTTATTATTTTTAAATTATATTTTTAAAAAGCAGAATATGAATAATATAGGCAGCATGGGCACAATGATGTGATATTAAACACACACACACACACACACACACCCCCACCCACCAAGAAGGAAATTAAACTGTCAACACTGATGTTACCAAATAGTTTGAAGGATACGTGATTTCTAATTTTTGTTCTTTCCACTTTTTTAAATGCATGACTTTCATACTCAGGGAAGGGGAATTTAAAAAAGGGGAGGGGGCCCTGAGAGAAGACCAAAGTAGTAGGTGAGAGATGCCACCAATTCACATGTAAAAGCCGCAGCCTCTCTCAACTGCACCTGAATCTTGTTAGATAACATACTTTATAAAGGACATTCTTTTTTCCTTAAAAGAATGTCTACCTGAATTATAGCCAATAACAAATTTGGTATAGGGAAAGAATGCCTGATAATCTAAAGAGAACATTTTAACCTCATAAATGTCACATGGTTAGGTTGAATTTGTAGTAAAATGAATAGGTAAAGACTTAAATGTTGAAGGCTTTACTTTCTAGCCTATTAACATGCTGTCCATCGTAGAGACAAAAGGTGGTGAACTGCCTGTCCTCACTGTGGAAGGAGGCTGAGGAAGATGGTCACACCAGATCTTCCTGTTCCCAGGCTCACTTCAACCTGCCAGGCCAGCGGCACTGAAACCACAATTAGTTGCCATGTCTTGGAATTGTTTGGGAGTCCTAAATAAAGCTAAACCCTTAATTAAAACATAACAATATGTCTTCTTTACATATTTTTAAAGGGACTTCTGGCTACAGCCAAGTGAAGAAGTCAATAAATCCTCTCCCTGAAAAGCACCCCCAAAATGTGGCAAAATGGGCAAAACTAGCCATCTCACCACTGGAGAAATAACCAAAAGCATACGACAACTGGAGAAATGTTTATGTTTGAAACACTGCAGAATTCAGAGAATAGCAGTCGTGTCTTGCCTGGAGCTGCTCCTGTTCTTCTCCAACCTCCCAATACCCAGCTCAATGGCCATGGAGGTTCTGCCAGGGTGGGGCAGGCCATGGGGACTGGCAGCAAAGCTACTCAGTTGAAGGGAGATCACTTAATTTGGAGTGGGGAGCCATGCTCATGCCCAGTGACACTGACAATGAAGTGACAAATTCAGAGGCAAGTGAACAGAAAGGGCCAACTACCCTGGGAGCCTGAGTTGTGGTCACCACTGGGACAAGTGTATGCCCAGCTGGGGTTGTCTCCCTGCACAGAGGAGACCCAAGAGAGCACAAGCCAGCCAATTAGCCTGAGCTCTAAGCATATGCAGACAGAGCAGGAAAGGACTTAGCAGAAAGTAAAAGCTGGGGAGGACTTGAAAATGGCCTGAACTCTGAAGGTGCTATCCAACCCATGTACATTTCTACCTGGCAGAGGATGGAAGCCTTAATCCAGGTGTTTCAGTGCAATCCTCTGTGTAATCACAAGCTAGGCTCTGCCTAATCAGTAAGCTCTAGACACGGGTAACTCCTAGGAAGCTAGGCTTAAAAATACAGGCAAGAATTAATTAATGGACAATAAAACAAGAAGTAGCCACACATCCCAGGGTGTACAGATTTCACAGATTTAGCACAGACAATTTACTAAACTAATAAAGAGCAATAACAGTAACCTTTTAGGAAAAAAGTCAGAACCTAGAGTTACTTTATTTTCAGCAAAATACTTTTCATCAAAAAATACAAGATAGGCAAAGAATCAAGAAAGTGTAACCATTCCCAGGAAAAAATGACAGTCAAAACAAACTATCTCTGAGTGAGAGAAAAAGACTGAAGAAAGGTTGAAGCGCTCAGAGACATCAAGCATATCAATCAACCATGTAATGGGAATCCCAGAAGGAGGAAAAAGTCAGAAAAAGTTTGAAGACTTAATGGTTCAAATTTCTCAAACTGGCTGAGAAATATTAATCCACATATTTTATAAGGAGAATAAACACAGATTAGGATATATACAAAGAGATCCACATGCAGATACATCCATGTCAACCTGCTGAAAGCCAGGGAATGCATTCAAATGAAAACACAACATATCAAAATTCATGTGATGTCACTAAAGCAATTCCTAGAGGAAAATTTATGGCTTTAAATGGCTATATAAGAAAAGAAAAAAAAGTATCAAATCAATCATATAAGTATTCACCTTAAGAAAGCAGAATTAAAAAAATAAAAATTGGTTTGGCACAAAATCAGTTTATAGTAAACTGATTTTAGCAAATGTGTCAAATCAGTTCAATGGGGAAAGGCTGTCATTTCAAGAACTGGTGCTGTTCAACTGAATATCCAAAAGCAAGAGAATGATAATCCCTTACCTCCTCCATATTTAAAAATTAATTCAAATGTATTGTAATCTTAATTGAAAGATGTAAAACTATAAAACCTTTTAGAAGAAAATGTAGGAGAAAATTTTCATGTCATAGAGTTAAGGTAAAGAGTTTTTTAGATATGACCACAACAAATACATTATCCATAAGAGAACAAATTCATAAACTACACTTAATCGAAATTTAAAACTTGTGCTTCAAAAGATTCTGTGAAGCAATGAAAAGACAAACAATAGACTAGGAAAAAGATTTGCAAATCATATATGAAAGCACTTCTATCTAGAATGTATAAAAAATTCTTACAACTCAATAATAAAAAGACAACACAATTAAAGATATGGCAAAAGACATGAGATAGATTTTTCTCTAAATAAGACTTATGAATTACATATAATAGAAACATGAAAAATAGTATCACTACAGACATAGAAATTAAAACCACAATGAGATACCATCTTAAACCTGCTAGCCTAGCTATAATGAAAAAGACCCAATACTAAGCATTGGTGAATATATGGAGAAACGGAAATGCATATACAGTAATCCCCCTTATCCCTGGATGCCGGAAATCGCAGACAGTACTGTATCCTATCAATATTGTTTTTTCTTATACATACATAACTATGAAAAAGTTTACTGTATGACAAACGTGACAAAGTTCAGCATGTGATTTTTTTTTTCTTTTCTTATTAAGGTGAGAACTGTCACTTTTTCAGTTAAAGGAGGCACTTTATGGTTTCTCTTTGGCATATATGAATTGCCAGAAGTACTACTTTGCCATTGTTAAGTGAAATAAGGATTACTTGAACACAAGCACTGTGATACTGGGATGGTCGATCTGATAACCTGAATGGCTCCTAAGTGACTACCAGGTGGGCAGTGCACACAGTATGGATCTGGACAGAGGGATGGTTCACATTCCAGGCAGGATGAAGCAGGAGAGTGTGGGATTTCATCATGCTACTCAGAACGGCACACAATTAAAAACTCACGGACTGTTTATTTCTGGAATTTTCCATTTAATATTTTCAGACCTCAGTTGACCTCAGGTAAGTGAAACTGTGGATAAGAAGGGACTACTGTACATTGTTGGAGGGAATGTAAAATAAAACAGCCAAGATCAAGAACAGTTTCACAATTTTAAAAAAAGTTAAACTTGCCATATGACACAGCAAATCTTCTCTTAGAAATCTGTTCAAGAACGGTGAAACTCCGTCTCTACTAAGAAATACAAAAAAAAATTAGCCAGGCGAGGTGGCGGGCGCCTGTAGTCCCAGCTACTCGGGAGGCTGAGGCCGGAGAATCGCGTGAACCCGGGAGGCGGAGCTTGCAGTGAGCTGAGATCCGGCCACTGCACTCCAGCCTGGGCTACAGAGCGAGAGACTCCGTCTCAAAAAAAAAAAAAAAAAAAAAAAAAAAAAAGAATAATAAAAACAAATATCCACACAGAGACATGTATGTGAATGTTCATAGCTGGATTACTTATGATAACCAAAAGGTGGAAACAATCTAAATGTCCATCAACTTGTGGATATAGACAAAATGTTGTATATCCATAAAATGGAATAATATCCAGCCATAAAAAGGAGCAAAACACTGATATATGCTACAACATGGTTGGTCCTCAAACCTTATGCTAAGCAAAAGAGGCTGGATGCAACAAAACCATGTATCATATCACTACATTTACATTAAATGCCCAGGAAAGGTAAATTTGTCAAGATACAAAGAAGATGAGTGGTTACTTAGGATCAGAGGTAGAAGTGGGGATTAACTGCAAATAAGTATGGAAGAAGTTTTTCAAGTGATGAAACCTTTCCAAAATTACATTGTAATATTGGTTAAAAATGTATAACTTTACTAAAAATCATGCAATTATACATTTACAATGGATGAATTTTATTATATGCAAATTACACCTCAATCAAGCTTTTTAAAAAAGTGAATATTATTCAGTATCCCTGGTAATGATTTTTCAGTAATTTTCAAAATTTTAATTAAAAGGTGGAAAAAACTGTGTTTCAAATCTATTCACTACACATAGGGTGATCATAGAAATCATCATCTAAACAAGAACACTGCTGAGAGATACAGGGTTTCTAATAATAACTACATGCGGCAACCAGAAGAAGGCAGGGCTGCTGCAGGCAATCCAGGATGCATGGCTACTCTGGGGAGGTGGCAACTTAGAACTGTAATGAATGCCTTATCTAGACTTGCACAGGACAGGCTATATGATGCAATTGAGCAATTCCTCATTTTAAGTTAGTCTTTCCATGGTCTAGGAGGTGAAGAATTACCCTTTCTTCAGCTTCACAACTGGTTCATTTAAGCTCTCTGACCACGCATAATTTCAACCCAGTCATCTGATAGAGGATCATGCTTCCTCGGTCTTTCCACTTAATACACAGGGATGCAGGATGTGGTCTGATCAATAAGCAAGCCTGCAAACAAACTATTTTTATATCCTTTACAAGTGTATCTAATAAACTGTGACACTAAAATTCAGGCTGTTCCTTCACAAGGAAAACTGCTAACATTTTTGTTTATGGTGCCTCCTATTTCTTTCCCTTTTCTTTTCATCCCTTTCTTCAACAGTTATAAGTCTAATATAAGCCAGATACTGTATTAGGTGGTGGAGAAAAAAAAAAGACAACAAAAAGGCACGTCAGGCCTTTTTCAGACGCCCTCATGTGTACCAGGGAAGTCAGCACTGTAGCAGGGCAACAGCAGCTTAGAACATCAGCTACCGAAAGGCTTGAATTTTTAGCTATTGGCATAATGGAAAAGCTTTGCTCTAGAGTAGTCTTTTTTTTTTCCTAGGCATATTAATTCCAGTAAGAGTTTTCATTTTTAATTCTTTCCTAAATTGAACATTCAGACAATGCAAATAAAATAAGGTAGTCCACTCTGACCCCTCCTTCTCTGCCCATTAGTAACCTGTCTTTTGTCAACCAAAGCAGCTACACAGTGGAACACCAAGAAAATATTTTGTTCCTGTTTACCTTCCTAACTCAAGGAAAGGGTAATGCTCCAGGATACCACTAGGTGGTGGTAAATGATAAAGGTGAAATGCGGATGGATCCCAGAACTAGAAAGCTTGATGAGGCTTGCTTGAGGTGGTGTTCCTCATGTCACTACTGTTCTATGTTCTGAACTCTAGTTAAGAAAATACATTAGTACTGGGAACCTGTATTAGTCTTAGAAAAAGAAGTAGAGATGCATGAACTCTAATATGAATTTCCTTTTTTCAAAGAGTAAAGTCCTATGACACAAAACTTCTCAATGAAATAATCCTTATGAGGTAATAAAGAATTTAATACTTGGCCGGGCGCGGTGGCTCACGCCTGTAATCCCAGCACTTTGGGAGGCCGAGGCGGGCGGATCACAAGGTCAGGAGATCGAGACCACGGTGAAACCCCGTCTCTACTAAAAATACAAAAAATTAGCCGGGCGCGGTTGTGGGCGCCTGTAGTCCCAGTTACTCGGGAGGCTGAGGCAGGAGAATGGCGTGAACCCGGGAGGCGGAGCTTGCAGTGAGCCGAGATCGCGCCACTGCACTCCAGCCTGGGCGACAGAGCGAGACTCCGTCTCAAAAAAAAAAAAAAAAAAAAAAAAAAGAATTTAATACTTAATTCTAGTTCTTACTGTTATAGAAACAGATTTTCTACTAATCCATATCTGTGTCTCATCTGGCTCCATGTTTCTGTGTGGTACGCTGCTTTCAGATCCAACACCAATAGTCCGGAATCTCAAGTTACTTGGAATTCCTCCAGCACACTGATATTTCACACTGCTGCACCTTCAATCATTCACGGCTCTGTCTGTCTGGAATCTGTTTTATCACTCTGTGTGTGTGTGTGTGTGTGTGTGTGTGTGTGTGTGTGTGTGAGAAAATATTAACTAGGCCTAATGTAGGGGATAAAATAATGTAGTCCCTAAATTGAGTTTACAACCCAGCAGTAGAAACAGACCAGGTCAGCGCTGAAGGCAGTGCAGACAACACAGGATGACAGGGCTGTGGAAGAGGTTCCAAAGAACATGCCGAGGATGTTCTAAGACTGCTGGGAGAGACAGGAAGGGTAGGCATGGCTGGGAAGAACCTGGGAACATGTGAGCAGACACTAAGATTGCAGAGGAGATCATGTTCAGAATGGAAACAGCAAGGTGGACAATGGCTGGAGGGCTCTGGAGCACAGCATTTTCACAAGAGCTATGAACAGCACACGAGAAGGCAGTCGCAAGGTGAGAAACTAGACAACTGGTGACAGTGCCCCCAGGGGCACTTCCAGCCAGGCTAAGATCTACTGATTTCTTGATCCTTTATGCTACTGAAGGGCTTTTGAGCAGAGGACTAGCATGACCAAGTCTATATTTTCATAAACACCAAGAGGCTAATATGCTCTAGCAGTTATAAGCATGAACTCTAGGACTGGACCCCAGATTAAATCCCAGCTACACCACTTATTATTAGTGTGATGTTGGGCAAATTTCTTCAATTCTCTGTGCCTCATTTGCTCATCTCTACATTAGGGATAATATGAGTTTTACATCACAGAGTGGAGCCACTTAGCAAACATCTAATATGCTAGGCATTAAAAATATGAAAATAGGTTAGACACAATCTTACAAGAGAACAGTGGTAAGACACAGAGTTGTAAAAATGAATGTAATGGATTAGACACTATGGTTTGTGATCTGTATCTCAGAAGATAAGCAGACAAGGGAGGAATAAATGAGTGAATATTAATAAAGCTTAGAACAGCACCTGACAACTTAAAAAAGTGTTAGCAGTTTTAAAAATAGTGTTTACCAAAGAAAAATATATTTAACATAAAATTTACCACTTTAACCATTTTTAAGCGTGCTGTCCAGTGCATTAAGTTCATCTACGCTGTTGTGCAGCCATCACCAACATCCACCTTCAGAATGGCAATCCCATTCTGAGAATCTGACTTCTCTAGGTATCTCATCTAGTGAAATCATATGACAGCCCTTTTGTGTCTGGCTTATTTTACTTAGCATAGTGTGTTCAGAGTTCATACATGTTATAGCATGTGTCAGAATTCTATTCTTTTTTTTCTTTTTTAGTAGAGACAAGGTCTCACTATGTTGCCCAGGTTGGTCTTGAGCTCCTGGGCTCAAGCAATCCTCCTAGCTCGGTCTCCCAAAGTGCTGGGATTATAGGCATGAGCCACTGTGCCCAACTTTCCATTACTTTTTAATGCAGAATAATATTCCATTGGACATACATACATGTTGTTTATCCATTCATCTGCTGACAGCTGTCTGAGTTGTTTCCACCATTTAGCTACTGTGAATAATGCTGCTATGAGCATGGGTATACACATATCTGCTGTAGTCTCTGCTTTCATTTCCTTTGGGTACATACCCAGGGGTAGAACTGTTGAATCATATGGTAACTCTATGTTTAATCTTTTACGGAAACACCATACTGTTTTCTACTGGGGCTATGTCATTTTACATTCTCACCCATAATGCACAAGGGGTCCAATTTCTTCATATCCTCACGAATATTTATTTTCTGCCTTTTTGTTTGGTTTTGCTTTCTGTAATAGTCATCCTAATGTGTATGAAGCGGTATCTTGCTGTGGTTCTGATTTGCATTTTCCTAATGATTAGTGATGTTAAGTATCTTTTATGTGCTTATTGGCCATTTGTATATCTTCTTTGGAGAAATGTCTATCAAAACCTTTGCATATTTTTTTAATCAGGTTGTTTATTTTTGTTGTTGAGTGTAATTATTATTTTTAACAGAGCACTCTGGTTGCTGGTTAGCAAAGACAAAACCAGAGGCAGGGAGACAAAGGCTGTTGCAGAAACTGCAGAAAGTAATGCTGAAATGAGGCTGGAGCTGATAAGAAGTGGCAGGATTTGAACGAGAAAATGGAGGTAGAAATGAGGGAGAGAGGATGGAAACAGTTTTGTGAATTATGAGAGGTGAGCCATAAGAACGGGGTGGAGCCAACAGTGAGGCTCTGGTGTTTGATCTGGGCAACTGGGTGGACAGTGCTGCCATTCTCAGACATGGGAGTCCAAGAGGGAGGTTGGTTTGGTGATGAACTGGAATAATGAGAGCACTGAGACCCTTCCCCTTGTCTGTGTGTCTTCTAAGATACATATCACAAACCACGATGTCTAATCACTCCTCCATGACATTTATTTTTACAATTCTGTGTCTTACCACTGGTCTCATGTGAGACTGTGTCTCACCTATTTTCATATCCCTAATGCCTGGCATGTTAAATGTTAGCTAAGTATATTGAGAAATAGAGGGGTTAGGGAGAGGGAGGAAGAGCAGAGCTTTTGAATGAGAGAAACAAGCACAAATAATAATGAAGTTTTTTACCTGCTTCAGATTCAGGAGGGGAATAAAACTGACCATCAGAAAGACCACCAGGTATAAGTGCTGCCCTCTCTGAAGCATCCTGAACTATCAGGAGTCCTGGAAGAGAAGAAATTCAGATGTTGGGAATGAGGTCACCTTTCTGGTAGCTTTTTGGCAAGATTAAGTAAAATAAAATGGTATTATTATTACAATGAAATACCTTTAGAAAAAGAGGTACTTTAAAAATTTTTCAACCAAACAATAAGTTTCATTAACAAACGACAAACAATACTGTAAGGACAGATAACTAAGCAGTTTAAATAAGTGCCTCATGGGGCTGAGCATGGTGCCTCACACCTGTCATTACAGCATTCTGGGAGGCCAAGAATGGAGGATCGCTTGAGCCCAGGAGTTTGAGACCAGCCTGGGCAACATAGCAAGACCCTGTCTCTACAAAACATTTAAAAATTAGCCCAGTGTGGTAGCGCATGCCTGTAGTCCCAGCTACTGGGGAGGCTGAGGTGGGAGGATTGCTTGAGCCCCGTAAGTCGAGGCTGCAGTGAGCCATGATTGTGCCACTGCACTTCACAAAGTGAGACCCTGTCTCAGAATAAATAACTGAGTATTTACATCTTTCCCTTGTGAATACCTGCCTTCCTACAAAAAAAGCACAATTTCAAAACCAAAATGCAAAGTAAAATAAAAAAGACAGTCAGCTCCTACAAATGGTCTGCTGGCTATGTCTCGTTAGAGAGATGCCAGATGTAAAGTGCAATACAGGGATGGCCTTTTATAAATATATAAAGAACAATTAAGATGACAAACGAGGAAATATTTATGCAACAGGAAGGTTTCAAAAGAAAAAAGATGTCTTAAAAAAACAAAGAAAAGGTAAGAAAGCAGGACGTGGACAGCTGAGGAACACTAACACATGCAAGGCCATCAACACTTAAGTTCTTTTGACTGAAAGCTGAGTTAACCTTAGGATAGAGTAGGAGGAAGCACCAGGCCAAATAGTAGATGCCAGGTATGTGTGTCATACATGCTACTGACAATGAAAATAAGTGCTATTTTAAAAATTTTCATTAATTGTGTGTTCTGCTTTATTAGCCACTTTGAGTGTGGTTTAATCCCATAACCATTCAAGCCTCAGTCATAGTTATAGTTGATAGGTTTTCAATAAAGTTCAGTTTCGTATTTATATACAATTAAAAAAGACTTTAATTAGCTTTACTCATAACCTCTCCACAATACACTTTCACAAAGGAATAGAGGGCACAGGATAGAAGGTACACCTCAGTCTGATTAATGGGTTTTAAAAATCTACTCTTGAATTGTAATTCTTTTCTTACATATTTCTTCTATGTAAATGAGATTTTCCAAAGTAAAATCACTTGCAAGATTATTTTGCATCCTGCTGCTTTTTGAAGTTATAATCATGCTTACCTTTCTATAAGATACTTTTTTTTCCTATGAGGCAAGGCAAATTGAGCCAGATGACTGGCAGAGGCGTAAAAACAGCATGTCTTGAAACTGCATGGGTGTCTGGAACGAGCTTTGATTGTTTCATCCTTAAGATGGGTGGGTGGGGCAGGTGGGCTTCCATTAAGGACATTATGTGGAGAAGAGTTCCAGCTTGGTAATTGATCATAAAGCTTAATCAATCATTTGGCCTTCCTAGTGAATATTCTGGGATACTCAAAGCCATGATGAGATTATAGCAGCTTTGGCAGGACTCATGAGTACACCCTGTTAGCTATGACTCAGCTACTCAGAGGACGCTGAAAGGCTGAGCTTCGTTCTGGATTGCTGTCATCCTCCTGTGAATAATCTTCATCCTAAACCCACCAATGGTCCTCAGCCCTAGGCATTTAACTGTTCTAACTGTGGCCCATCTGAAGCCACCAACTGCTGTATGGATCACAATGGGAGACTTTGGAGAATCACTGGCTTGTATTTAGAATAGTTGCTTCTACTCACTTAAAATTGGTTTTATTTTCTCTGCCCCTAAACAGCACAGTTCTGTTCATATGCAAAAAAATGCTTTGTGTCCTGCCTATTGCTAACAGGGAGAAAAGAACAAGCTGTCTGGGGAGAAAGAAGTGCAGGCTATTTTTTGTTATTGCTTGAATGCTCTTTACACCAGTGTTCACATTTTCTTCCAGGGAAAGCCTGGCTCAATAGCGGGAGAGAGGAGCTGCTTTCTATTATTTACCCTTTCATCCACCCAACCTTTCTCTCGATTTCTGCTGTAGCCACTAAAGAATGGAGACCCCACCACTTCCTAACTCTACCCATTTGCAGCCCGATTCACACCAAGACACCATATCTCTTCCTCCCAGCTTGGTACCCAGTCCGTCTCAGGAGGCTGACTCTGAGAGGAACTTACTGTTTTCTTCTTCTGCTTCTTGAGGTAACACTTTGAAATCCAGGAACCATGTCTCAATCCAGGCAAGGATGAATGAAATGATGGGCAGCACATAGCCAAAAGCCCCTTGAGAGAAAAGCTGGAAGAAAAGATAGGACCAGGAAAGGGAAATGCAGTTACCACAAACTCACACTGGACAACGAGGCTTCATCACTGAAGATGGTAACTGTACAGAAACAGTGGTAGGCCATACCTTTGAAAGGATCACTTTTGCTAGTAAAAAGGCACTGGTCACTGCCGTTGTCAACTGCAAGACACATAATCCAGCACTGTTCACATTAGGCATCTCACACTGTGAAGGTACCTCCCTCTTCACAAGAGACCCATCTGAGCTAGGAGCAGGCAATGACTGAAAAACCTATGCCTAGCCTGGCTCCTTCCCATATCATTCAGTCTCTATCCCCTAGACCCACACTGCAGTAAAACGGGCTTCTATATGTGACACGATCCCTAAATGACTGCATGTGGTTTCTCCTCCCACATGTCAGCAGGCTGGTGTGCTAGGTAACTAAGATTTATCTACCAGAAGGTACAATTCCACAGCCTCTCAAGCACATGAACAGACCGGTAAAGTGCATAGGTAGGGCTTTCGTCAGGGGTTGTGAAGTCCAGAGATACCGTAATACCTGAGCCTTGTCACTGTCTCCGTCAACTAATATTTTTAGCATGGTGAAACCTGACCAAAATGAATACCAATAATAGCTTGATCGACAGAAGGGAGGACAGGGAACACCAAGTATCTTGCTCAATAAGTATTATCAAAGTTGCAGACACACACACACACACACACACACACACATTGTAAGCTGCTTGGGAGAGGAGGCAGTTTAGCATTTCATATTCTGACACTAATTAACTTTACAGGCTCACACTAAGTGCTCTTTAGATACCAGCTGACTTCTCCTCCTTCCAGCTTCTGGACTCTTCTCTGCAAATGTTTTTTAAAGCAAGAATCAGAAGCAATAAAATGATTTGCTAAATTAGACTTATTCTTCAGATAATCTGAAAGCAGATATTGAAGATACTGTCTTACAGCTCTCACTGAATATACATGTCAAACACTTTTCTAAAACAAACATTGAGAGGGATGGTCTGACAAATACCAGCATACATATGGGGACTTAGGAATATAACATCCCAAAGGGATCTGTTGTAGAAAATGCAGAAAAATGGGAGGGTACAATCATCAAAAGCTATGACTATATCAGCAAAAGAGTATTCAGGAAAGGGAGTCAAATCTGGCCAAGACTGTCAGCCTATATCCATGAAATGAGAGCTTCTGGATTAACAAATGGTCTGACCACTGCCCCGTGATTCTGAGAATGCTCAGAACAGATGGCCCAGACAGATATCGCCCCCTAGTGGACTCAGGAGGGCAGCCTGGGCCACCCAGACCTGAGGTCTCGCCTTCTAATGGCAGAACTGCAGGTTATTTCTGAGCAGTTCTCTCTAGTCTGAGGAGCTCCACATTTTCTTCCCACAGAATTGACTCACTAAAGCTGTACAAAAGGCAAATATTCAGACAACTGTCAGGCAGAATTGCTAGCAATTCTATCAATCTCTAAATATTTATTAAGAATACCAAAGCTCTCTGTGCTAGATGCAAGGAAACAGAGGAGTAAAAAAGTCCTTGTCCTTGAGAAGCCCAAGGCAACAACAGAAAGATTGAGAGCTTTTCCCTCCAAGATGGGGGGTTGTGGGGAAGAAAGAAGGGGCTAAGGCAATTATCTAAATAAGTACAGACCATATCATGAAAAACAATCACTAAGCAGTTTCAACCAAATAAGACATTTTCCAAATATCTCTGTGACAGATGTATTACTCCCATCTCTTATTTGCAAAATAAAGTAGAGGGTGGCTTGGTGCTTGGCCAATAATCACTGTTGGGCTTCTAGATTCCTCATTTGGCTCAGCACCAAGAGACAAATCTAGTTACTCATTAACACTGGAAAGAAGCCCTGGAGTATTAAACCTACTTAAGTATGGAGGAAACGGGACTCAGGAAAGCTAGTGGGATTCCACCTGCATTAGAACTGTATCTTCTCCAGCCCAGGCCTGTAGAGAACAGCACCTGGCCACCAGCACTGGAGGCGATGACCCACTCAAGCAGGGCATACTCACCGCTATTGCCCACCAGTGGCGCAATCTGCACACAGCATATGCAAGTATTAACACTTTAAATCGAAAAACTGCCAAAAGCTGAAAGCAAGAAAAGAAAGAGATGTTTTAAAAAAATCTACACAAAAATGACATAGCTTTATGAAGAACTTACCAGACTGTCTTCATTACTGTGATTTAGCTGGAGACTACCAGGGACTGGCACTGGTCTGTAGACCAGCATTTGGGAATCCCTGCTCTAGAACTTAATGTAATAGCAAATTAGGTCTCACATTAATCTCCCTTTATGAAAGAAAGAACAAGGCAAGAAAAAAAAAAGATGGCATTTTTATCATCCTATTATATAAATAGGTGAATTTTCCTTTCAGTGACTAGATATGTCAATAGGTTCTATTTCAGTCATTTGAAAGAATAAAGGCTCTCCAACAAGAAAATAGGAACGGCTCCTTATGCTGCCCTCCCTTATCTGTCATTAATCTTTTATTTCCTTGAGATGGTCAGACAATTCCTTATTTAGAGGGAGAGAGCACTGAATGGTGGGGAATTAAAAGAAAAGGAAAATATGGTCAGTGTTCAAAAGAGGAAAAAAGGGCATGGAATTTGAAGTCTATTTAGAGGAAATCTGCCTTTTGGGTCAGTTTTACCACATCTGAAATGAAACATCATACTTACAAATATATCAAAATACGAAGAATAGTAGTCATACTGCATCACCTCCTTCTCTAATGTGTTCTCAATGCCTCCATTCACCTAGCAAGGAGAGTAAGAAGCAAAAACAAGGAGAGGTTTATGTGTGGAATTAAAACAAGGGTAAGATTTCCTATCCAACTTTCCTGCCTATCTTCTTAGAACCCAGAAATGTTAAAGTACGGAAGAAAAGAACTCTCATTTTAATAGAAAAGGGCTGGATAGCACTTTCTGATTCCTCAATTCTGAATTCATTCATTCAACAGATGTAACTGTATAGTGAAAAATAATAGCTTCTGTAGTTCATATTTGGGAAAATTAAAATGTTAAGAAAATTATTTTTTCCCTTCTAAGATAAAGTCTTCAATCATACAAAAGTATACTTTTAAAGGCAATTCACCTTTATCCAGGACTCCCTCACTTTCTGATCACTCTCCACAGTCTTAGGTCTTGGAAGGCCATGGCTCCCCTGACCTCCTGGCAAACGTCAATGATGGCCATTAGCATGACACAGGATAGAAGTGTAAACATTCTCTGTGGCGGTTTCTCATTTTTATTTCTCCTGGCATTTAAACATTCTGCACTTTTATCAATTTAAATATATTTTTAACATGGATAACAAAATAAGGACAGTACTAGACTCAAACCTGATACAACTTTCTGTCCTCTCCCAATTCTACTGTCAAAATAAATCTTATATCATCGAGTTCAAAATTTGACAAATTAAACTATGGAGCTTAATACTTTTTAAAAATCAAGTAAGGGGACATGTGTCGGCAGCTAATGCAGCACCCAAGCAGGGTAACTGTCAGAGTCCCTGAATTAGCCTGATCAGAGGGAGCAGGACATGCAAAAGTAAATTCAAATTTCCAATGCAGAGCATGGGCCTGGCAAACAAATGCAGAGAGCCTGAAAAAGGACCAAAGGAAGGACAGTTAACCAGAGACCTGGATAAGAGGGAAAACAATAAGGAACACCTTTGCCAGGTTCAAATTCGAATGAAAGTTGCCATAGGGAACGGTATTCTTAGCTTAGATGTCATTTCACATATTTGTATTTGTTATGCAAATGAAAGCATACCATAAATACTATCCTGTGCCCTAAAATCCCTTAAGGAGGTCTACATTTCTTTGTAATTAGCTTGGATCCTCTGTAGACCTGCTTGGCTATAGACCTTTACAAATGAATAGAATTGAAAACTTGGGAGGAAGGAGGAATAATGATCGAAAGACACCCAACCATTTAGTCTCAATACTGTGTCTCTCCAGACTAAGGAAACTTGCCAATATCCAGAATATTAAAAGAATGAATATTCCAAGCAGCCTATAGCAAACAGGGGCTCTCTACCACTTAGAGACCTCCCCTTGATTCCTGGGAGAACAGGAATCAAAGCTGCCAATACAGTTTTGCAATAAATAACCCATAGCTTTTCACTGGTATCTGCATACTTTAAAATACTCTGATTTGGAGTTGCCTTCAAACAGACATTATCTAAAATTTATATTTCTATCCCTAACTTACACTCTACATCCTCATTTCAAAATTTTTATCTCTAGCTCAAGATGTCTTAAATAAACCATCATTAGTTTCACGCAAAATCCCTTCCCAGTCAGTTCTGGTACTACTCTTCTAGGTTTCATCACTGGAAACTTTAGAGTCATCTTTGCATACTGGGGATGATAAAATCAGCCTATCAACAAGTCTTCTCACACTCCTTCCTTTAGTGACTCTCAGGTTAGTTCTTTCCTTCCTGTTCCCACCACCTTCAATGACATTCCTGCAACAGCTTCTGATTCATGTTCTTACTGCCAATCTGTCCCACCTGTACACCACTGCCACAATGATCTTTATCCATTCACCAAATAGTTGCTGAGTATCTATTATGCACCAGGCACTGTTCTAAATATAAGAAATACTTCAGTAAACAAAATAATATCTGTCTTCATGGAGATTATATTCAGGCAAGGTGAGAGAGATGGCAAGTAGGAAAATAAATGCTACACAGACAACAGAAGCAGGACAGTGTGATAGAACAATGAAGACATTTAAACTGATACTAGCAAGATAAGAAGTTGAATTCTACAAAAAGATAAAAGAAATTAATCATTTCATATAGAAGAAACGACTAGTAGAAGGGCCCCAAGATAGAAAGGAGCTTATTCCTGACTGAGAACAGGAGGAGGCAAGTGTGCTCATCTACCATGAGCCAGGAACAGAGGATGGGGAGGAAGTCTGAGAGGCTTCTGGGGGCTCTGCAAGCCAAGGTACGACATTTGGATTTTACTCTAAATGTCCTGGCCTGCCAGTGAAGAGTTGTAACAGAAAGTGACATGATGTGACTTTTGTTTTTTCCAGGTTACCCTGGCTACTGTGAGAAGAATGGATTGTATGGTGAGCGGATGCAGGTGACCAGCCAGGAGTGCAGTTTGGATGAGTGATAATGTGGCTTGGTTGAAGCTGGAAACAGTGGAAAAGAGGAGAAGTGGTCACATTTTGAATGTATTTTAGAGGCAGATTTGACAGGACTTACTTTTAGACTGGATATGAAGCATGAAAAATATAAAACAAACAAGCAAATCAAAAATGAGTTTTCACTTTTGGTCTGAGTCTCTGCGTTTGCTTACTGATGAAGAAGGGGGAAAGAAGCTGTGTGTACGTGTTGGGGGAAGCATGTTAAGTCAGACATCCAACTGGACAGGTCAAGGAGGCTGTGATGTAGACTGTGAGTCACTGACTTCTGCAAAATCTCAAAATCACATTGTCCATTCTGCTCCAGAATCTGTAACAGCTCTTCATTGCAGTAAACATAAATCCTTCTATATACCTTTTAATAACTTGAATAATCTAGCACCAGCCTACCTATGCAATTTCATTTCCAATAGGCACCTTACTTTCTAGTCAGGTTAGTATTTTCTCGGCCTCTGCCCCTGTCCCCTCCAAATACAAGCACTTGAGCACACACTCCCCACACATAAGCACATACTCCTGCTTCAGTACTTCCATGCACCTTGATCTCCAAACTCTCTCCCCAAGCTCCACACTGAAGGATCATCCTTCCCAGATCATCCTCCCATCTTAACTGCCACCTATCCTTCCAAATCCAATTCACAGTCCATCTCTTCCATTCACTCCCTCAAACAGTCCAAGCCACTGATCTCTCTCATCTGAATTTCTGTTATACTTGGTCATCACAGTTTATAGAGCATAATAGGAATGAGGTAATAGAATCAGAATTAGCAGGGTAATAAGTACCTGAAACTTAAATGTAACAATAGTGAGAAAACAGTAACCAGCATTTTTTTTCCTTTTTCTGGGTCAAATCTATTTTAGTTATTAATAAATTACACAACCTGTAATTGTGCAGACCTTTGTATCTTCAAAGGGGCTGCTGTATACATCTTTCCATTTGATCTTCACATGGACCCATGAGGAAGGCAAGACCAGTATTAGTTTGCTGAATTGATCAAAAGGCCCAGAGAACTTATTAAACAGCTTGCCTAAGGCCAAAGACCTGGTCACGAAAGCTCTAAGTCAAATTAGGAATGTTATGACATTTTCTAGTACACCAGTTAGAAAATAACAAGAAAAAAGTCACTAAGCACTGATAAAGGCTTTTTTTGAACCATAATCTCAATCAAGCATCAAAAGCTAAAAAGAAAGCCAAATTCCTTTCGACTGTCACTATTTTGATCCCTGTTCATACTGTCTACAGAGACTAGGAGAGAGTCTGCAGAGGGAACAGAGTCCTCAGGGAACCCAAGCCATAATTAATTCCAGATCCAACTTGGGAAATCAGTCTACTCAAAGGTGGACCAAGAGGCCTTGGATAGAATCAAAACCATCCTTTTAACTGACTGAAAAGAGATCAGGAACCCTAAGATCTTCTAGAAGGAAAATGAACTAAGGTGGTGTTAGGCTTCTCTGGCTCATCCGAGCCCTACACTCAAGGCTGGGATGGTGCCAGTCAGGTCCCTGGAGCACAGAGGGAAGGTGGCTAAGGTGGAAGTCATACATGGAGGCAAAGTACTTTGGTTATTGTTATAATTGCAGAGAACAGCTGGTTCCCCATATTCTAAAGGCCTAAGCACTCTTTATGACATTTTCTTTCTTCTTTTAAGACTACGTCACAAGGCAGCATAAGATTATGTGCCATATTTATTCAGCTAAACTCTAAATTTCACGTAGTTTTTTTTGGTAGAGCTTGCAACACCTGATTTAGAAACCTGTTCTCTGGCACTCAGTAAATGTAAAGACACAAAAAATAATAATAATGGATTTGAATGATTAGAGTTTTACAGAGAGACAACAAAACAAAATGAATGGTACTGTGTGTAGCGAAACGCCAGGTCAAGATTGACAATTCAAAACTAGTAGAACTAGAAAGTGGACACTGAAAAACACTCATACTAAAAAAAGTCATGATGTTCTTGCTTAAAGATCGTATACCCTTTTCCAATCTTTTAATTTTACAACTGGGGAAACTAGTAGTTGGTGAAAAAGTGAGGATAAAAACACATTTCTAAATTGCTAGGCCTGGTGATTTTTCATTTAGAACATGTTGCATGCAGATGTAAATAGATAACCTGTCTGCGAACAAGAATGGGGGGCGGCCTACTTCATTTCTATTTCCCTGGAGAAAACCGAAAGGAGGGAAATGAGAAGTGTGATCCCATGAACCCCACCACAGTTCTGCCCCATGACTTTCCTCATTTAATGGCACATAGTGATATAAGCAGCCAAAGCAATGAATGCCTGGACTTGCTGTTGACGTTAAAATGATTTTTAAGTGTGCCCCCTTAAAATTACTGCTGTGTTTCCTGGTGCATTTCTGGTCGGACACGGTGGCTCATGCCTATAATCTCAGCACTTCGGGAGGCTGAGGCAGGTGGATCATGAGGTCAGGAGATAGAGAACAGTGTGGAGAACATAGTGAAACCCTGTCTCTACTGAAAATACAAAAAAATTAGCAGAGCGTGATGGTGTGCACCTGCAGTCCCAGCTACTCTGGAGGCTGAGGCAAGAGAACTGCTTGAACCCGGGAGGTAGCAGTTGCAGTGAGCCAACATTATGCCACTGCACTCCAGCCTGGGTGACACAGCAAGACTCCATCTCAAAAAAAAAAAAAAGAGATGCATTTCCTTTTCATCTCTCATTACATAGCTATAGTTTTGAAAACATATTACTCCTTTAAAATATGCATTAAAATATTTTCTTTAATGTGCATATATAGAACAAATAGTAAAAAGAAACTCTAAATTACTATGTCATATCACTGGCCTGTCTGGTTATAAACAAAACTTAGGCATTCCCACAGTGCAAAATTAACAGAAGAAAAATCTGTAAACAGAAACTTAACAGTGGACTCATGTTCCACATCACTGTGATTATGGGATGAACATTATTTTCTAATGTAACTGCCTGCTTTCATAATGAGTTTAGGTCCTCTGTTAGGATTCATGAAGAAATTAAATGAGATTCAGTGACCCTAATTATTAAGTAATTAGAGTTTAGAATTGAAATTACTGCTATGAATTAGAATACTAATAAAAAATTAGGTTAAGATGTTCCTTCTTGCTGTTAAAAGACAAAATTTAAAATAATTTTCAAACAGGAATCAGCATCTTTTCACAACTTCTGTATTGTAACAAATTCTCATAAAGCATCTAGCACTGTGCCTAGCAAAGAGTAACCCCCTAAAAATAAACAACAACAGGGAATAATTAGTACTAACCAGGTCTTAGCAAACATTTCCTGGAAATAAATGAACTGCTGAAAATAGGAAAGCAGAGACTTTCTGCCTGTGAGGAAAACCTTCTGGAGGAGCTCACCTATTTGTCGGTAAGGAATGTAAACAATCAGAGCCAAGGCTTTGGGACGAAAACACATATACTGGGTTAAATAAAAAATATTAAATGAGTTTCATCTGTTTATTCTGATTTTTATTAATGCGGTAACTAGAGAATTTAAAATTACATATTTAATAGTTTGCATTATATTTCTATTGGACAGTACTGGTCTAGACAATTGGTTGGTAATACAGAATAACTGCATAAACCTCCGAATGTCTCCAGGACAACTTTTCTGGTGAAACATAAATAAGTAATCTCTTTGCAAGAAAGTAAAGAACAAACATATGCCAAATCTTAAATCTGGGAACTAGAAAAGTACACGAAACATCTAAAACATATTCCAAAAGCATCCTACATTTTCTGGAGGAAGGATGGGTAAACTTTTTCTGAAAAAGACTAGAGAATAAATATTTTTGCCTTTGTGGGTCAGAGGGTCTCTGTCACAACTATTCAACTGCAACTACTCAGTGCAAAGGCCAGCCATAAACAATATGTAAACAGATAGGCCTGGCTGTGTTCCAATAAAACTTTATTAAAACAGGTCTACTGAATTTGTCTTGCAGCCTATAGTTTGTCAACTCCTGTTACAGAGCAAAATACTAGCAATTCAAATTTCAAAATCCCAGACAACATGAGTTTTAAACTGACCACATTTGCCTTAAACAATAATACTAAAGTACAAGAAAGGTCCAAATCAGCAGAAGAACAGCAATGGCTTCATTTGGAAAAAGATGGAAATTACTAAATGAGACAAATGATAAGAAAAATGAACAAAAAAAACCCTGTTGTCTCTGGAAACACTTCTTAAAAAGTCATGAAAGAACCACCAACTTACATTTAACTCTATTATCCACAGTAACGTTACAAATAAGAGGTCAAAGGTGACAAACAAACAGAAAGTCCTCCTGACATCAGATATGCCTTTCTTTTCCCTTCCTTCATAGGACTCAATCCTGGCCATGAGTTGTGTGGGGTTGATGGAATGGATGTTGCGCAGAGAAGCATGGGAGCTCTGGCTCCCGGTGAGAGCGTTCTCCATGTCTTCTGGCAGGTGGTTCATCCTGGAGGAGGGTTACAGGAGCCTTTTTCCAACCTCACCATCCCTAAAGAGAAGACACCTTTGGGAAATAAAATAGAGACACCATGTTAAATCCAAGCTGACCAAATATAACTGTGTTACCCTCTCCACTGTGCAACTATTTCTCTAACTGAACAACAGAGTACCTTGACTGATTTATGTTTTCATGAAGACATAAAGAGAAAGAGAAATGAGAGCAAAACATAATGTTTTAGAGCAATACTACAAAACAGCTGTTGTAGCAAAGAATGGCAATAGAGAAGAAGCAAATTGACTAGGAAAGGGTGAAGAACAGGATGTTAGCTACAATTGAAAGCAGTGTTCCTGATGACCTGGAGCAAGCCTCTTGGTGAACAACTCATGCCGGTTACCTTTCTGTGCCAGGGAGAAAACCTCCACAGTCCTGTAAGTATAATTATGCATAGGCTAGAAAATCATTTACTGAAAGCTTTCCTGGAGCATGTAAGCAGAATGTGTAAATTAGCTATAAAAAAGCTTATTTCCAAGGCTGGGCAATACAGCAAGATCCTGTTTGTACAAAAAAGAAAAATTAGCTGTGCATGGCAGCACAAGCCTATAGTCCTAACTACTCAGGAGTGGCGTGGGAGGATCGCTTGAGCCCAGGAGTTGAGGTTATAGTGAGCTATGATCATACCACTGGACTCCAACGTGGGTAACAGAGCAAGACATTGCCTCAAACAAAAAAACAAAAACAAAACAAAAATCACACAAAAATCCTTACTTCCTAAGGAGGAATTTCTTTCCATCAAAAGTACCTTATAAACTAAAGTTAGCATTTCCCCATCCTCTCAATGAACAAGGATGTTTCCAGGCCTCTTCTTGGAAAAGAAGTGCACACTTCAAAAAGTTTAGCACCAGGCAAACCACCCAACCAATAATTACAGAAGGTATAGTTCTATACAGAGATGCAGGCCCCTCAAGACCAGAGAGCACTTTTATAATAAAAATAAAAGATGAGCAATCTAAATAATCTGATCTGCTTATGGATGGGACAAGGATATTAAACAAAGTGTGGTGCATGGTATGATTGTCAAGTAGTCAAGTTTCCTTTTCTGTAGGACCTCTCCCTGTGGGATTATATACTCCTGGCTCTACTGAACTCATATCTGTTCTTTAGTCATGAATGTGACATGTAAGTGGGCAGAAGTTCATATGCCACTTGTGTCCAGAGCCGGTGCATGAAGAGCCAGTATGTGGCTCACTACGTTCTCGTTTCTTTCTGCCACAATGACTGGCAATGTCCAGGTAAAGAAGAGGACTTTCAAAGCCTAGACTTTCAAATTCTATTCTTTCAAATAGAATTTAGAAACAGATGGCTGAGATTTCCCTAAGGCAATATGATCCTATTTGGTTTTATCATTCACTGTCCAGAACTTTTTCTCTTTACACTTGACCCTAATTTCTCTTCCTTTCTAATTCCTAATTCCACACTCAGGAATCAAAGTCTTTCTCATACTTTTTAACAATGTGGTGGTAAAATGGCACAGCATTTATGAAGGCAATTTGATTATATGAAATAAGTTACTTTAAAACATCCATACTTCTTGATCTTGTAACCCTAAATCTAAATGAGATTAACCAAGCTACAGACATTCAAAGCAAAAACTGATCTATGGCCTTAAAGGTCAGGTTAGTGATTATCTTCAAGAAAGAGGGAAGAAGCAGTGATTAGAAGGCAGAGGGTAGAGGACATATTTAGGGGACTTGGTAAAGTTCTGTTTCTTAACTTGAGTAGTGACAACATGGTTGTGTTCATTTAGTGATAATTTATTGATGTACACAGTAGTTTTAGTCATGTGTTAGCTCAGGAAAAATTCAAAATGCTATATAGTATATACATGTACACACAACTGAATAGTGTATATTATCTTTCAATAAAAATCCCTATTAAAAAACTTTATCATAAGGTATCTATAATAGTCTCAATTAGAAAACAACCTAAATAACTAATTAGAATAATTAGATAAATCACAGTATAGCCACAGTATAGTCACTAAAATAAATGTTTATGAAGCATTTGTAATGACTTAAAAATGCCTGGGTTATGATAACTAAATTAAAAATCGAATACTAGGCCTGGTGGGGTGGCTCATGCCCGTAATCCCAGCACTTTAGGAGGCCAAGGCGGCGGATCCCGAGATCAGGAGATCGAGACCATCCTGGCTAATATGGTGAAACCCCGTCTCTACTAAAAATACAAAAAATTAGCCAGGCGTGGTGGTAGGCGCCTATAGTCCCAGCTACTCGGGAGGCTGAGGCAGGAAAATGGCATGAACCCGGGAGGTGGAGGTTGCAGTGAGCTGAGATCATGCCACTGCACTCCAGCCTGGGCGGCAGAGCAAGACTCTGCCTCAAAAAAAAAAAAAATCGAATACTAAATGGAATACACACACATATAGTATGTTCAGAACTCTGTAAAATAAACCCAAACCGAATTCTTATAGGAATGCACCTATGAAATATATCAGATATTACCAATGATTCTCTCTGACTGATGAGATTATATTTTCCCCCTCCTTTGGCCTTTTTCACACTTTTTGCACGTGTTATATGTTTACAAAGAGAGGCACTAAATTCAAACATCACTCTGTCGGGGTTCTGGACAGATGTCCTCAGAACCCTAAGCAGACTTTCCCTTTCTTTTCTGCTGATCCAGGCAACATTAGGTAATGTGTCTCATTCAATTTGTTTCCTCAGAGTCAGCAAATCAGCAAAGCATTTTGAAAAACTCAGTAAGAAGCCACTTAAGTGTTTAGTAAAAGGAAAGAAAATATTAAGCTCCCAAATTGAAAGCATTCTTATATAATTTCTGTCTTTTTTTTTTTTTTGAGACGGAGTCTCGCTGTGTCGCCCAGGCTGGAGTGCAGTGGCCGGATCTCAGCTCACTGCAAGCTCTGCCTCCCGGGTTTTTACGCCATTCTCCTGCCTCTCAGCCTCCCGAGTAGCTGGGACTACAGGCGCCCGCCACCTCGCCCAGCTAGTTTTTTGTATTTTTTAGTAGAGATGGGGTTTCACCGTGTTAGCCAGGATGGTCTCGAACTCCTGACCTCGTGATCCGCCCGTCTCGGCCTCCCAAAGTGCTGGGATTACAGGCTTGAGCCACCGCGCCCGGCCTAATTTCTGTCTTAATGAGATCAATGCCACCCTAGTGGAAGGCATAGCAACGGCATATTCCCCAGTAGCAGCTCTTAACACAAAGCTTGCAAGGCACTACCACCTGTCAGACTTCTAGGAGTTAATTCTGAAACAATAAGTAAATATGAATGTAATTAATACATCTTTTGTGATGAAACACACATTTTAAGTTTAAGAAAACAGCTGAGGCCGGGCGCAGTGGCTCATACCTATAATCCCAGCACTTTGGGAGGCCGAGGCAGGCGGATCACTTGAGGCCAGGAGTTCAAGACCAGCCTGGTCAACATGGCGAAACCCCGTCTCTATCAAAGGGAGCGGGAGCGGTGGTGCACACCTGTAGTCCCAGCTACTTGGGAGGCTGAGGCAGGAGAATTGCTTGAACCTGGAGGCAGAGGCTGCAGTGAGCTGAGATCGTGCCACTGCACTCCAGCCTGGGCGACAGAGTGAGACTGTCTCAAAACAAAACAAACAAAAAAAAGAAATCTGGATGAATGAGTACAGACATATTTTTGCAACAATATATCCTACATTATGATAAAGCAACTCAGATAATTCTAAGCCAGTCTAATAATTAGCAGCTATATTTAAAAATCAATTTAAATTATTAAATTCACTAATATGTGAACAGAAAATTGAACAAATTCAAAATTCAAACTGAGGACCGATTTTAGGAGGAAGAGCATTTTCAAGGAAATTAAATCATTTTCTTAGTTTCACTCCTTTTTCCTTCCACAAACGCACTTCTTGTGGATAAAAAAGATTAATAAAGAAACATACAACCCTAGAAATCTGAGATACATTTCAAAACAAAATATGATATTAAATACACAATGGAATACATATGGCTTGGGAAATGAGAATCATTACACGATTTTTCATATGTGTATGTGTAACTGCTAATTAGCAAGAATTTATAGATACTTTCACCTCAATAAAAAAAAAGTTACACAAAGCACAGACATCTCTAAGCAGACTGGCTCTAATCAAACTGATCTTTCTCTGGGAAAGAGGGAAGTTGTAAAAAGGCAAGCGAGCTTGCTTTTCTTTTTCTTTCTGATTTACCTACTTAATCCAGTGAATTAACTGGTCTAGATGAAACCAATGACAAGGTTAATCTCCATTAGGTTATGAAAACACACAGTTCAGACTTCTAGAATTAATTTTTTGAGTGAAACTTTTACTCAAAAACAGAAAAATAAGAGAAGAAGGGTGCTTAGTTTGAGGGACTCATGTTAAAAACATACTATTCGAACTCAGAAACATTTGGCCATCTTTGTCCTCTATCTCCCTTACTGCTGGTGAAACTGACTAACAGTCACATATGGCCTCTTGCAGCACACAACAGCAGGTCAACAAATTTGACAGCTTCTTCTCCCCATGCCCCCAAAAAACAATTACTCCTGACTGATAATATATTTGGGGGATTGGTAAGGGCCTGTGGGCTGGTGGGAAAAGAGAGCTCAAGAATCTTTCTTACTCCCACAAAGCAGACTGTAAACTGGAAAATTTGGGAAGCACTGGTGAAAAATACTAAGGAAATGTCAGCTAATTTATGCTCTGTAGGAAACTCTTGGTTTCTGCATTATTGGCCCTTATAATAAGACTGAATTTTTTTTTCTGTGACTCATTTCATTGGGATAAACTTGAGTTAAAGATATTCTAAATACAAGTGTATTTGAGTTAATATACTAGATATACTTCTAAATGTTTTTAAGGAACTCAGGCTTAACACATAGAATGTTTAGCTTGAGTTCCTTAAAAAATATATAGGTTAAATGAGTATAACAAATAGTGGAAAAGGGAAGAACGAGAAGCACTGCACTAGCTTCTTCACAAGCCTTGAAGCGACACAGCAGGTTAAGGGCTGTGATACATTTCCAGATGGGTGAAATGGAGAAACCATGCCTCAGAGCAGTCTCGGGTGGGGGCTTTGAGGGGAACAGTGGGGAGGACTACATCTACCCAGCTGCTTCTTGTTGCCTATTTCCACCTGTCAAACTCCTCCTGACAGTGAGCCAACTCTATTAAACTTCTAGTTGCTTCATCTGGCCAAAGCAGTCTCTCTTAAAACCAGATTACACATTCCTGGGTATGACATTTCATTCGAGTCTTGAGGGAAGACACGAAAACTGGGTGTGGGACTGGCTAGCCTAGGTGCTGGAACCCCACAGACTAGAGTAGAGCTGCTTGCCCAGCAAAGCCAGTGGCTGCAGGTTCTTGAGGCAATGCCAAAAGAGGCTGAGAAAGCGCAGAAAACGTGTCATGGGATTTTCACATGCAATAAAGTTCTGAATTTTTGGTGTGCATATGTACCAATATCACATGTAGATCTTGGTTAATCCTCAATACCTGATCCATGTGATTCTGACACTCATTGAGAAAGACAGCTTCCTTTTAATGAGTAAAGAGAATGATCATTCCTTAAAGCTGCTTTCCACTGTCTGATTATTGGATTTCACCCTAACCATACCCTTCAGAAAGCTGAAGTACAGTTGAGTTCCTTCAGAGACACTTTTCTGAACGCTCCCCATATTCCAACCAGATACATTTCCCCCAAGCTCCCCTAATCTGTGGATGTGACACTTAATGGTACTGCTTACCACAATAGGCCTTAATTATCCACTTTGCTGCCTCTCCCACTAAGTAGTATATTCCTTAAAGGCTCTGAAAATGACCACAGCACATGACAGACAGCAGGAACAGAACAAATATCAACTGTATAAATTCTATCTAGCATCTAGCACAGATATTAGCAGAGAGTAGGCTATCAGCAATCTCTGTTGAATTCAGGAGATTACAACTGTTTGTTTTTGTTTCTGAGGAAGAGCTTGGGTATTTTTCCAGATGTCATTTCAGAATTATTAAATATTCAATCCGGAGTACTGAGATCCTCTCTGGGGTTGGCTTAAGGAAAGCCATACCTCTCTAAAGAGGGTGCTAAGTATTGATTAGCTGTATACACAGGAAGCTAAATCTGCAATTCAGAATTTATCCCAACTGTGTGGGAAGTATGGGAGTGAAGAATTAGAAAATAAAGAAAAACATATGGGTGAGAAGATGAGAATCCCCTTTGGTTGTTTTTTGAAAAAGAGACTGATGTCTTGTTTTATACCAATGTGTAATTATCCTCCTCTATACTATAGTATCAGTCAGCTATTTCTATTTATGCTACATTAACAAATCACTAAACACTCAATGGCTGAAAGTAACCCACATTTATGTTCAAGCTCACAGGTCTGTACGCTGCCTGAATTTCACCTGATCTAGGCCGCACCTCATGATGGGTACAGAGCCGGGTTGAAACATCAGCTCCATCTGCTTCCCACACAGAAGTGACACTACCCAGACGGTGGACAGCAGCTGCCGTGGAGAACGAGCTACCACTGCTTGCATTTTACAGGAGCCCCACAATCTCTCAGCCTTCCTAGGAGGAGAAGAGAGAGACTGTGCACCTCCTGTTGACAGCCCGAAGCCAAGTCTCTCAACCCAACCACCCCGCCTTCTCAGCACTACTTAAGGCAGCAGCCAGGACACTGTATGTTTTCTTCCAAAGAATGTTGGAATAACAGACATTAAAAATATTTAATTTAGAAAGGCTTTAGTCATCATCTTAGCAAAAGTCTTTGGAGATGATTTGGCTTAGAGACACGTTTTCTTGGTCTTGAACAGTGTTTCTTAAGATACTGACTTAACTGCTAACATTTTAATTACTTTTTCCCCAGACTTCTAGCTTCTTTGAAAAGTCAAAAGATATAGAATCATCAGGCCTGCATTCTCTTACCATGATGATAAAGCCAAGCTGCTGACCACTTTAAGTGGGGCACACACTCTCCAGTTGGCCTCAATCTTCACCTAGCATGGAGGCAACTGACTTTGCCAGCCTGATCTTTCTGACTCTTCTTACAGGCAAAAACGGTGGGGCCTACATGGATCCATCTAAGAGATATTTCAAGGTGGTGTATAGTTATGATTCAAACTTGGTTCTTTCCTTTCCATCATCCTGCCTTACCCCAGATTCATAGAAGGAAGTGGGAGATACATCAAGAAGTGTTCACATGGTGTGCGACATACAGTCATGCAATTTGAGAGTCCCAAAGCACAGACTGCCATGGCTGTGCCTACTGTATCCTGGGACTGGGTGTCCTTGGAAGCAAGAAGCAGCCTGAGCTGGCTGTCTTGCAAGGCCCCCCACTGTTATGAGACCTGGTTAATGACACAGAAGTCCTGTTTAGAGTCCTCACCTTCCCTTCCGAGGTGAAGCAGCTAGAAGTAGGATATGAGAACAGTGAGTGAATAACCTGACATTTATATACTTACCTTGCTAGTATGAGAAAGAGGCCTGAAAAAACACAGATGCTTTAAAAATAAGCATGCATAGAGAAGAGAGAGATGTGGGGCAGAAGCTAATCCAGAATACTAAAAACATAGCAAGACAGAGTCACCTTCATATTCTAAAGGCACCCATGTGACATGAGGAACATTATGGCATGCTAACAAGACCTGGAAAATTGATGTGTAAAATTTAACCTGTAATTCAAAATTTGGTAAAATAAAAAGTTCTGCTTAATGTCTGCCTATATGAGCCTGTCTAAATTTTGAAAACACTTCAAAAATGGTTTGTAGATAAGATATTCTTAAAAAAAGAAACAAGTGGCTGGGCACAGTGGCTCACAAATATAATCCTGGCACTTTGGGAGGCTGAGTAGTTTGAGAGTAGCCTGGGCAACAGAGTGAGTCCTCATCTCTTCAAAATATTTAAAAATTAGCTCGCCATGGCAGTGTAGACTTGTAATCTTAGCTACTCGGGAGGCTGAGGCAAGAGAATCACCCGAGCCCAGAAGTTCCAGCCTGCAGTGAGCTTAAGATTATGTGTACTCTAGCTTGGGAGACAGAGCAACACCCTGAAAGAAAAAAAAAAAAAAGAAAGAAAGAAAGAAAGAAAGAGAAAGAGAGATGGAAAGAGAGAAAGAGAGAGAGAAGGAGAGAAAGAGAAGAAAGAAAACGTAATGCTATCCCACAGGATGAGAAATTCATAGGGAAAGGACTGGCAGGGGGCAAGGTTAGGGAGTTGATGCATGTGTGTGACACTCCAGCCTCCTGAATCTGAGAACTTTCACCACGAAGCTCTACAGGAAAAGTTTCATAAAGCCAAAAGCAAACAAATCTTTCTTTGGCAAACTGCCCATTACATTTACATTGACATTTCAAAGCAGCCTTGTTTTCCTGTGTGCCATATATGCTCCCTATTAAATACAATGTCCAGAAAAAAAAAAAAAGGTGTTTAAAAATTAAATCTAGTAGCCCCAATTTTAAAAATGTTTTTTCTAAAAATTTATTCTCATAAATTACATCCAAATTAACAGCTGAGGCAACAGAAAGCTACTATATAGAGAAATATGGGTAGAAACCAGTCATCCCAAAATAATATGTGAAAAATTCTATAAAGCATTTAAATAAACTCACCCAGCCAATTATTTGGTATTACTTCAAATTAAAAAATATTTTTGGAGTCAAATAATCAAATTTTGTCATCAAATTCCTAATGTGCCAAGTGAAAATGAGTGAAATGTTTAAAAAAGAAATAGAAAAAAAGAGGTTTATGTATGAAACTCTACAAAGCATTCCACAGATACACATGATCAGTTCTACAATGGGGAAAAATTTTGAAACAAAGTAATACTGAGAGTTACCCTATTAAATCAACACATAATGAATCAAAGTAGATGTGCTGGATCCTTAAAGAAACAAAATAGCTCACAAGCCAACCAATGAGAACAAGCTGACAGGCACATGCTCAAGTCTAAAGAGGAGAAGAGGCAATGTGCCCATCAGAAAGAAGATGGGTCAGCCAGGAAAACACAGGAAAAGGAGTGTCACAATCCAATGTGACACTCCATCAAGCATCTCCCATCCATTGGCCAAGTAATTCCTATAATTAATTGACAACGATTTAATTTAATAATCTTCTGCATACCTCCCACATCCTTTTTCTAATTCCATGTTTCTGATTAAGATGTAATATTTTATGTAAGGAAACAACAAGCTGGTCAGGTTGAAGCAAACATTCAGTCCACATGGCAGTTAAGGTGTTCACTGCAGACACTGAGACGTGAGCCTACTCATGCAAGGCAAAGCCACTTGCAACTGAGTTCTTTAAGCTGCTGACTAATCAAGTTTCTCAGTTAACAACGCGAAGGTCTGGGTTCAAACACGAATAAGGTCACCAGTGTGATAACACTGAGTAGTTTTTTGGGAGATGGAGTCTAGATGTGTTTCTAATAACCTACACTGGCACCATCAGCTACAAACTGCTCTTTGGGAACTTCTAGAGAGATTATTCGGACACAATCTAAATGATGGATAGCTATCACAAAATACTGACACATTCTGTACATGGTATGCAAGTAGTAATTCCAAAAAAGAATTGTAGAAAGGTTGTATCATCACTCAGATATTCCCCCAGTATCTCTTTATAAACTTACAGGTAATTATCAATAATTTTCCATAACTGGCATTATTAAGTGGACTACAGTTAGCAAGCTCAAAGCAAAGCTAGAATCACTGAACTTGACTATACAATAATAATACTACACTTGTTTATTCTGACTTGCATGTATTTGGGTATGATTACTAATTCATACCCAATAAAAGTCAGAGGAGGTTCACAGCTCACACAAAGGCTTTTAATAAGTCCACAATAACTCAAGGTGCATAATTAAGCTCTGAAAATTCTGACATATACTCTTTCAACTCAGCAAGTATGGTTAACACTGGGATTTTTAAAAACTGAGAAGTGTGACCGGGCACAGTGGCTCACACCTGTAATCCCAGCATTTTGAGAGGCCGAGGCAAGTGGATCACATGGGGTCAGGAGTGTGAGACCAGCTTGGCCAACATGGTAAAACCCCGTTTCTACTAAAAATATAAAAATTGGCCAGGCGTGCTAATGCACGCCTGTAGTCCCAGTTACTCAGGAGGCTGAGGCAGGAGAATCACTTGAACAGGGAGGTGGAGGTTGCAGTGAGCCGAGACTGCGCCACTGCACTCCAGCCTGGTCGACAAAGTGAGGCTCACTCCAAATATATATATATTATATATATATATATATAAATATATATATATATTTTATATATATAAATATATATATATATTTTATATATATATATATAAAATTAGGCTTAATATTCACCACTCAGTATCAGTGTATGCTTTATGTGAAAGAACAGAGATACAAAATGTTCTTAAAACAAAAAAAAAGGCAAATGCTATGTAAATGGAAGATTATAATAACAATGAAAGGTTTTGACATTTACTTGTTTAGCCTATTTGATATTTTAATGATATGAATACAGATTATTTCAATACTATAATTAAAATTTTTAAAACAGATAATTATTTTAACTCCACAGTCATAGACTATATACTATGTTGAGGAGGTAAGCCATATTTATAAAATTGGTAACAAAACTAGACCACCAAAAAACACGTAATAAATCTTGCAATAAGGAACTCTATAGAGAATGAGCAGTGCCGTAAAATAGACTTCCATAACATAGTACTATTTTCTAAAATAACATTGGGGTAAAAATACTTAAAAAGTAAAACAAACTATTGGAAAAAAAATGACAGTAAAAACAGTGGAAAGCTGTAAACTTGGGCTTACTATCAAAATCATTACCTTAAAGTAATTTAATTACTTTTAAAATAAAAAATAAAATAAAATAATTAGGCATGTAAATAATAAAGTTAGAAAGCTGTAACTATTCTATATGGAAAAGGATAGAAAATAAAAAAGAAAAACAATGAATACAATTAGTAAATCCAAAAGGAGAATGATAACTGTTGCAAGCTGGGGAGTGGGAAAAACGTGATTCTTTATAACAAAAACTCTACTTTTGCACTGGATGAACACTTCATAAACAAATTTAAAATATACAGATAAACTCAGTGATCAGTCCTTTAAGAGGGCATATGTAAAGTACTAATACAGGGAGTACTCATAAAGGAATACAAGTACCACTAAAGAAGAGGTCACTTTCGAAGTATAAGTAATATTTTAATTTCATTGAAAACCATAACTAAAGTCAATACTCTGGAAATAAATAAAATACTCTGGAAATAAATAAAAATAAAGTACTAATACAGGGAGTACTCATAAAGGAATACAAGTACCACTAAAGAAGAGGTCACTTTCGAAGTATAAGTAATATTTTAATTTCATTGAAAACCATAACTAAAGTCAATACTCTGGAAATAAATTACACTAAGAAGAAGCAAATGACCTGAATAGAATAAACCATTCCAGAAAAAGAATATTGAAAAAGCAAAAAATAATTATCTAGCAAAGGGACTGGAGTCAGACAGTTTTATAGGCATTTCAATATTTGAAATAAAAGACAAAATCCTACATATTGATTCAGAATGTTAAAAAGGAAAGTTATTCTATTATTAAATAAAGCTAGGATAATACTGACATTATCTGAACAAGAACATGTAACAACACAAGAATATGAAAGGCTGTAACATACAACAGGACAAAAGTATAAACTAACTCCACATATTAATATAACATAATTATCTATTACATAACATTATATACCATATATTAACATAATAACAAAATCAATAGAGCTTCCTTACACCGGGACTTATTGTGTCTAGACACAATGCTGAGTACTTAAGACACATTATGTCACTTAAACCTCAGAACAGCTCCCACAAGTAGAACAAACATATCACAGCTTATTCCTAAAACCTCACATAATTCAAAACACATATAGATAAAAACTAATCCCGGCTGGGCACGCTGGCCACGCCTGTAATCCCAGTACTTTGGAAGGCCGAGGCGGGTGGATCCTGAGGTCAGGAGATCAAGACCATCCTGGCTAACACGGTGAAATCCTGTCTCTACTAAAAATATAAAAAATTAGCCGGGCGTGGTGGCGGGCGCCTGTAGTCCCAGCTTCTTGGGAGGCTGAAGCAGGAGAATGGCGTGAACCCGGGCGGTGGAGCTTGCAGTGAGCTGAGATCGTGCCACCGCACTCCAGCCTGGGCAACAGAGCGAGACTCCGTCTCAAAACAAAAAAAAAACAACAACAACAAAACTAATCCTAATAGGAGAAGAGACCATTTCTGTTTACTCATTAAAACATTTCACTGCATTTCAAAAGCATGCACCAACACAACTTACAATTCATTTGGGCCAAAAGCTTTGAAATTATGTACATTTTGACTGGTTTTAAATTGGAGGCAGGTGGCGGGGGGAACTTGCATAATTTCAAACTTTGTAGGACAACTCTTCATTTCCAAGTAGATATCTGTTTCACTCTCTTAAAATGTGGCTCTCTAAGTCTCTTATTCTGAAAGAGACATAGAGAAACACATAGAGAAGGATTTTGGGAAGAGCCATGGATAAACACATCCCTGACATTAAAAAAACAACAATGTAAGCTGAAAGAAAAGTAGAAACTAACAGTTGGCCTCAGGAGACAAGGAGAAACAAACAGGAGAGGGGTGTGTGCCCAATCTTCAGAGGCTATATGTGTGGAAAGAGAGCACAGACTTTTATTTATCAGTGGAAGCCAGAAATCTGAATTGTAACAGGAAATTTTCCGAATATTAAACATTAGTTCAATTTTTTAAAAAAGCACTTAGTCGACAGCAGCAGATTTTTTAGAGAAGCCAATTAAATTTATGAGATCATTTATTAAATGGTTTCTTGGGACCTTCATTCAGGTAGAGCTCAAACTCTTTAATTTTGCCTAACCTAACACTGGCCTACGTCTCCACAACCACTTCACCATGGTAAAAAAATCACAAGCAGTTCCCTAAAGACATTATGTTCTCACAAACCTCTGCTTGCATTTTTCTCTCCAGTAAGCACCTCGAGTGCCACTCTCCTTATCTCTAAAGTTCTGACCCATTTGATAAGCCTTGATTCAAAGCCCATTTTCTCAGGGAAACCTTTGTTTCCTCTTACTCTTCTAAAGTTCTCTGCCCCATCAGAGAAAAGTGTACACAGACCTCTATTATTACATCTATCATGCTGCATCAAGATTACTTTTGCTCTTCCATTTAAAAAAGCAAGCAAGCAAACAACAACAACAAAACTTTGTTAACAAGAGCTTACTTTTATGACTTTGTGATTCATATATTTACCACTTCCTTCAATCTGGGAGAGTGGGAGAAGAAATTAGACACAGAAAGAGAGAGAGAAAGAAAAAAAAAGAAAGGGCAGCCATTTAAAATAGCATCAAAAACAAAACACTAAGGAATAAATTTAATAAAAGATATGCAATATCGTAAAACTGAAAGCTACATAATACTGCTGAGAGAAATGGAAGTAGTTGAAAATAAATTGTGAGATATACCATGTTCATGGATTGGAAGAATTCATATTGTTAAGATATCAATTCTCCCCAAACTGATCTACAGATTCAACTCAATTCCAATCATAATCCCACCATGCCTTTTTTTTTTTTAATAGAAACTGACTGACAAGCTAATTCTAAAATGTATATAAAATGCAAAGAAATAAGCCTGTCCAAAGCAATCTGGAAGAAGAACAAAAATAGAAGACACATTACCTAGCTTAAAGACTTTCCGTAAAGCTTCAGTAATCAAAACAGTATGGTACCAGCATAAGAATAAACAAATAGGTCAATAGAACATAACAGATAAACATATAAACATATAACATATAAACATATAACATATAAACAGATAAACATATAACATATAAACAGGTCCAGACATATATGGTCACTTCAATTTTGACAAAGCTGTCAAAGTAATCCAATGGTGAAAATAAAGTGTGTTTTCTGCAAACAATGCAGAAAACAACCGGATATTAAAACTGAAAGGAACTTCAAACCCTAACTCACACCAGGTAAAAAATAATTTAAGATGATTTACAGACCTAAACATAAAAATTAAAAACACAAAGCTTTAGAAGAATGTGTAGGACAATTTTTTTGCAATCTTTTTTGCAAAGATTTCTTAAAGAAGACACAAAAAGTTATAACCTTTAAAAAAATTGTGTAGGCTGTCATGAAGGGGCTCCCCCTGGTCCATTTGGGACAACTTGAACATAAAAATGAATAATGACAGTAATGTTGGAATTTACATTGGACGAATTTAAAAATTCCATGAGTCCACAGTAATATTGTAAATAAAAGACAGATGGCATGGGAAGAGTTCTTCTATAAAGAAAAAAGTCAGATAAAAATGTAAAAGGAATAATAAAATTAGAAAAATCAATGGTTTGCAACTCCCAGAGTAGTAACAGATTCAGGCAAGGACCATTATGGACACCAGCAATTATTAAAAGGTTGTTGGGGCATATGATATTATAGTTTCAAAGTAGCATCTCTCAGATTATTTAATAATTTCATTGGGGATGATACGCTTTTACAGTGGAGAGATCTGGCAGTCACCACCTGAACCAAGTAATCAAACAGCATCAATACTAAAGCAAGCTGGCATTACCTGCCTTCTGATATGTTGCAATAAGAACTATATAACATCAATTATGATAAATCCTTGTCAGAAGTTTTACTTGAATTTAGTCATTAAAAAAAATAAATAAACAGTATATGGGACATTCTACAAGTCAACTATCCTGGACTCTTCAGAGAAGTCAATGTGGTGAAAAACAAAAATAAAAAGGATAGTGGTGTGAATACTCTTCAAATAGAAAAGAGCATAAAGAGACACGAGCATCGAACGCAATGCACAAGCCTAGAATGAATCTTGAATTAAAAAACAAAAGCCACAAAAGACAATTGGAGAATTGATTACAGTTAGGAGAATGCCCTTATTCTTAGGAGATGCACACTGAAGTACTAAAGGATAAGTGTCATCATGTATGCAACTTACTTCTGATTCACTTGGAAAAAAACTTATTTCTGATTTATTTGGAAAAACGTAAACACATAAGGCTGTTTTGAGATGGCACTGCTGTGTCTGTACCTGTCTATCTATACACAGTATATACACACATACACACAGTATGAATACATTTAAACATAAGATGCATATAGTATACATATACGTATGTAACATATGTATGTGCCATAATCCCCCTCCCCAACCTTATCTGCAGTTTCCTTTTCCAGTTTCAGTTACCTGTGGTCAACTGCTTGAACTACAAAAATACTACATAGAAAATTCCAGAAATAAACGTTCATGAGTTTTAAATTGTGTGTCATTATGAGTGGCGTGATGAAATCTCCCACTATTTCACTCCATCCCACCCAGAACATGAATCACCCCTTTGTCCAGAATAGCCACATCATATGTGTTATCCGCCCATTATTGCATAAGTAAAATCAAAATGTTTATAGGGTTTTGGTTTATAGGGGTGTGGTTTCAGGCATCCCCTGGGGGGGCTTGAAATGTACTGTACATGGATAAGAGGTAACTACTGTATAGCAAAGAAAGCAAAGGCAAATTTTCATGGCAAAAAAATCATGAGACCAACTTTGCTCTTAAGTATGTGCTACACTTACAGGCAAAGAGAAACCAAACATCCTCAAAAACCTCTTAAATCATGCTATAACACAGAATGCATATGAATTTTGTACATGTACCTTTGTATAACAATTCTTACCTACACAACAGTTTGAGTTGCACTAATAGACTTAAAAGAAAACCCATATAAGAATTCCGGACACTCAAATCATTCTGCCCTTAATACAACCATCAAATTACCGAAACACAAATGGAGATATTTAAAGGCTTCTAAAGTGTGCGTGACTATAGATAGAAGTCATTCTATTTTCATTTTGAGCCAATGTCACTTATATAACTGAAAATGGTCTTTTATTATTGCTGCTGTTATAAGATGTATGTGAGAGTGGAGTCACATCATCCAATGGTTCAGGGTCTAAAGTTTGCTCAGGTCTTTAGTAAAAATGTGTATAACATACACCACAAGCTTTTACAAGCCAAGTTTGTTGTAACTTGGCTTCAAAATGAACAAACAAATGAACAAACTTCATTTGTTCCCTGCACTAGAACTCAGGGACCCCTGGGGAAAGAGAGATCTTTTACAAAGCACCACCTACCAAGGCTCGGACACACCATGTGTTATTTAATTCACATGGCTGACTTATTACACTAGGACGCACATTTCAACTGCACTTCCTTCTGCTCCTCTCCTTACTTTTCTTTATGAATTTCGACAGCCCAACTCCATGGTAACATCTTTATATATTATCTCCATGGTGTTATTCTTAATCTTTATTTTCTAGGCCTCGTATTTTCCAGTGTCATTTACTTTCCTTTGGGATGTAATTAATGCTTTCATTCCGTCTTAATAAATCTGCTTACTCGTGAATGCTTTGTGTTCTGCCCTCTTCCCACACACACACATCCAAGGCTGCCTGCTAAAGTTTGGTCTTCGTTTTGTAGTCTTGTCTCATTCAATGATTTCTGTTACCATCAGCAGATAAAAGTAATTGTGTGCACATAACAGAACTTAACCTTTCAACAATCTGCTTTAAGACTCAGATTTATTTAGAAATTAACATCAATGACTTAGAAAACTTAAAGGGGAAAAACACATGTCATAGTGCTTTTAAGTCACTCCTCTGGCAGACATTAATCTATCTCCTGAACTCCAACTGTCTTTTAAAGCAACATAATTTCTGTGTGATCTATTTCCTATAGGAATATTAAAAATATTACTAAACTTTCATTTGACACAGTGCAGAGAGAAATATTAAGATTTAAAGATGGCTGGGTAAACGCGTATCAATGTTTTCATAATTTACGAGACAAACCTAAAATAGACATTGAGAAGCTGAATCTGGACGTGAACTACATGGTTTCAGAACTGCACTTGATAATGTTTGCAAATTCAAAGTTTGCCAAGAATATACCACATCTACTACATTCACCCACAAATATGTTTGAGCACTAAAATTGTGTCAGGTCTTCTTCTGAGCACTCCCATGGTGATTAACAAAACATCTATCCTCACATAGTTTACCTTCTTGAGGAAGCGGATGGAAGACAAAGTAGGGCTGGAAATATTGTCATTTTAAACTGAGAGGTCAAGATGATTTCATTGAGCAGGCGGCATCTGAGCAACAACTAGCAGGAGATAAGGGAGAAATGCCAGGTAGATATGAGGAAAGACACTTCAGATAGAGGGAAGAACAGGGGCAAAAGTTCTGAGGAGGGGTGGAGATGGTCACAGAGGAGTGCAGCCAGGTGGCCAGCGAGGCTGGAGCCAAGTGAGAGAGAGGAAGAACATCAGATGATGACAGATCAGTTAACAAAGGGCTGGGCCTTGTGTATGGGCCACTGTAAAGTCTTACTCTGAATGAGATGGGAAGACACTGGAAGATTTTCAGTAGAAGAGAAAAATAATGAGCTTAAGTTTTAACAGGCTCTCTGGCTGCTCTGCTGAAAAAAGCATAGACGTGGGGAAACCTGTTAGGAGACAGCGGCAATAATTCAGGAGAGAGATGATGTACTGACTCCATAGAATAGGGTGAGGGCAGTAGAGGGGATGAGAATAGATTGGTTCTAAATAAGGAGCCCAAAGCATTTGGTGACAGATTAGCCATGGGGTATGGGAGAAAACGAGGACTAAAACAGAACCGCAAGATGTAGAGCTTGAGGAACTGGAAGGATGGATGTGCTATTTAGTGAAAGTGGTAAGCTAGAGAAGGGGCAGTTTTGAGCAAGAATATCAGTTCAGTTTAGACATAAAGCATGAGATGCTTATTAATATCCAAGTCGAGATAAAGTAAGCAGCTGGATATGAATCAGGAATTCAGGGGAGCATAGAGATGAAATTTTAAAACATAAAATATGCAGAAATAAGAATATTCTTCTATGCCATAAAAATGAAAAAAAAAACCAAAAACTAATAAATTGTATCTATTTATAGAACAGAAAACAATTATAAAGTGGGTCCTATGTAAGTCCACTAAGAGTTCCCATTTTAGCAAACCGTAAGCGTTGAAAACCAAAGAAATGTAACACCACACAAGCATTTAAAATGGTTCAAAGGTAATACAAAAGGTCTCATGCTCTCAGCAGAACCTACAACTAGCCAATAGGGAAGATACATAAATAATACAAGGGAATGACTGAAGAGAGGGGAAAAAATCAAGTATATATTATTGACAATAACCATGACATTAGGACTGTTGCTTGGTCCAGGGAAAGAAGAGCAAGCCAGAAAGAGGAAAGGCATTTGACAACGTATATAGGTCATTCCATAGACTACAGGTTGGCAAAATGGGAAGATGCCATACAGCTGCCCAGTAATGTTGGGTGGTACGAAACACTTGTTAGCTCATCAACCCTGCAGGGGTCAACAACTTGGTAGTCAGTTATTTCACTAGCATGGGCTGAGTCAGCCAGCTGGCATGTTGGAGCTGGATCTCATCACTCGTTTAGTGCAAGTCTCTCTCAAGATGGGCCCTGGGGATTAAGAGTATTCTTTCATTTGTTTCTCTCTTTTTTTTTTAGAAGCTGCTGTAAGGTAGCCCAAAGTAACTGAAACGGGGTCTCTACAGCTACCTTCCTCCAGCTTCTATTGTCTCCAACCTTTTATTCTCCTCATAGTGGATTTCTCCTGGTGTTCAAATTGATTTTGCAGCCCTTTTCCCCCCGCCTTTCTCAGCTTTGGCTCTAACTCCTAAACTTAAATATAGCCATGTGTCACTTAATGACAGGGATACACTTTGAGAAATGTGTCATTAGGTAGCTTCCTCATTATCACAGTGTTAACTGACACAAACCTAGATGGTAGAGCCCACTATACACCTAGGCTATATGATGCAGCCTATTGCTTCTAGGCTATAAACCTGTACAGCATGTTTCTGTGCTGAATACTGTAAGCAACTGTAACACAACGAGAAGTAGTATTTGCATATCTAAACACAGAAATGATACAGTAAAAATATGGTATTATAATTTTATGGGACCACCATCATATATGCAGTCCGTCGTTGACCTAAATGTTGTTATGCAGTATATAGCTGTATTTTCTCCACAGCTCACCTAGAAACTCCTTTGTTTTAATCTTCCAGGTCACAGAGCTATTTGTAACCCAATTTTTCCTTTAGGAGACTAATAAGGTCACTTCCACAAGTACAAAATACTGCTGATTTTTTAATTGTTGACTGTCTTTTTCCAGAACTTTTCTTTGGTCCCCCATAACAAAATCTACTTTTAGCTTTCCTAAAAAATCACACAATACATCAGTTATAAAATACCTGATGGCTAGTGCAAAGTTACCATTATTTTTGCCAATTTTGACTCATTAGTTCTGTCAACCATCAGCAGACCAGCACCCGAGGAGTTGTGTTGCTCCTCAGTGTACATATAAATATTATCTATGAATATTTAAAACTTCATCTTAGAGATGTATCACCAGCTTTGGCAATGAAGGAGTCAAGAGTCATATTACTATCTAGACAGGTGAAGGTCCCTCAATTAAGGAACTTGAAATATTTTCCAATGCATATGAGGACATCTCTGCATCACATAATGTCATTCCTTCAATACTTACTACAAGCAATTTTCAAATAAATGCTGTCAACTTTCAGCACAGGACTTGAGATCTTATTAATCTAGATCTGAAAATCAATAGTATGAACGGCGGTGAGCTCACTGCTCTCCTAGGAATCATAGGCAAGTGACTAAAAGTGTACTCTTCTTTTAGTAACTATCCTTCATCCCAAAGAATGTGTGTTCATCACACATTCTTCAATGCCTCCCCGGACCTATCTTTCTGTTCAGCTTTCTAAACAGAAGCTGAATTCCCAGGGGCCAGCTGGTAAGTAGTCAGCAAAGCCAGCACAGCTATTCATAGACAAGCTAGGTTTCTTTTCATTCAACAACATAAAACTCCTCAAGAATGTGGGAGATAAGTGTTCCTGAAAATGTCAGTCCAGTTGACAGAGTCATCTTCTACTCACTGTCCCTTTGGTGGCTCTTAGTTGGTGGAAGTGGCACACTAACAGCAATGCTAGGGAAGATGTAACATCAACTGCCCCCAGAGACAGCTGAGACCAACACCCTATGTCACAAAATAGAGCAGGTTAATGAAAGGTGTGCCATTCACATGTATGGCCAGAGGTATCCACCAACAGGCAGAAGTTACACACATTATCTCCCACGATGTGATATATAATAACAGCACATAAGTCCAAAAAGAAAGTATGAATCATACCACAGATAAAGGTTTGTAGTCCAAAGCTTGGCACATGTGACAGATAGGGAAAGTCAATCTCAAAATCTTGATGCCTAAGTTTTAAAAATCACCAGTATCCTTTTCTCTGAAAGACTTCTGGCCCGGCGTGGTGGCTCACTTGTAATCCCAGCACCTTGTGAGACCAAGGTGGGCAGATCATGAGGTCAGGAGTTCGAGACCAATCTGGCCAACTCAGTGTAACCCTGTCTCTACTAAAAATACAAAAAAATTAGCTGGGCTTGGTGGTGGGCACCTATAATCCCAGCTACTCAGGAGGCTGAGGCAAGAGAATCACTTGAATCTGGGAGGCAGAGGTTGCAGTGAGCCAAGACTGTGCCACTGCACTCCAGCTTGGGCGACAGAGCAAGACCCTGTCTCAAAAAAACAAAACAAAACAAAACAAAAACAAAGAAAAGACTTCTTAGGCAGTCATAGAGAAAATCAGACCCTCAAGAAGATCAGCAATAGAAGTAACCTCGTGATCCCCTTTACCATCAGCCTAACTCATGTTTCAGAAAATAGAATCACACAAAGACAACTAATCACAAGACTCAATTCAACTATAGGCTAAAATACTCAGAAAATAAAGTGTGCCTTACAGTCTAATAATGAGAACAGACTCAGAGCACATTACAGAGGCAGAGAATACAATAAAAGTAGTAGGATCTCTTTAATTTCATAAGGCTCTCAACAAAGGTTTGAAACTAGCACCATTCTTGAAAAACTTGCTCTCAAATAATGCAACAAAACAAGCAATAAATTATGACTATGGAGATACAGACATATAAGCAGCATATCTACTATATATAATACATATATATACTATATATAATACATATATATAGTAGATATAATGCATATATATAGTAGATATGCTGCCTATAAGTACTTTAAAATGTTTAAGGTAAGAATAACCAATAATAATCAGTAAAATCTTCTTTACAGTTTGTCTAATGAAAATGTATTAAATTTGATTCTGCTGCTGACTCTATCCTCCAAAGAGTCAGAATGGTGACCAACTCCATCCCTTTACTATCTCTCATCAGTTTCCTTCACTATTTCCTAATCATCCCTCACCCACATTACTCCAACAATTCAGTCTTATTCATCTCCAAAACATTCATTCCTCTACTCAAAATACCATTTCCCTCACCCAGTGCTTACCATTTTCAGTTCCCCTGCACAGGACGTTATAGAATTTGGACGGTTGTCCCCTCCAATTTTCATGTTGAAATGTAATTCCAAGTGTTGGAGATGGAGTCCGGGGTGAGGTGTTCGGATCATGGGGGTGGATCCCTCATGAATGGCTTAGCACCATCCCCTTGGTGATGAGTGAGCTCTCACTCTGAGTTCGTGTGAGATCTGCTTGTTTAAAAATGTGTGGCATCTCCCTTCTCTCTCTCGCTCCCGCTCTTGCCATGTGGTATGCTGCTCCAGCTTTTCCTTCTCCCATGATTGTAAGCCTCCTGAGGACTCACCAAAAGCCGAGCCATGCTTCCTGTATAGCCCGCAGAACTGTGAGCCAATTAAACCTCTTTTCTTCATAAAAATTATCCAGCCTAAGGTACCTATCGGAAGTGACACATATGGACTAACACAGGAAGTTTCACCATCCTGCCTTTGCCCCAGTTCTCCCTCTCCTGGAATGCCTTTACCTTGAACACCAAACTATCATATTAACAGCAAAAATAAGCCTATTCATTGTTCAAGGTAGCTTAGGTATCACTTCCTCAATGAAACTTTCTCTGACCACCTATGTATAATATAAATTCCACATACCTTTCTTTAAGAGCACCTCCAGTCTTTCACGTTTCACATATTGTTCACATCTTCTTCTCAGCACTATACTGAAAACTCCTAGAGAACATTCTATATTCTAAGCACCTAAAGATATGCTTGGCATGTGTTAGGCATTCAATTAGTTTAAAAATTGCAACTATCACTGTATGAAAGTACAAAGTCATCTGCGTACTTGCTAACTAAGGTGAGAAAAACTTACATATATGGTTGGAGTTTCAACATAGTACAGCCCTCCCTTGGTATATGCAGGGAATTGGTTCCAGGACGACCAGCATACAGGGCATGCTGTGAAAACTATTTTAGGTCAGGTCCCTGATTTATGAAAAAAATTCACATACAACTGGACCTGTGCAGTTGAAACCTGTGTTATTCAAGGGTCAGCAGTATATTAAATAAGCCAATAATATTTTTATTTAATTAATAAAAATGTTCCCAACTCTCCCAAATTAACTAAATTGGTAATCTTTCTTTCCAATATATTTTGAATGCTATTTAGTGAAGTCATTCTAACAACACACTACAAAAATGAATACAATTATAGAGAAACAGAAAGAAATCACTACATGAGTAGGAACCCATCTAACCCAAACAAATGGACATATTTATTGAGCATCTTCCATAAGTAAAACACCATGCTAAATACTATGCGGGAAATAAAATGGAAGACATGGTACTGATCCTCAATCTTAAATAACTGATTTCTAATTATTTATGTAACTGTATTACCTCCTTTATCAAGCTTGAATGAGTCTGATAAAGGAGGTAATACAGTTACATAAATAATTAGAAATCAGAGTCAAAGATAATTATAATACAAAGAAGACTGAACTTCTGGTGTGTATGACCAGAAAGGCTTAATGAAAAGGCTGGCCTCAGAGAAAATGAGACTTTCAAAGAAACGAAAATTTATGTTCCAAGGAAAGGGTAGACTAAATTAAAAAGAGAAGCACAAGCAGGTCTGTGAACAGCAAGGAGCTGGACAATCTGGAGAGGCCCCATGTGAGGGAGTCACAGGAAGTGCAGCCGGAATGGAAAGCTGGAATGGCACAGAGTGCCAGGAAGTCAGCATGGGAGTGTGCGCCTGCCTTTTACACCAAGGGCATGCAGGCTTGACTGAGGAGGCTAGGTCCTGAGGACAAGGAAAATGTTCCAAAGGCCAGCAAGAGTCCATTGCTTCTAAAAAGCTGGCAGAGAGCCTCATCGTTCAAAGAGAACAAACATGGACTCCACTGGTTACTGGCTGTCAACAAAAAGGTGTGGCTGTGGTTTCTCCAGGATACAGCTGGTCAACTCCAGAAATGACATTTTCTCAGTGTCCTATAAAATATCTATTTTAACACCCAGACAAATGGAGGTCATGAAAGAAATAGTTATGAATAACACTTTTCAAAGTTAGGAGGAGTACGTAACTTTCAAACTGAGTCTGCGGAGCATTCAAATTTCAGAGTGGGCTGGATGGCCCCTTCTAGTCCAGAAGCCCCACCTCACCCACCTTCATTTCCAGTCTTCAACAAAGAGGATCTTTTGCCCTCCACATAGAATCCACCTCATTTCCTAAATCAAATGAATGCACACTTCCTTTTAGCGTCACACTGCTGCAGTCCACACAAAGAAGGCTACAAGCTAACAGCCTGGGACCAAATCTTGTCCCTACAGAGGTGATGGTATTTGTTGGCTTGCACAATGTTTCTTTCTCTTTTTTTTTTTTTTTTTTGAGATAGAGTCTTACTCTGTCACCCAGGCTGGAGTGCAGTGGCACAATCTTGGCTCATGGCAACCTCCGTCTCCTGGGTTCAAGTGATTCTCCTGCCTCAGCCTCCCAAGTAGCTGGCATTACAGGCGCCTGCCACTATGCCCAGCTAATTTTTATATTTTTAGTAGAGACGAGGTTTCACCATATTGGCCAGGCTGATCTTGAACACAATGTTTCTTAAACACTGAATTAACTGCAATATTAAAGATGTGAGCTTTTCACATAAATAAAATCCAGATTTCTTGTTCCTCTATAAAAACAGGCAATCGTGGCAATACTCCCCCATTTACCCGTCTGCCACCCAGCCACCTTGCTCACTCCCAGCTCTGCCTGGTCCCTGCCAGCATTTATTATTCCTCCTGGCTTACAGGGTCTGTGAAGCCCTAATAGTTGGTGGCCAGTCTGAGTCAGCTGTGTTGGGTGAGTGCTCAGATAGAGCATTTCCTCGTTTCACATTCCAGTACTGCTGCTTACTAGTTGTATAACCTTAGACAAGTTACTTAACCTCTCTATGCCTACGTTTCTTCTTCTGTAAACCAGGGACAATTATACTACAATTTACCTTAGAGGGTTGCTGTAAGGAATCAATCAGTTTATAAAAAACAGTGGTTCTCAACAGTGTGGTGAGGAGGATTGTGTACTCCCCCTCCCTCACCCGTCAAGACCTGAAGCATTTGGCAATGTCTGGAGGCATTCTTAGTTGTCATGACTAGAGAAGGTACCACTAGCATCTAGTGGGTAGGGGCCAGAGATGCTGCTAAATATCCTACAATGCACAGAACAGCCCTCAACAAAGAATTACCCAGCCCAAAATATCAACAGCGCTGAGGCACAGAAGCCCTGACATAAAGCATTTAGAACAACTCCTGGCACAAAGAAAGTCCTCAGTATGCATCAGTTATTACCACCAATGCCCAAGGCAAGTCTTGGCTGGTGTTCCTCCCCTCAGCTAGAGAAAAGTTTGATGCCCTCTGTGTTACCTTTGAGGAATTTAACATACAATTAAAATAGCAAAAGGTACTTGAAATTCAGTTTCCACATCATTAATTTAATAAATGCTTAATTTTAAAAAATAATTCTGATAATATATTTTCCTGAAACAAGCAGCAAACAAGAACACACTTTGGTGAGCAATAATGCACAGTATTTGAAAAGTATACTGTCCTGGAAAATATAGGACATAGAAACCTATGATTACAGCAACTTGGAAGGTCCTGGGCCAAATTCCTCCAAACTCCAGACTGAATACACTGAGGCTGCTCGCTAGTCTCACAATACTATTTTGAAAACTGTAACTAGAGAGGAAGAAGAGAAGGGTTTTAAACTAAAGAGCCTACTGAACTTGATTCCATACCGCTTGTTCAGGAAGATCCTCCAGGCTTAAATAGCTCAGAGTCAGGGATTCCTGGTGAGAGTTAAAGCTTTAATCTTGATTCACCACAAGAAGTATCTTCCGGATCCAGGTCAGCTCACAAATAAAGCAAGCAAAACAACTGAAAAGGCCTGAGCTGTACTGATATATCGTGTAAGAGGCTGCCGGGAGTTCCAACACAGGACATCAGAACTGATGACGGCCTGCTACAAGCCCTTGCAGCCATGAACCAGGGGTACTGACCAGGCTTCTTAGCCTAGCACTGCAAGTAACACAGGGCTAATCTCTCTGGGCCTCAGTTTTCTCATCTCTAATATTAAAAAGTGGAAATCATTGTTAGTATTTTCCAATACCATAAACACAGCGAACACTGATTTTATTCGTGACCGTGTGCCTTCAGCATTTATAGCCCAAAGACATGAGTTCTCTCAAAGGACCTCTTGATAACTGCAGAAGGCAGACCCTTAACTACAACAGAAAACAGGTTCTGTGGAATCAAAGCTGAGAAAAGCCTAACAGTTTGTCTCTCAAAGATAAGATGATAAAAGTGTAAATAAAATAACAGAGCTCTACAATCTGCAAAAAACTGTGCATGTATAACACAAATTGTCAAGTCTTTTAAGCTCAAGTCAACATATATTTTAACACCTGTGTATGTAATAGTGCAATACCAATGCTATCAGGACTGGTAACTGGTATCAAAGAGATGCTCCCAAAAGTGCTATGAGAAAAGAAGGCTTCTGTTATAGAGACACAGGAAATGCTTTATTGATAAAGCAGCATTTGAGTGGACTTAGAGGGACAGGTAGAATTTTGGCTGGCTGGAGTTGTCTATCCAGAGGGCATTCCAAGCAGAACAAGTAATGGCACTGAAGCTGGAAAGCCTGAGGCAAAGACCAGGAGTCCAATTTGGGGCACTGGGCTCATGGCAAAAGATGGAGGTCAAATCATGATGACCTGGGTCTTCAGAATATGGGCATCAGTTGCATGAACAATTTTAAAGAACAGAGATAGTCAGAATGTCTAGTTTTCATATTTTGGCCTAAAGAGCAAAAACTCTCTTTTGCTTAAACTTAAGTACCTTCCAATATTTAAAAAAGAAGATACTAATTCCATTAAAATTATTCTAAAGAAAAAAATAAATTCTATTAAGTTACAGGAGAGTCAAAAAGACATACAGAAAGTAAATTAAGCTATTTATTAGTCTGTTGTTATTTGTCTACCATATTCCACTCATAATTACTAAAATATGCAAACCTTAGAAATAAATAATGCGTATTTTTAAATTTTAAGACCACTGTTAACAGCATGCTCAATCACATTAATTTATAAACTGATTTTGACTTATTTTTAAACATAACATATTACTAAGAAAAAGAAGTTATATCACTGACCTAAGGGCTTCCTCAATAACAGGAAGAAACTCTACTTGCTAAGAGAAACTATGAGTCAGCAAACTCTAGACAATACTTCTAAGCATAAAGTTAAGGCTAGGAAAATAGTAACACATTTTAAACTCCTTTTCAAACATTTCTAAAATTAAAACAAAATGTTAAAAGTCATTTTTAAACTACAGCTTTCTATTAACAGAAATCAGATTCATCCAGAAAGTTTATACCTGTTCATTCTTCAGAAAAGGGAAGGAAAATAAGGCAAAGGATTATCGTAGCCCAAGAAGAAGCAACGTCTCATCTTTTTAAAATTAACTTTTACAAGTTTGTGGACAATAAATTCATGCTGTTGAAATATTATATTTTTATATATACAGAAATGTATTGATAGGGGACTTTCATGAAGGAAATATAGCAGAAAAAACACTAGCCTGAAAATGAGCAGGGCGAAAATTTGATACCAGTTTGGCCATTAGGTGCATTATTTTAAAACTCACTGACCTTCTCTGGGCCTCCACAGCCCCAGCTCTAAACTAAGAGGGGTGAATCACATGATCGCTAAATTAAGGGGGGTGAATCACGTGATCTCTAAAATGCCACATCATAAAACATAATTTTAAGTAATAGAGACTTGCTGCTGCTCAGGGTCGTGAGGTTGGGGGTTAATGGGAGGTGGGGTAGAATGAATTAGGCTTTGGAGTAAAGCTAATGGGAGTTCAAATCCAAGCTCCATCAGTACTAGCTCAGTAGCTGAAGTGTAAGTTTCCTTCACTATCAAAAAAGCTTAATATTTTCCTTTGCAACATGTTGGAAGGAATAGAATGTATATAACATACCTGGCATATCATAGGTACTAAATAAAGGCAAGCATTACGTTTCTGGTCAGTAATACAAGTTCTAATGAAGAACAATAATCCACTTGCCAATGCAGCTTCCTAGAATTTGGCTTGGAGAAGAGCAGAGACAGACTGCCACTGCTTTCCAAGTGGAAGGCAGGTACAGGTAATAAGAAAGAGGATTCATGCTTGGAAGTAGAAAGGATTAAAAAGCAGGGAGCTGAAGAAAAAGCAAAGACTTTGAGTTCTGCATATAACAATGGAAAGGACACAAACTACATAAGATAAGGTGCTGAAGGAAACAAGATCTTTTCATTCAGAGGGCCTCTGGAGAAAAAATATATACACAATGAATTACTGCAATGATTTCATAACCAAAACAAAGCAGAAAGTTGGTTAGAGTTTATGAGTATCACTAAAAGAAAACAAGACTTTGCAATATACAAATTATCTTTCCCTTGCTTGCCTGTAATTCTCACATGGGATACAAGATGATCCAATCCCTGTACACTTCTCCAGTGCCACCTCTGACCCCTGTCCCCTCACCTCACCCTTCCCTAGGTTCACTCAAAGGTTCCCTTTGTCCCTGCAACATGCCAAGTTCACTCTTCCTTTAGCTCCTTTACACTGTTTATATCTGCCTAGAAACTTCCAGCCCATTTTCTCATGGCTGACTCAGCTAAACATTCAGCTATCACCCAAAATGTCACCTCCTCATGGAGGTCTTTCCTGACCACCCCATTTCTCCACACAACCCAGTCACTCTCAAGCTCCCTACCCAGTAATACCTTCTCTGACATTAATTACTATCTAAACTTGTCTTTTTGATTTACATGTGTATTATATTCTCCATCAAAAGTTAAAATCTTTGAGGGTAGGGGCCTTATCTAAATTGCTCACTACTCAATCTCTAACACCTAAAACAATGGATGGCATAGATAATCACTCAGATAAACTGTCCAATGAATAAATCCAAATGATGTTAATTACCATCCTTCTGTGAACATAAGTAAGGTAATATCCCTCAGAGGCTGTTTAATTTCATTTCTTTCATGCAGTTTTAGGCAATGCAATAATGCTGTTTTAAAAGACCAATGTTTGAGACAGCTAGATTTTAAAGAGGGTGACTTCTGCATGACAACATATTGTACACGTTTTCACTTTATGAACACGAATAATCCACCACTTTAATTACCAGAATCCGTAAATAATACAAGGATACCATAAGTTGTTTTGTGAGATCCTGCTTCTATAAAGAGGCGTATGGGTAGATGGTATGTAGATGGGAATTACCTTTCAGAACTCTACCTAACAAGGAAATGCAGCAAACTGGACTAATTCCAGTAAAGATTTAATTAGACCCGTTACTTTGTTACCTTGCTAAACTTATCCAAACTAGTACAAGTGTTGAATTCAGTGATTCCATCTGTGAAATAGAAGACAAATGACATAGTGAACAAAGAAAAGTTCCACAATGTCGACCCATGTTTGAACTAAAAGAGAGGGGGAAAAAATCCCTAACCCTAAATCAAAAGTAATCAAGCAACTAAAATTTCAAACAATGGCGAGATATCTATGAGTAGGCGAAGCAGTGAACTGAAACCACAGCGAGAACATTCATGATTCGTGCTTTCATTTTTTTTTTTTTTTTTTTTTTTTTTGAACACGACTTTTCTCAATGAATAGAAGAGACTCACAGCCGCCTATGTCTGGACAACCCACGCATTACACCCAGTCACAAATTCTTGGTCCCTCTGGAGGGCCCATGGCGCCAGCACGGGGACGACCCCATTGGGGATTCCTCAGGGTCCGCAGGCTGCAGCAATGGGGACACTCCCGCTACCTATATCCATCGCTGAATCCCTGCCCAAGCCGTGGGAGCAGCGGGACTCAGCATTCTGCAACTTCACTCTTGTGTCCATTATGAGCACAGCCTGCCTCGCCCCTCCTCCCCCGGAGGCTCGCGCAGGACTCAGTAAACAGAACAGGAGTGGGCTATGGCCTCCGTCCGCGGGTCCCCTGTACGCCCCCATGCAAGTCATCTGACCCAAGAGACTCAGTTTTCCAACCTGTCAAATAGGGGAACGAGAAACCCAGCCTACCTCAACGGGTGGTTCCTGGCCGGCCGCCCCAGGCTGGCCCGGGAACTGCGGCTCAGCGGTCGCTCCCCGGCCTGAGGGGCGGGGCTTGGCGGGGCGGGACCCGGGACACAGTCCGGCGGGCGACGTGCAGCCCACCGCCCGCACCCAGCAGCCCCGGGACCTCCGGCCCGTGACGTCAGCACGCTGACGTCGACGCACAGAGTTCGCATCTCGCTCGAGGGACCAAAGACCCGACTGGCTCCCGAGCGCCTCCGTAGAGGAGCCAACCTATTGGTCAAATGACCTGTCAATCTCCTACTGACCAGTAAGCGACGCGGAAAGGAGGGAGAGGGCGGGCCGGCCTGCCTGTAGGAATGGGTGGGAAATCTGGACTCCAGCTTTGAAACACCGAGCTGGTTGGACTTTCCCGCATTTTGCATCACACGATTTAACAAGCGTCGGATTCCTTTTCGTCCGCGTTTCTGCGCCTTCCGCTTCCCTTCAGTCATTCGATGGGGGTTTATGCTCCAGCTCGTGGGAAAATGTCATGGAAATGGGTTTCAGGGCCCCTTGGGCATCTCATGCTGAGCCCTCCAGGAATGAAAACAGGGCAAACCATTTCTATGCCGGTACTTAGTTCAAGAGTCACCTCTTCTAACTCTCACCTCCCCCAGACCTATTTAGGATACCTTTTCTCTGCGCTCCTAGTTCGTAATTAACATCTCTAAGGGGTAGTCACATTTGATTCTGTGTCTGTTTTCACACGAAGTTAGGCACCTTTTATTGTTTTATTTAAAATTTAATTAAACTTTTCTCCCAATAGATGCTACAGTTATACACATTTTTAGAAGTACAGAGGTATACAGTGAGCATTCTTTGGATCCCCGTTTCATTATTTGTATATTTTTCCAAAGTCATTATAAGTGTCGATATTAATTTTAAATTACACAAGACTATGTCCATGCAAAAAAAAAAAAAAAAAAAAAAAAAAGCTTAAACGTTACAAATTATGCTTGTATACCTTTTAGGCCCTAATTACAAACCCAATCTGTAGATGATGACTCCTAGATCCTGTGCATTTGCAGGTGTAGATGTTTTTTTACACTCAGCATTGAAATCTTTCCATATCTGTATATAAATCTACCTCATTCTCTGAAAATGCTGCATGTCCTCAGAACCAATATGTATATATATACACATATACATAATTAATGTACCATTCCCCCAACCTCCTATATTTGTTTATTAATATTACTGTGAGAAGTAATGGTTCCATAAACATATATGTAGGTGTCTTTTTGTACTTAGGTCCAAGTATTTCTTTAGAGTACAGATACCAACATGAGAATGTACTGGATCATAGAGTATGCACGATGTAAATCCTTAATAGATTTCACTGATTTGCTCCCCTGAGTAGTTGTTCTAACTTACATTCCCACTCCTAGTATTTGAGCAATTTTTCCCTGTATCCTTGCCAAAATTGATAAAATACAATTTTAAAAACTTCTATAAACTGGTAGATGCGAAAACCTTTTAAAGGATAACACATATACAAAATACAATAATCATAAGTGCTTGTCTTAGTGACAGTGTGAACAAACTTGTGTAACTACCACCTCATACCAAAATTTTAAATGTTTACCAGCAATATAGAAGCTTTCCTCATGCTCAGTCTTAGTCATTATACCCCTATGCACAGGCACAATTCTGAATCCTACCATCAAATTAGTTTTGCCTGCTTTCGAATGTTTATAAGTAGTCATACATAATATGTACTCTTATGTGGCTCTTTTTGCTTAATACTATATTTGTAAGATTGATCCATATTAAAGAATATAATAGTTTCGTTTTCATTTTTGTATATAATTCCAAAATTTTTTGTCTATTCTATTGTTGTCTGACAGTAGATCATTTAAAGTTTGGGGTAATTACAAATGACGCTGCTATGAATATTCTTGTACCTGTCTTATGATGCACATAGTTACACATTTGATTTTGGAAGATCCCTAGAAGTAGTGTTACTATGCAGAGGGTATATATTCAATATATTCAGTATTAATAGACACTGCCCAATAGTTTTTAGGTTTTACTAATTTATACATGCCCTTGCCCTGAATGAAAATTTCAGTTACTCTGCATCTTTGCCAACACTTACTGTACTCATTTGTGTTTTGTGTTCTTCCTTTTTCTTTTCCTTTTTAAATGTTATACATTCTGGTGAATAGGTAGGGTCATCACATTGTGGATTTAATTGCATTTACTCATGTGTAGCCTCTGAAGTCTCAAAGAAATTGATGGAAACCATTCCTGAGGAAGCTCAGATATTGGACTTACTAGACAATGATTTAAGTCAACTGTCTCACATATGCTCAAAGAACTAAAGGAAACTGAGAGTTGAAGCCAGTTGGGCTTCTGGGTTGGGTGGGGACTTGGAGAACTTTTCTGTCTAGCTAAAGGATTGTAAATGCACCAATCAGCACTCTATGTCTAGTTAAAAGTTTATAAATGCACCAATTAGCACTCTATGTCTGGGTGGGGACTTGAAGAACTTTTCTGTCTAGCTAAAAGTTTATAAACACACCAATCAGCACTCTGTGTCTAGCTGAAGGTTTGTAAATGCACCCATCAGCACTCTGTAAAAACAGACCAATCAGTACTCTGTAAAATGGACCAATCAACTGTCTGTAAAATGGACCAATCAGCTCTCTGTAAAATGGACCAATCAGCAGGATTGGATGTTGGTGGGGCCAAATAAGTAAATAAAAGCAGGCCAGCAGAGCTAGCAGGGCAACCTGGTGGGGTCCGCTTCTACAATGTGGAAGGTTTGTTATTTTGCTGTTCGCAATAAATCTTGCTGCTGCTGGCTCTCTGGGTCTGCACCACTCTTATGAGCTGTAACACTCATGGTGAAGGTCTGCAGCTTCACTCCTGAAGCCAGCAAGACCACGAACGCAACAGGAGGAATGAACAACTCTGGATGCGCCACTTTTAAGAGCTGTAGCACTCTGCGAAGGTCTGCAGCTTCACGCCTGCACTCAGTGAGACCACAAACCCACCAGAAGGAACAAACTCCGGATACACCATCTTTAAGAGTGATAACTCACTTCTAGGGTCTGCAGCTTCATTCTTGAAGTCAACCAGACCACGAACCCACCAATTCTGGACACAAAACCATGAACATAAAATGTGAAGGAAAATAGGGTAATGATGTATAAGCAAAAGGAAAATATCAATACAAAGATAGAAATTGTGAAAAGGAACCAAATAGAAAAATCTTGGGCTTGCAAGTACAAATAAGTTAAATGAAAACCTCATTTGAGAATTTCAGGAGACACTTTTTGCATGTTGAAGGATGAATCAGTAACTTGAAGAGAGGAAAACGGAAATTATCCAGTCTTAGGAGCAGAAAGAAATAACAAGAAAGGAAAATGAGCAAAGCCTAAGGGACCTAGGGGATATCAACAAGGATACCGAAATATGTATTACAGAAGTCACACAAATAAAAGAGAGAGAAAAAGAAAAAGTACATTAGAGGAGAAAAATGTCTAAGAACTCCCCAAATTTGGCAAAGAAAAAAAGAAGATTCAATTAAATAAAATCAGAAATGAAAGTGAAGACATTATATCAAACTTATAAGGAAAAAAGATTATAAGATTCCACTGTGAACAGTTGTGTGCTGACAGATTAAATAACCTGAATGAAAAAGATATGTTCCTAGAAACACACAAATTACCAAAACTAACTCAAGAAAAAAGTACCAGATCTCTAACAAAGAGATTGAATTAGTCCTTTAAAAACAGTAACAACAAAACTTAATAAACAAAAGCCAAAGACCAGATGGCTTCACTGGTGAATTCTACTGGACATTTAAATTATTAACACCAATCCTTCTCAAACTCTTCCAAAAAATTGAAGAGGTAGGAACACTTCCTAACTGATTTTCTGAGGCTAGTAATGTTCTCATACCAAAGCAGACAAAGCCGAACAAAGACACTATAAGAACTAGAGACCAATATTCCTGTATGATTATGGACTCAAAATTCTCAACAAACTATCAGCTATTTGAATCCAAGAGCATATTAAAAGATCATATACTATGACCAAGTGGGATGTATCCTAGTAATGCAAGGGTGGTTCAACAAAAGAAAATCAAGTTTATTTAATGTATCGTCGTAAGAAAATGAAAGAAACCATATGATCATGTCAATTGACACATAGCATTTGAAAAAAATCAACATTGTTTCTTGATAAAAACACTCAGAAAACTAAGAAAAGAAGGGAATTTCCTAAACCCACAGCTAACGTCATACTCAATAATGAAATAAAGAAAGTTTCCCCTTAAAAATCAAGAACAGACAAGGATGCCCACTTTTACCACTGCTCTTCAACATTGTACTGGAAGTTGTAGTTAGAGCAGGTGGACAAGGAAAAGAAATAAAATGCATACAAATTAGAGAGGGAGAAGTAAAACTATCTCTATTCAGAGATGCCATGATCTTCTTTCTAGGGAATTCCAAGGAATCTGAAAAAACAAGAATGACACCACTAGAACGAATAATTTAGCAAAGTTGCAGGTACAAGATCAACACAAATCTAAGTTGTATTTCTATGCACTAGTAATGAACAAACTGAAAAGTAAATTAAGAAAATGTCATTTACATAAGCATTCAAAAATTAAAATAGCTAGAAATTAAGCAATGAAAGACTTGTATACTGAAAACTAAAAATCATTGCTAAAACTAATTTAATACCCAGATAATTGGAATTGCATACCGTATTCAAGAGTTTGAAGACAATATACTTAAGATGCCAATACTTCTGATCACCATTGTTAAATTAAATAAACAGGAGGCCATTGACCTAACACTGTGTCCGTACTTTGAGTTCCTTCATAATGTATCACAATCTAACTCAGTACATAAAGAAACAACTTGGGAGTCTGATTTTTATAACACATGGCCTGATCTTTACCAGTCACAGGCAGCCAACTGATCGGACCATATCCATGTCAGTCAAATGTCTAGCTCTAATCAATCGAGCTATTTCTGCACTTTACATCACATTCTGTCTATAAATATTCACTGCCCATGTTGCAAAGTGGAGGTCTGAACCTCTTCTATTCTGAGTGCTGCCTAATTCATGAATCATTCTCTGCTCAAATGCTGTTAAATTTAACTTCTCAAAAGTTTTTCTGTTAATATCATCTACAGATTCAGTGAAATCTCTGTCAAAATTTTGATAGCATTTTTACAAACAGGAAAAAACTAATCCTCAAATTCATGTAGAATTGTCATTGTTAAATTCTACAAGAATTTAACAATAATGTTAAAATAGCCAAACCATCTTGAAACAAACCAAGTTAAAGAATTCATATATGCTGACTTAAAAACTTACAAAGAAGCTATGGTAATCAAGAAAGTGTGGCACTGGTGTATAGAGACATATAGATCATTGAGAGTCCAGAAATAAACTCGTACAACTATTTCCAGTTGATTTTGAACAAGGGTACCAAATGTAGAAAATGATAATCTCACCAACAAATGTTGTTGGTACAACTGGAAATACATATGCAAAAGAGTGAAATGAGACCCTCTACCTCACTCCATTTACAAAAATTGACTCAGAATATACCAAAGACTAAATATCAGAGCTAAAACCAAAAACTCTTAGAAGAAAACATAGGGGTCAATCTTGGTAAATCCTTGGATTTGGCAATGGATTCCTTGGTAGCAGAAAAAAATCATAAACATCAACAACAAAAATTTTGCTATTAACTGTACTCATCAACATTAAAAAGGCTTTATGTCAAAGAACATTATCAAGAAAATGAAAAATCAATCTACAGAATAGAGGAAAATATTTGCAAGTCATCTAACTGATAAGGGTCTAATATCCAGAATATATACAGAACTCCTCAACTCAACAACAAAAAGACAACGCAACTAAAAAATAGGAAAAGAAACAGAACAGACATTTCTTCAAAGAAGATATACAAATCACCAAGAAGACATGAAGACATGATCAAAATCATTAGTCAATAGGGAAATGAAAATCAAAACCACAGGCACAATTTCACAGCCACTAGAATGACAGGAAATTGGAACCCTTGTGCATTTCTGGTGAGAATGGAAAATAGGGAAGCTGCTGTGGAAAACGGTTTGGTTGCTCCTCAAAAAATTGAACTTAGATTTACCATGTGACTCATCATTTTCAGTTTTAAGTACATACCCAAAAGAATTAAAAGCATGTACTCAAACAAGTATAAGTACATATATATGTTCATAGTCCCACCACTCACGAGAACCAAAAGTTGGAAACATCCCAAATATCCATCAACAGATTAATGGTCAGAAAAAAATGTGATGTATACATACAATAGAATATTATTTAACATAAAGAGGAACAAAGTGCTGAAACATGCTACAATGCGAATAAACCTGAAAACATTATGTAAAGTGAAAAAAGCCAGACACAAAAGATTACATATTGTGTGATTCCATTTATATGAAATATTAAGAATAGGTAAAGCCATACAGACAGAATACAGATTGGTGCTTATCAGGGTTTGGGAGTAGGGGGAGGATGGAGAAAGTGCTTATGGGCTAAGGGGTTTTCCTTTGAGGTGATGAAAATATTTTGAAACTAGACAGAAGTGGTAGTTGTACAACATTTGAAAAGTACTAAGTAAACCCTAATGAATTTTTCAAACCCTAATGAACTTTCAAATGCTTAAGTTTATGTTATGTGAATTTCAACTCAAAAAACATTAATTCAGTGGCTCAACTACTACCAAAAGAAATATGTTCAGAAGAGGTTTGTTCCCCTTCCCAAACTTTCATGGAGTGAAGGTAGTAGGGAGATCTATAGCTATTGTAATTATGAAAGAACTATCTAAATTACTTTAAATATTTGCAATGTTCCACTTAAATTATGACAGTGTAAACACTGAAATTACTAGGGAAATTTTTACTATTATATTCCCAATTCATCTGCCACTAATCCTCCCACTTTGTATTTTAAACTAGGTATACCTTTTGTTTTCTGCCTCAGAACTGGGGCTTAGAAATATTTGTTGAATAAATGATGCAATGAACATATTAGTTTATAATTTCATGTAAATACATGCTTCTATCAAATCCATTCTCTACGTTGCCTCTACTGAAGACATGATGAAAGCCTGAAGTTTTGCAAGAAATATATTGATAATGGAAATCAGTAATACACATTAGGGTAGATGGAAAATAAGTTTTAAATATGTAATCTATTAAAGACGTGGAATTGACAAAAGCTGACAATTGCCTTTATTTGGGAAAATAAAGGGATGGGGAAAGGGTGATGGGTTAAGGAATTTTGCCATTGATTTAAATCAGGAATTCAGGAGGAAAGCTATAAACTCACTCTTGAACATTTCACGTCTGAGATAGGTGTAGTTCATCTGGATGTCTAGAAGTCAACTAGATGATAAACCTGGAGAGCTCAAGACAGACATCATCATGTGCATGGGTATAGGTGCTATTGCTCAGAGAGTGTACAGATTGAGAAGGAAAGAGAACCAATGGTAGAATCTTGGCAATATCATTATTTAGAGTAGGCTGAAGCAGAAGAGACCAAAAGGAAACATGGACACAGTGAACTCAGGTGAGAGAAGAAACATAGGGAGAAGTCATGGTTGACTAAAAAACATAGTGTTTTGAGCGCAAAGTGATAAAAGACTTTAAATAAAGTAATAAGTGATATGGAACAAAAATTAAGTGAACACAGAATAGAAATCTTAACAGAATGACACAAATATGGGAATATTTGCTTAAATAGACCAGCTGCAACTTCAAGGATATAAGTGATATAAAGCAGTAAGACAGTAAGTAGAAGACGGAGAAAGACAAGCCATTACAGGAGAAAAATAGAGGGAACAACGTGCGAGTCTACCATTCATTCAACCTTGACTGCATGTAAATTACTATAGAACTTATTGAAAAATCAACTTCAACTGCAGCAATTTAACTATCAGAAGTGGAAAAGACAGAGCTAATGATGATTTATGAGCCCAGAGCTAATGTTAGAACTTTATAGAACTTTGCCAACCCAAACCATCAGTAAATTTGGTCATTTCCATCCTGTTCTCTCCTTCTTTGAGGTATTTGATTGCATTTTGGTAAAGCAGTTTAGCTCACTGCGGTCTGTCATGTAACACAGGACCACAACTCCCATGAAAATCCTCTCCTGCTCCACTGAGTGAGTCAAGACAGCCAGGAAGGAGGCACCCTCTGCCACTGTGACTCACCATGCATGGGATTGAGCTGGTGACCCGGGAACGGAGCTGCTGCATCTCTCTGACATGTGGACCCAGTGTTAGCCAAAACTGGTCAAACCACCAATTCCACACTTCAAATTAGGCCTCTGACTTGCAAAGCTGCCAAGAAGTCATAGAGAGGTCATTGGTCTATTCTTCCCAGCTATGTTTGTAAAGTTTTCACACAGTTTATGTTGGCAAGAAGATGCTCCTAAAGATTCTAGTGGTAACGTGTGAGGAAGGGCCAACATAATGGCAGAATATCCAGGAAAGCAATGTTTACAATTATCATTAATTATTTTCAAAGGGAATTATCCACATTGCCTTTTGGACTTATTGGGGGTTTTCTTAGTGTTTTTGTAAGCATGTGAAACCTGATACTGATTCTGTGTTTAAAAAGGAATTCAAATGAAACCATTGTTAGTAATTCTTAACTTTTGCCAGCAAGATAGTGATATAAAAGTTTCTCCATAAAATTATGCTATCCATAAAAGTTGCTTTTTTAAAAAGAAAAAATAATACAAACAGACAACATTATAATAATCAGTATTCATTTGTGGTGAACTCAGTCCCTATAATCAGAAACTGATAGAGTTATTGAGGTACTTTTGTTTGTTTGTTTTAAAAATTCGCCTGTTTAAAATTTTAGGGAAAAGGAAATTGAACCGATCTCCCTTCCTTTCCTTCCTTCCTTCCTTCCTTCCTTCCTTCCTTCCTTCCTTCCTTCCTTCCTTCCTTCCTTCCTTCCTTCTTTCCTTCCTTCCTCTTTTCTTTCTTCCTCTTTTAGCTACAGAAAAGTGAAAAATCTAGAAAAACAGTTTTGTCATCTGGCTCTATTATCAATGCTGGATTCCAACAGTTTCAAAAAAGTTTGTCTTTCACAGAGGTTCACTAATATCTGGTTATAACAAAGTTAGACAGTACTTAGACCCGTTACATATATGAAATAAACCTGTACGATATGTTAATTTCAACTTTTGACTTTAAAAATACCACATCACTTACATAAGTGTCATAGGAATACATACTGCTTGCATAAATGTGTAGTGAGTGTAGAGTGAAAATCTCCTTTCAAACACACCCTTTTCCAATCCCTCCCCAAAGATGCTTACTGTTAACTGTTAACCATCTAGGTACAGCCTTTCCAACTTTCTCTCTGTATTAACATTGTATGCATTAATATTTTAAACCAGTGTATTGAACAGGTAAAATACACAGGCTGTAATTTTAAAACATCTTTATTTTTGTTTCCTATTGTCTCCTTAAATAAGCTAAGCAGGACTTTTTTTTTTTTTTTTCCAATGGATTAAAGCTGGGCGTGTCTATTGACTCTTCTGTTCATTCCTAGTTCACTCTAAGTTGTAAACTATATAGTCCTATGCCAGAAATTTGAATGCCTCATCTTATTGATCAGCACTTCATTCTCCTCTCAGAGGAAAGCCATCCCCTTTCTCTTAGCCAGGCTCTTTACATATGGACAACTTGCTCCTGGATAAAAGGATGCTGTCTCTTTCTTCTGTCTTTCTAACCAGACTCCTTCCCCACTCTCTGACAGTGATGGTTGATCCCAGTTGAAGTTGGAGCTGGAGGGATGAGAATGGAGGAGAAAGAGAGGTCAGGGAGACAGTCAGATAGGAATGATGTTAATTTTAATGAAATATTGTAAGATGGCTCTGGGCCAGGGTGCTTTGTTTTGTTTTCATTCTGTAAATTGTTTCCTTTGATGAACATAAGTTTTTAAGTTTGATATAATCACATTTATCTATTTTTGTTTTGGTTTTCTTCACTTTTGGTGTCATAATAAAATAATTTAAGAAATTCTTGTGTTAAAAAAGATTTCAAATGAAAGCATTGTTAATAATTTTTAACTTTTGGCAGCATGATATTGATATAAAAATTTATTTATAAAATTATGCTATCTATAAAAGTTGCTTTTTAAAAAATGAAAAATAATACAAGCGGACAACATCATCATAATCAATATTCATTCGTGGTGAACTCAGTCACTATAAGCAAATCATTACTAAATCCAATGTTATGAAGTTTTTCCACTATAATTTCTTCTAGGTGTCTCAGAGTTTAAATCTTTAATCTTATGTTTAAATCTTTAATCCATTTAGTTTTTATCTATGGTGTAGCTTAAAGGTCCAACTTTGTTCTGTTGCATGTTGATATCCAATTTTCCCAGCACCGTTTGTTGAAAAGATAATCCTTTCCTTATTGTATGGTCTTGACACCTTTGCCCAAGATCATTTGACCATATGCACAAGGGTTTATTTCTGACCTCTATATTGTGTTCCATTGGTCAAAACATTTGTCTTTATGCCATTACCATAGTTTTTATTACTGTAGCTTTATAATGTTTTGAAATTAGAAGGTGTGAGGCCTCCAACTTTTTTCTTTTTCAAGGTATTTTGGCTATATGGGAGTCCCTTGATTTTAGGATGGTTATGTGACATTGTATTTTTATAAAGATTGCCTTGACTCTGTGGATTGCTTTGGGTAGTATGGAAATTTTAACAATATTAAGCTTTCTCATTTATGAACACAGGGTATCTTTTTATTTATTTGTGTCTTTTTTCAATTTCCTTAAGCAATATTTTGTAGTTTCTAGTGTACACATTTTTATTTTCGTTGGTTAAATTTATTCCTAAGGATTGTTTTTATGGTTTTGTAAATGAAACTGTTTTCTTAAATTTCCTTTTGGATTGTTCATTGTTAGTGTATAGAAATGCAACAAATTTTATGTGTTGATATTGTAACCTGCAACTTTGCTGAATTTGTTTAATAGTTCTGGCAGGCTTTTTTGTTGAACTTTTAGGGTTTTCTGCAATATAAAACCACATCATCTATAAACAGGAATAATTTTACATTTACCTTTCCAATTTGCATGCCTTTTGTATATTTTTCTTGTGTCATTGTTCTAGGACTTCCAGAGATATGTTATTTGAATAGAAGTGGTGAGAATGAGCATCCTTGCCATATTCCTGATCTCACAGGAAAAAATTTTCAGCTTTTTACCCTTGAGTATGATGTTAGCTGAAGGCTGCTCATATATGATGTTAATTATATTGAGGTACATTTTTTCTTTTCCTTGTTTATGGTGTGTTTTTATCATGAAAGTGTGTTAAATTTTGTCAAATGCTTTTTCTTTGTTGATTGAGATGATCATTTGTTTTTTATCCTTCACTCTGTTAATGTTATGTTTTACACTGATTGATTTTCATATGTTGAACCATCTTTACATTCCAGGAATAAATCTTGCTTGGTCATGGTGTATAATTCTTTTAATATGCTGTTGATTTTGAATTGCTAGTACTTTGTTTAGAATTTGTACATTAATATTTATTATGGATATTGGTCTGAATTTTTTCTTTTCTTACAGTAAATTTTCTTTTCTTATCAGGTTAATGTTGGCTTCATGAACTGAGTTTGGAAGCATTCCCTCTTTTTTAATATTTTGGAAGATTTTGAGGAGTTTTGGTATAAATTGTCCTTTAAGTATTTTTGAGAATTCTTCAATAAAGCCATTTTTAATGATTTTTTGGGGGGGAGGGGGAGATTTTTGATAACCAATTTGATCTCCTTACTAGTTATAGGTATGTTCAGATTTTTAATTTCTTCATGATTCAGTCTTTGTAGGTTGTATGTGTCTAGCTATTCATCCATTTCTTCTAGGTTCTCTATTTTGTTGTTGTATAATTGTTCATACAATCTCATATAATCCTCTTTATTTCTGTTGCATCAGTTGCTTCTGTTCTGTTGAGGTGTAACTTTAGATCATTAATTTGGGATTTTTCATATTTTCTAATATATGCATTTACCACTATAAACGTCCCTCTTAGTACCGCTTTCATTGTATCTTATCGGTTTTGGTGCATCATGGCTTCATTTTCATTTGTCCCAAGATATTTTCTAAATTCCTATATGATTTTTTTTCTCTTTGACCTTGTTTGCTTAAGAGTGTGGTGTTTGATTTCCACATATTTTTAAACTTTCCAGTTTTCCTTCTGCTGTTGTTTTCTAGTTTTGTTCCATTGTGGTTGTAAATGATACTTGGTATGATTTGAATCTTTTTAAATTTGTTAAGACTTGTTTTGTGACCTAACATATAGTCTGTCCTGGATAATTTTTCCATGTGCACTTGATAAAAATGTATATTCTGCTGTTTTGCATACAGTGTTCTGTATATGTCTATAGGTCCCATTGAGCTATAGTGTTTCGCAGGTTCTCTATTTCCTTATTGATCTTCTGTCTGGTTATTCTATCCACTATTACAAATAGAATATTGAAGTCTCCTACTATTTTTGTTGTTGTTATCTATTCCTCCCTTCAATTATGTCAATATTTTCCTCATATATTTGGGACCTCTGATGTTAAGATTTGCTTATGATTGTGATAGCTCTCTGGTGAATTGACCATTTTGTCATTATAAAGTGTCCTTATTTGTTTCCAGGGCAGTTTCTGACTTAACTCATTTATGCCTCAGGTTGCAATTTTTTGAATTTTTGCAATCAGACCTTGGCAATGATCTTGAGCAGTAGGATATAAATAACTCCCACATGCTCAGTGCCAGGTCTGTGCCACAGACCCTCACCAACCGATGGATGAAATGAGTGCTCAGACACAGGTATGCCGTGTAAGAGCAGCTAGGGGACTGCCCAGCTCTAGTGGCCAAAGTGCAGCCTCAAGAAGCTGGAGCTGCTTGCTTTTATTCAGTGCAGGCACATGCCAAAAGCCTGGAGCAAACACTATCTATGGGCAATTAACATTTATTGTTCCGCTTTAAGGGAACATCACCCCTTCACTCCTTTGCACATACTCCTCTCCCTCTGTCTCAGGGTTAGAGAAGAGCTGCCTTCAGCTATTCTCCCCTGAAGCTATGCAGAGCCTTCTGATCTTTTAGAAGGCCTGCTCCTTTCCCTATAGTTTCTCCCACCATTCTGATGGATCTCCTACATCCCCCCCTTTTCTGTTTTTTACATCAGATTTTGTTGATTGAAGCAGCCTACAGATGTGGACAGTGACAGGCTTGACAGGCACAGTGGTTACAGTTGTGTTCTGGCTTTGCATCCTAGAACCAGTAGATCACATAAGGCAAACATGAGTATAATCAGTAACATTCTTTTCCAATCAAAGAGTGACCCCCAGGAGTGGGGATCTATCCAGGAGGGGTGCTTTTGCACATTGTTCTATAGGGTTATTGTTAAGAAACCCCACCAGGGGTATTTTAATCCATCCTAGCCAAGCAGTCCCATTGTTAGAAGCTGGGAACAGGGTGTCCACTGAAGTAACAGAGTGGAAGAAAGGCAGATCTAGAAGATGGGCCTAATAGAGTATAACAGGTACAGGCTGCAGGTGGAGTGAGAGAATAAGAAAATCCAATACCCTATGAGAGTTGCAATGTACAACAGAGAGAATAGCAAGGAACAGATTATCTGGAGTGAATGGGGTTTGTGTCTGGAGCAGGATTTGCTCAGCCTCCAGAGTTGTCTTCTTCAGCATAATGTCCGGGGTCTGTGTTGTCCAAGGAAGCTGCATCATCTGGGCTGTGGGTCCTGCAGGATCATTTCCTTCATTTCTGGTACTGGATTGGGTCTCAGCCATGCCATAGTATGGTTGGATGTGTCGTACTGGAATCCAAGAGGACCTGAGGGGGTGTGAACACAAGCATATGCTCTTCCCCATGTTAATAAGTCATTTGGACTGCACCATAGATTATTATTTACATCTTTCCATAAAACTAAAGGTTTTATATCTTGGGAGGTTTTAGCAAAGTGCTTTTCTATGGCTGATTAAAATTTATTATTTAAATTTAAGAAATTAAGGGTGAATAAGGCTTGTGCTAGTAGTGTTGTAGGGTCTTTACTCATATTCCCCCTTTTTTGTTTTCTGAGCATATTTTAAAGGGTGGAGTGGGCACATTCTACTGTGGCCTGTCCTTGGGGGTTATGTGGGATACCCGTGGAATGTTGGACATTCCATATGTGACAAAATTGTTGAAATTGTGAGCTGGTGTAAGCCGGACCATTATCAGTTTTATTTTTTGTGGGCCGCCCCATAAACGCAAAAGTTAAGAGAAGATGTTTAATGACATATCGGGTGAACTCTCCAGGAAGAGCATTTGCACTAATTAAGTGGGAAAAAGTATCTACGAATATATGTACATGTCTTAGTTTTCCAAATTCAGGGACATGCATAACATCTGTTTGCCATAACTGATTAGGTTCTGGACCTCTAGGATTAACACCTGTTGAAGGAGGGGATGTGCCTGTGAGCTGGCAATCAGGGCATTGCAGGATGATTTGTTTCACTAGTCTTTGGGTTAACTGAAATTGTTTAAATTTCTCCAATTTTAGTGGAAAAATTGATGTGGTTGGGTGGCTTGGTCAAGCAGTGACGTCATAACCTGCAGGTCTGCTTGATCATTGCCATGAGCTAGTGGACTGGGCAGTGAGCTGTGGGCCTGGCTGTGTATAATAAAAATAGGATGTGTGCATTGATCCAGCAATTGCTGAAGTCGAAGAAAAAGGGCACACAGGGTGGGCTCAAGAGTGAACTTAATGAGGGCTATTTCGAGGTTTTGCAATACATAAATGGAGTAAGCAGAGTCACTGACAGTATTGATGGGCTGAGCGGAAAAGTCTTCCAGGGCCAATATTAGGGCTCTAGCCTCAGCTCTCTGAGTATTAGTAAACCCAGATCGAGTGAGGGAGTTATGTGGTTCCCACCAGATAGCTGCTTTTCCATTTTTACCAGAGCCATCAGTGAAAAACGTTAAAGCATTAGGTATGGGGGAGGGAACTACCTTTGTAGGCATAACTATGGGAATATGAGATAAGAACTGGAGTATTTTGCCAGCGGCAAGGAGGCTTTAAGGCCATAGCCAATATTCTGGCTTTGTGTGTTTCAGTCTCCACCAGCCGACATGCTAGTATAAGTTCCTGGACTGTAGCTGCCTTTCCTCTGATTGCCTGCATTGCCCGCGGGCAGTCTACATCAGCGTTTTCATAAGCCAATTGCAACAATAAGCTACCAGTGGCCTGGGCATGACTAATTTGTCTCCTAATTGCCTTGGTTAACTGATTGATAAATTCAACAAATCGCTCCTGAGGCCCTTGTTGAACATTTACAAAAGATCCCTGTTGAACATCTTTGGGGATTCGGTCCCAAGCCCTGAGGGTGCATAAGGACACTTGAGCATAAGCTTGGGGTACAAAATTTAATTGTTGTTGTACATTGACATAGGGACCCCCCCCCCGGAGGATAGCAGCCATTATATTTTGCCCAGTCAATTGATTCTGGTTGACTTCTTGTTTGCACAATTCATCATATTCTGCCCACCAGAGGAGGTATTGACTGGCCTCTGAAGTTGTTTTAGCTAGCACTGACCAGTCCCATGGGTCATATGGAAGTTATCTGTTGTGGCCTCAATTAATCCTTTTGTAAATGGGCTAGTGGCTCCGTTTTCTCTAATGCTTTTTCTTATTTCTTTATAAGAGTTGAAAGTAATGGATTCATGTGCCTGATTGCCTTGTTGATCTTGCATCACCGGGCAGGCCAAGAGCTCCCCTTCTAATGCCACTTGCCGAAGACAGGGTCCCATAGTGTATCCCATGTCTTTTTTCCAATTTATTGGGAGAGGGGGCTCAGAGAAAATCTCTGTCTCTTCTGTGGCACCTATACCAGGTAACGGCGGGGCTGAGGGAGGAGGAGGAGGCAGTAAGGTAGGTGATGGTTCCTCTTCCCTTCCCTTTTTAGGGTCTTCTGTGTAGAGAAGGGATAAAGCAACCCTACCTAAGGCCCATAACGTTAAAGATATTACTAGGACCTGTTGCCCTTGTGCATGATGTCTTTTAAGATTTCTTCCCACTTGTTCCCAGAGCTCTAAGACTAGCGTGCCTTCTTCTGAGAACCATGGGTTATGGGAAACAACAGTTTGCATTAGGTCTCTTAATTGGGCCTCTGAGACCAAGGTTCTAATAGCTTTAAGCAACTGTTTCAATACTTTTATATACTGTTGCTGTTGAGCTGATAACCGTTGTCTCATGAAACCTTAGCTTGAAAACCCCCTTGAACTTGGAAATCCCAAGTAGGCACCAATTACTTACTGCACAGTCACTTCACCTTCATTTTCGAGGATTCTGTCATGATCCATTGCAGTGTTCATCAGATGGGGCACCACCTGCCAAGTCTGTCCCATAGACCCTGGCTGATGGATGAAAGGAGTACTCAGACACAGGTATGCAGTGTAAGAGTAGCTAGTGGACTGCCCGGCTCTAGTGGCCAAAGTGCAACCTAGAGAATCTGGAGCTGCTTGCTTTTATTGAGTGCAGGCACATACCAAGAGTCTGGAGCAAACACAGCTGTGGGTAATTAACATGTATTATCTGTGAGTAATTAACATGTATATATTCCCCTTTCAGGGAATGTCATGTGCACGGATGTTCAAAGGTCACTTCCTGGACAACTTCAAACAAACAAGCCTGATCAAGATAACTTCCCCTTCACTCCCTTGCACATACTCCTTGCTCTATGTCTCAGGGTTAGAGAACAACTGCCTTCAGCTATTCGCCCCAAAGCTATGCAGAGCCTTCCAACCTTTCAGAAGGCCTGCTGCTTTCCCTATAGTTTCTACCACCACTCTGATAGATCTCCTACAGCTTAGCATTCCAATAATGGAACACTAGGCATAAATGACTAAAGTCTATTTTGTCCAATATAAGTATGGCCCCCTGATATGGCTTGGATCTGTGTCCCTGCCCAAATCTCATGTTGAATTGTTATCTCCAGTGTTGGAGGTGGGGCCTGGTGGGAGATGGTTGGATCATGGGAGTGGTTTCTCATGAATTGTTTAGCACTATCCACTTGGTGCTGTTCTCGTGATAGTGAGTTCTCACAAGATCTGGTTGTTTAAAAGTGTGTAGCTCCTCCTGCCTCCATCTCTTTTGCCCCTGCTTCTACCATGTAAGAATTTGGGTCACCCTTTGCCTAATGACATGTTTGTAAGTTTCTTGAGGCTTCCCCAGAAGCTGAACAGATGTCAACATCATGTTTTCTGTACAGCCTGTAGAACGGTGAACCAATTAAGGTATTCTTTTTTTTTTTGAGACAGAGTCTCACTCTGTTGCCCAGGCTGGAGTGCAGTGGTGCAATCTCGGCTCACTGCAAGCTCCACCTCCCAGATTGACACCATTCCCCTGCCTCAGTCTCCCAAGTAGCTGGGATTACAGGCACCCGCCACCATACCTGGCTAAGTTTTTGAATTTTTAGTAGAAACGGGGTTTCACCATGTTAGCCAGGATGATCTCGATCTCCTGACCTCATGATCTGCCTGCTTCAGCCTCCCAGAGTATTAGGATTACAGGCATGAGCCACCATGCCCGGCCTCAGGTATTTCTTTATAGCAATACCAGAATGAACTAACACACCACCTTTGCTTTCTTTTGGTTACTATTTGCATGGAATATAGTTTTATATTCTTTCACTTGCAGTCTATGTATGTCCTTAGACCTAAAGTCCTTTATAGATAGCATATAAGTGGATTTTTAAAAAATCTATTCAGCCAAATATGTCTCTTGATTGGTGTTTTAATTCATTTACATTTAATGTAATTACTGACAGAAAGACTTTTGTCATTTGTTAATAGTTTTCTGTATGTCTTGAAGCTATTTTTTTTTTTTAACATTCTTTTCCTCTCTTACTGCCTTCCTTTTGTGTTTTGTTGATTTTTGTAGTGGCATGCTTCAATTCTTCTCTTACTTCCTTTTGTGGATATTCTATAGAAATTTTCTTAGTGGTTAGCATGGGAAGTACCCAAAACATCTTACGGTTACAACAATCTATTTTAAACTGCTAACAACTTCAATTGCATATAAAAACTACTCTACATTTCTGTACCCTGCTGATTTTATGTTATTGATGTCACATATTATGTTGTTTATATTGTGTATCTATTGACATAGATGTATAGTTATTTTTATGCTTTTGTCTTTTAACTTATATACCACAATAAAAGTGATTGCAATACTAGAGGATTCTATATTTATTTAAATATTTACCTTTCCCAGAAAACTTAACATTTTCATATGCTTTTACATTGCTGTTGTAAAGTAAAAATAAAAACCTAAGCCCCTCACTACTGAATGGACTCCCTCCCAGCCAGGGGGACTCCAGAAAGACCTTAAAAACTGAGTTCTTGGTCATGATGGGGTGGGAGATCATATATGCCTCATCATACTCCCTCCCTTTTGGGGTTTAGATACAAAAACTGATCAGAATTAATATTAAAATAGAGATTATAAGACTGACAAAACAGGCTCCCTAGGGCCATAAGATACCAAATTATAAATAGGATCTAAGGTCACGTAAGCAAGGGTTTAAGTCATGTACTTCTACACTTAAATAATAAACTATGTTTTAAATACCACAAGGTTTTTCTCTTTTTCTAGCAGCTAAACAAGCACTGACCTTGAGATAAGCAATGCTGAAGAATTTGCAGCTCACCAACCATCAAACACTGACTAACAGAGTCCCTCTGTTCCTCAAGCCATAACTACAGTGTTGATTGAACACGATGCTGATTTTAGTTATTTTCCCCTGAAAAGAAGACCACCAACAATGAACTGTTTCTGGCCAGTTTACAGGGGTTATGGACTTGAGTGCTTTTGCGTCCTGAAAAGATCCTTTGACATTTAGGGCCTAACTGTAATACATTTACATGTTAAGGCTCCACCCCAAAGCGAATATGGGCTATGACCCATGTAACGTGCATTTGTGTTCAATACACATGCATTAGAACCACCTTCATGAATATTCATAGCTCCTCCTATAACCTGTTACATATGTATGTTTCGCCAACTCATTCAGCATAAACCTCCTATCCCAACCCCTATTCCTTTGAAGTGCCAGTTTCTGGTTCTCTGTCAGAGACCATGCTTCCTCGCCTGCAGAATGATCACTTTGCATACTGTAACCCTTTACAATAAGTAAAGTCTCCTTCTCCAAATCTTTTTTGAGACAGGGTCTTGTTCTGTTGCCCAGGCTGGAGTGCAGTGGCATGATATCAGCTCACTGCAACCTCTGCCTCCCAGGTTCAAGTGATTCTCCTCCCTCGGTCCCCTGAGTAGCTGGGACTATAGGCCTGTGCTACCACACCTAGCTAATTTGTGTATTTTTAGTAGAGACAGGGTTTCACCATGTTGGCCAGGCTGATCTTGAACTCTTAACCTCAAGTAATCTGCCTGTCTTGGCCTCCCAAAGTGCTGATTACAGGTATGAGCCACCACATCCATCTTCCTTCTCCAAATTTGTAAAGACTTTGTAATTTTTTTTTTTAGAGTTAAGATGTAGTGTCCTTTCATTTCAACTTGAAGGACTCTCTTTAGCAGTTCTTGTAGGATAAGTCTAGAGGTGTTAAAGTCTTTCAACTTTTATTTATCTAGAAAAGTCTGAATTTGTACTTAATTTTTTGAAAAATAGCTTTGCTGGATAATATTTTTGATTGGCAGTTATTTTCTTTTTTTTTTTTTTTTGTAGCACTTTGAACATATCACCCTACTCCCTCTGGCATGCAAGGTTTTTGCTGAGAAATCTGCAGATAATCTTACAGGGTTGGTTCCCTCATAAATGATGAGTCTCTTGCTGCTTTCAAGATTTTTTCATTGTGATGTGACAGTTTGATTACAGTGTGTCTTGGTGTAATTCTTTTTATTTTTATTGTATGTCTTTTTGAAGTTCTTTGAGCTCCTTGAATTTGTATGTCCATTTCTTTCCTCAGATTTGGGAAGTTTTTGGTCATTATTTCTTCAAATAGACTCTCTTCCTCTTTTCTCTCTCTTCTCCCTCTGGAATTACTATAATGTGTATATTGGTTGACTTGATGGTGTCCTGTAAGACCCTTAGTCTCTCTTCATTTTTTTTTTCTTTTCACTCCCTAACTTAATAATTTCAAATGAGCTGTCTTCAAGTTTACTGATTCTTTCTTCTACTTGGTATACTGTTAAATACCTACTGTAAATTTTTAAAATTTAGCTATTGTACACTTCAGCTCCAGAATTTCTGTTTTTTTAAAATGTTTCCATCTCTTTATTGATATTTTCATTTTATTCATCCATTGTTTTCCTGATTTCATTTAGTTGTTTATCTCTGTTCTCCTTTAGTTAAGCAAGCCACATTAACATGATTTATTTTTAAATTTCAGGGATACACATGCAGGTTTTTTAAACCTTTATTTGAAATTCAGGGGCACACGTGCAGGTTTGTTACATAGGTAAACTTTTGTCACGGGGGTTTGTTGTACAGATTATTTCATCACCTAGGTTTTAAGCCTAGTACCCATTAGTTATTTTTCCTCATCCTCTCCCTCCTCCCATCCTCCATCCTCTAGTAGGCCCCAGTGCATGTTGTTCCCCTCTATGTATCCATGTGTTCTTATCATTTAGCTGCCACTTATCAGTGAGAACATGAGGTATTTGGTTTTCTGTTCCTGCATTAGTTTCCTAAAAATAATGGCCTCCAGCTTCATTCATGTTCCTGCAAAGGACATAATCTTATTCTTTTTATGGCTGCATCATATTCCATGGTATATATATACCATATTTTATTTATGCAGTGTACCATTGATAGGCATTTAGGTTGATTCTGTGTCTTTGCCATTGTGAATAGTGCTGCAATAGACATATGCATGCATATGTCTTTATAATAGAATAATTAATATTCCTTTGAGTATGTACCCAGTAATGGGATTGCTGCTGGGTCAAATGGTAATTCTGTCTTTAGGTCTTTGAGGAATTGCCACACCGTCTACCACAATGGTTGAATGAATTTACATGCCCACCAACAATTTTTAAGTGTTCCTTTTTCTCCACAGCCTTGCAAGCTTCTGTTATTTTCTGACTTTTTAATATTAGTCATTCTGCCTGGTGTGAGATTGTATCTCACTGTGATTTTGATTTGCATTTCTCTAGTGATCAGTGATGTTGAGCTTTTTTTATATGCTTTTTGTCTATATGTATGTCTTCTTTTGAAAAGTTATCTGTTCATGTCCTTTGCTCACTTTTTTATAATGTTGTTTTACTCTTGTAAATTTGTTTAAGTTCCCTATAGATGCTGGATATTTGACCTTTGTAGATGTTTGCATTCTGTAGGTTGTCTGTTTATTGATAGTTTCTTTTGATGTTCAGAATCTCTTTAGTTTAACTAGATCCCACTTGCCAGTTTTTGCTTCTGTGTGATTTCTTTTAGAGTCTTTGTCATGAAATCTTTGCCCATTGCTGTGTCCAGAATGGTATTGCCTAGGTAGTCTTTTAGGGTTTTTATGATTTTCAGTTTTACATTTAAGTCTTTAATTCATCTTGAGTTAATTTTTGTATATGGTGTAAGGAAGAGGTCTGTTTCAATCTTCTGCGTATGGCTAGCCTGTTATCCCAGCCCCATTTATTGAATAGGGAATCATTTTCTGATTGTTTGTTTTTGTCAGTTTTGTTGAATACCAGATAGTTGTAGGTGTGTGGTCTTATTTCTGGCTCTCTATTCTGTTCTATTGGTCTATATGTTTGTTTTTGTACCAGTATCATGCTGTTTTGGTTACGGTAGCCCTGTAGTATAGTTTGAAATCAGGTAGTATGATGCCTCCAGCTTTGTTCTTTTTGCTTAGTATTGCTTTGGCTATTCAGGCTCCTTTTTGGTCCCAGTGAATTGTAAAATAGTTTTTTTTCTAGTTCTGTGAATAATCTTAAGTTTAATAGGCATAGCATTGAATTTATAACTTGCTTTGAGCAGTATGGCCTTTTCAACAACATTGGTTCTTTGTATTCATGAACATAGAATGTTTTTTTCGTTTGTTTGTGTCGTCTCTAATTTTTTGCGCAGTGCCTTATTGTATTCCTTGTAGAGATTTTTCATCTCCATAGTTAGCTATTTTCCTAGGTATCTTATTCTTGTTGTGGCAGGTGTGAATGGGATTGCATTCTTGACTTGACTCTCAGTCTGACTATTGTTGGTTTATAGGAATGCTAGTGATTTCTGCACATTGATTTTGTATCCTGAGAGTTTCCTAAAGTTGCGTATAAGCTTAAGGAGTTTTGTGCTGAGACTACAGGGTTTTTCAGATAAAGCATCATGTCATCTTCAAACAGGGATAGTTTGACTTCCTCTCTTCCTATTTGGATGCCCTTTATGTCTTTCTCTTGCCTGATTACTCTGGCCAGGACTTCCGATACTATGTTGAATAGGAGTGGTGAGAAAGGGCATCCTTATCTTGTGCTGGTTTTCAAGGGGAATGCTTCTAGCTTTTGCCCATTCAGTATGATGTTGGCTGTGGGTTTGGCATATATGGCTCTTATTATTTAGAGGTATGTTCCTCTATATCTAATTTATTGAGAGTTTGTAAACATGAATGGATATTGAATTTCACGGAGCCTTTTCTGCATCTATAGAGATAATCATGTAGGTTTTGTCTTCAATTCTGTTTATGTCTTCAATTCTATCACATGTATAAATTTGTGTATGTTGAACCAACCTTGCATTCCAGGGATAAAGCCTACTTGATCGTGGTGGGTATGCTTTCTGACGTGCTGCTGGATTTGGTTTACCAGTATTTTGTTGAGGATTTTTGCATCAATGTTTATCAAGGACATAGGCCTGAAGTTTTCTTTTTTTGTTGTATCTCTGCCAGATTTTGATGTCTGTATGATACTGAACTCAAAGAATGAGTTATAAGGTGTCCCTCCTCCTCATTTTTTTGGAATAGTTTCAGTAGGAATAGAACCAGCTTTTCTTTGTGTATCTGATAGAATTCAGCTGTGAATCCATCTGGTGCCAAGCTTTTGTAAGTTGGTAGTCTATTTATTACTGTTTCAATTTCAGAGACTGTTATTGGTCTGTTCAGGGATTCAATTTCTTCCTGGTTCAGTCTTGGGAGGGTGTATGTGTCCAGGAAGTAGTTTATCTCTTCTAGATTTTCTAGTTTATGTGCATAGAAGTGTTCATAATATTCTTTGATAGTTGTTTGCATTTCTGTGTGGTCAGTGGTTATATCTCCCTTATCGTTTCTGATTGTGTTTATTTGAATCTTCTCTTTTTCTTCTTTATTAGTCTATCTAGCAATCTATCTATTTTATTAATTTTTTTCAAAAAACAAGCTCCTGGGTTTGTTGATCTTTTGAATGATTTTTCATGTGTCTGTCTCCTTCAGATTAGATCTGCTTTTGATTATTTCTTGTCTCCTGCTAGCTTCGAAATTTGTTTGCCCTTGGGTCTCTAGTTCTTTTATTTGTGATGTTAGGTTGTTAACTTGAGATCTTTTAAATTTTTTGATGTGGGCATTTAGTGTTATAAATGTCCCTGTTAACACTGCTTTAGCTGTATCCTAGAGATTGTTGTATGTTGTATATTTGTTCTCATTAATTTCAAAGAACTTCTTTATTTCTGCCTTAATTTAATTATTTACCACAAAGTCATTCAGCAGCAGGTTATTCAATTTCCATGTAATTTAATTGTTTTGAGTGAATTTCCCAGTCTTGATTTCTAATTTGATTGTGCTGTGGTCTAAGAAACTATTTGCTATAATTTCAGTTTTTTGCATTTGCTGAGGTGTGTTTTACTTCTGATTATGTGATTGGTTTTAAAGTATTTGCCATGTGGTGATGAGAAGAATGTATATTCTGCTGTTTTGGGGTGGAGAGTTCTGTAGGTCTATCAAGTGCATTTGATGCAGTGCTGAGTTCAGGTCCTGAACATCTTTGTTAATTTTCTGTCTCAGTGATCTATCTAATATTGTCAGTGAGGTGTTAAATTCTCTCACTATTATTATGTGGGAGTCTAAGTCTCTTTGAAGGCCTCTAAGAACTTGTTTTATTAATGTGGGTGCTCTTGTTTTGGGTACATATCGATTTATGATAGTTAGATCTCCTTGTTTAATTGAACCCTCTACCATTATATAATGTCCTTCTTTGTCTTTTCTGATCTTTGTTGATTTAGAGTCTGTTTTGTCAGAAACTAGAATTGCAACCCCTGCTTTTTTCTGTTTTCCATTTGCGTGGTAGATTTTTCTCCATTCCTTTATTTTGAGCCTATGTGTGTCACTGCATGTGAGATGGGCTTCTTGAATACAGCATACCAATGTTTTCTTTATCCAACTTGCCACTCTATGTCTTTTAATTAAAATATTTAACTCATATACATTTAAGGTTAGTATTGATATGTATAGATTTGATCCTGTCATCATGATGTTAGCTATTTATTTTGCAGACTTGTTTATGTGGTTGCTTTATAGTGTCACTGGTCTGTGTATTTGTGTGTTTTTGTAGTGGCTGGTAATGGTCTTTCCTTTCCACATTTAGTGCTTCCTTCAGAAGCTCTTGAAAGAGAGGTCTGGTGGTAACAAATTCTCTCAGCATTTGCTTGTCTGGAAAGGATCTTATTTCTCCTTTGCTTATGAAGCTTAGTTTGGCCAATATGACATTTTGTGTTGGAATTTCTTTCCTTTAAGAATGTCGAATATTGGCCTCCAGTCTTTTCTGGCTTGTAGGGTTTTAGCTGAGAGGTCCACTGTTAGTCTGATGGCCTTCCTTTTGTAGGTGAACCGAACTTTCTCTCTGGCTGCCTCCCTTTAACTTTTTTGTTTTTTTTCATTTTGACCTTGGAGAATCTGATGGTCATGTGTCTTGGGGATGATTTTCTTGTGAGGTATCTTAGTGGGATTCTCTTCATTTCCTGTATTTGAATGTTGGCCTCTCTAGCTAGGTTGGGGAGGTTCTCATGGATGATATTCTGAAATATATTTTCCAGGTTGGTTTCATTTTCCCCATCTCTTTCAAGTAGAACAATCAGTTGTAGATTCAGTCTCTTTACATAATCCGATTTGCATTATTGCAACTGGAGGTGGTGTTGGCTTGGGGTGGGGTGCTGGCCAGTGGAGGTCTGGGTGCCTTCTCTGTGCCTTGCGAGCAGGAGTGATCTCTCAGGGTGTGAGAGGATCCCCTGTTCTTTCTGCAGTGTAACACAAGGGAGGGGTGCTGGTGGGGATGGAGCTTGCCGGCTCTGTGTCCATCAAAGCTCTGTCTGCAGTGGCAGTTAGCAGGAGTGGAGGGGCCTATTGCATTCCCACGTGCTGGCTGGGCAAGTAAAGCAAAACTTGCCCCTGCAGACATGTGCCAGCAAAGTGGTGCAGGGAGTTGATGTGGGCTTGGGGGAAGCTATAATACGGGGAGGAAATGTGAGGACTGGTGTGTGGCTGTAGGAGCTGCCTCACTGGAGCCCTCCACCAGTCAGGCACAGTTCGCCAGGGCAGAAGCTATGATGTGGGCCCCCAGGGTACCCAAGACTGCCCTATGAACATGCATGGCCAGGCTGGGGCCCCAAAAGAGGCCAGCAGACCAAGGAGTGCTCAGGTCTGACCAGCCCCATCTGATATACAAGACCGCCCTGCAAAGGTCAGGTTCAACAGGTCCGTTAGGGCTAAAGTCTCTTATGGGATCAAGTCAAGCTTAGAGGGATGGCTGTCCCTGGCCACGATCCTGCACCCAGCCCCCTGGGCTCCATATCAGCTGGTTTGCTGCCCCGCCACTTTACTTGTTTACTGGTGGCTCTACTCCAGAGAGATGTGTGTCAGCAATCACTCAGTGCCAACAGCCCAGAATTGTAGGGTCTGTGCTGTGAGCCCAAGGAAGCCAGGCGTTCCTTGTCCAGTGACACATAGTTGTAGGGTCGCGGTAGGGTGTGGGACCTATGGGAGACAAGCTGGTCCCCTCTGTAAGTGGGAAAAATCTCACTTGCTCATGATGAATGACCAGTTTTTATCAGAGATATTGGCCCATAGTTTCTTTATTTTGTACCTTTGTCTAATTTCAGCATCAGTGTAATACTTGTATCATATAATGAGTTTGGAAGCATTCCCTTCTCTTCTATTTTTCAGAACAGTTTGAGTAGGATTGTAATCAGTTCTTGAAATGTTTGGTAAAATTTAGTAGTGAAGCCATCAGTTCCTGGGCTCTTCTTTGCTAGGAGACATTTTATTATGGCGTTCATCTTGTTACTTATTATTGGTCTATTCAGGTTTTGAATTTTTTTCCTGGTTCAAACTTGGTACATTTTTTGTATCTAGGAATATATCCATTTGTTCCAGGTTTTCCAATTTATTGGCACATAGCTACTCATAGTAAGTCTATAATGATCCTTTGAATTTCTGGTGTATCACTTGTAATGTCTCTTTTTACAACTCTGATTTTATTTATTTGGGTCTTCTCTCTTTTTTTCTTAGTCTGTCTCAACTTCTGTCAATTTTATTTATCTTTAGAAAACAACTTTCCATGTTGTTGATCTTTTGTATTTTTTTTGTTGCAATTTCATTTATTTCTGCTGTGATCATTATTATTTCTTTTCTTCTACTAATTTTGGGCTTGGTTTGCTCTTGCTTTTCTAGTTCTTTAAGATATGTCAATAGGTTGTTTACTTGAAGTTGTTACACTTTTTGATGTGGCACTTATTGCTAGAAACTTCCCTCTTAGTACTGCTTTTGCTGTATCTGGTACATTTTGGTATGTTGTATTCCCATTTTCATTTGCTTCAAGACATTTTTCAGTTTCCTTCTTAATTTTTGTATTGACTCAACTGTCATTCAGGAACATATTGTTTAATTTCTGTGTGTTTGTATAGTTTCCAAAGTTCCTCTTGTTATTGATTTCTACTTGTAATTCATTGAGGTCAGTGAAGATAAAGATACTTGATGTGATTTCAGTTTTTTAAAAAAATATTTTAATACTTGTTTTGTAGCCTAACATATAGTCTATCCTTCAGAATGATCTATGTGTTGAGAAAAACGTATATTCTGCAGCCATTGGATGAAATGTTCTGTAAATATCTATTAGGTCCATTTGGTCTATAGTGCAGATTATGTCTGATGTTTCTTCGTTGATTTTTTTTGTCTGAATGATCTGTCCAATACTGATAGTGGGCTGTTGAAGTCTCCAACTATTATTGTATTGGGATTTACCTCTCTCTTTAGCTCTAATAATATTTTATTTACATATCTGGGTGCTCCAGTGTTGGAGTCATATAAATTTACCATTGTTATATCTTCTTGTTGAATTGACCCCTTTGTTAGTATATAATGACACTGTTTCTCTCTTTTCGTAGTTTTTGTCTTGAAATCTATTTTATCTGATAAAAGTATAGCTACTCCTGTCCCACTCTGCTTTGATTTCTATGTGTTTCTTGTAGGCAGCATACAGCTGGGTCTTTTTTAAAAAAAATTCATTCAGTCACTTGATTTTTGACTGGAGAATTTAGTCCACTTATATTCAATGTTATTATTGGTAAGGACGGACTTATTTTGCTATTTGTGGTATGGTTGCTTTATGTTTTTCCCTCCTTCTTTTCCTTTCCTTCCTTTCTTTGCTTCCCTTCCTTCCTTCCCTTTCATTTCCCCTTCCCCTTCCCCTTTTCCTTCCTTCCTTCCTTCCTTCCTTCCTTCCTTCCTTCCTTCCTTCCTTCCTTCCTTCCTCCCTCCCTCCCTCCCTCCCTCCCTTCCTCTTTCCTTTTTTCTTTCCTATCTTTCTTTTAGTGAAGGTGATTTTCTCTGGTGGTATATTTTAATTTCTTGCTTGTGTGCCTCTGTGTGTCTGTGTTTGCTATAGGTTTTTTTAATTTGAGGTTACTATGAGGCTTGCACATTACATCAAATAAACTATTATTTTAAACTGATGACAACTTAGCTCTGATTGCCAAAAAAAATGCAAAGAGAAAATGAATAAAAACTCTACACTTTAACTTCATCCCCTTTACTTTTAAATCTTTTGTTGTTTCTATGTATATCTTATTACTCCATGTCTTTAAATGTTGTATAGTTATTATATTTATAGATTTATAGATTCATCTATTTGTATTTCTACTTAAGGTAAGAATAGTTTACACACCACAATTACAGTGTTATAATATTCTGTGTTTGTGTACTTAGTTTTGCTAGTGAGTTTCATACCTTCAGGGTTTTAAAAAAATTATTATTTCTCATTAATGTCCTCTTCTTTCAGATTGAAGAACTTCTTTAGCATTTCTTGTAGGACAGGTCTGCTGTTGATGAAGTCCCTCAGCTTTTGTTTGTCTGGGTATGTCTTTATTTTGCCATCATATTGGAAGAATATTTTTGCCAGATATAATATTCTAGACTAAAAGTTATTTTTCCTTTTAGTACTTTGAATATGTCATGTGACTCTCTCCTGGCCTGTATGGTTTCCACTGAGAAGTCTGCTGCCAGATGTATTAGAGCTCCTTTGTATGTTATCTTTTTCTTTCCTCTTGCTGCTTTTAGTATCTGTTCTTTATTCTTGACCTTTGGGAGTTTGACTATTAAATGTCTTCAGGTAGTCTTATATGGGTTAAATCTGCTTATTGTTCTATAACCTCCTAGTACTTAAATATTGATATATTTCTCTAGGTTTGTAAAGTTTCTGTTATCTCTGTGAATAAACTTTCTACCTTTATCTCTCTCTCTACCTCTTTCTTGAGGTAATAACTCTTAGATTTGCCCTTTTCAGGCTATTTTTAAGATCTTGCAGGCATGCTTCATTTTTAAAAAAATTTTTATTCTTTTGTTTTCTCTGTGTGTTTTCAAATAACCTGTCTTCAAGCTCACTGATTCTTTCCTCTGCTTGATCAATTCTGCTATGGAGATACTCTGATGCATTCCTCAGTTTCTCAACTGAATTATTTAGCTCTAGAATTTTTGCTTGATTTTTAAAAATTATTTGAATCTCTTTGTTGAATTTACCTGATAGATTTTGAGTTCCTCCTCTATGTTATTTTGAAGTTCATTGAGTTTCCTCAAAACAGCTATTTTGAATTCTCTGTCTGCAAGGTCACATATCTCTGTCACTCCTGCATAGTTCACTGGTACTTTACTTAGTTTGTTTGATGAGGTTATGTTTTCCTGGGTGGTCCTGATGCTTGTGGATGTTTGTGTCTGGGCATTGAACAGTTAGGTATTTATTCTAATGTTTGCAGTCTTAGCTTATTTGTGCTCATCCTTCTTGAGAATACTTTTCAGGTATTCAAATGAAATTGTGTGTTGTCATCTAAGTCTTTGGTCACTGTAGCTATATCTGCATTAGAGGACACCCCAAGCTCAGTATCACTGTGGCTGTTGCAGACTTGTAGTGGTACTACATTGGTGATCTTGGGTAAGATCTATAAAAATTCACTGGATTAAAAGGCAGAGTGTCTTATTCTCTTCCCTTACTTTCCTCCAAACAAGTGGAGTCTATCTCCCCATGCTATACTGACTGGACTTGAGGAAGGTGTGACACAAGCACTTTCATATGGCCACCACTGCTGGGATTGTGCTGGGTCACACCTAAAGCCAACACAGTGCTTGGTTTTGCCCAAGACCTGTGGTGACTGTTGCCACTGATGTTTATTCAAGGCGCAAGGGCTCCTTACTCAGCACGTTGGTGAATCCTGCCAGGCCTGGCTCTTTCCCTTCAGGGCAGCAGAGTCCCTTTTGGCCCAGGGTGGGTCTAGAAATGCCATCCAGGAGCTAGGCCCTGGTATTGGGAATCTTAGGAATCTATTTGGGGCTTTATTTTACTGTGGCTGAGCTGGGACCCAGGCTGCAAGACAAAATCCTTTTTACTCTTCCCTCTCTTTTCCTCAAACATAAGGAGTTTCTCCTCATGGCCGCCGTAGCTGGGAATGTGGAGAGTCACACCCAAAGCCAGTACGGTAATGGGTCTCGCTCAAGGCCTGTGGCAACTACTGCCTGTCTACTGCTGAAGTTTATGCAAGGTCTAAGGGCTTTTCAGTCAGCAAGTGATGAATCCTGCCACAACTGGGTCTTTCCATTCAGGGCAGTGGGTTCCCTTCTGTCATCTGGGAACTAGGGCCTGGATTCTGGGCTTCAGGACTCTGCTTAGTGCTTTATCATACTGTGGCCGACCTGGTGTCCAAGTTGTAAAACAAAGTTCTCTCTACTTTTCCCTTTCCTCTCATCAAGCAGAAGGAAGGAGTCTGTCTCAGAGCTCTGGGTGGTGATGCCTGGGGTTGGGGGAGGGGTGATGCAATTACCCCCTTGGCTGCCCCAGCTGGTATCTCACTAAATCATGTGTACCCCAAGACCACTGGCTCTGAGCCCAGCATAGCACCGAGACTTGCCTAAGAATTGAAGTCCCTGTGGCCTAGAATGCCTTTCAAATTAATTTAGGAGCCCAGTGCCCTATAGCCTGCAGTGGTGGGGCTAGCCCGAATTCGGGTTCCAACTGCTGGATGAATGATTCCCCTCTGGCTAGGGCTGGTCTAAATGCTCTCTTTATGGATGCCAGCTGAATTCTGCCCTATCTTGCCTTCTGTTGTAACAGGCCAGCACTGAGTTCTAATGCAAAAGTCCACAATTATTTTGTTCTCTCTCCCTCAAGCATACAAATTCTCTCTTGGTGCCACAAAGTCACTGCCAGGGAATGGGGGAGGGGTGGTGACAAAATTCAAGACTGTTTTACCTACCCTCTTCAGTGCCTCTTTTCTTGTTATGATATTACATGTTGTGACGTTAAAACAAGGTACTGTGTTCACATACTTAATAGTTGGTTCTTATGAAAGTGCTTTCTCGTGTGGACAGTTGTTCAATTTGGTGTTCCTTCAGGGAAGTGGGAGGCCTACTGCTGGAGGGTCGTATTTGGCCATCTTGCTCCATGTCCTCCCCTCCCCAGCCCTCTGTATTGAATGGTGTGTTTATTCTCACACATTTGTCATACATGGTTTCCATATATGAGTAGATCTACTTTTGAGCTCTCACTTCTGCTTGCTTGAGCTAATACCCTGAGCCAATACCAGACAGTCTTAAATACTGTTGCTTTACATAATATGCCCCCTCCCCTTCTTGTTCCTCTTCAAATTTGTCTTTGAAATTCTTGGTGTTTTGTCAACTTCAATGAAAAAGTCAGGTAAGACTTTGTGTTTATATTTAATTTGTAGATTTATTTAAAGATAATTACAGACTCTTTAATATAGAGTTTTCCAATATTTGGAGTTGGTAATTTTCCCATTAATTTAGGTCTTTCTTTTTCTATCCTTCAGTATTTTTTTGTGTGTGTCCTTTGTAAAAGATCATTAGAATGATTTGCACAATAAGAGATTAACAATAACAAATAATAAATATAATTATAAGAATATACTGTAATAAAAAGTTTGTGAATGAGGTCTCTCTCTCTCTCTCTCTCTCTCAGAATATCTTATTACACTGTACTCACCTATTTTTGGACCTTAATTGATTGTGGGTAATTGAAACCAGGGAATCTGGCCACCCAGATTAATTTATAATTGTGCCTAATTTGTAAATTAAACTTTATTATAGGTAAGTATGTACAGGAACAAACATACAATATGTAGAGTTAGGTACTATCTGTGGTTTCAAGCATCCACTGGTGGTCTTGGACCGTATCCCCTGCTGATAAGGAAGGACTACTGTAGACAATAATGGAATATGAAAATATAAACAGTTTCATCCATTCTTTCCCAATTCTTGTGTCATATATTTATTATTTTTCTTGTTTTATTGTTTTGACTAGAATATCAATGTTAAAAGGCAACTGTGAATGCCCTCTGCTATTTCTTTTATTTTCTATTTCATTGATTTTTATTCTAATCTTTATTGCATATTTTTTGTTTTCAGAATATTCTTGTTCTTTTATAATATCTTGATTTGAATATTTAACTTTCAGCTATTTAGTTTTTAATATGTCCATTCAATTCTAATAAATTTACCTCTAAATGCCACTTTAGCTGCCATCTCATAAATTTTGATATATATATAGTACTTTTATAGATGTTAATTTATGACTATTCTATTGCAACATCCTCATTACATTTTAAAGGTTTCAAATATTGAAGCTTAAGGGAAATTTTCCTTTTAAATAATCTTTATTGTTTATTTCCCATTGTATTGTATTATAGTCAGAGGTTATAATTTACATGCTATTAATTATTTGACCAGATATCAGCAAAGAATATTCAATGCATTTCAACTTTTCTGAATAATCTATGTGCACATTAAAAGAATGTGTTTCATAGCTGGTGTCTTGGGTTACACCTGTAATCCTAGTACTTTGGGAGGCTGAGGCGGGAGGATTGCTTCAGGCCAGGAATTTGAGAACAACCTGGGCAACACAGTGAGACACCATCTCTACAAAAGCTTAGAAAGTTAGCTGAGCAGAGGCGGGCAGATCACGATGTCAGGAGATCGAGGCCATCCTGGCTAACACGGTGAAACCCCGTCTCTACTAAAAATACAAAAAATTAGCCAGGCGTGGTGGCGGGTGCCTGTAGTCCCAGCTACTCGGGAGGCTGAGGCAGGAGAATAACATGAACCCAGGAGGCCGAGGTTGCAGTGAGTCGAGATCGCGCCACTGCATTCCAGCCTGGGCAACAGAGCAAGACTCTGTCTCAAAAAAAAGAAAAAATTAGCTGAGCATAGTGGCACATTCCTGTAGTCCCAGCTTCTTAGGAGGCTGCAGTGTGAGGAATGTTCGAGTCCAGGAGTTCAAGGCTGTGGTCAGCTATGATCATGCCATTGCACTCAAACCTGGGCTGCAGAGTGAGATTCTGTCTCCAAAAAAAAAAAAAAAAAAAAAAAAAAGGGGGAAGAAAAAAAAGGCTTGTATTTCATGTGTTTGTTGGGAGCACTATTTATATACACCACATCCATCCATCCAATCAAGCAGCTTGGTTTTATTGTTTAAATGTACTATATCCTTTAAAATTTCTTTGTCTACTAGACTTACGTTTTTTGATAGATGCATGTAAAAATTTCCCACCATAATTCTGGATATGTATTATTTCTCTATATCTCTGTCAATTTTTGCTATATATAAATTTATTGCAATAAGGAATGCATAAGATTTACCATTTTAGCTATTTCTAAGTGTACAATTCAGTGGCATTAATTATATGCATGATGATATATAATCGTATTTCCAAAACATTTTTATTGCCCCAAGTAGAAACTCTGTAACCATTAAGTAAAACCTCCTCATTCTTCCTCCTTCTCCTCTCTGTTACTTTCTAATCTACTATCTGTCTCTATCAATTTGCCTATTCCAGGTGCCTTATGTAAGTGGAATTATAAATATTTGTCCTTTGTGCCTGGCTTATTTTACTTAGTATAATGTCTTCAAGGTTCATTCATGTTGTAGCATCTATCAGAACTTCATTTTTAATGGTTGAATAATATTCTATTGTGTGTGCATACCACATTTTCTTTATTCATTAATCTTTTGAGGAACAGTTAGATTGTTTCCATCTTTTGGTTATTGTGAGTTGTGCTGCTATGATCATTGGCATACAAGTATCCTTTTTAGTTCCTGCCTTCAATTCTTTTGGGTACATACCTTGGAGTCAAATTGATGGCTTATATGGTATTTCTGTGTTAGCTTTTTAAACAACATTTTAATATCATACACATAAAATTTACCATCTTTTTAAATGTACAGTTCAGTGGCATCAAGTAAATTTGCATTGTTATGCTACCATCTCACCTTTCATCCACCGAATGATTAATCTTGCAAAACTGAAATTTTGTACCATTAAACAGTAACTCCTCATCTCTCCTCCCACTAGTCCCTGCAAATCATCATTCTACTTTATGTCTCTGTGAATTTGACTCCTCTAGGTACCTAATATAAGTTAAATAAAGCGTGTCTATCCTCTGGTGACAGGCTTACTTCCTTTAGCTTAATGTTTTTGAGGTCCACCCACACTGTAGCTTGTTTTAATTCTTTGTTTCTTTTCATGGCTGAATATTCAATTGTATGTACATACAGCATGTTGTTTATCCATTAATCCTTCAATGAACACTGGGGTTGGCATCTACCTGTTGGCCACTGTGAATAATGCTGCTGTGCACATGGGTGTACAATCTATGTTTAGCTTTTTGAGGAACTGCCAAACTTTTCCACGGCAGCTGTACCATTTTGTATACCCACTAGCAATGCACAAAGTTTCAATTTCTCTACATCCTTGCTAACATTTGTTATTTTTCATTTTTTAAAAATAGCTATCCTGATGAGTGTGAAATTATATCTTGTGGTTTTGTTTTGTATTTCTCTTACGACTAATGATACTGAACATCTTTTTATGTGCTGATTAGCAATTTGTATATTTTCTTTGAAGCAATTTTGTTCTATTAAGACTCTACAAATTGTAACTACAATTTGCTTCAAATTGTAGAGTCTTAATAGATTCTTTATTTTATTATTCTATGATGTATCAATTTATCTCTACTGAATATTGCAAATTTTAAAATATGTAACTTATCTCTACTGTTCCCTTCTATCTTTTCTTTTGAAACACCTATTATGTATATATTAGAACTTCTCAGTCTCTTTTGTATGCATTATAATTGCTCTTTCATTTGAACATGTTATTATTTTATTTCTATACTGCATGTGGAACTTCCCCAGTACCATCTTCCATTTTTCTAACTTACTGTGTCATATTACTTTCATTGACTTTATATTGCATTTCTGAAATATTCGGTTTTATTTCAAAACTATTGTTTTCAGTTTCATATTTAACTGTTTCATTATTTTTATTTGTTTCTAATAGATGCTATTACTTTTTCATGTACATTTGAAACCCACTGATTTTAAAACTTTCATTAAAAAATTACTATTATTGACTTTGTTCACTCTCTTTCTTTCTTATGTCTTGGAATTTAGTTTGCAGTCTCATTTGGGGTGGAAAGGTCTCTCTCTCTCTCTCTCTGTCTCTCTCTCTTCCTGGGTCTCAGGTTTGAGGTTGCCTCTACTTGTACCACATGGCTTCCCAATGCAGAACTAGGTTTACAGAATATAATGAGCTCTTCGGTTCTTCTGTGATAGAGATATAATGCAGATTCAGGTGTGACCTAGCAGGCAGTAACTTTCCATTTTTGTTCAGGAGGCTGTTTCTGTGTTCTTCAATTTCCTTATGCCCATCGCTTCCTAAAAGCCGTAACCACATGCTTTTTGGTCACCGTTTGTTGGGTATTCCTCATCCCTCTTCCCCTAGCCCCATTCCCTTTCACGGCCAGGGCAGCCCTACCCCAATTCCAGGCATTAAGTCTTGAGTCTGACTCTCTGATTCCTTGCCTTGAATGGTTCTCTTTCTGGCCTCTTTGCCTCAGGTAATTGGCACCCTCAGACCCTGCTTCCATGCCAGAGCTCAGAAGGCCTGTGGGTTTAACACTGGTGGCCACTTTGAATTTTCTTTCAGTTTCTGGTTCAGAGAGTGTTTATATTGTTTTCAAGTTCAGCTATGTCTTTTTATATCTTTCCCTGCATTGGACTGATAAAAATTCTGTAACACTTTCTTTTTTTTTTTTTTTTTGAGACAGAGTCTAGTTCTGTTGCCCAGGCTGGAGTGCAGTGGCACGGTCTGGGCTCACTGCAAATTCCGCCTCCCAGGTTCAGATGATTCTCCTCCCTCAGCCTCCCAGGTAGCTGGTGTTACAGGCACACACCATCAGGCCTAGCTAAGTTTTGTATTTTTAGGAGAGACGGGGTTTCACCATGTTGGCCAGGCTGGACTCGAACTCCTGACTTCAAGTGATCCTCCCGCCTCAGACTCCCAAAGTGCTGGGATTACAGGTGGGAGCCACTGTGCCTGGCCACCACTTTATTCATTTCAAATCTATAGATTGTATTTCTATTCTTTTAGTGGTTGTCATTAAATTTTTTAAAATATGGAGAATTATAGCATTCTTACAATGGAGTTTATGAAAACATTAATTCTGTTTAAAGAACAATTATAAAATACTAAGTATATTTTGTATTTCCATTTTATAAACAATAACCAATTTTCACATTTGTAGAAAGAAAATTAGTGATATTGTCAATAGTTACGGGGGAGCTAGGAAGTATACACTATCAGAATTGGATTAACACCTTTTCTGTGTTGTCAAAGAAAGAACATGTAATCAAGCTAGTCATTTTGCAATAAAAGCTGTTTTCTTTTTCAGCGTTACAACTGAAAAAAATTATCTGTATATCTTTCCCTTGGAATAATTTTTTATCACTTTTTATTTTTTAAAAACAAACTTACAGAAAAGTTAAGTACATAATACAATAATGAACATCTATATTAACCTGCATCCAGATCTCACTGATTAACATATTGCCACATATTCTTTCTGTCATACACTCACACACTTAGTGTGTGTGCGAGTGTGTGTGTGTGTGTGTGTGTGTATCTCCTCCCATGAATCATATGAAAGAAAGTTGCAGACAGCATGAGATTCACCCTAAATACTTCGGCATGCAGCTACTAAGAATAAGGGAATTTTCCTACATAGTCACTCTATGTTGGTACCCCTAAAAAATTATAAATAATTCTGTAATATCTAATACATAATCCGTATTTAAATTACCACTGATTGTCCAAGAATGACTTTTATTTATTTATTTTTCTTATGCTAACAGCTTGACTATTTATTCCGTCTATTTTCTGTAAATTGTTGGTTGGTTCTAGAGGCTTTTTGATAAGATTCAGAGTAAACATTTTTGGCGATAATACTTCATAGATGATGTTTTTAGTCCCATTGTAGTCACATCAGAGGGTCAATTATGTCAAAGTGTAATACTCTTAGCAACTATTAGTGACTTATGCTAAGTTTGACTACCTTGTTAAGGTACTGGTTTACAGGTCTCTCAATTTTAAGTTATACAATTTTTTCTAATTAGTAGATGATAGGGTAATATTTGTGATACTCTGTTCCTTAATGACTTGTCCCTTAATGGTTTTATCAGACACATTAATAAAATTTGTATGAATATTTGTACTTGGGGTTGCAAAATGGTAATTTTAAAATTTTACCATTCTATTTACATTTGTTAGGTGACATTTTTGTAAAGACGACATCTCCCTTCTCTTTTTCTTTTTCTTTTTTGTATTCTTTTAGCGTATTATTAGGAACTGTTTGATTAAATAATTATTTTAAGTGTTCTAATCACTTACAGCCTTTATATATATTTTTTTGATGTTTAAATTTTCCCAAATGTGACCTTTAGGAGCACATCGGTGTGGTCACTGTGTCTTTTTTAATATGACCCCACTAACCATTGAGCCTCTTCTTGCTTTTTATCACAAGTTGTCCCAGGCTCATCTTGCTCTTTTCTATCCAAAGATCTAGAGGAGCCATTTCTCCAAATACTGGTTCCTTGTAAGTGGGGAACTGTATTTGAAAACTAAGATATGAACATTAGGTGTGCTAATTGCTGTTGCAGTATTATTCTTTTTAGGCTTTTTCATGGGTTACAGCTAAAAATTATATTTTTTAAAAGTAGGACCTCATATTGATATCTCCATTTCAAACTTAACATTGCATGGGTTTTTCCTCAACTTCTTTCATTTTATATTGGACTATTTTTTTTCTATGACACTGGAATAATGTTGGTTCTTATAATATTATTTATTTGCTTTATTCTACAATGTGCCTAAAATAACTTCAAAATTACGTACCAGTAGTACTGCTAACAATAAGTATATGGACTAAAGTTCAGTATTTCTTTGCAGATTTTTTGTCTTTATAAATAACACTAAGTACATGCAGTCAGAGTGTGTCACAAAATTACTGGAAATAATTATATCTCTCCTCTGTGGTTATCTGATCAAAACTGAATAATTGGACTTATTTGTTTTGTTTTATAGAGAGTTAGCTTTATTGAGGTATAATTTACATAAAATAAAATTCATAAATTTTAAATGCAAATTTGATGACTGAAATAAATATATTCATCTTCATAATACAGAACATTTCCATCACCCCAAAAAAGTTGCTTTATGTCCTTTGCAGTCAATCCCTTCCCCCTTCCCTTGGCCCCTGGCAAACACTGATTTGATTTCTACTACGATGGTGTTTTCTCTTTTAGAATTTCATATAAATGACGTGATACTGTCCACAGTATTTTGGTTTGGCTTCTTTCACTTAGCACAATGCTTTTAACATGAGTCCCTGTTGTTTCACTGAGCCATTGTTTGTCTTCCTTTTTATTGCTGAGTGGTATTCCATTGTATGGATGTACAAAGGTTTGTTTGGTGTACTTGTGTAGTTTCCCATTTGGATGACTATTAAAGTTGCTGTGAACATTTGTGTGCAGATACTTTTGTGTGAATACAAATTTTCATTTTTCTTGGGTGAATGCCTAGAGTGGGTTGCTAGATTATATAGTAAGCATATTTATAACTTTATAAGAAACAGCCAGATTTTTTCAGAATGCTGGTACAGTTTTGCATTCTTACCAGCAATCTATGGAACTTCCAGTTGCTTAGCATTCTCACTTCACTTGGTCTTGTTAGATTTTTAAAATTTGAGCCATCATAATATATTGTAGTCATATCCCACTGTGGTTTTAATTTTCATTTTCCCAGTTACTAAGGAACTCTCTTTTTAGGTGCTCTTTTAAGGAACCTCTTTTTAGGTGCTCGTTAGCCATTCCTGAATCTTCTTTGCTTATGTGTCTGTGTAAATCGTTACCCAAGTTTTAATTGAGTTGTTTGACTAGTTATTATTGAGTTGTAAGTTATACATATTTTAGATACAGATCATTTGTCAAATATAGGTTTTGAAAATAATTTATCCTATTCTGTGGTTTGTTTTTCAGTTTCTTAAGACCAATTTTTAAAGAGCCCAAATTTGTAGTTTCATAAATTCTATTTAATCTTTTTCTTTTATTGTTTGTGCATTTTGTATTTCTATTTAAAAAATATTTGCCCAATCTTAGATCAATAAGGCTTTTATAGACTGAGATTTTTTTTATTTGAGTATGGATATTCAAATATCCAGTACCATTTAGTAAAAGGATTATTCTTTCCACATTGAATTGTTTTGGCATCTTTGTCGAAAATCAATTTGCTATTTGTGTGTGGGTCTCTTTTTGGATCTCTGTTTTGCTCCATTGATGTATATCTTTATACAAATCACAGTGTCTGAGTTACTGTAGCCTTGAAATTAGAAGGTGTGAATATTCAAATTTGTTATTCTTTTTCAAAATTGTTTTGTTTATTCTACATTCTTTGCATTTCCACATAAATGACATAATCATATTGTTAAGTTCAAACAACAACAAAAAACCTGCTAGGGTTATGTTTAGGAATGCACTGAATCTACAGAGTAATTTGGGGAGAATTGATATTTTAACAATATTGACTCTCCTGTTCCATGAAAACTCAGCATAAGTCTCTTCAGATTCATCAAGCTATTGTATGTATTGAGTTTGTTCCTTTCTATTGCTGAGTAATATTCCATGATATGGATTTACCCTAATTTGCTTAAACATTTACCCATTGAAGGACATCTGAGTTGTTTCCAATTAAAAGCTGTTATGAATACAACTTATGCTTATGTAAAGATGTTTTTTACTGCTTTCTGTGTTTTCTATTGCTTTCCTGTTTTCAATTTCATTGGATTCTGCTCTTGTCTTTATTTTTTTCTTCTTTTTGCTTGACTTGGGTTTATTTTGCTCTTCTTTTTTTACTCTTAATTTAGGTTCCTGAAGTGGGAGCTTAGATTGTTGGTTTGAAATTTTTCTAATGTAAGCAATTAACCTATAAATTTCCCCCTCAGTACTACTTTAGCTATATCCCACAATTTTTGATATGCTGTATTTTCATTTTCATTTATTTTAATGCATTTTAAAAATTTCCTTTGAGACTTCCTCTTTTATTCATGAATTGTTTAGAAGTGTGTTGTTTAGTTTCCAACACTTTGGAGATTTTCCTATTGTCTTTCTGTTATTAATTTCTAGTTTCATTTTTAATGTGGCCAGAGAACATACTCTGTATGATTTTAATTCTTTTAATTTTATTGAGATTTGTCTTATAGTCCAGAATATAGTCTATTTTGATAAATGTGCCTTCTGCACTTGAATAGAATGTGTATGTAATGTTGTTGGGTGCAATTTTCTATAAATGTTGATTACATACTTTTGGATGATGGTGTTATTCTATATGCCTGCTAGCTTCATTTATTTATTTACTTGTCAATTTTTAAGAGATGAGTGCTGAAGTTTCAAATAATTATTGTGGAGTCATCCATTTCTCATTCCAGCTCTATCAGGTTTTTTTTTTTTTTTTTTTTTTGGTGTACCTATATTTAGGATTGCTATGTCTTCTTGGTGGATTGACCCTTTTATCATTTTGAAATGTTCTTCTCTGTCTCTGGCAATTTTCTTTGCTTTGAAGTCTACTTTATCTGACATTAATACAACTAACTCTGCTTTTTCTTTGATTAACATTTGGATAATATCTTTTTCTGTGCTTTTACTTTCAGCATGCCTATATTCTTACACTTGAAATGAATTTCTTGTAGACAGGAAACAGTTGGGACATGTTTTTTGGTCCACCCTGCCAACCTCCATTTTTCAGTTGACATATTTAGATCATTTGCATTTAACGTAATTATTGATATATGAGAGCTTCAATCTGACATTTTATTTTTTTGTTGTTGTTCTTTTTGTTTAGTATTTCTGTTTTCTTTTTTTTCTGACTTCTTGTGGGTTACTTGAAAATTTTTAAGGGTTTCATTTTTATTCATTTCTATGGTCTGAATGTTTATGTCCCCTGGTCAAATTCATATATTGAAATCCTCACTTGCAAGACAATGGCATTAGGGAGTGGCATCTTTGGGAGGCAACTAAGCCATAGGGCTGGAGCCCTCATGAATAGTAGTAGTGTGCTTATAAAAGAGATCCAAGAGATGCCCTCTGTCCCTTCCTTGATGAGAAGTTATGAGGAGGTGGGCCCTCACTACGCACCAAATCTGCCAGTGCCTTGATCTTGGACTTTCTAGTCTCCAGAACTGTAAGAAATAAAGTTCTATTGTTTATAAAGCCCCCAGTCTATGGTATTTTGTATAGCATCCCATATGGATTAAGACATTTATCTATATTGCTTTTTAGTATATCTCTTTGTACAGTTTTATAGTGGTTGCTCCAAGTATTACATTTTATATACATATCACAATATATTGATGTCATTTTTACCACATTGAATGAAGTATACAAGTTAATTCTCTTTACATATCTTTGTCCTCCCTTATTTATCACAAAATTGCCTTAAATATTTCCTTTACATACATTTAAAACCACATCAGTGTTATAATACTTGATTCCACCATCAAACATTGTTTAGAAAACTTAACATATTTGCTCATATTTTTACTTAACTGTGGTCTTTCTTCTTTCCTGGTGTTTCAAAGTTACTCCTTCAAAGGATGCACAGGGCGGATCCTTCATAAATGCTTTGGTGCCTTCCCCTTGGTGATGAATGGGTTCTCATTCTATGAGTTCGTGTGAGAGGAGGGCTACTGGGGAGTTAGGATTAATCTGCTGACAACAGTGTCTCTTAGTTTACCTTCATATGGGACTGTCTTAATTTTTCCTTCATTCCTGAAGGGGATATTGTCACTGGATGGTGATATCTAGGTTGAGAGCTCTTTTCTTTTAGCCCTTGAAAAATGTGTCTCTTTCTCTTGTCCTCCGTGGTTTCTGATGAGAAATCTGCTGTCATTTGAATTGTTTTTTCTTTAAAGGTAAGTTGTCATTTATCTCTCACTGCTTTTAAGACTGTCTTTAATTTTTAGAAGTTTGACGACAGTATATCTTGGCATGAATTTCTTTAAGTTCATCCTCTGAGGTTCACTCAGCACTGGAATCTGTAGAATTACATGTTTTGCCAAATTTTGAAAGTTTTCAGCCATTATTCCCTTTGTTTTGAAGGAAATTTACTTGTTTTAAGTTAAAATTTTAAAAAATTTCTATTTGATTTTAATTGACACATAATAATTGTACATGTTTATGTAGTACAATGTGATACTTCCAGCCATTGCTTCTCTGAGTACTTTTTCAGCTCTGCTTGTTTCTTCTTTTCTTCAAGGACTCTGATCACAGCAATGTAAGACCTTTCATTATAATCCCACAGCTTCCTAAAGGCTCTGTTCTTTTTTCCCCTGAGTCTATTTTCCCTGTTTTTCAGAATGAATGGTTATTGAGCCCATTTATTGATTTTTAAAGTTTTAGTTATTATGTTTTTCAGTTCTGAAATTTCCTTTTGGTTCTCCTTTTTATCTTTTATTTCTTTCCATTTTTAAAATTTCAAATTTCATTTTATTTCAAATGTGCTAATAATTGCCTGTTAAGGGATTTTTGCAATGACTACTTTAAAATCTTTGTCAAATAACGCTAACATCTCTGTCATCTTGTGTGGCATTTATTGGTTTTCTTTTTCATTCAGTTTGATATCTTCCTGGTTCTTGTGATTTTAAAAATCAGAACCTGGACATCTTGTGTATTATGTTCTGAGAATCTACATCTTATTTAAATCTTCTGTTTCAGCTGAGTAACTTGGCAGAATAAGGCAGGAAGGTGCTACCTCACTGCTTCCAGATAGATGGTAGAAGTACGGGTTCTCCATTCACTCTCTTTTGACACCTGAGGGAATGACTCCTTATGACAGCTTGGTGCTGGGGATGGGATTTCTGTCTCCTCAACTAGGCTTACATTAAAACCTTTCTGGCTGGATGGAGTAGGAGTGCCTCATTTCTGCTATCATATGGCTTCCACTGACACCACAGGAGTGGTTGTAGAGGGTGGCTTCTTTACTGCTGGGTGATGGTGACAGTCCTGACTCCCCACTAGCCCTTCTCTGACATTGCCGCAGCACAGAGTGGGAATGGCACTTTGTTATTGCCTGCTGGGTGGAAATCTGGGCTTCCCACATGGTTTCCACTGATGCCTCAAAGAAGGGGTTCCCATGACCACTCTTCAGAAATGAAAATTTCAGCTCCCTTTTTTTTTTTGGCCTTCTCTGACGGCACCTCATGGAGTGTTAGGAGTGCCTTGTGAGTGCCTGATGTGGGTGAAAATCTACACCCCTATCACTGCCTTTGCTGGTGATGTGGTTTGGATGTGTATCTCCTCCAAATCTCATGTTAAAATGCAATCCCCAGTATTGAAGTTGGGGCCTAGTGGGAGGTGTTCAGGTCATGGGGGCAGATGGTGTGGTGCCTTCTTCTTATTGATGAATGAGTTCTCACTCTATGAGTTCACGTGAGAGCTAGTTGTTAAAAGGAGCCTGGCACCTCCTCCTCTCTCTCTTGCTCCCTCTTTCACCATGTGACACATCTACTCCCCCTTCACCCCTGCCATGATTGTAAACTTCCTGAGGCCTCACCAGAAGCTGAGAAGATGATGGCGCCATGCTTCTTCAGCCTGCAGAACCATGAGCCAAATAAACCTCTTTTCTCTGTAAATTACCCAGTCTCAGGTATTCTCATATACCAATACAAATAGATGAATACAACTGGCAAAGGTGGGACCACAGTTGTTTTCTGCAGTATTTAGTTAAGGTAGAATGGTTATTATCTAAGGTTTTCTGTCTAGGCTCAGTGGTCCCTAGTCCTTTGGCTAGAGAGAACAGGCTTTGTTATACTTTTTCTCTTCACGTTCATTGGCATTTCTTCATTGCCAATTTCTCTAGCTCAGAATCTGGGATATATGAAGCAAAAGCAAACTGGGGAATTTCCCACTTTGTTGTTGCTTCGGTCCCAGGGTCCCTAGCCATTTTATCTTCTTCTCTCCACTGTCTAGATTCTTCCTATGTTTGCTGTATATATGATATACAGGATTTTTAGCTGGACTGAGTAGGAAGAATAGGAAAAAGTATATCGATTCTGTCTTCCCAGATGTAAAAATTGCTCGTGATTTTAATGCTGTCTTCCAATTTTTATTTCCTTCATCTTTTATTTTTTGTGCTCTTTTTTTCTTGATTAGATTATCTAGTCATTTTCTATTGTTAAAACATAGTATATTGATTTTTTATATCTGTTGTTTTCCTATTTGCTAATTTATGATTTTCTACTTTTGTATTTATATATCCTTCCAACTGCTTTCTTTTGGTTTATTTTATTAGTCTTTCTTTCTCCAGCTTTTACAGTTTAGAATTCAATTCATTTATTTTTATGCTTTAATTTTTATAAGTGTAGCTTTTAATGATAAATTTAATAGAAATATTTAGCTTTCATTATTTTCTAATAAAGGCTGTAGTTTTCCAGTTACTGTTTCTCTTCAGGAGTAAGACATACCATAATACCACTGAAGTCTCATAAGTGAAGTTAATAGTGATGTTTTAATTTTTATATGCAATATATAATTAAATTTTCTAAAACATTTTATCAGTTTTACACACACTACTTTTTTCTCCATATGTTTGAGTTTTCTTTTGTTTTTGCTGAGGTATATTCAGAGCTTCTATTTTCATATGTTCATTCATTTATTTTGAGAGCCTACTTTTATTTATTGTTGCTGACAAAACATCTGCTTTCAGTCTAATTGTCAGATATTTGTAGGCACTGTATCATTTGTTTTCTGGATTTAAGACTTAATACTTATAAAATTATATGCCACATGTATATTGTGGAAATTTAATCTGTCTAAGACTTGATATAGTTTTTAATCTGATGATTTACAGTTTTTCCCAAATTTTGGGAAGTTCTTTTGAATTATTGCCTCTTGAAACATTGTCTTTCCTTTATTCTATTTCATCTCTTCTTTTAGACATACGTTTTATGTCGTCATTATGTCCTCCATATTTCTGAATTTCTCTCTGTTTTTCATCCTGTTGTATCTCCATATTACGTTCTGGGTGATATTCTTACATATATCATTAATTTACTCATACTTGTTTTTGTTCTCTCTGGATTCTGTATAGCAGATCCACGTAAAATTTTTTAAAAATCATTTATTCATTTATAAACTTACCTAACATTCTGTTCTCCCCAAAGGAATTAATTTTTTTTCTGTTTCTTTGGTCATATTCAATATACTGATATCACACCATTTTTCAAGTTGCATTTTCCATCCTGTAATTTTCTCTTATTTTTACTTTGGTTGCATTACAATTCTGGAGAACTTTTCAAGATTGTCCTCCACAACACTGATCTGACTTTATGGCGTGGTGGTTATTTTGTTACTGCTTCTATCTCATTTTAAGTTAATCATCTGTTTGATTTCAAAACATTATTCCCTTATCTCATCTAGCTCCTTTATTACCAGCTGCCTGTAAGGCAGTTTTCTTTACATGGCAGACTAAAATGACAAATCAAACATCAAATATAGATTTTCATTCATTTCTTAACATCAAATCTCGATTTTCATTCATTTTTTAACATTTATTTGACAATTGTCTTTTAAATACAGATTACATTCCTTCTCTGTGAGCAATGTCATGTCTTATGGTCTAACAGGAACAACAGTCATAAAAACAAATAAATAAAAGATAATGAATGCTGTAATAAGAGTAGAAGATGGGTGGATTGTTTAATGAGCCCACATAGCGAGAACATGTAACCCACCCGGGGTGAGGACATGGGTAGGGTGTGTCTAGGGAGGCAGTAAGGAAAAGCACCCTAGAGGAAAGGACATTGAATCTCAGTCTTTTGAAAGATAAGGAGTCATGGTGCCACCAGTAGAAGGAGCAAGTCCTAAGAAGAAGAAATAGGATATTGGAAGGCTTAGATGACTGAGTATAACAAAAGATAACATCAGAGGACACAGTGTTAAGCTACAAAGGGCCCTGTCTGTCATTCCTGTGGAGTAGCTGGGTCGATATAATTACTTATAACTTTCTATTATTTTAGCAGGATACACATATGACATTTATGTATACATGTTACTGATACAGGATAAGGAGAGCATACACCATGTTATTGAATGGAGAGGAGGAATATATTGATTTTGACCAGGAGAGTATGAGAAAGATTCATGAAAATGCGAAACAGGCTGTGAAGGTAGGATTGGGCCTGGCTGAAGCTCCTAGAGTACAGTAGTCAGATTCTTTACCTCATTCATACCTGTCAGACTCAGGACGACTTCCCATTGTTTCCAATTCAATTGCAAACTATTTGTCCCAGAAACACACACACATTAGGGTGTTGGTCCAGAACTAACATGACCTTTTCTCTGCCAAAATGATTTCTACATTAAAAAAGAGAAACAGATTCAGTTGTGTGTGTGTGTGTGTGTGTGTGTTTTCTTTTCTTTTCTTTTTTTTTTTTTTTTGAGACAGAGCCTTGCTCTGTAGCCCAGGCTGGATTGCAGTGGCGCAATCTCGGCTCACTACAAGCTCCACCTCCCGGGTTCACGCCATTCTCCTGCTTCAGCCTCCGGAGTAGCTGGGACTACAGGCACCCACCACCACGCCCGGATAATTTTTTGTATTTTTAGTAGTGATGGGGTTTCACCGTGTTAGCCAGGATGGTCTCGATCTCCTGACCTCATGATCCGCCCGCCTTGGCCTCCCAAAGTGCTGGGATTACAAGCGTGAGCCACTGCGCCCAGCCCAACAGATTCAATTTTAAAAACATATATTTGTTACAGTGAGAAGGCATCACAATTTATTTGCACTGAGGTCACTTTTCAAAATGCTAGAGCAAGGTGCAATACTGCTTTCAGAAGGCTCTCACAAGCTAGGGAAGAAAAATTCATGGCCTCAATCATTGGCCAGTTCATAAACTATTGTCTCCAGCTTCGAACTCACCTTTTTTTATTCGCTTTTTTTTATTCTCCTTTCTCATGCAGAGATGAAGCTCTGCATACTATGTTTTCCTGGTTCTAGCAGATTCCTTGTTAGACCATTTAATAGCCTAACCTGGGGCAGCTGCCTTACAAGTAGAAAGTTTATTTTCCTCAAACCCTACCCCAATCACACCTTGTTATCTGTAAACCCATAATTTGAGTCCTATCTAGTCATGTTCTGGGGCCAATGACAAGTCGAACATAGGAAGAAATAGCCTCTAAAAGAATGATAAGACTTTGGTAATTTGTATTAGCAGCATCCTTGGATATATGTGTGGGACCATGAAGGAAAATAATAGAACACTGACGATGTCTATACTTACTGCTATGGGTACATTTACCAGACATTCTGAATTGAATGTGTGAACCTGTGCAGGCAGAGTAGCTCCAACAGTCAACATGAACTTTGGGTTCAGCATTGGCTGACTTTCAATGAGGTTGAGATACCAGAACTGCCCTGGCAGGAGGAAGGAATCCAAAAGTTTAGGAATATAGAAATGTTGGGATGAATTCATTGTGTGCAGAATATGTACCCATTCCTCTACCCTGTCTCCCAAGAGGGCCCAGAGGGTACTCTCTTCACTAAGCCATTAAAAATGTTATTGGTGAGAGGAGCACCAATTTTTTTCTTTTTTTTCTTCTTTTTTTGAGATGGAATCTTGCTCTGTTGCCCAGGCTGGAGTGCAGCGGTGCGATCTTGGCTCACTGTAAATTCTGCCTCCTGAATTCAAGCGATTCTCCAGACTCAGCCTCCTAAGCAGCTGGGACCACAGATGTGCGGCACCATGTTTTGCTCTTTTTTTTTTTTTTTTTTTTTTTTAAGGGGAGATGGGATTTCACCATGTTGACGAGGCTGGGCTCGAACTTCTGACCTCAGGTGATCTGCCCACCTCAGCCTCCCAAAGTGCTGAGATTACAGGTGTGAGCCACCACACCCGGCCAGGAGCACCAGTCTTAACCTTAATGCTTTATTATGGGTGGATATGACAGTAGGAGATACCACCATTGAGATGCACTTGCTGATGTCAATGGAGATAATGCAGTCTAGGAGCAGCAGAAGCGAAGTGGGAATGCTTAGCTGGCAAAGAGAAAGGGAGAGCATTGACCATAATGGGCTGCCAGGATGAAGTGACAGTGAAATATTTTTACACGAGATATTTGGCAGTGGCTTATTAATTTCAAGGACCCTAGGAATAAAATATACAGGTACTTTATAAAAGGGTTATTTGATTAATGTAATAGAAAAATCTCCAGGTCTAGTGGCTAGAACCTAGCAAGCAAGAAGTAAACTTTTATTGGGTCAAGCCACAGAAACTTTGGGATTGTTAGGAGTTTGCCTATCTTCGCTAATGCAACTGGGGCATGAGAATAACATTTATTATTTTTCATTAGAAATAAGAATTGACAAATTCAAAAGCGTTGGACATACTTACATGTGCTTTTATGGTCTGAGCTTAGTGTAGAAAGAAGAGATAAATCAGCTTGACTCAATAATGATGAAGATATTATCCAAAGGGCTAAAATTTTTTTTGCCAAAAGGTAAGGATTTAGTTTTCTGAGCTTATGTTTCAGCTATACACTTCAGTTCTCATAGATCAGTTCTCAACAGGCCATGCAAATCAAGGTTGATGTCCTTCCATCACAGTGTCATCTCTGCACAAAGTGTTGAGTCATCTATCCTCCTAAGTGGAAGGACAGCAGGTCAGCAGAGGACCTACACTCCAGATCGGTGCTGAATCCCCATTTCCTCATCCTGAGATGGAAGTTCTCCCCTCTCTTCCTATTCTGTGGCCCCTCGCCTGCCACTCTGTCCTCTTATCTCCCTTTAGTTTCTGTTTTCTCCTTACTTCCTTCTAGGCCCACTCTATCTTGGCAAGTATATCTTCCAACCCTATTGTCTGACACTGAAGTCGAAGCTTCTTTCAGTCTTTGTTTCTGCTTTCGTGTTGGCTGGATGGAGGGAAGGAAGGAGGGAAGAGCGTGGGAGCGAAGAAAAGAGCCCCTCTGCATGAGTGAGAAACAGTGAGGGAAGGAATTACTCTGAAAACACAGAGATTAACTCTGCGAAATACAATCCTGCCACAAAGGGCTGTGTGGCCAAGTTACCTTCTCAACCTTCACTGTAATTAACTTTTCAGCCCTGCAGGCTTCAACCCACTGCTAAGTCTGAGGGAACAATTACTGAATTTGAGCATGCTGTGACTTAGACAAAATGTAATTTTAGTGGTTGACTTGCATGTATACACATTCCCCCAATCAGCAAAATGGGCAGATCAGCTGATGCACTTTTTCCTATTCCTGCCTGATCATAAGAACCACCTGGGGAAACAGTTAGACATATGAATTTCTTCCCCCACCCAGATGCATCAGCCTCTCCAGGGGAGGGGGTCTGAACATTTATTTTAAAGAGTTTCTCAGAAGAACTTCATGATCAGGCAAGTTTGGAAACTTTGAGACACCATGGGGAAATATTTCTGAGAAAGAAAATAAGGGAGCTGTCAATTTACAAATACTACATGTATTTAGCAATACCTACTCCCTTGAATAAACACATTTTTAAAGTAAAAAGTGTCCTGCTGATATCTTAATTTTTTTTCTGAGTTTGAAGACGAGTTTTCAGCTTCTCAATTCCGAATTTTTCCATGCCTCAGGTTCTATGTAATCATCATGATGAACTGCAAAATTGTGCAATTAGCCTCTTTAATTAAGTGAGAATTGTAAGTAACTACTTATAAAACATTGTGTTATCATTTGTAAAAAAAAACAAAAGTACTTTGAGATGCTGTGGTGGGAGGATCGCTTGAGCCTGGGAGTTCAGGACCAGCCTGGGCAAGATGGCCAACCCCCTGTCTCTACAAAAAATATTAAAAACTTACCTGGGCATGGTGGCACGTGCCTGTAGTCCCAGCTACTCAGAAGCCTGAGATGGGAGGATCCATGAGATCAGGAGTTCGAGGTGGCAGTGAGCTGAGATCACACCACTGCACTCCAGCCTGGACAACAAAGGGAGACCCTGTCTCAAACAATTAAAAAAAAAAAAAAGGGCTGGGGGGAGCAGGGATTTATAGAATGAAAAGGAAAAATAACTCATCTCACGTGAAGGGAAGAAATGCTCTTTTTGAGCATTTACCATGAATGTTATGCCGCTATACAATATAACTGTCTTGAAAGTGGGAAGGGGTGTCCATTTTACTGATGAGGAAACAGAAAATGGAGGAGGCTTTCCCATCGTCATAGGGTAAATTGTGGGCCAGGATCTAAACCCAGATAGCTTACTAGACAATGAACTTCATAACAAAATGAAGATGAAAGGTTGAGAATTCATTTGTATTTTACGAATAAAATTTTCCATAGCCGATGCAAGAAAGAAACGTCTCACAAATGCTTATACTGACTTCTAGAAAATCTACACTGCTTTCGTATTGGTGATTGTGTTGATTATAGCAAGATCAGTGAAGTCACAGACTGGTTGATTCTACAAGGGTGATGAGTGAGTTTAATTAACTATAGCAAACACATAATGAATAAACACAATTTCCCACAAAAACAAATAAAATGAATATTGTCTCATGGTTTTTAATTATGCAAAAGCAAGCCATAGAACAATTTTTTTGAAAAACAAAGTAAATTTTTGATGTCAGCATGTAAAGTAAGTATAAGGGGACTTTAAATGTTTTCCAGCTTCTCTCAATAGCTGGCTTATTGTTTTGAATTCTCCAGATGCTCATATCAACTATCTTCTTACTCTTTAAAATTTTAAAACTCTTTGGAATTTAGTGGCCTCTTATTTTGACTCTAATTTAACAAATATGAAATCAAACCATTCAGCTGTATACTTTTCTAATTATCATTCCAAGCAAGATCTTCTAATTAAAAAGTTACTTACTCTATGTTATTTGCCCTTCAAAGATAAAATATAAACATCTGTCATAATCTGTGTCAGGAGGTATTTTATTGTAGACAGTATCTGAAGTATTTAAAGGGAAGATGTCAAACTGGTATGACATCAAATAACTTTCTAGAGAAGCATTACGGTAGCAGAAAATAATGCCATGGTATATTACATAGCCCTTTAGAATTTATACTTGGCTTTCATGAGATTATGACTCATACTTATAAGTTTATCATGTATAAGTTATATAAATAACTTATTCAGGTAAATTATGGAGGAAAGTACCGAGTCACCTTTTACTGTTGGAATAAAACTAACTGTGTGAGGATTAGATTGAGATGATGCATATAAAGAACCCAGCACATAAGGTCTGCTCCATTGCAAATCTCCAGTAAAATGTATTCAGTATTCAAAGTTGTTATAATTGTAACCGCCTCTGCAGCATGTCTCTCTTGAAGTGAATAGTCCTATTGAAAATAGAAAATGTTACACATATTTGTTTTGCTGATTGATGTGGCAAGAAACTTGAAAGTAGCATGTGATTTTATATAAAAAATCATATATGAAATACTACAATAGGATCCTTAGAAGAGACGAGGTATTTATATACATAAGATGGAAAATTACATTTGTATACAAAACTAGAAAGAATACTACGATGAACTCATCATCAATTTTAACAAGCATCAACTCATGGCTGGTCTTTTAAAATGTGTTTTCTCAACCCATTCTTCCCTTTCCTCTACTCACACACATACTTTTCAAGCAAATTGCAGACATTTTATCATTAAATAATGTTTCAAATAAACTTTGATCCCTTTGAATAAGGTAAAGTATCACAATATAAATCTGTTTTAAAGGATATGAGTTTTACATAAATGTGATCTTAAGAACAAAAACTTGAAAAGTCTCATACTGTAAACATTTATCTTCTAAAAGAAAAGAAAATAATAATGATGTATTTGAAGTAAAACTTAAAATTATGTAAATTATTATTAAGCTCTCAAATATATGATTGGAGAAATAATAAAAATTGAATTTTTTCAATATTAATGTTTTCAATGAACATTACTTGAAAACACAATCTACTTATTCATTTAAAAAGTAACACAATATTCTAAAATAAATGTTTCCAGTTATCGCTCTTTCTGTGTTATTCGGTAAGAAGTATCTGGCAAGGTACTAATTCACATTTATCAAAAAGACAAACGAATCACCAATTAAAATAGAGATTACCATATATATGTATATATTTTTTTTTTTCTTTTTTCTTTTTTGAGACGGAGTTTTGCTCTGTTCCAGGCTGGAGTGCAATGGCGTGATCTTGGCTCACTGCAACCTCTGCTTCCCGGGTTCAAGCAATTCTTCTGCCTCAGCCTCCTGACTAGCTGGAACTACAGGCACATGCCACCACATCCAGCTAATGTATTTTTAGTAGAGATGGGGTTTCTCCATGTTGGTCAGGCTGGTCTTGAATTCCCAACCTCAGGTGATCTGCCCACTTCGACCTCCCAAAGTGCTGGGATAACAGGCGTGAGCCACCACGCCAGGCCATGACTATTTTTTAAAAATGTATTTTGTTGTGGTAATGAGAAACATGGATGTCAAAGAGAGGAAATGTCCAGGTGCATTGGTCCTGCATGGCAGTGAACTGAGGTAAGGACTTGGTGCAGGAATAGTCTCTTATTAGCACTGTAGAATATTCACCATTTCAAATGCTAGCAGGATCACAAACAGGCCCCAGAACAACATGCAAAATATTTCTCTCCTATAATAATTTGTATTAGTTATCAATTGCTGTGTAACAAATTGCACCAACATTTGGAGGCTTAAAACATCACACATTTATTATTTCATAGTCTCTGTGGATCAGGAATCTGGACCCAGTTAGGTCCTCTGTTTCAGGGTTTTTTACAAGGCTGCAATGAAGGTATTGGCTGCAGCCACTTCCAGGTTCATCTGGGGCAGGGTCTGCTTATTCAGTGGTTGCTGGCAGGATTCAGTTCCTCTCTCGCTGTTGTAGTGATGGCCTTAGTTCCTCTCTTGGCCAGAGGTTGCCCCCAGTTTCTTGCCATGTGAGGGCTGCTCAGGTAAGTCTTTAAAGCTAGCAAGAGAGTTTGCTGATAAGACCAAAGTCTTATAATTTTTTGTAACTTAACTAATGGAAGTTTTCTATGCGTTAGAAGTCACCAGATCCAGCCCACAGTAAAGGTGAGGGCATTACTCAAGGGTGTGAGTACTAGGAGATGCAGACTATAAGGTGCCATCTTGGAAGTGGGCCTTTATAGACTTCAACCCTCATGTCTCGTTTCTTTCAGCCTTAAGATTTCTTTGTTTTCTGCCATGACCCAGAAACTCCTTTGGCCTGAAATCTACTAAACTAAGAAATTCACAAATGTAAGAAGATAAAGGAAATTGTCTTAATGTAAGAAAAATTGAGTTTCTTAGGTGGAAATGATAAAATCAAGTTGCAGAAGTAGACATAGAACATGACATTCGTCCATATGGCAATGGGTTTCAGTATAAATCACACAAATTTGTACAACTAGATGTGCTGATTGATTAGCACAGCACTTTTTTTTTTCTGTTTTGAATGTGAATGTGCACATCTTCTGTGTTCAGAAGGTGAATATCTTCAGGCATGTGCCCTCTAGTTCCCTACAGCCCCATCCCACTGCTCCTTGGCATCTTACAACTCTGGGTGACTTCTTGGGTTAATATAAGCAACCAGCTCAGCCCCAGATCATTTGAGTTGGGACTCTGTGGCATAAAATACCAACTGGCAAGAGTGGTCCAGATATTCTGTGTATTTGAAATCACCCCAATTTCCTGGTTTCTCTATGAAGGAGTCTTTTTAGGGCCTATTTAATGCTCTCAAATTGGCTATTGAGTAACAGCACGTAACTTTCATTGTTATGCTTAGTATAGCTCAGCCAACCCAGAGAGGAAATACTTTGGTCTTTGTGGGTCACATATGGTTTCAGTCACATGTTCTTTGTTTTGTTTATAACCCTTTAAAAGTTAAATACCCTCCCTAGCCCCCAGGCTGTGAAAAAAACAGGTTGCAAGCTGGATTTGACCTATGGGTTTTTTTTACCAACTCTGTTAGATACTTTTTTGGCTACTTTTTGATGTTCAAGAGCTGAAATGTCATAATCTTCAAATGTGAGATGCAGACATACTGCAAAGAGTGATTCAAATTTGCCTAATAATGTGGTTAATATTATTCCTTTATATGAACTAAAATACTGGTTGAATATCAAACACGAATGATAGTCCACCATGATGGTCATGGTGGCCACTTTGTAGGCCACTTTGATCTGGGAATTTATTGTGGGAAATTTGACTGCATTATCTTTGACGCAATTTCTTGCCTGCCTTTTCTCTCTACTCTTTATGAACTTCTCATTAATAAGATAGCGAACCCCTTGAATTGATTATCTTTTATATCACATTTTCCCACCTATCTTTGTCTTTTGGTCATGCTTTTTGAGAGATTTCTTTAATTTTTTCTCTTTTAATTCCTGTAATGATCTGTAAAGTTACATTTCTGAAAGCTCTTTTTTGTTTGTTTGTTTCACAAGTATTTATTTTTATACCACCCTGTTCTTGTTTTATAGATATAAAATCTCTTATTGTTCTGAGGATATTAATTCAAGATAACAGTTTTGAAGAAAACATCAAAAAACTCTCAGTGTTTTTTTTTTTCCCCCCTGGTTATTCTGGTATATTTTTTCTTCCTGAGGGAGGTTTTCCTCAAACGTCTCATAGTGTTTCGTTTTATTAACATTTCATAGGCATGCTCTGAAAAGCAGATTGGAAGCTGTGTCTGGTTTAGCTTGAGGGCTCCTCATTCATTGGCTGTTCTTGTTCCAACAAAATAAGTCATGAAGTTACTCAGAGAAGAAACTGCCAATCTCTTACCTTGGATGGGAGACGGGGAGGAGCTTAGCTACCAGCCTTCCATGCATGTGGCATGGAAGGAGGCTGGAGGAGTTAATTTGTATACAATTTTTGTGCTGCCTACAGGAATTCAGTTTTGCCCTGTGCCTCATCAGCACTTTCCTCTGCACTTAGTGTCCCCTAGTCCTGAGTCCCTCCCAGTCCTGGTTTGTGAACTGTCATTCTTCATTCCTGCCTTTGTGAGCATGGCTTCCTTACCTTATTAAACCCACATATGTTCTGTTTTCTATAAATCGATTGAACTTCCTTTGCTGTTGCTGTCCCCATTCCCATGTTCCCCTGTATTTGTCAGTTTAGATCTTATTTTCTCTTTAATGTTCTTTTTAGAGTATTTTTGAAGGGAGGTTAGATGCATAGTTGACTGACTCCATATATTTATCATGTAATTTGGCTCCCTCTTGCTTTAGCTAATTTTAATTTTGTTGGAACATATTCCATAGTCATCTCTTAAATGCAGTCAGCGATTGGTAAATTGTATGATGTTTAATCACGTAGGTTTCCTTTACATTTAAATAATGGAGTATTTTGCTGAGAAAGATAAAAGATATTTTTCTCAGAACTTAGAAGATTTCACTCCATTATCTTCTAACGAGACATCTCATTTCCCTCTGGCACAAATTATATAAATAATTTATGGTTGTTAGTTGCCAGCAAACAGGAACTTGAGAAGTTTTCCCCAACTTTATAGTAGGAAAGTATTCAAATAATTAGGGAAGTTGAAAAAATGGTACAGGGAACACTGATGTACCTCCCACCTAGGTGAACCTTTAGCTGAATTTGCTTGGTATTTCTTTTTTTATGTGTGTGTACGTTCTTTTGTGTAACCATATGAAAATAAGTTGCAGCCCTCATGAGAATTCACCCCTAATTATTCAACATACTTCTACAAAGAATAAGGAAAATCTTCCATTAGCCACAATCCTCTTACTATAGCTAGGAAAATTAATGCTTATTATTTTATGAGAAATATGTTCTTCTCTCCTACATTTTAGAATTTTTCCTTGATGTTTTGATATTTTACTTTTGTGCACACTAAAGTTGGAGCTTTCTTGTTTAAAAAGCACGTTAAGAACTTTATTTTTTATTTTATTAAAAAAACTTTTATTTTAAGTTAGGGGTACATCTGCAGGTTTGTTGTATAGGTAAACTGTCATGGGGGTATGTTGTACAGATTATTTTATTACTCGGGTATTAAGCCTAGTACTCATTACTTATTTCTTCTGATTCTCTCCCTCCTCCCAACCTCTACTCTCTAGCAGAACCCAGCGTATGTTGTTTCCCTCTTTGTGTCCATTGGTTCTCGTTATTTAACTTCCACATATAAGTGAGATCATGAAACATTTGGTTTTCTATTTATGCGTTAATTTGCTAAGGATAATGGCCTCCAGCTCCATCCATGTTCCTGCAAAGGACATGATTTCATTCTTTTTTATGGTTGCATAGTATTCCATGTTGTGTATATACCACATTTTCTTTATCTAGTCTATTGTTGATGGGCATTTAGGTTGATTCCATGTCATTGTTATTGTAAATAGTGCTGCAGTGAACATACGCATGCTCGTGTCTTTATGACGGAATGATTTATATTCCCTTGAGTGTATACCCAGTAATGGGATTGCTGGGTCGAAAAGTAATTCTGTCTTTAGGTCTTGGAGGAATTGTCACACTGTTTTCCACAATGATTGGACTAGTTTACACTATACCAGCAGTGTATAAGCTTTCTTTTTTCTCCGCAACCTTGCCAGCATCTGTCATTTTTTTGATTTTTTATAATAGCCATTCTGACTGGTGTGAGATGGTATCTTATTGTGGTTTTGATTTGCATTTCTCTAATAATCAGTGATGTTGAGGTTTACCTCAACATCATCAGTTATATGCTTGTTGCCCACATGTATGTCTTATTTTGCAAAGTGTCTGTTCTTGTCCTTTGCCTACTTTTTTATGGGGTTGTTTTTCTCATAAATTTGTTTAAGTTCTTTATAGATGCTGGATATTAGACCTTTGTCAGATAGATAGTTTGCAAATATTTTCTTTCATTCTGAGGTTGTCTGTTTACTCTGTTGATAGTTTCTTTTGTTGTACAGAAGCTCTTTAGTTTACTTAGATCACATTTGTCAATTTTTGCTTTTGTTGCAATTGCTTTTGGTATCTTTGTCATGAAATCTTTGCCTGTTTCTATGTCCAAAATGTTATTGCCTAGGTTGTCTTCCTGGGTTTTTATAGTTTTGGGTTTTCCATTTAAGTCTTTAATTTATCTTGAGTTAGTTTTTGTATATGGTGTAAGGAAGGGGTCCAGTTTCAATATTCTGCATGTGTCTTGGCAGTCATCCCAACACAATTTATTGAATAGGGAGTCAATTCCACATGCTTTTGTCGACTTTGTTGAGGATCAGATGGTCCTAGGTGTATGGCCTTGTTTTTGGGCTCCCTCTTCTGTTCCATTGGTCTATGTGTCTAGTTTTGTACCAGCACTATGCTGTTTTGGTTACTGTAGCCATGTAGTATGGTTTGAAGTTGGGTAAGATGATGCCTCCAGCTTTGTTCATTTTGCTGAGGATTGCCTTGGCTATTTCGGCTGTTTTTTTGGTTATATATTAACTTTAAAATAGTCTTTTCTAGTTCTGAGAAGAATGTCATTTGTAGTTTGTTAGGAATAGCATTGATGTCTTTGGGCAGTATGGCCATTTTAACAAAATTAGTTCTTCCTATCCTTGAGCATGGAATGTTTTCCGTTTTTTTGTTTCATCTGTTATTTCTTTGAGCAGCCTTTTGTAGTTCTCCTTGTAGAGATCTCTTACCTCCCTGGTTAGCTGTATTCCTAGATATTTTATTATTTTTGTGGCAATTGTGAATAGAGTTGCATTCCTGATTTGGCCTGCGGCTTGGCTCTTGTTGGTGAAGAGGAATACTAGTGATTTCTGCACATTGATTTTGTATCCTGGACTTTGCTGAAGTTGTTTATCAGCTGAAGGTGCTTTTGGACTAGGCTATCTAGATATAAGATCATGTAGTCTGCAACCAGGGATAGTTTGACTTCTTCTCTTCCTATTTGGATGTCCTTCATTTTTTTCTCTTGACTGATTGCTCTGGCCAGGACTTCCAATAACTGTGTTAAATAGGAGTAGTGAGAGAGGGCATCCTTGTCTTATGCCAGATTTCAAGGGGAATGCTTCTAGCTTTTACCCATTCAGTGTGATGTTGGCTGTGGGTTTGTCATAGATGGCTCTTATGATTTTGAGGTATGTTCTTCAATACCTGGTTTATTGAGAGTTTTTAACTTGAAGGGGTATTGAGTTTTATTGAAAGCCTTTTCTGCAACTATTGAGATAATCATGTGGTTTGTCTTTAGTTCTTTATGTGATGAATCACATCTATTTATTTGTGTATGTTGAACAAATCTTGCAACATAGGGATAAGACCTACTTGATTGTGTTGGATAAGATTTTGGTGTACTGCAGGATTCAGTTTGCCAGTATTTTGTTGAGGATTTTTGCATAGTTAGACTGCAAGTTAGATTAATAGTGAAGAAAAGAGAGAAGATTCAAATAAACACAATTACAAATGACAGAGGGGATATCACCACTGACTGCATAGAAATACAAATAATCTTCAGAGACTATTATGAACACTTCCGTGAATAAATTGCTGGACACACACACCCTCCCAAGACTGAGCCAGGAAGAAATTGAATCTGTGAACAGACTAATAACAAGGTCTGAAATTGAATCAGTAATAAATAGCCTACCAATGCCCCCCACCAAAAAGAAAAAAAAGCGTAGGACCAGATGGATTCACCCTGAATTCTACCAGATGTACACAGAAAAGTTGGTATCATTCCTATAAAAACTGTTCCAAAAGATTGAGGAAGAGGGACTCCTCCCTTACTCATTTTATGAGGCCAGCAACATCCTGATACTAAAACTTAACAGAGACAAAAAAAAAAAGGGGCCAAAGTTGGATCTTTATATGTGATTTCTTTTTAATCTACTCTGCTTAGCACTTAAATAGGCTCTTACAATCTTACACCAAGTCTTTTGCAGTTCTAGGACATTTTCTTCTTTGATTTTACTGCCTCCTCCCTTTTCCCTCTATGCTTTCTTCCTCCAAAACTGCCTCTGAAACTTCTGAATATCCATGCTTGTTCTCTTATCCTTCCTTCCATGTTTTCTATTTCTTGGTTTTTTGGGGATTCATTTAGGTAGAATTCCTTAGCTTGATCTTTCAGCTCAGTAATTTGGTTTTCAGCTTTGTTGATTTTACTGTTTATCCCACCTCTACCTTTTAAATTTCATAATTAATTTTTGAATTTTGTAGATTTCTATTGGAGTCTTTACTGAATAAAAAATCTTTCTGAACTTCTCTGGGGATGGGAAGGAGAAGAATTCTTTTAGACATGTTCTAAAGTTTCATTCAGTTTTCTCTGTTAGCTCAATTTATTCCAGAGGTAGTTCTTCCTTTATTTTGGAGCCTCTATTACTTTATAGTTTTTTTTCTGAAAATGTATTGTGATTACTGGTTGTAATCACAACCAGTAATAAAATGGTTGTGATTTACCATTTTATTTACCAATAATCTACCAATAAATTATTTACCAATAATTGGTAAATTATTTACCAATAATTGACCAATAAAATGGTTGTAATCACAACCAGTAATAAAATGTATTGTGATTACATCTTTATTTGCATTTCCCTGCCAACCTTGTGGACATACTTTGTTTTTACTGTAATCAGTTGCTTTTGTTGTAATCACCTGAGAAAGGCATTAGTCATGTCTGTGAGTTACTAGGGCTGGATCTCTAAGGAAAGTGTAGTGTGTCTCTGAGGATTATCCTTCTGAGGATCAACAGAGAGAAGCAATTATCCATCACTTCCTGACCCCCAGTGATCAAGGGTTCACCTATGGGTTTCTAATGCCCCTGAGCTTCTGGGCTGCAAATGCATGCACGTGGAGTGGTCTTCTATGTCTTACGCTGCAGCAATGTGAAGCCCTGAGCAGACAGTAAGAGCACTTGAGGTTATGTTAGTATCACATGAGACAAAGGCTTCATGGAACTATTTGTCACAGCTGTTGCTAAAATTAAAGGTGAGACCAAGAAGGTCTAAGGAAGGTACTAGTGGCACCTGAATCAGGACATGAGATAGGAAATTTCAGGCAAAAATTGTTATCCTTTCAGTCATGGTCCCTGTGAGACACAGGGAAATCTTAAAGCAAAGGAAGTTTCTGCTTGCACTTACCTGACCTCATAAAGACAATGACATATCCAAATGAGCCTCAGGTGCACCAGCTCTGCACAGTACTTTAAACTTGATTAGACCAGGATATTCAAACACTACCTCACCTCTTCTCATTGACACTTTTGGAAATGGCTCCTAATTTCAGAATCTGTCCAACACTAGCCATTCACAACACAATTGTGAGGAAGTGGGCCAGCATTAGGAAATGTGGAAGTAACTAGTGGCACACACGCTACTATTTTCACCTCCAGTGCAGGGATGTTTGTCCTTGGAAGTCTCTCGAGGACAAAAAAGTCTACTTCTTGTGATTTTTAGCACTTTCCCATAAGTACTGACAGACCTGGACTTTACTGGACATCTCAGAACAAGATGATAAATTTTCAATCCTTATTCGATCTGATGAATATTAATATTATATATATTATTTATATTTAGTAGGGGAAATCATGCTCTGACAACAGTGATGTGTAAGTTTTTACTGAAATAACTTCATTTTATAGGTAACCAATAGAAGAAGGCTACTATGTAATTGAAACCAGGACAAAAAAGACAAATGCTATCAGATATTTACTTTTAACTCCCAATTGTTCTGGAAAGCTTCCACAATTTCTACTGTCTATTTCCCTTTTAAAGCATCCATTTTAAAATGTTACTGTAAGAGCAAAGACAGCCAGGAAATAAATAATTATTTCTTTTTTTTTTTTTTTTTGAGACAGAGTCTCACAGTTGCCCAAGCTGGAGTATAATGGCACGATCATCACTCACTGTAGCCTTGACCTCCCTGGGCTCAGGAGATCCTCACCCTCCTGGGTAGCTGGGACTAGAGGTATGTGCCATGATGCCCAGATAAGTTTTTGTATTTTTTATAGAGATAAGGTTTTGCCATGTTGTCCAGGCTGGTCTCATACTCCTGGGCTCAAGCCGTCTGCCCACCTCAGCCTCCCAAATTGCTGTGATTACAGGCATGAGCCACCATGACCTGCTGAGAAATGATTTTTAAAATTTGGGAAATACCAGGCATTTCATGATGCTCCAGCAGCCAGAGGCTGGAGTTTGTGACATTTATAGCTAAAGGGGAGGTGAGGATTATATTGTGAAGAAGTAGTGTCACAATAGCCTGCCCAAATATTATTCTGTAGGCAGTCATTGCAGGGTATTAGGCATGACCATGCTAAAATCAGACTTCATCAAAAAACAAAGAAGGGTGGATTGGAAGCTTTGTGGAGAAAGAATATGAAGAAGTATTTAAGAGTCCTTTGTATCTTCATGCAAGTTACAAAGGCAGCCTGAACCTTAGCATTTACAGTACAGATATAGAAGAGGCTTTCAGGTACTAGACTATTTGATATATAATCAGTGACTATGTTAAGGGTATGATGTAAACAGTGAAGGATAAAGGAGTTACAAGGTGACTTCAGATTTCAAGCGTGGGTTAATAAAGTTGGGGATTGATATAGCCAGTTGATATTGGGTATACAGAAGGGATTAGGAAAAGGATGCACAGTAGTGGGAAGACTTTCATTTAAGAAATATTGGATTTGGGAACCTCTCAAGAAGTAATAATCAGGTTCAGCCAGCTGGTAAAAAATTTTGTCCAAGTCTCAAGAAGGGGAATTAATTGAGATAAAAAAAAGTTCTGAAGTCAAAAGCACATTGATGATACCTAAAAATGACATGAATTAATTTTACTTGTTCTTCTTGTGTATCAAGGGAGAGAACTGAGAAAATAATCCAAAATAAAGAATGTATTCGTCCATTTTCATGTTGCTGATAAAGACATACCTGAGACTGAGTAATTTATAAAGATAAAGAGGTTTCATAGGTTCCCATTTCCATGTGGCTGGAGAGGCCTCACAATCATGGTGGAAGGCAAAAGGCATGTCTTACTAGGTGACAGGCAAGAGAGAATTTGTGCAGGGAAACTCCCCCTTATAAAACCATCAGATTTTGTGAGACTTGTTCATTATCACGAGAAAAGCATGGGAAAGACCTACCCCATGATTCAATTACGTTCCACCGGGTCCCTCCCATGACACGTGGGAATTGTGAGAACTATAATTCAAGATGAGATTTGGGTGGGGACACAGCAAAACCATATGAAGGAATATGTGAAGAGACCCCGCTTATAGAAATAAGAGTAGAAATATTAAAATAGTGTGTTTTGGAAACCAAGAACATATCAAATTTTAAAAAGAAAGGGAGGCCAGTTATGGTGGCTCTCATCTGTAATCCCAGCATTTTGGGAGGCTAATGCGGGAGGATTGCTTAAAGCCGGTAGTTTGAGACCAGTATGATCAACATAGAAAGACCCCCATCTCTACAAAAAATGTAAAAAACTAGCTGTGCATGGTGGTGCACGCCTGTAATCCCAACTACTCAGTAGGCTGAGGCAACAGGATCACTTACAGCCAAGGAGTTTGAGGCTTCAGTGAACTATGATGGTGCCACTGCACTCCAGCCTCGGTGACAGAGTAAGACCCCGTCTCTTAAAAAAGGCGGTGAATAGACAATGTTGTATGAAGTAGAGAGATCCACTAAGATATAAACTAAAAATGAGTCTTAAATTTGGCTGTAATGTTATTATGAACCCCAACAGAGCAATTTCAACAGCATGCTGAGAATGGGAACCAGAATTCAGCAGATGAAGTGCAAACACCAGATAAGGTAGTCTGGTTTTATCTCTTCTTACTGATTAATCTGAACTTGTGAGATTAAAAAATATTTCTGGGAGTATGAAATTCAAGGGAAGGTATTTGTCCTTATTTCTGTTTTGGTGTGGGAGTAAAAGTAAGGGAGCAGATAGGGAAGAAGAGATTGAATATGTAAGGGGGATAGTGGATGACTGAAGGTTGTGCATAAGGCTCGGGGCTGGGTGGTTGGCTGTCACTGTTAGACCAGAGGATAAAGGTAAAAATAGGTGGTGGTAAATACATTTTTGGATGGACAGTTCAGAATTAAACACACACACACACAGACACACACACAGACACACACACAAACACACACACACGAACCATTGAACACTGTAAGCGAAATCTAGAGAGAGGTTAAGATTGAAAAAGTGTGTGAGAACAGGAAAGTAGGAGACTGGGTTGGATTGTGATTTTTTTTTTTTTCAGGATAGAATCTCTCTCTCTATCACCTAGGCTGGAGTGCAGTGGTGCGATCTCTGCCCAAGTAGCTGGGAGTACAGATGTGTGCCACCACGCCTAGGTGATTTTTGTATTTTTAGTAGAGATGGGGTTTCACTATGTCGGCCAGGCTGGTCTCAAACTCCTGGCCTCAAGTGATCTGCCTGCCTTGGCCTCCCAAAGTGTTGGGATTACAGGCGTGAGCCACCACACCCGTCTAGATTGTGAATTTAATGGAAGAGAAGGGCTGGTCTAGATTTAGGAGAGTCATTGCATGGAATAAAAGGGAAATTTTACCATGAGCAAATAAAAGTGAGCAAAGGACACGAAAAGTGAGCAAAGGACATGAGCAAAGGCCACCATGACTGGCCCCCCTTTCTTTTTAAAATCTGATATGCTCTTGGTTTCTAAAACACACTATTTTGTTTTTTCTATTCTTATTTCTACAGGTAGGGTCTCTTTCACATATTCTTTGATATGGTTTTGCTGTGTCCCCAGCCAGTTTTCTAAAAAAGACATACAAGTGGCCAACAAAAATACATAAAAATGCTCAACATCACTCATAATCAAAGAAATGCAATTAAAACCACAATGAGATGCCATTTTACAGCAGTCTGAATGGCTATTACGAAAAAGTAAAAAATAACAGATGGCAAGGATGTAGGAAAAAAAGGAATGCTTACACACTCTTGGTCAGATGTACAACCTCTATGGCAAACAGCATAGAGATTTCTCAAAGAACTGAAAATAAAACAGCCATTCAATTCAGTAATCTCACTACTGAGTATCAACCTAAATAAAAATGAATCATTGTATAAAAAAGATATCTGCACTCATTTGTTTATTGCAGCACTATTCACAACAGTAAACTCATGAAATCAATCACGTGTCCATCAATGTTTGTCCATCAGGATAAAGAAAATGTGGTATCTATGTATTCTATACCATGGAATACTAAGTTACAAAAAAAGGGATGAAATCATGCGTTTTGCAGCAACATGGATGGAACTGAAGGCCATTATCCAAAGTGAAATGACTTAGAAACAGTCAAACACTGTATGTTCTCCTTTATAAGTGGGGGCTACACAATATATCCTGGTAACAAAACTTCACTTGCACCCCCTAAATCTATTTTTTAAACAGCCAAAAAAAATTGCCAATAGAAGGTCCCCATGGCTCTGTGAGGACAGAGACTCAAAAGTTTGGTTTCATCAATTTGCAGGGTCGGTTGACTTTCTCTAGCAGCTCTCAGTCCCTTTTCAGGAGGAAAAGTTGGATTGTTTCTAGTCTTTTGTCCAAAGATTAGACAATATTTGCAATGAGTGTGGCAGGATGATAAGATGTAGGTAAACTGAGGTACTGGTGAGAAGGGAGAGAGATAATCATCAGGTTCAGGTAGATTATAAAGCTACTGGTGAGAGGGCACATACAGTGGGGTGGGTGGTGATGAGTCCAGGAGGGGACGGCTCTGGGGGTAAAGTCAAGGTCAGAGGGAAGAAAATCCTCTGAGAAGTAGAAGGTCAGGAGGTTGTGGTGAGCGTCTGAAACATTGTAATCTAGGTTCTCTGGAGCCTAAGCACATTCTTGAGGCCAGTATTGAACCAGACTAGTCTTTGAGCATAGAAAGAAGAGGAAGAACAAAATAATTATTTCTATCACAGTTAACTGTATCTTCATCAATGTCCCAGATCAATACAGGGGGATAAAGCTATGCAGTGGTTATGAACTGACAACTCACAAAACTCAGTGGTGATTCCTGTCCCTTTTATCTTATCATTTAAGGGAAATCTAGCTAAAAGTGTCCATTAATCAGAGCCTGGGAAGTGCTGACTATTTGAAAGGATGGAAAAGATAATTATTAGACATGCCCTCAATCACCACTCAAACATAATGTGACTATGAGCCATCACTGGTGGGAATATTTTCAAGGTGCTTGTACCACAGGAAATATCATATTACGTATTTATTTCAATATATTTTAACAAAATGCCGTGCAATGGAATAATTTGATACTAGGTGTAATGTTTAAAGATACGTCAAAGAGAGGATGACTTAGCCTAGAGGTTATGAAACACTATGGAAAAAATGGAAATCTTGGGCTGTTCTCATTAACTACTGTGGATAACCACTATATTTCCCAATGTGCAAAGTATGCAAATTGTGGAAGATTCACAAAAATTTTTTTGGAAAGTGGCAACAAGAAAGTAGATAAATAATTTTTCCTCCAGGGCAGATTTTTAGAGTTTACCTTGGTTTTCTATTGTCCTCTTAATTGTATCACCTACAACTCACATAAAAACTAGACGATACATACTCAATTTTGGTTTTTGTTACCTATCTGTCATTGTTGAAAGCTTCATTAACTTTTTTCATCGCAAAAGGATATGACCTTAGAATCCTGAAAGAGGAAAAACTACTCTGGCATTCTTGGATCATTTTACAACCTTATTCAGATTTTCTTTTTTTTTTTAAACGTTTATTTTAGGTTGAGGGGTACATGTGCAGGTTTGTTATATAGGTAAACTTGTGTCACTGGGGTTTGTTGTACAGATTATTTCATCACCTAGGTACTAAGCTTAGTACCCAATAGTTATTTTTCAGATTTTCCTACCTCTTTCTACAGAATTGGTGCTTTGACCTTAGGAAAAAAAGGGAAAAGCTTAACAACTGAAACAAGATCCATTGCCAATCTAAGCCACTTTTTAATGTATCTTGAACTGGGCTGGTGAAGTTCAGTAATTAGAATGATAAAAACATCATTTTCTTTGCCTTGCTGGTTTAGAGTGTTTATGTACTCTATGGGTTTAAGTTTTTAAAAAGTTCACCCTTGCACTTAAGTTTTCTGTTCCATCAGCAAAATTTAGCTGAGTTGGCCTAAAATATGCCTTCTGATGGAACGAGGTATCCTCTGAAGTACTGACCCCAAACTCTGCTGCTTAATCAAGGGCGTATACATTTTCTTAAAAAGACACTGTGTGACCAGTCGAATGTAAACGTTTAATAATTCAGAAATACAAGTTCGCAACCTTCCAGCTGCGAAACTGCCTCAAGCAACAATGTAATGCAAGTTCCAGCCAACTTATTTTTTTTTTAATTAGGGAAAATAAAAATTTAAAAAAGTGCTTCTTAAACCATCTCAGGATCACAGAAGGACAGAAATGAATAGTTGGCTTTGATGAACCCAAAGCAGTGGGATGGTGACAGGAACTGATTGAAAAGCTGGTGACAGACTCCTAGAACCCTTGTCCTCACATGCTAATTTATACTACACACACTAAATTTCTTTTAATTTTTCTAACTCCAAAATTTTAGCCTTGCTCAATTTATTATTTCCAGTTGCCCTAGGACATTTTCAGTTACAGAAATGGATTTAGTCCCAATGAACTCCAGGTAGGGAACAGATTATGTAAATTCTGTTCCATACAGAACGGAATATATCTCTGCTCACCTCAAGCCTACCCCAAAGATAACTTGATGACATAGTTTCCATTCCAAAGAAGGAAGGACATTTAATTAAAGAGGCTTTAAATTGTACATTTCTCTGGTTCTCAATATAGTCAGGTAATTTTTTTGTAGAACCCCGTGGGAAATTCTTTCAGTGAGATGGAGCTGTTGGGCACAGTGAGCACTGAGGCAGACATGTTATTTCTGAAGGAAAATCCTCTCCGCAGATAGTTCAGAAAGGGAGTGAGAGCTTTAATGTTTGTCTTGTGGTTCTGTTTTGCTTTACTGCACTTTGTAATAAACACTCTGGTCGAAAGACCAAGTTCTGATGAAGTGGCACAAAACTGCATGTCATCCCATAGCCTTAGAAAACAAGGTCTCTGTGTTTTTATTTGTTTTTATTTTAAGCATAGCATAACGTGGGATCCCATAACAATCTTCAAGAATTGAACTGTAACAACACACAACTGGTGTTTGGATTGGCTATAAACCACAATAGAATAGCCACAATGCCAGCAACTTTCCTTCCTTCACTTCAGCCAAGCGTTTTAAAAGCTGTATCCTGGAATTGTAATGTAGAGTAGCATTGATTTCTGGGGTAAAAATGGTTTTAGAAAAAAATCACTGATTAGTTCTAATGCAGCGCAAGGTGCCTTAGACAGAAATTTTAGCTATTTTTACACCCAGTAAATAACTGCGCAATTGGGGCCAAATCATTTGAAGCCCTCCATTTAACAGATGGGAAGGTTGATATTGAAGGCAATGAGCTTCCTTACCTGTAAATGAAAAAAACTCAAAAACTTGAATTTGATGATCTATTAGACCTTTCTATAATTCTAAACTTTTTCTTTTTGCTTTGGGAGGGGTTCTATTACTGATGTAAAAAAATGATTGCTGAATACCCTCCATTATAGAAATCAATGACTTCTCAGGAAATATTTTTTTTTAATTCATAGGAAAATTGATAAATTAATAATATGTATTAACACAAAATGATTTGCTTGACTACCTCTAGAACTGATTGGGAAGAAAGGATGTGCAAATCTACTTCCTGGAAGATCTTGGAGACTAGGATACAGGCACATCTCATGACCATGCAAGAGAGTAATCAGATTCCTCATGGTAACGAGGAAGCGAGGCTCAGGAGTTAGACGGTGTTCACTTATCACTTGTTGCCATGGATATTCACTAAGACACCTTTCCCTCTCCTGCAGAGAGCCAGAGCTGCTGTGGTGGTTTCAAAAAAATAAGAGCCACGCCTTGAGAATGGGCTGCTTACAGGCTGGTGGGAAGTCAGCTGGGAAGCACTGGAAGATGATGCATAGCTTATTTCCACTCAGACTTTGGATTATTTGTGAATGGCTCTCTGATTAGTTGAGAATTTATTATATGTCTGTATTAATATATATCCAGAACAAATTGGACAATTCGTCAAAGTCATTTCCAGCTTGGTCATTTCATGATCCTCAAATCCATGTTCAGTTAGCGTTTTTTTCATGTATATTCTTCATCTCTAATCTCCAGTTACAGATACAGAAATATTTCCCTGAGAAAGAACATTGGTATAGAGTGAAATTATATAAGAAGCATCCTTTACTAAATTGGAAACCTTATTTAACTATCATTTGCTGCTCACTTGCACACACGCCTAGCTTTATAACAAACAATAAGGACACCAATTATTTTAAGGAGGAATTGGTAGATTATTCTCTTGAGATTGTGCTGCTGAGGATGCTTCACCCAGTTCACATCCAAGTCTATGAAACCAAAATACACAGCTTTAATCCATCCAAGGTGATGGGCTCCATGAAGAGTAATTCTCCAGGTAGTAGAGAATTTTTAGGCATTAATATTATAGCTTGTGTTTGCAACAAGGTCAGGTGTTGCCGTAAAGGAAAGTTAATCACTCTTTCTTGGATTAAAAAAAGGGATGGCCGTTGAGGCAGAGATATGGAGAGGAAGTTCTTTCACTCTGGGGGATGATTAAAGAAGGTGGGAGGGAGGAGAGGTAATCCTGGGCAATTGCATGACTAAGACTGAAAATCCCTCCAAATTCAGCTGCCCTGGGGGATCTTATAAAAATGGCTTTATATGTAAACTTGAATAATGTCTTAATTATAAGACTGAAGTTGTGGGTGGACCAAGCCTACAACGGCACAGAAATATCATAGTTGAAAGTGCTACCAAGGAGACATTTCTTCTCCCTATGGAGAAACTACCACAGACAAGAGATGGATGACAGTGGTGCTTGTGGATCCTTAAAGCACTCCTTGTAGTATCCACCAACCACAGCATGGCCTGGTACTCCGTGACAATACTGTAGAGTAGAGACCATACCTGGGTGGCTTATGTTCCCTATGTTTCAACAGCGACACCATGTGGCAGCAATTATAAAGAAGAGTGGCTTGCATCACTGACAGAGCAGGTGTTCTGCTTCTCCTTCAAGAAGAAATTTAAGCATCCCTGGGAGATTTGAAGTTCTCCTAGGAAGGAGAATCCTAGGGAGAGAAGGGAACAAATGACTGTAATCCAAATATGCCATGCCACTATCTGAAAGGGACACTTTCCTTCCCTCCTCTTCAAAAAGAAGATAAAGAAATACCTATTTTCTTTCATCAGGAATTATCTCTTCACTCAACAGAGAAAATCAGGATTCATCAATCTGAGGGCTCAGAAAGAACCAGTATGAAAGGCAAAGCAATTCTACAGCTCCAAACTCCAACGCCAACTCTATTCCCCAAATAATCTCTTTGCAATAAGGGCCTTGGAGTAGAAGCTAAAAGCTTAGGCTTTGCCTCAGATCTCCCTTGGATTAAGCCCAGGTTTGCTACTTTCTATCTATGACTTTGGAAAAGTTATTCACCTTTGGGCCTCACTTTTTCCACCTGTGGGATGAGAAGGAAACACTATGCCTCACAGAGAGATTTTGAGAACCTAATGCATTGATCCACATAAGTTTTTAAAAACTCTTCTCCCAGGCTGGAGTGCAGTGGTGTGATCTCAGCTCACTGCAACCTCTGCCTCCCAGGTTCAAGTGGTTCTCCTGCCTCAGCCTCCAGAGTAGCTGGAATTATAGACGTGCACAATGATGCCTGGCTAATTTTTGTATTTTTAGTCAAGACAGGGTTTGGCCGTGTTGGCCAGGCTGGTCTCGAACTCCTGACCTCAAGTGATTCACCCGCCTCGGCCTCCCAAAGTGCTGGGATTACAGGCATGAGCCACCGCACCTGGCCCTGACCCGTATAGTTTTTATACCAGTGCTGGATCCAGTAAACTGACATTTGCTGGATGTGCTTGTACTTTTATCTTTTAACAGTGTCTGGCTGTTTTCTTTGCTCTTGGGTTCTCCCTTATTTTCCTTAATTCAAGATTTTTGTATCATCCTCTAACCAGGTCTTGATTCTTGTATGATTTACTCTGTTTTAACTTTACATCTACAGTTCTGAAATGCACTCCAATGTGAAATTATACTTTCATTAGTGTTTTAGAATAAATGGCCATTGCTCAAAAGTTCTGGTGAAATGATAATGCAAGGATCACAAAGTTGAATACCTGCAGGGGCCAAGCAGGAATATAATTAATTAAAGCACATGGGAAGAGAAGCAGCAGCAGGGCCTGATATGAAAAGTGCGTTTTCCCTCTGTGGGAGCAGCCTTGTCCCATCAGATGATTGTTGGCAGGTGGGGAAAGACCTAGTGTTGCCAAGTCTTCCATTTTTCAAGAAACGCAAGAAAGACAATTTTATAGTGTAAAAATCTCTAATCTTAAATATTAACCAGTCATCCGCATGTTTGAAAACACAATAGGCCAATCAAAGCATATTTGTGAGCCATGTCCGGGCCCTGCCCATTTGCAGCCTCTGCATCACTTTCCCAGGCAGATACAACTTTGGATGAATGCCACCTAGTGGTAAGAATTGTAATTAAGAGACCAATAAGAAACAAATGCTTTACAGTGTACGATTCCAATGCTAAGGATGAAATGGTGACAGTTGTCTTTTAATCTTTTCTTAAGTAATTAGCCATGGATGCCCGTGGAGTCCATTAGCATTAACATCTTTAACCACAAACAGTGGTGCCATACTGTATTTCACTCTCATGACCCAAGTGGCTACAGAAGGGCTGTCCGGTAGTGCATCATAAGAGCTCTTACATTCCAGTCTACGGTGTCTGGGAATTCTGTTTTTTTGTTTTTGTTTTTGTTCTTTTTTTTTGAGACTAAGTCTCTCTCTGTCGCCCAGGCTGGAGTGCAGTGGTGCGATCTCGGCTCACTGCAACCTCCGCCTCCCGGGTTCGAGTTGATTCTCTGCCTCAGCCTCCCGAGTAGCTGGGATTACAGGCTCACGCCACCATGCCCGGCTAATTTTTGTATTTTTGGTAGAGACGAGGTTTCACCATGTTGGTCAGGCTGGTCTCGAACTGCTGACCTCGTTATCCACCCATCTAGGCCTCCTTAAGTGCTGGGATTACAGGCGTGAGCCACCGCACCCGGCTGGGATTCTGTTTTTTAAAACTCTGGATCATCTGCTATTGGGAACTACTCTCCCAAAGCTATGTTCTAATTTTTACCTAGTCTAGAACTGATGTAAGGTGGGGATGAGGGAAATGGAAAGAAATCGTGGAGTTAATGATGGGTGAGAGCATCAGAAACAACTTACATACCACCTTTGTTCAATTCCTTTTCCTTTACCTATGCTAGCTCCTGAGGCTGAGTTTTCTTGTAACACCATCTATCTTAGTTTATTTCTTTGTATCTTAAAATATCTTTTTTGCTTATCCATAAGGCACAAGATTATGGTCTTCCAATAAACCAGAGGTCAGCAAATTATAGCCTGTGGGCCAAATATGGCCTGGTGCCTGTTTTTGAATAAATTTTTATTAGAGCACAGGCATGCTCATTTGTTTACATATTGTCTGTGTATGCTTTCTTACTAGAATCGCAGAGGTGGGTAGTTGTAAGTTATGACTTATAAAGCCTAAAATGTTTACTGTCTGGTCCTTTACAAAAAGAAATTGCCAGCTCTTGCAATAGGATTTTTTTTAAAAAAACAGTTTGCATAGCATATCTTTTCCTATCCTTTTGCTTGTAATCTTTTGGTATACCCATGTTTTAAGTGTGTCTTCTTTAAACAAAATATTGCTGAATTTTATTTAATCTAATCTTAATTTTTATTTAACTGGTCAATTCAGTTTAACTAGTATATTCAGGTTTATTTTTGCCATCCATTTTGTGGTTTTAAGTAATATTACTTTCCTTCATACTTCATTTTTTTTCATCTTTTCAAGGTTTCAGTAGTTTTTTTTGGGCAAAAATTCATATTACCGAATAATATTTTGAAGGGTTTATATTCCGTTTCTATTATTTGAATAAATATTCTTCAACATTTAATGTGTATACATGACTTTGCAAAGTTCAATGTTACCTTTATCCTTCACCTGGAAAGTACAGATTCTTAGAAGACTTAAATAACACATTGCCTCAGATCTAACATATTATTATTTCCCTATTTTAGTTGTGAATTATTTTTATATGCATGAAACAATTAGTAATTTTAATATTTTATGTGGTCAGTTGTTGTTGATATTGACCCTAGTGTTTGTCAGTTCTATTTTTACCACTGTTTCTTGCTTTTTCGTTCTTCCTTTAGGTTGCATTTCTTTTTTCTGGAAGCACATCTTTTTAAAGATATTTACATGAAGGTCTACCATATATGAAATTGGAGTTCTAGAAGGGGAGAAGATGAGAATGAGGAAGAAACAATGTTTCAAGAGGAAATCTCTCAAGAATTTGCCAAGTCTGACCCAAAACATCGAGCAGTTGATTTAAGAAGTATATAAGCCCAAGCTGGGTAAATACAATGAAAACCACACTTTGGCACACCAAAGTCAAACTGAGGGAAATCAAAACAATAATAAAACATTGAAAATGCACATTACATTCAAACCAACTACAATAAGATAAATAGCTAATTTCCTAAAACAAATTATGGAAGCCAGGAAACAATTTAATGACATCTTTAATGATAAAATTACTGCCAGTTTACAATTATCTGCCAACTAAAAATTTACTCCAGAATTGAAGGTGAAATAAAGATATTTCTAGATAAATAAGCCTGAGAGATTTCATCACTGACAAATATTACAGTAGGTACTATAGAATCCTCCAGGCAGAAAGGAAATGATCAAGAAAGAAATACAGAAATGGAGGAGGAAAAAGGAAATCAGTGATGTTGGTAAATATACGGACACATTTAAAATATTAATTATAAAATAACATTTTGTGATATTTACAATATATGTTGAATTAAAATGCATGACAACAATAACACAAAAAGCTAATAGGGGCTAATAGAGTTAAAAAATTGTAACACTTTCTCATTGCCTATAAAGTAATAAGAATCCAGGTCTAAATATATTTAAAACATCTCTTTCGATAGATGTAAAAATATAAGGTATAACTTAATTGGCAACATTTTTCTTCTGCCCAGAAGTATAGGAAACAATGGTATGTTTTACAACTGATTGCATCAATAAAATATGATTCAGAAAGTTTGCCACATAAAGTGATGACATAAAGAACATAAAGTGCTCCTTCTTTATTCTGGAATTGGAGCTTGCTATCTATTACTAAACACTAGTTATATTGTAACCTTTGGAAAGGATAAGTAACCGTTACATCAAGCATCAAGTAACGGATTCCTCTATTTCCATTCTCCCATTTTTTCAGATGTATGAATCTTATATACACATAGCAGCAGAGCAGCTGGAATGAAATAGTAGTGTGCATAGGATAATAATATTCTATAATTCATATCCTTGATAGAATATCCTGTAACTTTGTTGACAAATTTGTCACTCTTCTATTTTAAAGTCCAACTTCTGTTCAATTCTGTCCCATTGAGCAGTAAGCATCGATTGTGGGGGAGAGTCTGGTTTGTAAACTATATCCAGTGGCTAGGATTACATCTGTTCATAATTATATAGATCTGCCTGCTCAAAGTGGCAAAAGGAAGACATGAATGACACCTACAGAATCTCAATGACATAATGAATACCCTATATCTGCAGTGCAAGATAGGTTGTGCAGCAGGCCAGTTCCTTTAGACCCTACCATATTGCTATCACAGAGGAAAGGCTTGGGGCATAAACCTAATAGTTTTGGTTTTCTACAGTCTCAATCTAATGTTTCATTCCTCTGGCCTTGCTTATTTTATCCTCATTAGGTTCACACAGAGTTTAAATTTATTCTCCACCCAAAAACCCACAGGAATCAAGCAAATGTGTTTTGATGGATTTCTGTAGTTTCCTTTCAGAACCAGATGTTGAACAGCAGCCATCTTAGAAAAAACACTTGCTAGATAAGGCAGGTTAAAAAGGGAAGGAAATTTGAAAAATAAATCAATTGAAAAAAAAGTTTAGCATATTCATATATAAGAAATTCAATTAGATATCAAATATTAATATTTCAAAGATTTGAAGTGTATAATCACTGGAAGCAACATGGAGCTCCACTTACCAAGGTCAGCCTGACCATAGCCACTGATGGATGCCCAATCTGCCAGCAGTAGCAACCAGCACTGAGTCCTTGAAATGGCATCATTCTCCAGGTGCACTATGCCTCAGAGAAAAAGAAATAATCAGACTTTTTGAAGATTACTGAACACTGGCTTTGAATTGACATTAATTCTAAGAGAATCAAAAGTCACCGTGGTCCACCAGTCAGAGTAGGGGCTTGTAGAGGTCAGGTGATCAGTGGAGTTTAGCTCAGATCCACTCCACAGTGGGCTAAGTGGAACCCTGCCTCCATCCTGTGGTAATTTCCACAATTCTAGAATGCTTAATTTGAATAGTTACATTGAATAAGTAGCAGAGTTCCCAGCAATTCTTTTTTTTTTTTTTTTTTTCTTTTCTTTTTTTTTTTTTTTGAGACGGAGTCTCGCTCTGTCGCCCAGGCTGGAGTGCAGTGGCCGGATCTCAGCTCACTGCAAGCTCCGCCTCCCGGGTTCACGCCATTCTCCTGCCTCCGCCTCCCGAGTAGCTGGGACTACAGGCGCCCGCCACCTCGCCCGGCTAGTTTTTTGTATTTTTTTAGTAGAAACGGGGTTTCACCGTGTTAGCCAGGATGGTCTCGATCTCCCGACCTCGTGATCCGCCCGTCTCGGCCTCCCAAAGTGCTGGGATTACAGGCTTGAGCCACCGTGCCCGGCCCCCAGCAATTCTTATATGTTAGTGGCATCAGAATTGCTAGGAGAGCTTGTTCAAACACAGATTGTTGTGTTTCTGATTCTATAGGTCAGGAGTGGTATCCAGGAATTGCATTTCTAACAAGTTCTGAAATGATACTGATGTTGCTGGTATAGGTGTCAATCCTTAAGGAAGGCTTATTTAAGCCATGGGACCAATTAAATATTTTACTTTTTTATTAGTTTCTTGCCAGAAGTATATGAGACTACAGAGATGCTATTTGGAACATAAGTGATGAGATTATTTGAGTCCTATATCTGTAGATGCAAGAGTGATGAGGGAAATTTTAAAAATTCAGAAACTAAGATTCACATGTTCTTGTTAAGAGAGCCTCAGTAAATTTGAAATAAATGCAAGGTCTTTCACCCCTCTTATTTTCTTCTGCAATATGAAGAGCCTCTGAAGTCAGATGAACTAGGAATAAAAATTTTAAAAAATAGTAGATTATAAAATATTTTCAATAAGATTTTGATTAAAAAACTATGTATTCATTTCCTGGGATTCCATAACAAACTATCACAAACTGGGTGGCTTAAAACAATGGAAATTTATTCCGTCACAATTATGAGTGCCAGAAGATTGAAGTCTGTGTGTCAGCAGGGCCATACTACTTCTCAAGGCCTTGGGGGAGATCCTTGCCTCTGCTCGCTCTTGGTAGGTCCAGACGTTCCTCGGCTTGTGACAGCACAACTCCAGTCTCTGCCTCTGTCTTCACTTGGCCTTCTTCCCTCTGTGTGTTTAAGTCTTCTCCTCTTCTTATAAAGGCTATTGTCATTGGCCTTGGGGCCCACCCAGTTATTCCACAATTATTTAATCTTTTAATTTCTTGTATTTGCAAAGGCTCTTTTCCCAAATAAGGTCACATTTATAGAGTACCAGGGGTTAGGGCTTGGACATGAGATTTTAGAGGTAGTTATTCAACCCACTACAAATCATAATTTATTTAGCCTGTGAAAATGAAAACAAAATCTTTTCCACCAGATTGAGTATTCTTTAAAGATTCATGTATTTATAATTTTGAGAAACACAGAGTGTGATACACTTTTGCAATCAAACTACCATGTGGCTATATATAGAAAAAAGGGAAAATGATAATGGTTTTCATACAATACTTTTGCTGGAAAATACTTTTGATATGTCTTACTGAAGCAAAGCAAAAGTAAACATTTGTGTGGTAGGTTGTCTGCAAAGTTGGTTGTCAGTGATTACTCCCATCCCAATGCATGTGTGCCTCTTCTCTGCTGCAAGAGGAACTTCTTTCCCTTTTCCTCTCCCTGAATTTTGCTTGGTCCTTTGACTTGCTTTGACAGATTGAATGCAGTTGAAGTAATTTTGTATTAATCATGGATGTAGGCCTTAAGAAGTTTTGGAGTTTCAATTTTTACCTGCTTGGAACACAGCTACCATTTGAAAGAGCCAAGTACCCTACTACAGCGAGAGGCTACATGAATAGAGAAAGGTGCTGGAGGACGAACGTATTAGTCCTTTCTCTCACTGCTATGAAGAACTTCCTGAGACTGGCTTATTTATTTATTTACTTTTGAGACAGAGACTCACTCTGTCACCTAGTCTAGAGTGTGATAAATAACAAAATTTCAGCTCACTGCAACCTCCACCTCCCGGGTTCAAGCAATTCTCCTGCCTCAGCCTCTCAAGCAGCTGCGAATACAGGTGCCCACCACCACACCTGGCTAATTTTTGTATTTTTAGTAGAGACAGGGTTTTGCCATGTTGTCCATGTGGGTCTTGAACTCCTGACCTCAGATATTCCACCTGCCTCAGCCTCCCAAAGTGCTGGGATTACAGGCATGAGCCACCGCACATGGCCGATACTGGGTAATTTATAAAGGAAAGAGTTTTAATTGACTCACAGTTCTGCATGGCTGGGGAGACCTCAGGATACTTACAATCATGGTGGAAGTTGAAGGGGAAGGAAGGCACCCTTCTCACAAGGCAGAAGGAAGGAGAAATACCGAGTGAGGAGGGAAGAGCCCTTTATAAAACCATCAGATCTCATGAGAACTCACTCACTATCATGAGAACCACATGGGAGAAACTGACCCCATGATCCAATTACCTCCACCTGGTCCCACCCTTGACATGTGGGGTTTATGGGGTTCATGTGGATTGCAATCAAGATGATATGTTTGATGGAGATATAGACATAGCATGTCATTCTGCCCCTGGCTCCTCCAAAATCTCATGTCCTTACATTTCAAAACAAATCATGGCTTTCCAACAGTCTCCTAAAGTCTTAATTCATTCCAGCATTAACCCAAAAGTCCAAGTCTGAAGTCTCATCTGAGACAAGGCAAATCCCTTCCACCTATAAGCCCGTGAAATCAAAAGCAAGTTAGTCACTTCCTAGATATAATAGGAGTAGAGGTATTGGGTAAATACACCCATTTCAAATGGGATTAATTGACCAAAACAAAGGGACTACAGGCCCCATGCAAGTCCAATAGGGCAGTCATTAAACCTTAAGTTCCAAAATGATCTCCTTTGACTCCATGTCTCACATCCAGGTCATGCTGATGCAAGAAATGGGCTCCCATGGCCTTGGGAAGCCCCAGCTCCATGACACTGCAGGGTACAGCCCCCTTCCTACTACTTTCATGGGCTGACATTGAGTGTCTGTGGATTTTCCAGGTGCATGGTGCAATCTGTCATTCTGGGGTCTGGAGGACAGTGGGCTTTTCTCACAGCTCCACTAGGCAGTGCCCCGGTGGGGACTCTGTGTTGGAACTCCAACCCTACATTTCCTTTCCTCGCTGCTCTAGCAGAGGTTCTCCATGAGGGCTCCACCCCTGCAGCAAACTTCTGCCTGGACACCCAGGCATTTCCATCCATCCTCTGAAATCTAGGCAGAGGTTCCTAAACCTTAATTCTTCACTTCTGGACACTCACAAGGTCATCAACACCTTATGGAAGCTGCCAAGGCTTGGAGTTTGCACCCTCTGAAGCAATAGCCATAGCTGTACCTTGGCCCCTTTTAGTCATGGTTGGAGCTGAAGCAGTTGGGACACAGAGCACCATGCCCTAAGGCTGCACAAAGCAGGGGACCCTGGACTAGGTTCAAAAACCATTTTCCCTTCTAGGCCTCCTCCAGATCTGTGATGGGAGGGACTGCTTTGAAGATCTCTGACATGCCCTGGAGACATTTTCCCCATTGTCTTAGTGATTAATATTTGGCTCCTCATTACTTATGCAAATTTCTATAGCAGGCTTGCATTTCTCCCCAGAAAATGGGTTTTCCTTTTCTACCACAATATCAGGCTGCAAATTTTCCAAACTTTTATGCTCTGCTTCCTCTTGAGTGCTTTACTGCTTAGAAATTTCTTCCACCAGATACCCTAAATCATCTCTCTCAAGTTCAAAATTCCATGGATCTCTAGGGCAGGGGCAAAATGCAGCCAGTCTCTTTGCTAAAGCATAGCAAGAGTGACTTTTACTCCAGTTCCCAACAAGTTCCTCCTCTCCATCTGAGACCACTTCATTGTCCATATCACTATCAGCATTTTGATCAAAGCCATTCAACAAGTCCCTAGGAAGTTCCAAACTTTCCCACATTTTTCTATCTTCTTCTGAGCCATCTAAACTGCTCCATCCTCTCCCTATTATCCAGTTCTAAAGTTGCTTCCACATTTTTGGGTATCTTTATAGCAGTGCCCCACTACCTCGGTACCAATTTACTGTATTAGTCCATTCTCACACTGCTATGAAAAACTGCCAGAGACTGGGTAATTTATAAAGGAGAGGTTTAATTGACTCACAGTTCAGCATGGCTGAGGAGGCCTCAGGAAACTTACAATTATGGCAGAAAGCAAAGGGGAAGCAAAACTCCTTCTTCACAAGGTAGCAAAAGGAGAAGTGCTGAGCAAAGGGGAAGATCCCCTTGTAAAACCATCTGATCTCGTGAGAACTCACTCACTATCATGAGAATAGCATGGGGGAAACTGCCATCGTGATCCAATTACTCCCACCTGGTCCTGCCCTTGACATGTGGGAGTTATGGGGATAATGGGGATTAAAATTCAAGATGAGATTCTCGGTGGGAACACAGGCAAACCACATCAAAGAGAGACTAAAAACAGGGAAAGAGAGGCATGGCCAGTCCCACGACCTTCCAGCCACCCCAGCTAGAATCATGGGAGTTAAATTCTAGCTGCCCTGCCCCTGCCCAAACATTTATGGAGCTGAGAAGAGCTGAGATTTGCCCAAGCCATAGTTTTGGAGGTGCTTTGTTATGCAGAAGTAAATAACTGAAATAGTGTCTTCTAGGTTTAAACAATCACATACATCTAGTTCTTAGTGAAGATACAAAGTACAATCCCTTTATTGTAAGAAAATCCATTTTGACTTTTTTATTGTTATCATTTTCCCATAAGCATCAAAGGACTTTCTATGTTATTTCTATCAAAGTTATTTTGGCATGAACTGAGATGGTAAGACTTAAAAGGGTCAAGAGATAACTTTGTGAAAAAGGGCAGTTGTTTGTCAGGGGAGGATGTTATTATTCCTTTCCAGCTTGGCGCTTTTGCTAAGAATGGCTAGAAGACTGTAAATGTATTGGAGATACAGAAGTACATGAAAATAAAATTGTAAGGAGGTTGAACCTACTTTAGAAAGTAGAATTTCAATCCAAGGAATTTTGACTGACTAGTAAAGAACTATCATATATGAGTGATCTTAAGATATATTAGAAAAATTGAAGTTTTTCACTCAGACTGCCATTCAGTGTCTTCCTACTGCTCACCAATTAATTTGTATCTATTAGATTACTCTAAACATCAGAATCAGGGAATGGACATTAGGGTACCCAGAAGGAGGCTACTGCAGTGACCAAATTATAGGATAAATTCTAGGGATACACTGTAAATTAGCCAATGAAGAAGGAATGAGCCACAACTTCTGCACAGTCCTCCTTAAAACGAATTTCCTATTCCTTACAGTCATTGGGAGCAAGAGTCCTTGAGAATTTGGAGAACGGCAATGGAAGTTGCAGATATAGAAATCCAGTTAAAGAAACAGCTTCACAGTCTAGTTTTAATCATACTGAATTAAAGGTGGCATAAATATGTTAACAGATGACTGTGAAAGGAAAGGAGAAAAAAGATGTATGTATAGATTTTGGGTCTGTTTTCTGGCAATGCAAAGCAGTATAGCAGGTGGTTTAGGAAATGATCTGGAGAGTAATCAGGTGCTAATTCTGGCTCTGATACTTAGTAAGTCTGAGACATGAAGTTACTATTCTTTGAATCAGCTTCATCATCTGTACAGAGAAGAAAATATAAGCATTTATCTTCTAGGATTGTCGTGATGATTAAATGGGCTAATGTATGTAAGGCATTTAGAGCAATGTCTGGTATTTAATATGTGTTATATAAATGTTAACAACTAATTATGTGCTTGTTGCCTCACCATTAACAATTCCTTGCTCTTGTTTAGAACAGAAACCTTGTGAATTTAAATATTGCAATGTTCTTAACTAAAAACATTGTATTTCCAAATCTTCCTTATATATACGGTTGGCAAAAAACCTATACATGAAAATTGTTCAATGTGACTTTGAAGAAAGTTCTTTATTTTTTGGCTTTAATGAGGTATAATTGATAAATAAAAATTGTACATATTTGCATACAGAGTGGTTTTAATATACATATTCATTGTTAAATGATTTCCGTAATCAAGCTATTCAATACATTAATATACTTAAGATCTACTCTCAGTGAATTTCAAGTATATGATGCATTATTATTAACTATCATCACCATGGTATATGTTAGATCTCCACAACTTACTCATAACTACAATTTTGTACTCTTTGACCCACATCACCTCATTTTCCCCACCCTAGATCCCTAGTAGCTATCCTGCTATTCTATGTTTCTTTGTTTCAACTTTTTAAAGATTCCACATCTGAGTGAGATCTTGCAATAATTGTCTTTCTGTGTCTGGCTTTTATTTACTTATTTATTTTTTTTGCCAGTAAGTACTGATTGGAAACGTGTCTGGCTTATTTCAGTTAGCAAAATGTCTTGCAGTTTCATCCATGTTGTCACAAATGGCAGGATTTACTTCTTTTTAAAAGTTGAATAATATTCTATTCTCTATCTCCCTTCTCTCCCTCCCTCCCTCTCTCCCCTCCCCTCATCTCCCCTCCCCTTTCCTCCCCTCTCTCTCCTTGCCCTCTTTTTTGAGACAGCATCTCACTCTACCACCCAGGCAGGAGTGCAATGGTGCGATCACAGCTCACTGTAGCCTCAGACTCCTGGGCTCAAGTGATCCTCCCGTCTCAGCCTCCTGGCTTAGCCAGCCACCACACCTGGCTAATTATTTTTATTTTCATAGAGAGAGGGTCCTGCTTTGTTACCTAGGCTGGTCTCAAACCCATGGCCTCAAATGACTCTACCAACTCAGCCTCCCAAAGTGTTGGGATTATAGGCATGAGCCACTGCACCTGACCCAGAACGTCCTTTCTAAGAATGTTCACTCTCTTAGCCTGCTTATACCCCTGTGGTGGTGGCCTGCTGCCTTAACAAGGAGTCTAAGCTCCTCTGCACAGAGTCTAAACCCTATCTATCTATCTATCTATCTATCTATCTATCTATCTATCTATCTATCTATCTAGAGATGTATATATATCATATATATCTATTTTATATATATCACAATTTCTTTGTACATTCATCATTTGATCGACACTTACATTATTTCCATATATTGGCTGTAATGAACATGGCAGTGTACATATCTCTTCAGAAGAGTGATTTTATTTCCTTTGGATATATACCCAGAAATGGAATTGGCAAATTGTATGGTCATTCCTTTTTAATTTTTTGAGGAGCTTCCATTATTCTAATGGCTGTGGCAATTTACATTTCCACCAATAATGTATGAATGAAGATTTCCTTTTCTCTTTATCCTTGCCAACACTTACTATCTTTTGACTTTCTGATACTAGCCATCCCAATGGATATGAGGTGATATCTCACTGTGGTTTTGTTTTGCATTTCCTTGATGATTAGTGATGCTGAGTAACTTTTCAAATACCTGTTAGTCATTTATACCTCTTTTATAAAAATGTCTATTCAAGTCTTTGGCTCATTTTATAATTGGTGATTTGTTTTATTGCTATTGATTTGTATGAGTTCCTTATATATTTTGGATACCACTCCCTTATCATACATATAGTTTGCAAATGTTTTCTCACATTTGTAGGTTATCTTTTCATTTTGTTGATTGTTTCCCTTGCTGTGATTTAGTTTTATCCAGTCCCACTTATTTATTTTTGTTTTTCTTCTCTGTGATTTTGATGTCATATCCAAAAACTCATTGCCAAGACCGATGTCATGAAGCTCCCCTATGTTTTCCTCTAGATGTTTTACAATTTTAGGTCTTACGTTTTAAATGTTTGATTCATTTTGAATTGTTTGTGCATTGTAAGACAAGATTCAATATCTATTTTTTTTTTGCGTGTGGATATACATTTTTCCCAACACTACCTGAAGAGACTATCTTTTCCCCATTGCATATTCTTGGCAACTTTAAGTTGACCACATATGTGTGAGTTTTTTTCTGGAAGTCTATTCTATTTGTCTTTTCCAATGTTTTAATGCAAATACTATGCTGATTTGATTACTATACCTTTGGAATCAAGAGTTGTGATATCTCCAGCTTTGTTCTTCTTGCCAAAAAACTGCATTAGCTATTCCAAGTAAATTGTAGTTTCATACAAATTTTAGAATTGTTTTTTCTATTTCCGTGAAAAATATCATCGTAATTTTGAGAGAGATTGCACTGGATCTGTAGATTACTTTAAGTAGTGTGAACATTTTGGCAATATTGATTCTTTTGATCCATGAAGAGTGAATATATTTTATTTGTGTCTTCTTCAATTTCTTTCATCAATGCTTTACAGTTTTCAATGTAGAGTTCTTTTATTCCCTTGGTTAAATTTCCTCCTAAGTACTTTATTCCTTTTTGTGCTGTTGTAAATGGGATTGTTTTCTTATTTTGTTTTTGCTAATAGTTCTTAATGTATAGAAATGCTACTGATATTGGTATGTTGATTTTGTAACCTATAACTTTATAGAATTTGTTTATCAGTCCTACAGGTTTTTTTTTTTTTTTTTTTTTTTGACTGAGTTTTGCTCTTGTTGCTCAGGCAGGAGTGCAATGGTGCAATCTCAGCTCACTGCAACCTCCACCTCTTGGGTTCAAGCGATTCTCCTGCCTCAGCATCCTGAGTAGCTGGGACTACAGGCACTTACCACTATGCCTGGCTAATTTTTGTATTTTTAGTAGAGACGGGGTTTCACTACATTGGCCAGGCTGGTGTCGAACATCTGACTTCAGGTGATCCGCCCGCCTCAGCCTCCCAAAGTGCTGGGATTTTGTGGTGGAATATTTAGGGTTTTCTACATATAAGATGATGCCATTAGCCATCAGAGACTATTTTATTTCTTCATTTCTAAATTGTATGTATTTTATTTCTTTTTCTTGCCTGACTGCTCTAGCTAGGACTTTCAGTGCTATGTTTAATAGAAGTGGCAAGAGTGAGCATCTTTGTCTTTTTCCTGGTCTTATTGGAAAAGCTTTAAACTTTTTGCCATTGAGAAAAATACTAGTTGTGGGTCTGTGGTATGTGACTTTTTTTTTTGGTATCCATTTACATTCCTTCTGTACCTAATTTGCTGAGAGTTTTCTTTTTATTACGAAAAGATGTTAAATTTTGTCAAATGCTTTCTCTGAATCTATTGAGATTATCATAAGATTCTTTCTCTTTATCCTGTAAATGTGGTGTATCACATTTATTGATTTGCATATGTTGAACAATCTTTACATCCAAGAATAAATCCCACTTGGTTATGGTATATGATCACTTTTATTTGTTGTTGAATTCAGTCTGCTAGTACTTTCTTGAGGATTTTACATCTGTGCTCATCAGGAATATTTGCCTGTAGTTTTATTTTCTTACAGTGCTTTTGGCTTTGAAACCAATGTAATGCTAGCCTCATAAAATGAATTTGGAAACTTTTTTCTCTTCAAATTTTTGAAATTTTGATAGGGTTTGGTATTAATTCCTCCTTAAATGTTTAATAAAATTCAACTGTGAAGCCATCACTGAGTTTTCCTTTGGCAGGAGACATTTTTTTTTAAAATTAATGATTCAATCTTCTTATTATTGATCTGTTCAGATTTTCTATTTCTTCATGATTCAGCCTTGGTAGGTTGTATGTTTCTAGGAATTGCTTCTTCTAGGTTATCCAGTTTCTTCCAGGTTATCTAATTTTCTGATGTAATTGATTATGACAGTCTCTTATACATTTTTGTATTTTTGTATTATCAGTTATAATTTCTCCACTCTCATTTCTAATTTTATTTGAGTCTTCTCTTTTCTTCTTAGTCTAGTGAAAAGTTTGCCAATTTTGTTTTCCTTTACAAAATGCCAACTCTAAGTTTTATTGATCTTTTCTATTGTTTTTCTGGTCTCCATTTTATTTCTGTTTTGATCTTTGTTGTGTCCTTCTTTCTATTTACTTTGGGCTTATTTGTTCCTTATTTCTAGTTCCCTGAAGTGAATCATAAGGCTGTTTGAGATCTTTCTTCTTCTTTAATGTCAGTCTTTTATTGCTATAAACTTTCCTCTTAAAACAACTTTTGCTGCATTCCATATGTTTTGGTATGTTGTGTTTTCATTTCATTTGTTCCAAAATATTTTAAAATTTTTCTTATATTAATATATATACACACATATATTACATGTATATTATATATGTATGTTATGTGTATGTAATCATTATATAATGACCATCTTTGTCTCTGTTTATAGTTTATTACTTAAAATCTATTTTGTCCAATATAAGTGTATCAACCACTGCTCTCTTTACAATTCCATTTGCATGGAATATCTTTTCCCATACCTTAACTTTTCGTTTATATGTGTCCCCAAAGCTGAAGTGAGTCTCTTGTAGGCATCACATAGTTGGGTCTTGTTTTTTGTTTTTAATAAACCCTTTCAGACACTCTGTGTCTTTTAATCAGAGAATTTAATCCATTTACGTTCAAGGTGAGAATTGACAGGTAAGGACATACTATTGGCATTTTGTTCATTGTTGTCTAGATCTTTTGTTTCTATTTTCTTCTCTCTCTCTCTCTTTTTTTTTTTTTTTAGACAGAGTCTTGCTCTTGTTGCCCAGGCTGGAGTGCAATGGTGTGATATCGGCTCACCACAACCTCTGCCTCCTGCCTCCTGGATTCAAGTAATTCTCCTGCCTCAGCCTCCTGAGTATCTGGGATTACAGACACGTGCCACCATGCCTGGCTAATTTTTGTACTTTTAGTAGAAACGGGGTTTTGTTATGTTGGCCAGGCTGGTCTTGAACTCCTGACCTCAGGTGATCCACTCACCTCAGCTTCCCAAAGTGTTGGGATTAAAGGCATGAGCCATCACATCTGGCCTCTCTTTCAATGTTTCTTGAGATTTCATACTTTTCTGCAGTGATTTGCTTTAATTATTTTCTCTTTACCTTTTGTGTATCTACTATAAGTTTTCGTTTTCTGATCACTATGATGCTTATCTATAACATTTTATAGTTATAATAGTCTATTTTAAGTTGCTAATTTCAATTTCATTCAAAACTCTACATTAAATTTTTTACTCCACCCCCATATTTTGTTTTTGATGTTACTTTTACATATTTTTATATTGTGTATCTATTAACAAATTAGTTTTGGTGTAGTTATTTTAATAGTTTTGTCTGTTAACCTTTATTCTAGAGATATAAGTAATTTATATATCACTATTATAGTATTAGGGTATTTTGAATTTGAGTAATCCTTTTGCCAGTGAGTTGTATACTTTCACGTTTTCATGTTACTAATTATTATCCTTTAATTTCAACTTGAATAATTCCCTGTAGCATTTCTTGTAAAGCAGGTCTATTGGTGACGAACTCTCTGTTTTTGTTTGTCTGGCAAAGTCTTTATTGTTCCTTTATTTCTACAGGACAACTCTGCCAGGTAAAGTATTAGCTTTTCATTTCTTCTCCTTCTGAAATTCCTGTAAAATAAATGTTAGTTCTCTGTATGGTGTTGCATACATTCCATAGGCCTTCTTTATTCTTTTTCATTGTTCTTTTCCTTTTTCTCTTCTAGGTGGATATTTTCACATTCCCTGTCTTTTACTTCACAGATTCTTTCTTCTTCTTGATCTAATCTGATGTTGATGCTCTTCATTGCATTGTTTTTTAATTTCATTTTTTGTATTCTTTAACTCTAGAATTTTTGTTTGGTGCTTTTCATTTCTATCTCTCTGTTGATTTTCTAGTTTTGCTTGTGTATTGTTTTCTTAATTTAATTAAGTTGTCTGTCAGTGTTTTTTTGCAGCTTGTTGAGTTTCCTTATAGTAATTTTGAATTATTTGTCATGCACCTCACAAATTTCCATTTCTTTGGGGTCAGCTATTAAAATATTATTGTGTTCTCTTGGTAGTGGCATGTTTCTTCGTTTTTTTTTTCATGTTTATATATTTTTAGATACATAATTACTATAGTGTTACAGTTACCTATAGTATTCAGTACAGTAACATACTGCATGGGTTTATAGCTTAGGGGCAATAGACTGTAACATATAGCCTACATTTTTGTAGATTTTATCATCTAAGTTTGTGTAAGTACACTTTATGATGTTTGCACAACACTGAGGTCACCTAATTATGCATTTCTCAGAAAATATTCCCATGTTAAGTGACACACAACTGTAATAGAAAAATAAGAGAGAAAAAAGCACTTCCTAACTAATTTCTATGAGACCAATATTTTCCTAATGGCAAAATCAAAGACATCACACACAAAAAACTATAGGCCACAGATCCTTACAAATATAGATTCAAAAATTAGACATATATGCCAAACTACACTAGCAAACTGAATCTAACTGAATCTGAAAGGATTATATACGGTGACCAAGATGAATATTTCCAGGAATGCAAGGGTATTTCAATGTAAGAAAATCATTTAGCATAATATATATCACATTAATAGAACAAATAAAAATCACCACATGATTATCTCAATTGATTCAGAATACTTTTTCCATTTTAGATTCTTTTTCTACTTTCTTGATAGTTGTATTGGTCTGTTTTCATGCTGCTGATAAAGACATACCCAAGACTGGGAAGAAAAAGAGGTTTAATTGGATTGGACTTACAGTTTCACATGGCTGGGGAGGCCTCAGAATCATAGTGGAAGGCAAAAGGCACTTCTTACATGGTAGCAGCAAGAGAAAATGAGGAAGAAGCAAAAGCAGAAACCCTTGATAAACCCATCAGATCTCATGAGATGTATTCACTATCATGAGAATAGCATGGGAAAGACTGAGCCCCATGATTCAATTACCTCCCCCTAGGTCCCTCCCACAACACATGGGAATTCTGGGAGATACAATTCAAGTTGAGATTTGAATGGAGACACAACCAAACCATATAAATAATGTTCTCTGATGTACAAAATGTCTAATTTAAAATAAGGTGTAATTTATCTGTTTTTTCTTCTGTTGCTTCGTAGCATTTATAAGAATTGACTACCAAATCCAACATCATGACAATGCATTCCTCCTAAATTTTCTCTTAAGAGTTTTACAGTTTCAGCTCCTATATTTAGGTTCTTGATCCAATTTGAGATAATTTTTGCATATGATGTGAGGAAGGGATCCAACTTTATTCTTTTGCATGTAGTTATCCAGTTGCCCCAGCACCATTTGTTGAAGAACAAGTTTTCAGAAAAAGCACTTGACAAAATTCAGCATACTTTCATGATAAAACTACTTAGAACACTAGAAATAGAATGTAACTTCTTCAACATAATAAAAGGCATTTATGAAGAAAGAGCACACAGCTAACATACTCAGTGGTGAATGACTGAAAGTTTTTCCCCTAAAATCAGGAACAAGATAAGGATACCTGCTTTCACCACTGTTCTTCAAAATTGTACTGGAAGTTCCAGCCAAAGAAATAATGTAAGAGAAAGAAATAAAAGGCTTTCAAATTGTACAAGAAAAACTAAACTTCTCTATTTGCAGATGGCATGATTCTATATAGAAAAGCCCAAAGAATCTACAAGAACTACTAAAGCTATATAAATAACTCAGCAAGATTGCAGGGTACATAATTGAAACACAAAATTTAGTCTATTTCTACACACAATGAATAATGTGAAAAGAACTTTTAAAAATTTTATTTACAATAGCATCCAAAGGAAGAAAATTTATGGTATAAATTTAACCAATGAGGTAGGATACTTGTACACTGAAAACTACAAAACATTGTTGAAAGAAATGAAAGAATACCTAAACAAATAGATATGCAACCCTTGTTCTATATTGGAAGACTTACTGTTGTTGATGGCAGTAATAATCACAGCTATATACAAATTTAATCAATCTCTGTACAATTTCTGATGATCTTTTTTACAGAAATGGAAAAGCTAATTTTCAAATTCACATGTAATTTCAAGAAATCCTAAATAGGATTATTATTATTACCATCAAAAATAGCAAGTTTTCCTCAGTATAGAACAAGGAGTGTCTTTCTATTCATTTAGGTATTCTTTGTATTTTTCTCATTTCCTTCAGCAGCGTTTTGTAGCATTCAGTGTACAAGTATCCTACCTCATTGATTAAATTTATACTTTTTCTTTTGGATGCAATCAAAGACAACATTGAAAAATAAGAACAAAGCTGGAATAATTACACTTAACAATTTAAAAACTTACAGCAAAGGTACAGTAATCATGACAGTGTGGTACTGGCATAAAGATAGACATAAAGACAAATGGGATAGAATTGAGAGTCAAGAAATAAACCAATATATCTGTGGTCAATTGATAATGGCATGAAGACCATTCAGTGGGGAAAAAATAGTTATTCAACAAATGATGCTAGGGGAACTGGATAACTACATGCAAAGTAAAGTCAGATCCCTTCCTCACACCATTTGCAAAAAATTAACTCAAAGTGAATCAAGAACCTAAATATAAGAGCTGAAACTGTAAAACTCCTAAGAGAAAACTTAGGAGGAAAACATCATCATGATGTTGGATTTGGCAATCGATTCTTATAAATGGTACAAAGCAACAGAAGAAAAAGATAGGTAAGATGGACCTTATTTTAAATTAGAAACTTTGTACATTAAAAAACATAGTCAAGAAAGTAAAAAAAAAAAAAAAAAAAAGAAAAAACTAAAATGGAAAAAAAATTATAAATTATATATCTGATAAGGTCTAGTATGTAGAATGTCTATAAAGAGATCTTCTATTACAACAACAAAAATATGAGCAACCTGTTTTAGTCTGCTGGGGCTACTCTAACCAAATAGCTTAAGCTGGGTAATTTATACACAATGGGAATTTGTTCCTCACAGCTCTTGATTAAAGATTAAGGTGCCAGTAGATTCAGTGTCTGATGAGGGACTATTTCTCATGGATGGCACCTTTTATATGTCCTTACATGGTAGAATTGGCAAGGAAACTCCCTCCAACCACTCTCATACTTTGTTTCCCAAAATGCTTTACTTCTTAATATTATCCCATTGGGTACTAGGTTCCAGCATATGAATTTTAGGGGGACGGTAACATTCAGACCATAATACAAACCAAACAAAAAATATGCAAAGGACTTGAATAGATACTTCTTTAAAGAAGAGGTACAAATGACTTATCTGGGAGTGATGGTCTGCACCTGTAATCCCAACTTCTCAAGAGGCTGAGGCAGGAGGATCACTTAAGCCCAGGAGTTCAAGATTGCAGTGAGCTGTGCTTGTACCACTGCATTCTACCCTGGGCATCAGAGCAAGACCCTGTCTTTATTAAAAAAAGAAAAAAAAAGAAAATATACAAATGGTGAGCAAGGACATGAAAATGTGTTCATTATATATAAAAATATAATAATATTCAGAATATAATAATAGGTTGTTATTATTATATCATAACAGAATATAATAATATAATAACAACAGAATATTATACAGAATATATACCACAATTTATTTATTCATTCTTCTGTTGATAGACATTTCAGTTGTTTCCACAATTGGCTGCTGTGACTAGTACTACAATGAGTTTAATATGAACACATTATTATTACATAATAACAGAATGGGAATGGATTATTGATATATATGCTACAATATAGATGAACCTTGAAAATATTATACTAAATGAAAGAAACCAGGCACAAAAGATCATATATTATAAATATGATAAATTCAAGCAGATGGAATAATGTCATTTAAATATGCATAGTAATAATTTTCATATTTATTATCTATTCTAATATTCAGTTAGATTGCTGTAATGTAATGTTCAATATATCTAAGGTACTGTTTTTAAAACATAAATGATGCTTGGCTTGTACTGAAGGGACTGAGTCAATAGGAGAGAGAATCAGAAGATTTGTATTAATGATTTCTAAAACCAGACAAGAACCCTAGACAATTGTTGTCAGGCTTTTCCCAGTTGTTTTCTACTGGCACAAACCAACAATGTTTATTAAAACAAGCACATCTGATTCTGCCTTGGCAATCCATACACATTGTCCTTTTTCAACTCCAAAGGATCATCTGTGATTTTTGCTGCTTGTAGTTTATTCTCTAATTCACTAGTTAAATCCTTTTTCATAGATATATAAGCAGATTAGGAAACTTAACTGTCATGTGAGAAATTACAATGGTAGTCTTCAAGCTACCCCAGAGACGCTCACAGACTAAATTAAGATACTTGAATCATTCAGTTTATTAAATCAGTTAGAAACACATAAAGAAGAAAGAGAAATGGGAGGTTAACACATCAAGACTAAAATGCAAACAGGGCAGAAGGACCACACAGACTAAAGTTTCTTTTAATCCATGTTTATATGATCTGCCTTCTCTGCTGCATTAGAATTCCTTATTGATCTTGGGGTAATGAGGACCAGAGTGGAATTATAAGGACCAGAGTTAAAGGTAAGCAAGAAGGCTCATCAAATGGAAAGTGTTCAGAGTTAACAATATACACAATTGCTCTAGCCAACAGACGTAGGAACAAGTAGTGTCTACAGCTGTTGTTCACCATCTAGCTTGGTGAGATGCTATCAATTTTATTTGTACTTTTGGACAGAATGTGTGTCAATCTGTGTGGTTATTATAAGGTGTCAGAAATGTTGAGCGCTTAATATGTCTAATTTATCATTATATCATAAATATTAGGTGACTTTTGGTCCTTCAATCCTTGCTGCTTTATCTATGGTCCATGTCCCATATATTAATATATGGCTTATCTGTGTTAAGTCACATAAGGACTTCTGACCATGTCTTATAAGACACTTGCTTATTCATTATTTATACCTATACATTTGGTGAGTTTCACCTATGTCTTACAAACAACTAATTTATTCATTATCTATGTTTAACATGGATTTTAAGTTTTATTCATCCTATTTTTTTCCTGTATTCCATAACAAAATGAAATAGTCCCAGTTAATGCTTTAAACACACGTTGTAATAATTACTGGAAAATGTCACTTAAATATGATTAACTATGTCTAAAGCATTACATGTATTATACTTGTAATATAACTCACTACAGGATTTTATCTGATGAATACAAATGAGATTACATTAAACAGTGATAAACTGCATTTTACTGGCTAATGCTCTTGCCTCCCTAATACAGGACCTCATCCTATCCAAATTTTCTGGCAGGTAATTTGGGCGGTTCTCAGGGTTCCTCAGGTACATTCATAAATAGTCTGCTTCATCTGAGCACTGTGCTTCTCTAGTGGATAAAATGTACTCATGTGTTTCAGGTATGAAACACACTAACTCTTTAGAAGGTGTATGAGCCACCAACACAGATACTTACATTCTATTGTCATTTAGCATTTATTTTAAGTTCTCTTCATCCATCTCTCTGAGGTTCTCAGATATGAGTCCAGTGTGGAAGCTAGGTAAAACCAGATCTCAATGATTCTGAGTGATTCTAAGCATAGTACAGTGTCTGGGTAGCCTTACTAGATCAAGCGCAATCTTGAAGCTTCCTTAAGAATCACTTTTTAAAGGTACCATCACTCTGTTCCAATGAGCATCTTGGGGTTTTACTCCACTGATTCATTAGGAATAACTCTTTAATTGTGTAAATGGCTGGCTTTGGCTGAGACATTCCACATCCACACATATATCACAAAATAAGTATTCCAAATCTTTTTAACTACCTTGGATGATAGGTAACATCACAGTTGAAAACCTAAGTTTCTACAGGGGTGAAGAAACTTGCCCAAGTGTTATAGTCCCTGCTAAGCCTGTCATGCTTCCTCTTAATTCTTATAATACTGAATGTGACTGCACATGTGCTTATATCATCTAGAAGTGACTGAGGATAGGAGATGTTGTTGCTAACATACAACCTCCTAACAATAAAGCAAGATGGCAGTAGTGGAGAAACAAATTGTTTCTGGAACCTGATGGTTAGCTCCAGGTGAGGGGGCTTGTACCATCCTGTCAGGCTGATGGTTGTAGTACAGGTTGCCATTAAGTTGGTGAGCAAAAATTGGACAGATGATCAATCTGATGTTGGTTTCAAGGAGACGCTTCCATGTCTTCTATGATCCTTGACAGCAAGGAAAAGAAAATGTTTATAAGACCTTATAAATATTACAGTTTCTATCCTTTAGCCACAGCTGTGATTCTGTTGACTGTTAGAAATTTTGTACCCAAAGACTAACAATCATTATCTGACTAACGGAAGTTTTAGAATTAACAAAAAGAACTCTAAATAGTAGCCTTCTCATAAAGACCTATCTACTTGGGCATGGCAGTTTGGAACCTAAAAAATGGTCTATTTCCTTTGAGAAAAATTTTGGACCAAGATGCAACATTTAATGAGATCCCTGGAACTCAAAGTCTATGGCATAGTTCGGAACAATCAAATTAAATATGGTTTGAGGTTTTGCAATAAAATCTCATATGATCTTACGCAAAATATGAAACTCCCTTCCCAAAGTCTAGGAAAGAACGTAAACTGATGTTACTAAAAAATAGGTTAAACCAAACCAAAGGAAACAGACAGTAGGATGGGAGGCTCTGCCAACACTTGATGGACTGGAACAGATAGTCACATACATTATCATTTTCCAAAACATCCTCTCTCCTGGAAGCCAATGTTACCACTTGGCCTTCCGAAGGCCGTGTGACCAGCCATTAATAACAAACTCAGATCAACCATATCCTATAAAGTCTTAACCCTTGAATCTCACAACAGTACCATTTAAAGATGAGTTGGCATATTTATTTGCTGAAAAAATTTGAAGATCTAAGGTAGCCTAGAGGAAATTTTTTCAAGGGACATATTTCTTTCAGAAGTTATGTTGTCTGCTTTCAGAAGGACCTGAGACTCTTATGTTTTATGTTCAATAATTCAGGGATGGCATTTACCATTTCATTGTGTGTATTGTAGCTCAAAGGTACTTCCATGATAAGAAATGAGGTTGAATGTTAACTTTCCCATATCAGAAGATGACCGTTAAAAATTTGCCTTGCATTTTAAGCCAATCACAATAATTTTTAAGAAATTCTTTTCTGCATTCAAATATACCTCAATCAATTTTTTTTAAAAGAGGCATTTTACGTAAACACGTGAAATAAAAATTGTATTAGGTACTAAAATGCTAGTTTTTCCTCTCTAGATAAACATTGCACTTGAGATTTTAATCGATGTCTTAATTTAATCCTAAAAGTAACTCTGCTATGCAACATAGAAAGTTGGAGAAATCAAGCCCCAGAGAGGCTAAGTAATGATTCCATTCAGTATAGGGGCTTGGTTTATGCAATGAATGTCTCCTTTTCCAGCAATACCCATAATATTCCCAGGGAAAATATAATCAAATTTTCTTTGAAATCAAAATATACATTTCCCAGTGAACTTCTTTTTCAATTTTTTTTATTGTGGTAAAATTCACGTAATGTAAAATTTACCATCTTAAGTAAGTCCAAAACTTATTGAACTTAAAGCAAGTCCAATAACATTAAATATGTTCACAATGTTATACAATCATCACCACCATCTATCTCCAGGAGTGTTTCATCTTGAAAAACTGTAACTCTATACCTATTAAGCAATAATTCCTCATTCTCCCCTCCCTTCAGCCCATTACCTCCACCATTCTAGTTTCTGTCTCTATGTATTTGACTATTCTAGGTGATATGGTTTGGCTCTGCATCCCCACCCAGATCTCATCTCCAATGGTAATCCCCATGTGTTGAGGGAGGAACTTGGTGAGAGTGATTGGATCATGGGTGTGGTTTTCCCCAGTCTGTTCTCATGATAGTGAGGGAGTTTCATGAGAGCCAATGAGTTTAAAGTGTGGCACTTCCTCATGCTCTCTCTCTCTCTCCTACTGCCTTGTTAAGAGGATGCTTTCTTCCCCTTCACCTTCTGTCATGATTGTAAGTTTCCTGAGACCTCCCCAGCCATGCAGAACTGTAAGTCAATTAAATCCTATTGTTTATATATTACCCAGTCTCTGGTAGTATCTTTATAGCAGTGTGAAAACAAACTAATACAGAAAATTGGCACTGGGATAGTGGTGTACTGCTATAAAGATAACCTGAAAATGTGGGGGCAACTTTGGAACTGGGTGATGGGCAGAGGTTGGAACAGTCAGGAAGGCTCAGAAGAAGATGGGAGGATGTGGGAAAGTTTGGAACTTCCTAGAGATTTGTTCAATGGTTTTGACCAAAATGTTGATGGTAATATGGACAATGAAGTCCAGGCTGAGGTGGTCTCAGATGGAGATGAGGAACTTATTGGGAACTGACATAAATGTCACTCATGCTATGCTTTAGCAAAGAGACTGGTGGCATTTTGCTCCCAGCCTAGAGATCTGTGGAACTTTGAACTTAAGGAAGAGGATTTAGGGTATCTGGTGGAAGAAATTTCTAAGCAACAAAGCATTCAAGAGGTATCCTGGCTTATTCTAAAGGCAGTCAGTTATATGCATTCACAAAGATGGTTTGAAACTGTGACTTATGTTTAAAAGGGAAGTAGAGCATAAATATTTGAAAAATTTGCATCCTGACCATGTGATAGAAAAGAAAAATGCATTTTCTGGGGAGGAATTTAAGCAGGTTCAGAAATTTGCATAAGTAATACAGAGCCAAATGTTAATAGCCAAGACAATGGGGAAAATGTCTCCAGGGCATGTCAGAAATCTTTGCCGCAGCACTTCCCATCACAGGCCCAGAGATCTAGGAGGGAAAAACGGTTCCATGGGCTGGACCCAGGGTCCTGCTGCTCTGTACAGCCTCAGGACTTGGTACCCTATGTCCCAGCTGTTCCAGCTCCAGGCATGGCTAGAAGGGGCCAATGTAAGACTCAGGGTGTTGCTTCAGAAGGTGCTAGCTCCAAGCCTTGGTGACTTCCATGTAGTATTGGGCCTGCAGATGTGCAAAAGACAAGAGTTGAGTATTGGGAACCTCTGCCTAGATTTCAGAGGATGTATGGAAATGCCTGAATGTCCATGCAGAAGTCTTCTGCAGGGGCGGAGCCTTCATGGAGAACCTCTGCTAGGGCAGTGCAAAAGGGGAATGTGGGATTGGAGCCTGCACACAGAGTCCCCACTGGGACACTGCCTAATGGAACTGTGAGAAGAGGGCCACCATCTTCTAGAACCCAGAATGGCAGCTCCATTGACAGCTTGCATCGTGCACCTGGAAAAGCCACAGGCACTCAATGCCAGCCCATGAAAGCAGCCACAGGGGCTGTAACCTGCAGTGCCACAGGGGCAGAGCACCCCAAGGCCTTGGGAACCCACCCCTTGCAACAGTGTGCCATGGGTGTGAAATATGGAGTCAAAGGAGATCATTTCGGAGCTTTAAGATTTAATGAATGTCCTGGAAACATTTACCCAATCCCTGTACCCTCATTTTATCTTGGAAGTAATTAATTTGCTTTTGACTTTACAGACTCATAGGTGGAAGGGACTTGCCTTGTCCCAGATGAGACTTTGGACTTGGACTTTTAAGTTAATGCTGAAATGAGTTAAGACTTTGAGGGACTATTGGGAAGGCATGATTGCATTTTAAGATATGAAAAGGACATAAGCTCTGGGAGGGGCTAGGAGTGGAATGACATGGTTTATTGTTCCCTACTCAAAACTCATCTCTAATTGTAATCTCTATGTGTTAAGGTTAGGATTTGGTGGAGGTACTTGGATCATGGCGGCAGTTTCCCCCACGCTGTTCTTGTGATAGTGAGGGAGTTCTCATGAGAGCTAACGATTTTAAAGTGTGGTGCTTCCTCGCTCTCCTTCTGTCTCTCCTGCCACCTTGTGAAGAAGGTGCTTGCTTCCCCTTCCCCTTCTGCCAATATTGTAAGATTCCTGAGGCCTCCCCACCCATGTAGAACTGTCAGTTAATTAAGCCTCTTTTGTTTATAAATTACCCAGTCGCAGGTAGTATCTTTATAGCAGTGTGAGAACAAACTAATATGCTACGTATCTCATAGAAATAGAATCATGTGGTTTTAGCCTTTTGTGACTGAATTATTTCACTTAGCATAATGTCCTCAAGGCTCATTTATGCTTTAGCATATGTCAGAATTTCCTCCTTTTTAAAGACAAATAATATTCCATTGTATGCACATATAACTTTTTGCTTATCCACCTATCTCTTGAGGAACACTTGGGTTATTTTCATACTTTAGCTATTGTTAATAACGTTACTATGAACAGAGTACACAAATATCTCTTCAAGAATGTGCTTTCAATTCTTTTGAGTTTATAGCCAGAATTGAAATCATTTGGCATTTAAAAACATTTTTTTTGAGAAACTGCTATGCTGTTTTCCCTAAAATCTGTACCATTTTACATTCCCACTAACAATGCACAAGGGTTGTATTTTCACCACATCAAAGACAACACCTGAACACATGTTATTTTCTGTTTCTGTATATATAAACAATATATATTATAATTATATGTTATATTATAATATATATAATCACATGTAACCATCCTTATATATGTGATTACATGTAATAATTATACATCTAATATTATTGCATATAATATAATATTCATGTAATTATGTAATATACATGTAATATTATTGCATTGTAATAATACAGTATGTATAATATACATACATAGTAGCTATCTTAGGGTGTGTAAGGTGGTATCTCATTGTAGTTTGGGTTTACATTTCTCTAATGATCAGTGATATTGAACTTCTTTTTCATGTGCTTATTTGCTATTTGTACATCTTTGAAGAAATGTTTTTGTAGGTTCTTTGCCCGTTTTTAATCAAGTTGTGTTTTTGTTGTTGAGTTGTAGGAGTCATCTATATATTCTGGAATCTAATCTTTTATCAGACATATGATTTGCAAGTATTTTCTCCCATTGCATAGGATGCTTTTTCACTCTGTTTGTAATGCATGTTGATGCATGAAAACTTTTAGTTTTTATGAAGTTAAATTTCTGTGTTTTTTTGTTTGTTGCTTGTACCTTTGGTATCATATCTGAACAATTATTGCCAAATACAATGTTGTGAAGCTTTTTTCCTGTTTCCTTTTGAGAGTTTTATGGTTTTAGCTTTAATGATTAGTCTTATCCATTTTGAGTTAATTTTCAGTTTTATGTTAGATAAGGGTTTGAATTCATTCTTTTGTAGGTGGATATCCAGTCTTCGTATTATAATTTTTTGAAAAGACTTTTCTTCCTTCATTGGTAATCTTGGCACCCTTGTCAAAATGAAATCTTATTTTCATATATGCAAGGATTACTTCTGAGCTCTCTGTTCTATTTTATTGGTTTTTGTGTCTGCTGTCTTTATGCCAGTATCACAGTATTTATTACTGCAGCTTTTGAAATTAAGTTTTGAAATCAGTAACTGTGAGTCCTCCAGATTTCTTCTTCATTTTTAAGATTGTTTGGGCTGGCCAGGTGCGGTGCCTCACAGCTGTAATCCCAGCACTTTGGGAAGCCAAAAGCAGGCGGATTGCTTGAGCCCAGGAGCTCAAGACCAGTCTGGGCAACATAGTGAGACCTCTTCTCTACAAAAAATTAGCTGGACATAGTGACACATGCCTGAAGTCTCAGCTACCTGGAAGTCTGAGGTGGGGGTTTGCTTGGGCCTAGGAGGTCAAAGCTGCAGTGAGCTGAGATTGCACCACTGCACTCCAGCCTGGGTGACAAAGTGAAATCTGTCTTAAAAACAAACAAATGAAGATTGTTTGGGCTATTAAGGGTCTTTGAGATTTCTTAATAACTTTTAGAATAAATGTTTTTATTTTTACAAAAATTTATTGTTGGGATGATTACATTTAATCTACAGATTGCATTGAGTATTACTGACATCTTAACATTATTAAAACTTCCAGTCCATGCCTGTAATCCCAGCACTTTGGGAGGCAGGTGGATCACAAGGTCAGGAGTTGGAGACCAGCCTGGCCAATAAGGTGAAACTCCATCTCTACTAAAAATACAAAAATTAGTGGGGCATGGTGGTGCATGACTGTAGTCCCAGCTACTAGGGAGGCTGAAGCAGAAGAATTGCTTGAACCTGGGAAGGTGGACATTGCAGTGAGCCGAGATCGTGCCACTGCACTCCAGCCTAGGAGACAGACTGAGACACTATCTCAAAAAAAAATAATAATAAAATAAAAAAAAAGCTTCCAGTCCATGAACATGGTGCATATTTCCATTGATTTTTCTTCTTTAAATACTTTTGGCAGTGTTTTCTAGTTTTCATTGTACAAGTTTTTGCCTCTGTCATTAAGTAAATTCATAAGCTTTTTAAAGACTATAATAAATGGAGTTGTCTCAAATTTCCTTTTCAGATTATTCTTTGTTATTACATATTACTGCAACTGATCTTTGTGTTAAATTTGTATCCTACTACTTTGCTTAATTCACTTACTAGTACTTTACTTAAGAGATTTTTTGTGTGGAATCTTCAAAGTTTCTATGTATGGAATCATATCATCTGTGAACAAATGTACTTTACTTACTTCTTTTTAATTTTGATAACATTTACTTCATTGTTTGCTTAATTGCTCTGGCTAGGACTTCTAGTATGATGTTGAATAGAAGTGGTGAAAGCAAGCATCTTTGGTTGGTTCCTGATCTTAAAGGAAAAGTTTCCAGTCTTTTACTACTAAATACGGTGTTTGCTATGGGTTTGTCATGTGTGGCTTTTATTATATTGAAGTAATTTCCTTTTATTCCTAGTTTGTTTTTATTTATTCCTAGTTTTTATGATAAATTATGCTGAATATTGTCAAATATTTTTTATCAATTGAAATAATTATGTAGTTTTTGTCCTTTATTCTGTTAATGTGGTGTGTTATATTAATTGATTTTTTTTTATATTGAACCATCCTTATATTCCCAGAATAAATTTTACTTGGGCATCATTTATATTATTTTTAAGATGTTGTTGAATTCAGTTGACTAGTATTTTGTTGAAGGTTTATGCATCAGGTTTTGTAAAAGATATTGGTATGTAGTTTTCTTTCCTAGTATCACCTTTTTCTGGTGTTGGCATTATGATAATGCTGGTCTCATAGAATGAGTAAATAAGCAGTCCCTCCTTTTCAAATTCTTATAAAACTTTAAGAAGGATTGTTCTCAGGAAATACAGATAATTCCTACAAGATTCTACAGAAGAATATCATCCCTAAGACACATAATCATCAGATTTTCCAAGGCCGAAATGAAAGAAAGAATGTTAAAGGCAACTAGAGAGGAAAGGCAGGTCACTTACAAAGGAAAAACCACAAGGCCACCTACAAGCTAAAATCCTACAAACCAAAAGAGATTGGGAGTCTATGTTCAACATTCTTTAAAAAAATGGTCAACCCAAAATTTCATATTCAGCAAACTAAGCTTTTTAAGTAAAGGAGAAATAAGATCCTTTTCAGCCAAGCAAATGCTGAAGTTTACCATCAGACCTACCTTATAAGAGTTTTTGAAAGGGGGACTAAATATAGAAATGAAAGACCACTACCAGCTAATAAAAACCCCCACATTTAAACACACAGACCAGTGTCACTACAAAGCAACCATGCAAACAAGCCAACATAATAACCAACTAACAACACAATAACAGGATCAAATCCACACATATCAATACTAACTACTAATCTTGAATGTAAATGGGCTAAATGTTCCACTTAAAAGGAACAGAGTGGCAAGCTAGATAAAAAGCAAGATCCAATGGTATGCTGTTTTCAAGAGACCCATCTCACATGTAATGACATATACAGGCTCAAAATAAAGTAAGGAAAATATACCAAGCAAGTGGAAAACAGAAAAAAGCAGGGGTTGCAATCCAATCCTAATTTCACGTAAAACAGACTTTAAACCAACAAAGATAAAAAAGACAAGGAAAAGCATTACATAATGGTAAAGGGTTAAATTCAACAAGAAGACCTAACAATCCTAAATATATATGCACCAAACACAGGAGCACCCAAATTCATAAAACAAGTTTTTAGAGACCTAAAAAGAGACATGGACTCCTGCACAATAACACTGGGAGACATCAACACTCCATTAACAGTATCAGATCATTGAGACAGAAAAGTAGCAAAGATATTCAGGACCAGAACTCAACATTGAACCAAATAGATCTGATGGAACTCTACAGAAATCTTCACACCAAAACACCAGAATATACATTTTTCTCATTACCATATGGCACATTCTCTAAAATTGACCACACAATTGGACATAAAAAAATCTTCATCAAATGCCAAATAACTGAAATCATACCAAACACACTCTTGGAGCATAGTGCAATAAAAATAGAAGTTAAGACTAAGAAAACCACTAAAAACCGTGCAAAAATTAAGCAACATGCTCCTGAATGACTTTTGGGTAAATAATGAAATTAAGGCGGACATCAAGATGTTCCTTGAAACTAATGAGAGGAAAGATACAGCATACCAGAAGCTCTGGGACACAACTAAGGCAGTGTTAACAATGAAATTCATAGCAGTACATGCCCACATCAAAAAGTTAGAAAGATCTCAAATTGGCAACCTAACATCACAGCTGAAAGAATTGGAGAAGCCAGAACAAATCAACCTCAAAACTATCAGACAACAAGAAGTAACCACAATCAGAGCTGAACTGAAGGAGATTGAGACACAAAAACCATTCAAAATACTAATGAGTCTAGGAGTTGGTTTTTTGAAAAAAATTAATAAGATAGATGGACCTCTAGCTAGACTAATGAAGAAGAAAGAGAGTCCAAATAAACACAATTAGTAAGATGAAGGCAATATTAATACTGACCTTACAGAAACTACTATGAACACTTCTATCCACACAAACTGGAAAACCTAGAAAAGATGGATAAATTCCTGAACACATACTCTGTCCCAAGACCGACCCAGAAAAAAACTGGTTTCCTGAACAGACCAATAACGAACTCTGAAATTGAATCAGTAGTAAATAGCCTACCAACCAAAAAATGTCCAGTACCTGATGGATTAACAGCCAAATTCTAACAGATGTACAAAAGAGAGATGGTACCATTCCTACAGAAACTATTCCAAAAAATCAAGAGAAGTGACTCCTCCCCAGCTCATTCTATGAGGCCATCATCATTCTGATATGAAAACCAGGGAGAGACACAACAGCAACAACAAAAAATTATAGATTGATATCCTTGATGAACATAGATGAGAAAACCCTCAATAAAATACTTGCAAACCTAAACCATCAAATTAGCACATCAAAAAGCAAATTCACCACAATCAAGTAGGCTTCATCCCTGGGATGCAAAGTTGGTTCAAAATACAGAAATAGATAAATGTGATTAATCACATAAACAGAACTAAAGACAAAACCCACATGATTATCTCAGTAGATGCAGAAAAGACTTTCAATAAAATTCAACATCAATTAATGTTAAAAACTCTCAATAAACTTGGTATTGAATGAGAATATCTCAAAATAATAAGAGTCATCTATGACAAACCCACAGCCAACTTTATACTGAATGGGCAAAATCTGGAAGCATTCCCCTTGAAATCTGGCATAAGACAAGGAGGCCCTCTCTCACCACTCCTATTCAACATAGTATTGGAAGTCCCAGCCAGAGCAGTCAGGTAAGAGAAAGAAATAAAGTGCATCCAAATAGGAAGAGAGCAAGTCAAACTATCTCTGTCTGCAGTCAACATGATTCCATATCTAGAAAACCCCAGTCTCAGTCTAAAAATTCCTTCATCTGATAAACTTCAGCAAAGTTTCAGGATACAAAATCAATGTACAAAAATCACTAACATTCCTATACACCAGTAACAGCCACGCTGAGAGCCAAATCAGAAATTAGATCCCATTCACAATTGCCACAAAAGAATAAAATACCTAGGAATACAGCAAACCAGGAAGTTGAAAGTTCTCTATATTGAGAATCACAAAACACTGCTCGAAGATATCAGAGATGACACAAACAAATAGGAAAACATCCCATGCTCATGGATAGAAAGAATCAACATCATTAAAATGGCCATAAGGCTCCAAGCAATTTACAGATTCAATTATATTCCTATCATACTACCAATGACATTCTTCACAGAACTAGAAAAAAACTATTTAAAAATTCATATGAAACCAAGAAATAGCCCAAATAGCCAAGGCAATCCTAAGCAAAAAGAGAGAAGCGGAAGGCATCACATTACCCACTTCAAGCTATATTACACGGCTATAGCAACCAAAATAATATTGTACTGGTACAAAAATAGGCACATAGACCAATGAAACAGAATACAGAGCAAGAAATAAGGCTGTACACCTATGACCACCTGATCTTTGACAAAGCTGACAAAAACGAGCAATGGGGAAAAGACTCCTTATTCAATAAATGGTGGTGAGATAACTGGCTAGCCATATGCAGAAGACTGAAGCTGGACCCCTGCCTTATACTATATACAAAAATCAACTTAAGATGGATTAAAGACTTAAATATAAAACTGAAAACTATAAAAACCCTGGAAGACAATCTAAATCATACTATACTAGACATAGGAATGAGCAAAGATTTGAAGACAAAGACAACAAAAGCAACTGCAACAAAAGCAAAAGTTGACAAACAGGATCTGATTAAACTTAAGAGCTTCTGCACAGCAAGAGAAAGACACTATCAACAGAGTAAGCAGACAAGATACAGAATGGGAGAAAATATATGCAAACTCTGCATTTGACAAGGGTGTAACATCCAGTATCTATAAGGAACCTAAATTTACAAGAGCAAACCAAACAACCACATTAAAATGTGGTGAAAGGACATGAACAGACACTTTTTTTTGTTTTTTGTTTTTTGTTTTTAAGATGGAGTTTTGCTCTTGTTGCCCAAGCTGGAGTGCCGTGGCACAATCTTGGCTCACTGCAATCTCCGCCTCCCGGGCTCAAGCGATTCTCCTGCCTCAGCCTCCCGAGTAGCTGGGACTACATGTGTGAGCCACTGCCCAACCAACAGACACTTTTTCAAAGAAGACATACATGAGGCCAGTACGCATATGAAAGAAAGCTCAGTATAACTGATCATTAGAGAAATGTATATCAAAACCACAATGAGATACCATCACACTCCAGTCAGAATGGCTATTGTTAAAAAGTCAAAAAATAACAGATACTGGTGAGGTTGTTGAGAAAAGGGAACATTTATACCCTGTTGGTGGGAGTACAAATTATTTCAACCATTGTGGAAAGCAGCACGGCAATTCCCCAGACAGCTAAAAGCAGAACTACCATTCTATCCAGCAATCCTATACCCAGCATACCCAGAGGAATATAAAACATTCTACCATAAAGACACATGTATGTGAATGTTCATTGCAGCACTATTCACAATAGCAAAGACATAAAATCAACCTAAATGCTCATCATCAGTGACAGATTGGATAGAGAAAATGTAGTTCACAACCACCATGGAATACTATGCAGCCATAAAAAACAAGACTATATCTTTTGCAGAATTATGGATAGAGCTGGAGATTCTTATCCTCAGCAGACTAACCCAGGAAGAGAAAATCAAATGCTACATATTTTCACATATAAGTGGGAACTAAATGATGAGAACTTATGAACGCAAAGAAGGGAACAATAGAAACTGGGGTCTACTTAAGGGTGGAGATTGGGAGAAGGGAGAAGAGCAGAAAAGATAACTATTGGGTACTGGGCATCATACCTAGATGATTTAATAATCTGTATAACAAACTCTCATGACATAAGTTTACCTATGTAACAACCCTTCACATGTACCCCTGAACCTAAAATAAAAGTAAAAAAAAAATAGACACTCAGTTGAGCACATTAACTGTTCACATTTGCAAACAAATCACCATGAGGAGGATTCGGTATATACAACAGATGAAAGAATTAATAATTCAAAACCCAAAAAATACAGGAATTGAAATAAAACATTGATGGATAAATTAAGTAGTAGATGAGAAGAGATAAAGAAAACTGATACATTGAAATGATGGTCAATAGATACTGTGTCTGCAATTTTTTCACATTTCTCCAGTTAGCTCTTTCTTCTGATACAATAATTAATTTATGCCTTCACCACTCTCACCAGGTTTCTTAACCATCACAGCTCTGTGCTCATTCTTTAGTTCATAGAAAATGAGATGACTACATTAAAAGCTCTTCAAAATGAAGAAAAACACATTGAAAATTAAAATGTAAATACAGCCTGAAAAAGATTTGTAATATTTATATTGAGAAATTGGCTACTTTTAATGTAAAGAAAATGGTTGGCTGGGCACGGTGGCTCACGCCTGTAATCCCAACAATTTGAGAGGCCGAGCCAAGTGGATCACCTGAGGTCAGTAGTTCGAGACCAGCCTGGCCAACAAGGTGAAACCCCGTCTCTATTAAAAATACAAAAATTAGGCAGGTGTGGTGGTACATGCCTGTAGTTCCAGCTACTCAGGAGACTGAGGCAGGAGAATTGCTTAAACCAGGGAGGCAGAGGTTGCAGTGAGCCGAAATCATGCCATTGCACTCTAGCCTGGGCAACACAGCAAGACTCCATCTCAAAAAAAGAAAAAAAAATGGTTAGAGATAAATAAGAAAAAAAATGATTTTAATTTTAAAAATAGAAAAAGAACATGATGATCCATATGACTGGCTAAGGGTTGGATGAGACCCTTTTTCATCAGTTGATCTACCCAGCTCTGAGCACAGAAGGGACTTGCTTGGCAAGTACAAAGGGAAATTGTTTTTCTCTGCTGCTGGCAGAAATGAAAATTGTCTTCCAAACAAGTTGCACCAATTTAGATACATATTATCAGAATTTTAAATTTAATTCCACTTTTAGGAACCCATCCAAAAAGTTTGGAACTGATTTTGGCTCCTAATTTTATAGGAGAAAGTCAAGATAGAACATAAAGCTGAAGACTGAAGTTGAGTAACAAGTATTTCTAGAGTTGAGGATAAATGAAATAAGACAGTCAAGAGAGACAAGAGATGTTCAGGCAGGTAGATGGAAACTAGAAAGTGCAATGCCAAGGAAATCAGAGAGAAAAGTGAAATTTCAACAGGAAGTCAACCGTTAGTATCAACTTTTATAGAGAATCAGATAACGTGATTTTCAAGCGGATGAAACTGGCTAACCCTTAGAAACTGATATTGGAATACTGTCTCAAACTTTTTTAACACTTAATATCATTTTCGGAAATTGTAAAATGCATCTGGTACTCACCAATGGTTTAAACCTTGATGAGGAATACATAAACACATTTGCTTTTGTCTTTTAAAAATCTCATTTTCAAATCAAAACCAAATGCAAGATGGATCTAAAATCTGAATCTCAGGCTCTTAGACAAGGCAATACTGCTTTGTTATTTTGCTTAGATAGCCCATCAAAATACAAAACATTCAAGAAGTCAGCTGCTGCTATAAAGGTCATTTGGAAAGCCCAGAGAAGGACCATGTGCTGCTGCTGGGAAAGGAAAATTGTCCTCTGGGCTCGTGAGCTGGTGTGTTTGTCTGCTGAGTGGCTTCAGTGGTTTTATCTGTTGCTAAAAGAGCCAGAGAAAGGGATAAAACAGGACTGTAATCTACACCACAATGAGCTGAAGGAGAACAGTAGCCAAATGAGTGTTTTGTTTGTGTGCTGCCCCCTCTGGCACATTGAATTGGTGCAGGAATTGTATGAGTTTTTAATCATCATTCAGATAGGAGTGATCCAACCTTGGCATTCATTGGGTTTTTATACAGCTTGCTAATAACCCAAAAGTGCTAGCACCTGCAACTCCCAAATAATAATTTTCAAAGCATAGCGATATCATAGCATGAAGGTTAACTACCTCCCACAATCTGACATCACATATACATTCATGGAATAGTCCCAGAGAAAATACTAGATAGAACTGATTTTTGCTTTCAGTTAGACAATCTCTCTGCAGATGGTCAGCATCCACAGATTTTGATATATGTGGGGGTCCTCGAATCAATACCCTGCAGATACCAATGGATGTCTGTACTGATTCCATTTTAGATCACAAAAATAGGCTGGAGATCTGTCATGGTTTCGAGCTTTGAAATTCAGATGGGCTCTGAGGTTCAAACACTGGACATTGAAAATTCTCTTCTCTTTTTTTCGAGTCTTTTTCTCTTGTTCCCGAAAACCTCAGGGATTAATCTAAATAATAAATTATAAGGGTATTCCATTACAAATATCAAACTGATTAGCAAAGATGACAAAAAGAACAAAACTCAATCTTTATGGAAACATGAGGAAGTAGATGTCTTTTCTTTAGTAAGTGAGAAAACTGTCCCGTATCTTTAGGAGGAAAACAGTGCAATAGGAACCAAATCTGTAATTCTCTATTGAGTTAACATTGATGTTGGTAGGAATTTACCCTAAGGATCTAATAAGGCAAGTGTATAAATCGCTAAGTATAAGATGTACTATAAGCTTTAAAACAACCTACATGTTTAACAGTAATGGAATTGTATTCCATTGTTTAGGTGTTGTTGATTTTATGTCCTTTAAAATGTTGTGGGAGCATATTTGACATAGAAACATGTTGTGTTCTTTTTCTTACTGACAGTTGAATATGAAAAAAATTTAAGACCTCAGAAAAATTGAATGAATTGCACAGAACACACGCATGTAACTATACCTAGATTCTTTAATTAAACTCTTACTATACTTGCTTTATCACAGATCTATCTGTCTATCTCTGTCCATCCATCAATCCATCTTTTTTGTAATGCATTTCAATATAACCTGCAGATATCACTTTACTTCCATCTAAATAGTTTGTGTATGATTAACTGATATCACTATTTTTTATACTTTTCTAGGTAAAATTCACATAAATGAAATGCACAAATCCTAAGCGAATCATTAAATGAATTTTGACAAATGCATACACCTGTATAATGCAAACCCCTGTCAAGATATAGAATGTTACAATCACCTAGAAAGTTTCATTGCCTCTTTCTCACTTTCTGCCTTGTCCTGCCACAGCAAACACTCTTCCAATTTTTCCATCATAGATAAGCTTCACCTGCTCTAGAACTGCGTACCAGTGGACTCATGCAATGTGTACTCAACATGTAAAGCTTTTTTCACTCAGCATTATTTTTTGAGATTCATCCGTATTGTTTGTATATAGGTGGCTCATTCCTTTGTACTGCTAAATCCTACTCCAGTGTATAAATGTACCACTGTTTATCCAGTCTCCTGTTGAGGGACACCTGGGCTGGGAAACGTGTAATGTGCAACGTGTAATGTTTCCTTAAATGATCAATATCACAACAGGGAATCCCCTGGGTGGTAGATTTTGGAGACCAACTTTTCTACTTACATGCTTTCTAGGTCTTCTGCAATTAGCTTTCAATAATTAACAAATAATTTACCCTTTTAAATTACTAGACTGCATGTGGTATACTGTAAGGAGCTGATAACAGTCAACATTGAGCTATAAGCCAAGTCTCCTTCCCTGAAATCATTGGGAAGAACAAAAATGTAATGCTTGGCTGGAAGAGCCACCACAGATGACCGTCTCCCCACAGAAGCCTGTAAAATCACCAAAGTGCTGTCTGTGGAAAAACATCTTGTGAAAAACTCTTTTCTAAACAAAGACTCAGACTGGAGTCCTGTGCCTGGATTAGAAAGCCACCTCGTAAAATCTCCCAACGTTATTTTTTCTCTTTATTACAAAGATGGTAAATTGACCTTTTCTTGTTTCCTAGGGAGAACAGGATGAAAAAAGAAATAAAGTATTTTACTAAAGGTGATTGAGAATAAATAATGAAGAGGGGAAGCAGGAAATCTAAGCTTCTATGAAAGGGCAAAAAAAAAAAAAAAACTAATGCCAACTAAATGCATTACCTCATCTCATTAAAGCCATGTGAGATGCAGAGGGTACGTTTTGGTTTCACTGACAGAGTGGAAGTAGTCAAGTGATGTGACTTGGCAAAAATCATGAAAAGTGGTAGCTTATTATTTGTGAACCATAAGTCTTGTGCCTTTATTCATAAAGCAAAATTCTTGTGCCTTTATTTGTAAACCAAAACTCTCCCTGATTTATCTGAAGACCCTCAACTGTGTAATTAAATTTACATTTTTTTAAAGTTATATCTTAATTTGAGGCATTGTGACTTTTGTTTGTCATTGAATCCAAAAGGCAAAACAGGGGTCATTTGCAATGAACAACTACCTTGGTGGTGTTCAGGTGGATTCCCAGAAGCTCAAACCTTCCTGAGGGACCCACATAGCAGAGATCCCAGTTGTCGGAAAATGGGGCTGGAGGCTGAGGAGCCAGTTCTGATTTTTCTCCCTGTCCTCTCCTACTCAGAAGGAGAATGATTCAAGAGCACAGGATTACTGATGGGGAACCTAGACTTTCTCACTTTTGATTTGAAAGTCAAGCCATTGGGTGAAGCTTAGTTAGGACCACAGTGAGGACCCTTGGACACTGTGGTTCCATGGCGCCCCAGGCCTCCTTCTGCACTTATCCCTTTTTATACAAAATGAGCCAGGATGAGGTCTTTGGCCAATCTGCTGTGTGAGGGCCTCAGAGAACAGGCCTGAGCCACAGGAAGACCAAGGGATCCTGCAGTTGCCTGGGCTACTCTTCCAAGAAGGCCTGAGAGAAGGATTACTTGGCAGAATAGTAGGCAGAGCCCTGGATGTGGAATCAGAAGATGACTTTCAACCCCAGGGATTAGGGCTTACCTCTTGAAGGCTCAGTTTTCCAATATAGGTTGACAGTATACCAAAGAAAATACTTTACTGTGTTAAAGAACTTGCTACAGATCCCAGTTTTAATATCCTCAGTTAGAACAATTTACTCAGATTTTTCTTAAGCACTCATTTACTTAACACTTTGTGTTAGGCATCAATGATCATATAAAGACAAATAATTTAATGATTGAAAACTTAGACTTTAGAGTCCAACTATCTCAGTCTGACTTCCAGCTCCACTTCTGGTAAGTGGAGAGAGATTGGAAAGTTATTCAACCTGTCTCTGCTTAGTTTTCTCATCTGTTAAATAAGAATGACTAAAGTTCCTTTCTCAGGGTTATTGTGAATATTACATGAGTTGATATTTGTAAATGACTTACTACAGCTCCTGGCCAGTGAAAGTGCTATCTAGTTTGCTATTATTAACGTTATTAACCATGATACCTACTTTGAAGACAGGAATGATTATAGAGATGAGAATAACAATATATTCAGCTGTTTTCTGATAAAGTTATTGGTACAAAGGATACAGTAGTCAACTTGTGTATGAACCAGAAAGTTAATAATAACTTACTTGAAATTAGAAGTAATCAATCAACCAAGAATATCTATGGATCACTGCCTCCCTCCCCACCGGAAAAATGTAAAGAAGCTGTTAATCTGTCCAGGCATTTCAGGTCTGGGCTGATGCAGTGTCCTGTTCTGGAATAGGATCCACCAGGGCCCCAAAGCTCCTAAGTAAATCCCTTCAACTCCAGCTACCACCATAAGTAGCATGGGTGAAGTGGGGAGCAATCCCAGGGAGAGAGCTGTGGGCCCCTTGTGGTGGCCCCCTTGGGGGTCAACTACTCAGCCCCGGCCAGCTGTCCGTGTAGTCCTCTCTCTTTTCAGAAGCACAGTAATCTATGCTGGCCTTTCTTGTTGGACCTTCCCTTTCTTTTCACAGATTCATTTCTCCAGAGGGAGAGATTAGGAAGAATAAAAAAATTGCACAACTCTTTCCCTTTCCGCCTTTGCTAAAATTATCCTGATGCACTGGCCACAAAATACCAGTAACTCAAGAAGAGGAGTCTGGCAGGAGTGTGTTGGGACAGAAGATAAACACGAGGACCAGTTGGAGAAGGCAGGGCAAAATCAAGAAGGCAAACCAGAGTCAGAGACCAGCTGTCAGCACCGCACTGTCTAACAGGTGGCAAGGGTATGGATACCTGAAAGTTAAGCCAAAAAAGAGAAAAAGCAGAGGTAATTATTTCTAGGGTAATTTTTTTTAAAGTCATATTTTTAAAAAAATATAATCAGACTGCATTCACAATTATCCTATGGGATTTCTTAAAGATACAATTTGCTAGGTTTGACACAGTATATATATATATATTCAGTAACAAAAATATTTTATATATCTATAAATATACATTTACATAAATAAACATACTTTACTATTGAGTTTTATGAAGAAAGTTATAGACTCCCAAAAAATCATTAAAAACATACAATACTAGTCTTTCAAGGGAGAGGAAATTCTTAGTTTTTTCTCCCTAGATGAAGTTAACCATTATGGACAGACAGTCCATAGAGAGAAGCCCATAGAAGCACCATGAGGTTGAGTTAAGCAGCAGGGTGAGGTGGTGGGGGGTCTGGAAGCAGGATGACAGACCCCATGTGGCATCAGGATGGAGTGCCATCTCTCTCTTGACCCAGGTGGCTACCCAGAGCTCATTCTCCTTAGTCCTCACTTGAAGGTGCAGAAGCTTTCCGTTACAAACTCCATTGCCTTTCTCAATGTCAAGGCCCCAACATTTTTTAAGAAAGTCTTATGGGTGTCTTGGGCCATTGAAGAGAAGGAAGTTCTGATTGAGGACACCTGCGATTGGACTGTCTTAGCAGACAGTTCTTCCTGCTAAATGATCAACAAGTGATAGATGAGTGTTCATTTTTGCATGATAGCCAGGAGAACAATCAAAGTCCTCCTAAAGAGCTGTCTTAAAGGTAGTGGGCCCTGCAATTATTGGCTCGCTTGGAATGGACTGCCATGTCTCTGGCAGAGGCTGGGCCATCTTCCAACTCCTTTGCATCTGGTCCCTTCAGGTGTGGTCCCCTTGCATGGGGGCCCACTGACTTCCTCCCAGGTCATGTGCCCTCCCCATCCCAGGCCTAGCTTCCCTTATGGGGAGATGGTGGTGGGGTTTTTCATTGAATTCCCTCGTAGGATAATATTAATGTCATAAACTCTATCCTCGATTCCATCAGGAGCTAGTATTTTTTATGCTTAAAGTCTGTGTTGGCAATGTTATTTTAAGAACTTACTAATTTCTTTGCCATTTGTCGGGCTGACTGGCTGGCTGACACCTGTGCTGGATCTTCATTTCTGTCCCCAGGTTCTTGTTCACATTCTCCCCATAGAATCCCACATATATCAGAACATGTACTGTCTTTGGCCGTTTTTACACAGCTTACCCTGCATGTTGAGATCTAGAGATCCTCAAGCAAGAACCTGAGAAAAATAACTTTCCATTCCAAGTTCAGGCACAGCCTCCAGAGTAGATAACTCCTGGGGAGAGACAACTATGTTACGTTGAATCAAATCTTGTATGTTTGAAATACAACTTCTTTAGAATTGGAAGAAGACACTTTCAAATATTGAATTTCCTTCCATTAGGATAGCATCATCTACATTAGCCCTGGGACCAGGGCTTCATCCTAACATACCTAAGCATTCTGGTCTCTACCTCCATGATGCTAATAAAGTCATGTCTTTTGTTTTCCATTATTTCTGACCCATATTAAAGGAATTAAGACAGTCAGATTCCCAAGAACCACTGCCCATGACCCTCCAAGATTTCAGTGGATTCAATATTTTAGGGTTTAGAGAATTTAAGAAGTGGAGGGTGAGATGAAGGAGAGAACAAAGAGAAAACATATCACTGCTCCCAAGCCATAGTCTCTCTCTTTCCCCTCATCCTCCCGTTTATCAGCCTGATTTTCCTCAATAATTCTCTTCGTGTGGATGATTAGGAGTTTTACCAGTTCCTTCTTTATGACTGTGTGGAAAGCAAGTTCTAATTAACATAAGGAGGGGGACTGGCCCCTGCTCAAGCCTCAAGAGACCAAACCAGGACTTCTTCAGTTCCTCAGATTTTAGGGCCTATGGGAGCTCTTCAAAGTCCAGCTTCATTACGTCATCTTTCACGTTTGGAGAATGTTTTTGAAGGAGTTGATCCCCGTAGGTGATTCTGGTGGAGACTGATGTGGTGGGGAGAGTTCTCCTCAGCTCCTTGCTCTAACTGCCCTGGGTGTGGCTGGAGGTCTCAGGAAGGTCTTGAGTCAGGAAGAGTCCTGAAGACCAAATTTTATTTTGTCCACTCCAAGGGCTGCTTTGAAATAGAGTGGTCATGATCTGCTAAATCATTTGGGAAACACTTTCTGAAATTTTAGCTTGGGATTAAATGGTAGGGGGAGACCCAGATCTCTGGTGAATTGAATGGAAATACACTTTTCCAAGAGAAGTGGGAAAACTTCTTTAGCACGTAACTGAGGACTGACATAAACGTCCTAAATCTCTTCCACAGACTAATGGATGCTCCTCTGGCTAAAAGACTCCAAAATGCTAAATTCCTGGGCATGGCAGGACAAAGGCTGGTCATCTCCCATTTGCCTCCACCTCCCTTCTTGATAAATGACTGCTGGCTGCAGACTGGCTTCAACTGGTCTCCAGAGGATGCACAGTTCCTGGACTTTTCCCTACATTTCACCTTTTACCATGTAGGACCTATTTATAATGCATTAAAATGTTAAATCTCCATCCCCAAAAGAACATGGGTCATTTGTCACCATATGTCTCAGACACATAATATGCATATGTTTGGTGCTTTTCATGAATATTCATAATATGTTCCTATATCCTGTTGAATATGTATGTTCTGCCTCCCAATTTAGCATTAATACCCACTTCTTTCTCTCATTTGAATCATGGCTTTACATTCTAGGTTGGAGGCTTGCTTTCCACCTGCAGGATATAACCCCCTTAGAAATAAAGTTATCCTTTGCATTTGCTGGCATTGTGACTCTTTTTTAGTTACATACATACCTCATTTCATTGTTGACCCAATCTGAGTGTGGCATAAAACATCCTCTTTTTAGACCTGTGATGCTAATTTAAGACATTGATTTTACGTTCATTTATTCAGTTAACAGAAGAGCCTAAATTCAAGTGAGGGCACCGCTTTCAATGCAATAAGACAGTCCTTGCAGTCCCCCTTCTAAAACAACTAATTTGAATACATTGCCTAAGCAAACCTTTTAAAGTTTCATATGTTGTAAATTAGGAAAGCAGTGGAACATAACGCCATAAAAGCATTCCCAGAACTTGAGAATGAAAAATCATCTTATAAAGAAAGAAGCAGAGTCCTAAAATGAGAACCTGAGACTAAAGTCATAGATTCACCAACTTCATAGCTGCCAAAACTCTAGAACCCATTCTGACTTTTATTTTTTCCTCTTTAAGTGATGAAATATTTCAAACACATAGAAAAGAGTAGAGAAGAATGAACATTCTTCACATGAAGTGTTGCCCTATTTTAGTAAAAATCTTTCAACCTGAATTTTAGAGCCCTGTATACCCCTCACTGATTCTTTCTTTCTTCCTCCTCAGAGTTAACATCCTTCTCAGCTTACTGCTCATCATTTTCTGACAGTTTTTGTTTGCTTGTTTGTTTGTTTGTTTGAGACGGAATCTCACTGTGTTGCCAGACTGGAGTGCAGTGGCGGGATCTCAGCTCACTGCAACCTCCACCTCCCAGGTTCAAGTGATTCTCCTGCCTCAGCCTCCCGAGTAGCTGGGACTCCAGGCGCCTGCCACCACACCCAGCTAATTTTTGTATTTTTGGTAGAGATGGGGTTTCACCATCTTGGCCAAGATGGTCTCAATCTCTTGACCTCAACATTTTAAATATAAATGGAGAAGCCCATGAAAAAGCCAGAAGAAACAGAACAGAAGAAAGATTAAGGAACGTGGTGTTGTCACAGTGCATCATTGAAGTGTTGAAATGGTTAACAGTGTCAACTTTTAACCATGCTGTTTTAAGAAGTATTGTGAGAATGCTCAGTTTTCATGTAGGAAGGAATGAAGGGAATCGAAGAATTTATTCTACCACAAGACAGAAAAGCATTCAATCTTTTTCTCTGCCCACAGCCCCTAAAGCACACAATTAAGTTCTTTCACTTAGAAAAACTTATGTGACAGTGCCCAGAATAAAAGAATTTCAGACTTTATAAATCAACTACACATGAATAGTCTCTGTGAAATAGTTCAGAGTACAGTTTCTTCTTATCTGTTAATATTTCCACCTATAAGAATATCACTTCAAAAAACATTGCTTATCAAAACTAAACCCTGTACAAACCCTTAGCCACTATGTTTTGTTGCCTTCTCCAAAAGAAACTTGAGAGTTGAGGTTTGGAGCCAGTTGGAATTCCATCATCAGCACTTCACTGGGCAACATTGGACATGTTATTTAACCACTATGAGCTTCAGCTTCCTCTCTCTTAAGTGGAAATAATAGGTTTGTTTTGAGGATAAGTCAGTTAATACATGTAGTAAGTGCTTAACGAGTTGCAGTAATGTTAAGACTCTCATAGATATTTTAAAATGCCATTGCTTTTTCTTTTGGTACCTCTTCCTCTCAACATCTGAATCCAACTCTTTTATGTTTGCAACCTATGGCTTTGGTTTACATGTACTTATTTGTAACTGAGTATTCATATAAACAGTGTGATGTCTCCTTGATAAAATTGGGCTCCTGCCCTCCTCAGAATTTTTTTTTTTTTTTTACTCCCAGCACTTGTATGGCATCTCACTCTTAGTATGTGACACAATAATAGACTGAAGAACAAAATCATGATAATCTTGGCAGAAGAAGAAAATGTATATGATGAAATTCAACACTCATGATTTAAGAAAAACACATACTCTTAGAAAACTAGGTTTAAACAGACCCTCAATAATCTGAAAAAGAATATCTACAAAAAACACAAAACAACAGAACTTCAGCAAATGTCATACTTAGTGAAAACACAGAATTATTCCCCTCGAAATTGGGAACAAGGCACAGATGTTATCTTTTTTATGCAGCATTTTGCTCAAGTTCATAGTTAAATAGTCAATATAATAAGACAACAAAAAAGACATGAATGGTATAAAGTTCAGAAATAAAGAAGCAAAAGTAAACTTCTAGTATATGCAGTCAATATGATTTTAAGTAAAAATTAAAATAATTCACAGATAAACCGTAAGAATTAGAAAGTGTGTTCTGCAGGATTGCTGTATACAAAATTATTTAAAGATCAGTTCATTTCTCTATATTGAAAAATGTTAAAAAATAAAATGTAACAAATGCTTTTATAATAACATCACAACATCATATGCCTAGGAATAAATCTAACCGAAGTTGTGTTAGGCCTCTATACAGAAAGCCACAAACATTAAGAGAAATTAAAGAAAACTTAAACCTACATTGTGTGTTATAAAATATGAATGGATTATAACACTCTATCTTGTATCAATTCTTGAAATGATGAGATTAAAACTCTTACAGGCTTAAATCTTTTGTGTTTTGGCAAGCTGATTCTAAAGTGTATAAGGAAATTCAGATGAATTAAGATAGCCAAGACCTTCTTTAAGAAGAAATAAAGATGAAAAGACTGATATAGCATATACCAAAACTTATCATAAAGCTACAGCAGTTAAGATAGTGTGGTATTGTCACATGAATAGGCAAATATATAAATGTATATTAGAAACAGACCAGAGAAACCAGAAATCATCTGCTGCTATGAGAACAGCTGATACTGCAAAATACAGCTTCTCAGATCTGGCTGGACTCCACCTTGCACTGGAGTATTCTGATTAATTAGGGGTTCTGGGGACCAGGAGCAGCTGTGTTGGGATATGCTACACCTATTTCTGCTCAGTGTGACTGCCTTGCTCCCATTACATTTTAGTGTCTTTGTCTAGAAAATGTATATATAGCCCATTCGATGTATAGCCCATTTGAAGTTACTTCATAAATGTTATTGGTGTAATGACCTCATCGCTTTGTCTACAATTGGGGATGAATTCCAAGATTCTCTAGAAGAGAAGGGGAACCAGAGGATGTCAGGTTTAGACACAATAGTGCATGACAGGAGGCTGCTGGGTGTTTGGGGTCAATTTTTGTGAGCAAGTCATATCAGTAGAATTTGTCTACTCAACCCCTAAATTCAACTGGTAGGACTTTGGGGATAAATAAAGAAGGACAATTGCTACAAGGAATAGATAGATACCCCTAGCTCCCAATATTGGTAGCGAAATGTTATGAGCATAAACCACCCAAGCTTGAAAGGATGATTAAAATCTCCAAAGGAAGTTGAAACAGCAAAGAGAGGAAAGACTGGGGTTCAAGTTTCAAAAGCGGAAGTCTCATCTCTGGGAGCTTGAGATGATAACATTAGGGAGGAAGGAAGATCTGAGTCTCTCAAGTACCTGGTGAACTGGCATTTGTGACTTTTCTATTAGAGAGTAATAAATGCTGGAATTGTGGATGCAGGAAGATGTGAGTGGAACTTTCATTTCCCCTAACCCAACTCTCTGTCTAGAAGGGGCTAGACATTCAGAGGCTAACTACCAGACAAAACGGAGGTTTTAATGCCTGTGTTACTTCTTTTAGTTCAATAACCTTGTTTATACATGGAAGTTAATCTTTTTATTCTTCCCAACAACTCTTTTGCCTTTTGAAAAAGAGCTGGACGAAGCTCTCAACTAGTTTCTATAAAAGTGTTTTGAACTGTATGACATTTAAAAAATTTGTGTTCAGATGATAAAGTCTCAAATAGTTTCCTATTTGGAAAAGATACAAAGTAGAACATTAAGGATACTTACTGAAGACCTGGATCATTTAGTAGTAAAGTACAAATATTTTTTATAATAATTTTTAAAAGGGAAACATTTTATTGCTGGATAAGGATGGAGGAAAAACAATAGAAATACACCAAAAATAGATTTTAAAAAGTTTTTCATTAAATGAAAAGTATGAAAATGGTTTCAGATATAGCTGAATCCAGATACTCTCACAATATGACCAGAAAATGATCTGTATTGATGAATCTCATCTCTGAATTTCTTTTCACTATTTTCATTCTGTGAAAGACCCTTACTGCCTGGTGATAAAAACGAACCTGAACAACTTAAGTCTTCATTCTCCCACCTTCGCAACTCCAGTCAAAAGAGTGCATTCCTGAGTCATGTAGATAAAAAAAACATGAAGGAGGATTTTCCCAAAGTACTGCTGTGCTGATAAACATATTTTTCTACTGCAAAATAGTTATTCACTAAATGGAGCTGCTACAAACACCTCTCTTAGAAAGTATTTGCCATGCCTGTAAACTTCATCAGTCTTGCCAGTATACCTTCTTTATTCTTGGAAGATACTTTGGTTGTCTTCACTCCTGACATTCACCTCCTTTTTAGATCTTCACAATTTCAGGTGGGTAGAGGTCACTGAAACCCGTGGTTTATCATGCTTTTTTCCAGGGATTTTTTTTGTGGTTTTAAAACCAGTGCTATTTTTCAAGTTGCTCTTTTCCTATTTAATAAAGTATTTAATTTATGTGAATTTTAAAGATGTGGCCCACAATTCTTTGGCCCACAGTTTTGGCCAAATCTGTCCTCAAAAGTATGCTTGGTGAGATACTTTAATTCCAAAAGTAACCTTCCCCACCACTAAGTCATTCAATAGCCATTTACTGAGTGCTTGCTAATTACTGTAACTGTTTAGGCACAGAGTCTATTCATTAACAAATTAGGATCTCTGTCCACAAGATCCCAGAGTAATGAATCTATTTTCCCAACTTCAGATCTATTCCTTCCTTCCCTAATGGAACCTTAGACTTACCTCTAACAAATTTAAATTTTGTCCCCAAAAGTTTGATATTTCATGCTAACCAAAGTTATATTTTAAGGCAAGTATCAATAAGTGGGGTCTGATACAAATGGCACCATTCATAGCAAACAGAAACAAGACACCTGCCAGCTTTGAATCATGTTTTGGTAAATTGAACATGTACCCAAACTCTCATCCCTATGTAATATTTCTGCAACTTAATTAACATAGTAAGTATTAGAAACTCCTTAAAGCTAGCTTACATATCAGAAACCGAAGTGGTCTTACCAGGCTCTGTGGTAATTCTATAGTCTTCAAACAAGCTATAACAAAAGACATAGATAGATAGATAGATAGATAGATAGATAGATAGATAGATAGATAGACAGATAGACAGACAGATAGAAGTTTTCTTCTTCTTCTTCTTCTGCTTTCCTTGTTTTTCAGGAAGAAGCAAAAAACAACCTAATGAATTGGAGACAATTGGTGGTGGTTTATAATAATTTAGCCCAAAGATAAGTTGGAGTTTGTAGAAAATAGCATGGAATTCTCTCTCTTTGTTCCTGCCTAGGCTCATGGTGGCTGCCAATGTTTTCAGTTCTCTTCAGAGCAAGAAGACCTGCAGACAACTAGAAGAATGCAAGTCACAGCATCTAAAACATACAGTTGTTATAGTAAATACAAACACAGTCAAAGACTATTGCAAATTGGCATTTCTGAAAATAGACACATCCTTGTGCCATGCTTGGCAGGGGGCATATGGGCGACAATCCAGGCTGGCCACTAAGTGAGAAACCAACTGTCTTTGGTCTTGTTTCAGGGACCAGATTTCCTTTGAGGACTCTGGATAAGCTCTTGGTCTTGCCTGTCTGGCTGACCTGGAAACCTACATCATACATCAAAGGAACTGGTAGGTGATGAGATAGGGTTCAGACTTTTCATCCTCTAGATAGGATCTCTCCACTTCATTCCAGAAAACAGGCAAAGAACTCACCCTCTTTGCAAAACTGAGAGAAGGTTTTCCAAGGGAATACAAAATCCAAGTACAGCTTAGATTCAGAAAGTCACTGCACCAAAGAGTCCATGAACCTCTCTTGCTGCAGAATCAAGGGAAACAGTTCTTGGCCAACCAAGGTCACATTTGCTAAGCAAAATGGCCTGCCTTCCTTTCACCTTCTTGTATTTGCAGCTCTGAGTTCAAGAGCAAGCTGATGCAAGCTGATGACACCAGTCTAGAGGCATAGAGGGGCATTCCTATTCATTGTGGGCATCTAAAACAGTAGATATCAGAATGGAAAACTATTAAATTCAGAGATTCCACCCACATGTCTGTTATATGAAAAGCACTTTTAATGACAAAACGCTGGGAAGGATTTGATGAATGAAACCAACCAACTCACTAATGCATTTTTAAATCCCTCTTTCATTCACATTCACTTGTAGAGTGAATACATTTGATAAATTCAAGCAGAGGCACCCCGGGATTTCTTAGAATAATTCATAAACAAGTGGTTTTGCTATTACATCACTATTCCTGATGGCCCCCAGTCTAAGCCTTTCTTTTTATATTATAACTCATTTTTATTTATTCTTTTTATTATGTGACTTACCTTTTCAGCCTTTTCCTCCAAATAAAACAAACTTTAGCTTATGGCTTTGGCATCTATTTAAACACAAGTTCTCCTTCATGTATTAATCAGTATGATTACTCTTTTCTGCTAAGATGTGAACTTTAGTATCCTATCAGCTGGGTATAGAAAAGAATAATCAAAGGCAGGGCCCAAAATAACCCCAACCAAGTTCACCAATTTGCAGACTGCCAACTAAATCTGGCCTGCAAATATTTTCTTTGGCTGGCCCAGTTATTTTTGTTTTGTTTTGTTTTGTCTTGGTTTTGTAATTGAATTTCAATGACTTCTGGCAGAAGATACTTTCTCAAATTTCATAGGCCCACCACTCTCTATTGCCTTATACCCCACCCTGGTTCACATATTTATGTAACCTTCATGAAACTTATAGGCATTTGGGTTTGTGATGCCTATTCTATACAGTAAGGAGTGGTAGCATGTATCCATATTTCATTCCCAATCTCATGAGTAAAGCTGTCACCTCTCACTTTAATAAGGTTGTTTTTTGTTTACATTTGTATTTTTTGAGGTGCTCATTATCAGATTAAAAAAATGTATTTCTAAAGTACTATGAGTTGCTATGAATGGGTGTTGAACTTTACCGTACTTTTCTTGCATACATTGAGAAGATTATATAATTTTTTTCTTGTTAATTGCAAAATTGCACTGCTTGATTGTCAAATGTTAAACCAACATCATATGCTCAGAATAAGTCCTTCTTGCACGTGATATATTATCCTTTTTATATACAGCTGGACTGCATTTGCAAGTGTCTTGTTTAGAATTTTTACCTAAGTTGAAGAAAGAGCCCCATCTTTAATTTTCTTTTTTAGAAAAGGGAATGTCCTTGTTGGGTTGTGGGAATCAAGGAAATGCTTAGCTCTTAAGTAAGTTAGAAGGCGTTTCCTCTTTTTTATTTTCTGGAAGACCTTGAGTAAAACTGATGTTATTTCTCAGTGTGTGAAGGGTTTAAATTTCAAATTCAGTTTCGTTAATAGATATAGAGGTATTTATAATTTCTTTTACTTCATGTGGCAATAGTAATTGGTTTTCCAGAAATTTGACCCTTTTGAAAAATAAATTTTAAAATTAATTGGCATAGTGTTCTAAATAATATCCTCTCATCTTCTTGATGAGTGCATGATTAGTAATGGTTTTCCTTTCTAATATTGGTAATTTAGAGTTTTTCTCCTTATTTTCACCACTCTTGCTAGCGGTTTATTGATTTTATTTATCTTTTCTCAGAACCAACTTTTGTCTTTATCTTCTCTACTATATATTTTTAAATTTAATTAATTTTAATCCCTAATTACTCAGATACAACTGTACCATAAGACATAATTAAGCATCCAGATGTTTGCAGGTGCATGTAGAGTCATTATAAATGTGATAGTACAAATTCCGCCAAAACAGGCATGTTGTGTAGGTAGCCCAAATATCCTGAGCAGCATTGCTATCAGTGATGTAATTTTCTGTTTTGGTGAACAGCTTGTGAAAGTTGTCAGAATAGAATGAAGTCACTAATACTAAGAAAACCCGACTGGGTGCGATGGCTGACGCCTATAATCCCAGCACTTTGGGAGGCTGAGGCAGGTGGGTCACCTAAGGTCAGAAGTTGGAAGACCATCCTGGCCAACATGGAGAACCCCTGTCTCTACTAAAAATACAAAAATTAGCCAGGCACGGTGGCACGTGCCTGTAGTCCCAGCTACTGGGGTGGCTGAGGCAGGAGAGTTGCTTGAACCCAGGAGGCAGAGGTTGCAGAGGGCAGAGGTTGCAATGAGTGGAGATCGCGCCACTGCACTTCAGCCTGGGTGACAGACTGAGACTCTGTCTCAAAGGAAAAAAAAAAAAAGAAAACCCTGACAAATAGAGCCAGGGAAAGGCATGAAGAGAGGCTTCTCACACTTGTGTGCCTGATAACAAAAAAGACTCTAGAAAAACCACAAAATTGAATAAAGGCCATTTGCAATCTTATACAAAAAATATTTATGCAAGTACATCTGCGCAGCAACTGCCTGTCTAAACTTGGACTGGCGTCACCCTTCTTATTGCTCTTTCTAGGCAAAGATAATTATTTTAAAACAATTATGCAATCCTCCTCATTTTTTCCTTTAAAAACTTTTGTCTTTCTTTACCTCCCTGAATATGCACATATTTTGCATATTCCTATTGCAATGTCCTATTCCTATATAAACATCTTTTCTTTTAGAAACTTCTCTTTGTTATTTAGGCTGTCAAGTTTACGGAATCATTCCAATCAAGCCAAACACAGTCTTCTCTCAATTTACAGTTATTGTTGGAAGACTCAATGTATGCTCAAACTATACTACAATATTTTGTGTTTATTTATAAAAGAAGTTGGGCTCTAGGCTCAGAAAATATAAGTAGAATTTACTAATCTATGTAAATATCTAGTGAGATAACTTGGAAGTTGTGCAGTCTGTAGCATAATTATTTGATTGCAAGATGCATTATATCCCTGACCTCTCTCACTGAATCTCAGTAGCATTTCCTAGTCATTGTGACCAAAGGAAAAAAGCTTCCTAAAATTTTGCAACGTCCCTGGGTGGCTCTACCATCTCTATTGAGGTATAACATCTGTGATAAGGAGAATTTATGTGCAGATTACCCTCATTTTTCCATTGTCAAAAGCTGATATTTCTTTAACTCCTCTATATCCACTATCCTTTGGCATCCACTACTTGGCTCCACTTTGGCTTTTGTGCTAGAACATGTTGTGACTTCCCAAGGACTGCCATAGCAGCAGCTTCCTCCAGGATATATTCCATTCCGACTAGGTAACAGGGCTTGATTGATGCTGCTGCAGGAAAGCCAGTATAAAGTCTCTTTCCAACCTGCATTTCGGTCCCTCAAAGACCCTCGGCGTATGCTTCCACTGCACTTCTTTTTGGGCCTTCCTAGATTGACTTCCAGTATACCTCAGGCCCTTTCATTGCAGCAGATGGTCCCCTCCCTGGAGACCCTGCTCAATTTACAGAGCCAATATTGGCATCAGGGCCGAGTGGAGAATCAACAGGGTCTTGATTGGGTTTGATACTTCATTTGGTACTCATATTTTAAATACTCATATTTTAATATGAGTACTCATATTTTAAGAACATTACCATGGACTGTCTGTCAATTTCAACTTCCTTCACCCATGCTCTAACCTGGTTACTACTTGTGCCTCTTTTGGTCCTTAACTACCTCCTTTCTCAGGCCAATGTGGTACTGTGTACCAATTACAAAGCTGACATTCTCTAGGCTAGTAGCAAATTCTAGGATGATGATAACCCACCAAATTACAGGGACTACAGTTTCCAGTACCATAGCTAGCTGGGATTTACCCCACTCTGGGTCCCTGCCACTAATGAATTCAACATGTGCTTGATACTAGTTGATTCTCTGACACCCCCAGCTCAAGGACTTATGGCACCGCTTGTATTGGGATGGTTTCCCTCTTGCATGACCACCTACCCAGATCATACAACAACACTCTTCCCACCTTTTCCTTGACGTGAGTTGCTGCTTTTCTACCAAGCTAGACATGAGGTCATCATTATTAGCAATTTGACCAGTGGCTCTCTGCTGCAAGGGCTATCCAGGTACTCACCTGACCTCATGAAATTCTTCCCTGGGGGAATACACAGCTATTTCCCATTGACCCAGAGATTCTCATAGCCAAGCAAACCATATCACCAGTTGCTCACCAATACATTGCCAAAACCAGAGTTAAAAGAAAGTCTGATCTTTGCAGGAGTATCGATTTGTTTTGTTTTTGTTTTTTCTTTAATTATGCTTTTCTCATTCCACTTTCTTTTTGCTATGACCCAGCAGCAATGATCAGAGGGATCTACATAAACCAATTTCAACGTAAGTAACAAATGGCCGATAAATTATTGGTCTTTCCCTAAATGCAAGCCTGGCTCATAAGACAAGACAGACCTGGGTAAAGCATTTTTCTGTAAGGGATTCCAGTTACCTAGGCAGCTATTCCGACACCAGATCCTCGATTTCACTTACATTGGTATCACCTTTTGTCTTGTGTGTCTCTGCATTTCTCTTAACTGTCTTAATCTTTCTGTATCCTAAGAAAAATACCAAGTTCTGGGATTCAGGTCTTAATCTACCTCCCCCCTTGCCAGGGTTGGCGCTATTCATCTTCTATCAAGTGCAGACATCCAGGCCATGTGTACAGATGCCACATGTGAGTGGCCTGTTGAGAAGATTGGCTTTATTCCAATTTTGGCCACTCCTCTTGTGTGTAGACTGCTCCTAAATTAGTTGCTTGAGGTAGGCAGTACCAACAATGCATTATGAAATGAGAACATGTCGAATGGACTCTGGGGAATATCAGTGTGTGTAAGCTACATAGACACTGACTAAAACTTTTCTTTGTAAATGTTTTCCTTATAGTTAGTCACTAAAAATTACAGAGCTTTGGTCACCAAAAATGTATTTCTTATGCATAATCATTGACCAGAAATGTAACCTGATTCTGAATTTGAAACAGGGCATTTTATTCTGGTTTTCTTCATGGGAAGTGGCTGAATTTGGTAGAGTAGAAATAGAAAGTTAGGAGTTTATGAAGAAGAACGGAAGATGCATAATGCACAAAGTACCCATTGTAATGTTCAATACATCAAATTTTATATTTAAAATTTAAAAGTCTAAAGAATATTACAACACTGGCTTTTAGAAGAACTAAGCTGTACCTGAGTTAAACTTCTGGCTGCTCACAAGCTTTCTAAAATATCTAGGAGGGGTTTTGAGATGTCTGACTTGAAGCATCTGGTACTTGCCTTCTTCATAAAGAGGAACCAAAATAGCAGGTAGATAACTACACTTCAAATACATCATCTAGAAGAGAACATTAGAATTCAACAAAGTGACACAAAACATCAAAAGCATGGAAGGAGAGGGGAAGCAAGGCAGCCTGCTTGGTGGGGATGGGCGGGGAGTCTGAAGAGGCTCTCCAAAGTGAGGAAGGGGTAAGTGAGAGACCTCTAATGATTTACATTCCCAGCATGAACTCCTAAAATCCTAGCCCTGAAAGAGTCCCTCAACCATCACGAACCGTGAGATTAATGTGGGTAGCTTCTTGGAGACCACACAATTGCATTGATCCAGACAGGGAGCTCACACTGTGTCCTACACAACTCTGAGTCCTAAGCAGCTACAACAAGGCAGTCCCTGAATCTCCATATCCCTGAAGCCCCATTGAAATTCTCTGCTTGCAGCTACTGCTGTGGCTGGCTTCTGGTGCCAGGGCTGAAGCATGAGCCATTGACAGTGACACTTATGCCCCGAGCAATGGAATTACCATGCATTTTCACATGACCCAGGGACAGATTCCCTTGCCCACAGCTGCCTGCACCAAAGGGCAAGTCACTGGCAGCCATACTACTTCCCCTGGGAGCAAAGCCACCACACATTCATAAGCACCCCGAGGACAGGCTGCCTAATGTACAGCGAACACTTGGGGCCAAAGAACACACTCCCCACCTGCATATAGCTGCTGCCACTGAAAGAAATCCCACACTCCCCAGTAGCAGGATCACAGCACAGCCACTGCTGCCCCCAGTCTCACATTCCACCAAGTGTCTGGTGATCACCCCACCTGCCTACCACAGCCAAAGCCTCACGTACCACTGGGAGGCCTGAGGACACGTCAGCCAGCCCAGCCCTAACCACCACTATTGGCACCTGAGCACTCCTCCCAGGAGCCTGCGGTTGGCCCTGCCTGAACGGCCACTACCACCGCAGTTGGCTCCCACCTGCTCCTGCCACCTGCAAGCTTGGGTACTGGTCCACCCAGCTGATCACAGCCACCATCACACCCTGCATAGATCACTTTCGGAGACAAGATTATCCCACATTGTTATTGCCATCGCCCATGCTGCACTCACTGTCAAGGGACCTGAGGTTCCACCTACCTACCTAGCCTACCATTGCCACTACTTATACCTTAACAAGCTGCCTGGAGACCCAAGAATCAGCCTGCCTAGACCTGCCAACATTATTGCCAGCGTATGCCACCTTGGAACCCAAAAAAAGTTCTGCTCAGTGCACTGCTGCCACGCCTTGAACTCAAGAACTGTTCTTCCCAACTTGTTGCAGCCACTGCCAACACCAAAGTGGACAGTTTTGGTTCCAATGGGTTGCTCCACCATTGCTACTGACATAATTCACATCACACCAGCTGCTGAGAGGCTTGAGAACCTGGCCACACTTGGCCCACTGCTGCCACTACCCGCGTCTGAGAAAGTTACCTAGAGCCCAAGAATCAGCCTGTTTAAACCCAATAACACTTGTGCCAGTGTAAACCACACTGGAGCCCAAGGACGAACATGCTCAGTCTGCCATTGCCACTGAGTCCGGAATTGGTGGGTTCTTGGTCTCACTGACTTCAAGAATGAAGCCGCAGACCCTTGCGGTCAGTGTTACAGTTCTTAAAGATGGTGTGTCTGGAGTTTGTTCCTTCAGATGGTCACATGGGTCCGGAGTTTCTTCCTTCTGGTGGGTTCATAGTCTTCCTGACTTCAAGAGTGAAACTGCAGACCTTCACGGTGAGTGTTATAGCTCATAAAGGCGGTGCTGATCCAAAGAGTGAGCTGCAGCAAGATTTACCGTGAAGAGGGAAAGAACAAAGCTTCCACAGGATGGTAGGAGACCTGAGCAGGTTGCCGCTCAGCTGTGGCAGCCTGCATTTATTCCCTTATCTGACCCCACCCACATCCTGCTGATTGGTCCATTTTACAGAGAGTTTATTGGCCCATTTTACAGAGAGCTGATTGGTCCATTTTGACAGGGTGCTGATTGGTGCATTTACAATCCTTGAACTAGACACAAAGTGCTGATTGGTGCATTTACAAACCTTTAGCTAGACATAAAAGTTCTCCAAGTCCCCAGCTGACTCAGGAGCCCAGCTGGCTTTGCCTAGTGGATCCCACGCCTAGTGGATCCAGTGCCAGGGCTGCAGGTGGAGCTGCCCACCAGTCCTGCTCTGCCAGCCTGCCCTCCTCAGCCCTTAGCTGGGGGGGAGGAAGGGGGGTGGAGGGGGATGGGCGTGGGTGGAGTCGGGGGAAGGGGGGTTGGCCGGGGGAACAGGGGGATGGGGGAGGGGGATGGGAGTGGGGGATGGGAGTGGGGATGGGGAGGTTGGGCGGGGGGGGGTGATGGGGAGTTAGGCAGGAGGATTGGGGATGGGGGGATGGTGAGGGATCAGGCAGGCGGGCTGCAGGTCCAGAGCCCTGCCCCATGGGGAGGCAACTGAGTCCAGGCGAGAATTGGAGCAGGGCGTGGGCAGGCCGGCAGTGCTGGGGGACCCGGGCACCCTCCTCACCTGCTGGCCAGGGTGCTAAGCCCCTTACTGCCCAGGGCCAGCAGCACCAGCCAACTGCTCCAAGTGCGGGGCCTGCCGACTCTGTGCCCACTGGGAACTGGCGCTGGCCCACCAGTGTCGTGCACAGCCCCAGTTCCCGCCTGTGCCTCTTCCTGCACACCTACCTGCAAGTAGAGGGAGCTGGCTCCAGCCTCAGTTAGCCCAGAGAGGGGCTCCCACAGTGCAGCAGCTGGTTGAAGGGCTCCTCAAGCATGGCCAGAGTGGACGCCAAGGTCTAGGAGGCACGGAGAGTGAGCGAGGGCTGCTAGCATATTGTCCCCTCTCACCACCACTGGGGCCTGAAAACTGGCCCACCTGGAATCCTGGTCTCCAGAACAACTTTACCACAGCCTCTATTGCAACAACACCCAGTGCCACTGAGGAAATCACAAATACTGCTGATGCTATTCACAGATAAATAAATGATTCAGAATGATTTGGCACCCAGAATCAAAGTCAAAGTGCCCTGCACAATTAACACCATAGATACACCTTCCGGAAAATGTCCTGTGCTACAAAAGCAAATTTTTTAAAAATGGAAGAAGTCCTTATTACATCAGATGCACAGATATAAATATTAGGACAAAAGGAACATGAAAAAATCTAAGCAATATGACACCCTTAAAGGAACACAATAATTCTCCAGCAACAGAGTCCAATGAAAAATAAATTTATGAAATCCTCAAAAGAGAATTCAAAATAATATTAAAGAAACTTGGTGAGATACAAAAGAACACATAAGCAATACAAATAAATCAGAAAAACAATACAGGATATGAATGAAAAATTTGCCAAAAAGATAGATACCATAAAAAGAAACCAAACAAAAATTCTGAAAAAAAAATTCATTGAATGAAATAAAAGTACATTCAAAGCTTCAACCAAAGGCTAGATCAAGCAGAAGAAAACATTTTAGACCATGAAGACATGTCTTTTGAAATAATCCAGTCAGACAAAAATTTGAAACAAAGAATGAAAAAGAATGAGGAAAACATGTGTGACATATAGGTCACCATAAAGCAACCAAATACTCAAAATTTAGGTGTCCCAAAAGATGGATTTAAAATAAAAAGAATACGAAAACTATGTAATAAAATAATAGCTGAAAAATTCCCAAGTCTATCAAGAAATTTAGACATCCAGATAAAGGAAGCTCGGAGAGCTCTCTCCATGGCACATTATAGTCAAACTGTCAAAAGTCACAGACAAAGAGAAAATTCTAAAAGTAAGAGAAAACCATCTACTTATGTATAAGGAAACCCTCATCAGACTAACAGAGGATTTTTCAGCAGGAATCTTATGGGCCAGGAGAGAATGGAATGATATATTCAAAGTGCTGGAAGAGAAACATCTAAGGATACTATACCCAGCAAAGTTATCCTTCATAAATGAAGGAGAAATAAAGTCTTTCCTAGACAAGTAAAAGCTGAAGGAATTCATCATCACTAGACTGGTCCTACAAAAAATGCCTGAGGGAGTTCTACACCTGGAAGAAAAAGAATGATATCTACCATCATGAAAATACACAAAAATATAAAACCACAGGTAGAGCAAATTTGTGTTTAAGGCAAAGAAATGCAGAGAAAGGACTCAAATGTTACCACTACAGAAAATCACCAAACTACAATGATAAACAATATAAGAGAAAGAAAGGAACAAATGATATATGAAACAATCCTAAATCAATTGATAAAATATCAGAAATAAGTCTTCATGTATCAATAATAGTGTTGAATGTAAACAGATTAAACTTTCCAATTAAACGGTACAGACTGACAGAATGGGTTTTTTTTTTTTTTAAACGCATATGACTATATGCTATGTATGAGAAACTTAATTGTAAAGACACATATAGACTAAAAGTAAAGAGATGAAAAAAAGATATTCCATGCAAATGGAAACCAAAAGCGAGCAGAAATAGCTATATTTAGGTAAACTGAACTTTAAGTCAAAAACAGTAAAAATAGACAAAGAAGGTCATTAGATAATGATAAAAAGATCAATTCAGCAACAAGATATAACAATTCTTAAACATGCATGTACCCAACACCAGAGTACCCAGTGTTAGATCTAGCATTAGATCTAAAGGAAGAGTTTATATCTAATATAAGAATAGTTATAGACTTCAACATACCATTGTCAGTATTAGACCATCTAGACAGAAAATTAACAACAATAAAAAAATCATTTTACTTAAAAGGTACTTTGAACCAAATGTACCTAAAAGACTTTTACAGAATATTTCATCCAACAATTACAGAATACACATTCTTCTCATCAGCCCATGGAACATTCTCCAGGATAGACCATATGTTAGGACAATGTCAATAAATTTCTAAAAATCAAAATCACATTAAGTATCCCTTCAGATAACAATGAAATGCAACTAGAAATCAGTAACAAGAGGAACATTGGAAACTTTACAAATACATGGAAATTTCACAACGTGCTTCTAAATGACCATTGGGTCAAAGAAGCAATTAAGGAGAAAATAAAAATTTTTTTGAAACTAATGAAAATCAAACCACGACATACCAAAACCTATGAGATCCAAAAATGCAATGTTAAAAGGAATGTTTATAGCAATAAAGGCCTACATCAAAAAAGCAGAAAAATGTCAACTAAACAATGTTATAATTCACCTTAAGGAACTAGAAAAACAAGAACAAACCAAACCCAAAATTAATAGAGAAAAGGAATAAATATCAGTGCAGAACTAAATAACATAGAAACTAAAAGAAATACAAAGGATCAACATGACAAAAAAGTTTTTTTGAAAGGTAAATAAAATCAATAAATGGCTCTCCAGATTATCCACAAAAAAGAGAGAAGACCCATATAAATGAAATCAGAAATGAAAAAGGAGATATTACAACTGATACCACAAAAATACAAAACATCTTCAGCTTTGGGAGGCCGAGGCAGGCGGATCACGAGGTCAGGAGATCAAGACCATCTTAGCTAACACGGTGAAACCCCATCTCTACTAAAAATGTGAAAAATTAGTCAGGCATGGTGGCAGGTGCCTGTAGTCCCGGCTACTCGGGAGGCTGAGGCAGTAGAATGGCGTGAACCCGGGAGGCGGAGCTTGCAGTGAGCCAAGATGGAGCCACTGTACTCCAGCCTGGGCCATAGAGTGAGACTCCATCTCAAAAAAAAAAAAAAAAAACTTCAGAAACTATTATGAACAACCACACACTAACAAACTGAAAAGCCTAGAGAATATAGACAAATTCCTGAACACATAAAACTACAAAAATTGAATCAGCAAAAATTTTAAAAACTTGAACAGACTAATAGTGAGTAATGAGATTGAATCAGTAATAAAAAGTCTCCCAACAAAGAAAAGTCTGGGACTAGATGGCTTCACTGCCAAATTCTATGAAACTTATAAAGAACTAACACAAATTCACCTCAAACTATCCCAAGAAATTGAAGAGATGAGAATTCTCTCTAACTCATTCTATGAGGTCAACATTACCCTAATACCAGAATCAAATGAGGACACAACAAAAATACAAAACCACTATCTCTGATGAACATAGATGGAAAAATCACTAACAAAATATTGGCAAACTAAACCCAACAGCACATTAAAAAGATAATACACCATGACCAAGTGGAATTTATTTCAGGGATGCAAAAATGATTCAATATATGCAAATCAATAAACAAGATATATCACATCAACAGAATGAAAGACAAAAACCATATGATCATCTCAATAGATGCAGAAAAAGCATTTGATAACATTTAGCATACCTTTATGATTAAAAAAAAAAAAAACCTCACCAAAGTAGGCACAGAAGGAATGTACCTCAATATAATAAAGTCCGAATAGGACAAATCCACAGCTAGCATCATATCGAATATAAAAGCTAAAAACTTTTCCTGTAAGAACTGGAATAAGAAAAGGATGCCCACTTTTACTACACCTATTTAGCATAATATTGGAGGTCCTAGCCAGAGCAGTCAGTCAAGAGGAAGACATAAAGACATCCAACTTGGAAAAAGGAAGTCAAATTGTCCCTCTTTGCAGATGATATTGTTTTATATATAGAAGAATCTAAAGACTTCACCAAAAAAGTATTAGATCTGATAAATTCAGTAAAATTGCAGGGTACAAAATAAACATACAAAAATCATTAGGGTTTCTACATACAAATAATAAACTAGCTGAGAAAGAAATCAAGAAGACAATTCCATCTATAATAGCTAAAAAAATTTCTAAGAACAAGTTTACCCAAGGAAGTGAAAGACCTCTACAAGGAAAACCACAAAACATGGATGAAAGAAATTGAAGAGGATACAAACGGAAGGACATGCCTGTTCATGGATTAGAAGAATGAATATCATTAAACTAGCCATGTTGCCCCAAGCAATACAGATTCAAAGCAACCTTTATCAAAATATGAATGTCATTTTTCATCGAAATAGAAAAAAAATCCTCAAATTCGTACAGATCTAAGAAAAACCTTAATAGCCAAAGCAATATCAAGAAAAAGAGACAAAGCTGGAGGCATCACACTCTCGTACTTCAAAATATATTACAAAGCTTTAGCAAGCAAAACATCATGGTATCAGTATAATAGCAAATACATAGACCAATTAAACAGAATAGAGAACCAAGAAATAAATCCATATATTTACAGCCAACTGATTTTTGATGTAGGCACCAAGAACATACATTGAAGAAAGGACACCCTTTTCAATAAATGGTGCTGGGAAAACTGAATATCCACATGAAGAAGAATTAAACCGGACCCCTATCTCTCACCATATGCAAAAATCAACTCCAGATTGATAAAATATTTAAATATAAGACCCAAAACTATAAAACTACTAGAAGAAAAGAAAGCATAGAGGAAATGCCAGGTCTAGGCAAAGATTTTATGGCTAAGTCCTCAAAAGCATAGACAACAAAAACAAAAATAGAGAAATCGGAGTATATTAAACCAAACTGCTTTTTCACATCAAAGGAAATAATCAAAAGAGACACTGTTGACTAAAAGAAATTATTTACAGACTATTCATTTGACAAGGAGCTGATATTCAGAATACATAAGGAACTAAAACAATACAATAGTAAAACATAAATAATTCATTAAAAATAGGCAAAATACGTGAATAGATGTTTCTTAAAAGAAGACATAAAAATGACCAATAAGTATATGAAAAATGCTCAACACCACTAATAATTAGGGTAATGCAAATGAAAACCACATGAGATATTCTCTTATTCAAATTAGGATGGCTATTATTTAAAAAAAATAAGAGATGCTGGTGAGGATGCGGGGAAAAGGGGACTTATACACTGTTGATGAGAATGCAAATTAGTACAGCCACTATGGGAAACAGTATAAAAATTTTTCAAAAGACTAAAAACAGAACTGCCATACAATCCAACCATGCAACTACTGGGTATTTATCCAAAGGAAAAGAAATCAGTATATCAAAGGCATACCTTCACTCCCATATTTATTGCAGTACTATTCACAATAGCAAAGATGTGGAATTAACTTCTGCCCATCAAAGGATGATTGGATAAAGAAAAGGGATGTATATATAGATATAGATAGATAGATATATAAAATGCTATTTGGTCAAAGAAAATGAAATCATGTCATGTGTAGCAACACAGATGGAACTAGAGGCCATTATATTAAGTGAAATAATCCAGGCATAGAAAGAGAAATACCGCATGTTCTTACTCATATGTGGGAACTAAAACAGTTGATCTCATGGAGGTAGATATCAGAATAATAGGTAGCTGAGGCTAACAAGGATATGTGGGTTGAGGGCAGATGAAGAGAAAGAGAGGTTGGTTAGTAGGTACAAACATACAGTTAGAAGAAATGTTCTGATGATGACAGCAGAATAGTGTGACTATAGTTAACAACAATGCATTGTATATTTCAAAATAGCTGAAAGAGAGGACTTGAAATGTCCCCAATACATAGAAACAGTAAATACTCCAGGTGATGCATGCCCAGAATACCATGACTTGGTTATTCAACATTCTATGCATGTAACAAAATATCACAGGTACCCCATAAATATGTATAAATGTCATGTATCAGTTAAAAAATTCTAGTCATATAGATTCACTCGTTCAAACACAGCCAACGTTGCAGATGCACTTGTAAGGTCACGATTCCAGATCACACATATTTCTTCTTAATGTCTTTTTATATTCCATGGCTCTTTCACCAACAGCCAGAACTGATATCTGACAAAACATTTTGCCATGTGACAGAAACCCTTTTTAAGGAGAATTGCAGACTAAAAAAAAAAAAAAAAAAAAAAAAAAGATTCCATGTCACTAACAGAAAATTCTGTCATGGATATAAGAAAGTCTGCCATGAAAAGTCAATAAAGTACTCCTGTTTTAAGGAGCATAAACTGTGGAACATTAGGAAAAACAATTTAAAACATACAAAAATTCTACTTCTAAGAATTTTGACACATATTTCCTTAGTATAAAGACATATATTCAAAAAATCAACAAAAACAAATATATGACAGAAAATTGGTTAAGAACATGCATACTCCATACAACAGAATACTATGTTATTATATTTCTTAATGTAGATCGATACTAAATGTTTTTGAAAATATTTAAAAGAGTATCAAGTGAAAATAATAAGTTATGAAGCATACCGGGCTGGTTAAAGTTTTATAAAATATATTCATATGTTTTTATATTACCTGAAGAGAGATACATCAGTATATAAAAGTGGTGATGATCTCTGAATGGTGGGGCTTTAGGCAACACTATTTGTTTATTCTCTACTACTTTTAATTTGTCTGCAATGAACTTGGATTGTTTATATAATAAATAGTGCAATAAAAAAAAGGATAATATTTCCCAGCGCCCAGTCCCTAGTCACTATGAAATGAAAGTAGGTCCATAAATAAAGTAGGTCCATAAATAACCTTGTGTCCTTTCTAACTTTTGTGTAAAGTACCAGCTCCTTTGCTTTGGAAACTCCTGTCCTACATTAAATGCCAGATGGGTTAGCAGAAAACGCTTGATGGCCTTAGCTCTTACTGTAAGTGAAACGACCTCATTTTAACATGTAGTTTGCATGAAATTTACAGTCTAGATATAGAATGATTACCTCCTCTTTTTTTTTTTAATACAATCTCACTCACATCTGACTGTGGGATTTAACCTCTTCCCAGTTCCCTCTTTTTATTAAAACATTTTCTCCTCAACATGGACAGGAATACTCATCACCACTCACTGAATTCCATGATGGAGAGTAAAAAAGGCTTTTTTCCCCTACATATTTATATCATTCAATACAGTCAGAATGGGAACATGAGCTGTTTCAGAGATAGAAAATTTTCTATGCATGTGTACTTGTTTTCAAGAGAGACCGTTTACTTATTTAATGCTTTACAGTACACTCAGAACTAATCCTAAGAGGTGGGTACATTTAACAAGTAAAATAAATAAAGCATAAGGAGATTTTTGCCCAAACCATCGAGCTAGAAAAGAGCAGATCAAAAAAGTCTTGACTGAGCTCATATTTTCTGATTCCAAAGTAAATTCTTTATACTACACAGCAATGATCAGTCAAACATATACTTCATAGAAAGCAGTCCAAAACGGCTGGTTGCAAGCGTAGCCTGAGATTATGTGCCTTAAGGTTGCTTCAATGTGTTTAATTGAATTTTAATTATTCACTGCTGATTTTAAAACAAAAGACCAGGAAGAGAAGCCATTTCCTACATATTTAGCTGACACTATGAAGTGTGGCATATTTGGTATTCTGTGTCCTTTAGAACTAGGGCAGGGCTATATTTTCTCTAATAGCATAATCTACTATACTTACCTTTGCATCCCTCTTAGTATTAGTTATCTAAATGCTAAAATATGAAAACTCATAAATACTTGGGTTTTAATAACATCTAATTATATAAATAACCACTAAATTTAACTTTTTTTTTTACCATCAAAGAAAAGTTATCTGTAATTATTGATTGTTTCAGGTTTTTCTTCAAGAGATTGAGCTGATTGTCTATAGGAGCACCAAGTAGTGGTATTTACATAAGGAGAAAGAGGTTTAATATCCAAAGATGCCTTTACTCAAAGTCAAGTGGCAGAATTTGCTGATCATAAGAAAGCAAATGTGAAAATAATCATTCTTCCACATACTGAATGTATACTGTAAGCTATATGCTTTAGGCATTATCTTTAAACTTCACTGCAATAGTGTTTGACAGGTGAGGGAAGCAAAGTACAAGGTAGAGAATACCCAACTCAACAAGCTGAGAAATGGCAGAGTCAAGATCTTAGACAATTTTTAATTGATTTCAAAGTCCCACTTTCCATGAAACAGAAGAACCCCTATAATTCCACCCAACCCCTACAATAATTCTTATACTTTTCCCAGTGCTGTCACATAATAAATATTTTACATATTTTGCTGAGCTAGCAATCAAAACAAGTGTTTATTCATTATATTCACAGGTATGGCCAATGGGAATTTCTGCAACACACAAAAATCTAAAACACATGGAATTTTTATTACTATAAACATAAATCCTGCATATTCTTTCCTGAAAGGTGTAATACAAAATATTTAAACTTGCTTATTGAGAATAAAGAAGTTTTCTGCTCAGCTTTGAATCAATTCCAAACCAGTGAAACTCTTGTGTTGCGGTTTGAAACAAAGCGCTGAAATGATACATGTCCCTTGCTAGACTGTAAACCGCAGTCCCTTCATTCAGATGACCTCAAGGCCTGACCAGAGAGTACTCAGCCGCTTCTTCCGGTTACCTTTTTATGCTGGCTTGTCCTTAATATAGCTAATGCTCCCCAGATGTATCAGCCACTGGCCCTCTTTAACCCTTGCTGGTCTCTCATGCCTCGCTGACTGCTTTTCACAGACACAGGATGAAAATGGAGAAAATAGCACATCTTTTCAGTGCCCTGGGGGCATGGCAATGGCATGTAGGAAAATCTACCAAATACACAGGTTTTTATTTTAAAGATTTTAATTTTGATAATTTCAAGAATATATAAAAAGAGAGAATCAGATAATAAACTCCCTATATGCCATTATCTAGCTTCGGCAAACCTATTTTATGCATACCCTTACCCATCCCAAATTATTTGGTAGTAAATCCAGACAACATTTTACTTTATAAATAAACATTTCAGTACATAACTCTAAAATGAAATAATTACTTTCTTTTGATGTAACCACAATACCACGATTGTACCTTAAAAAATTAATTCCTGAATATCGTCAAATATTGAGTCAGTGTTCAAATTTCCAATTATCTTTTTTTTTCTTTTTGAATAAAAGGAAGAAAAGTGCACTTGGAAGAGGGTCAAGTGAGCAACTTGAAAGACAAGTGACTCCAATTACCTTTTTAATGTTACAAATTTTTCTAGTTTCTTTGAATCAGGATCCAAATGATGCCTACATGTAATCCTTAATATGTACTTTATATACTTTTTAAGTCTCTTATCACCTATTGTTTTCCTCTTTCCATCTTTCTTTCACCCTTGGCAATTTATTTGCTGAAGAAACACAATTATTTGTCCTGCAGGAGTTTTCTGCTTGCAACCCCATAATGTAGTTTAACATGTTCTTCTGTCCTTTGTATTTTCTGTAGTTAGTAATTGCATATAGAGGACTGATGAGATTCAGGTTTGCTTTTTCTGAAAAGACTCCTTCATAGGAAGTTCTTTGTTTCTCCATCAGGAGGCATGAAATATCTGTTTTTTTTCCCCCTTTTTGATATCAGCAATAATTGATCAATTCCTACATTCCTTCATGCCTACATCCATAATTCATTTTGAGTTACAAAAAAGCGCTATGCCTACTTTATAATTTATTTTTCATTAATTTGCTGAAGTGCCACAATAAAGAAAATCTTGCTCTTGTCTACTATTTGATTACCCAGGGGTTCTACTGTCTATGAATTTTCAAAATAATGAGTTCATTCATTAATGTCTCCCAATTACTAACCAGTGCTTTTTCAGTATCACTTTGAACTCACAGGTTTAAATTTATTTGATGTATTTCAGTCTTCTGCAGTTTTTCCCTAATTGATCCTCATATTACCTCATCTTTGACAGTCTCTGTTAGTTGACTCTCAAGTCTTTGACCTAAAGCTAGTAATCTTTGATAGCTTCCTTGTCATCTGGTGTGACAAGAGTTTCCAAGATGATTTTGTATATTTCCTGTCCCCAATCCAGCCATAGCCATTTCTCTGGGGAGCTCTGGTTCCTTTGTGAAGGAAACTGGATTTCGACACCAAATTTTGAGTATTGGGGGTACTTAATACTACTGGATGTGTCAGTATTTCTAGGCCTTTTCAGTTGAACAATTACAATCTTTTAAGCAGAAAATGTCACCAATTTATATTGATATTTCAAATTAAGGACTAAAAGGTCCTACTGAAGATAGCTTTTCTTGAATGAGCTTAACTACAGTGCAAATGCTGAGGCTTATTGTGTTGATTGTACAGTCACCATGGTTGCTGCATACCGAGGACATGGTCACTTCCTTAACTACCTAGCCTGCCTGACTACCACTTATATATTATTACTGAAAACTATCTGAACTTCCTGTGGATGATATGGTTTGGCTGTGTCCCCACCCAAATCTCATCTTGAATTGTAGCTCCCATAATTCCCACATGTTGTAGGAGGGACTTGGTGGGAGATAATTGAATCTTGGGTGTGGGTATTTTTCATGCTATTCTCATGATAGTGAGGAAGTCCAACAGGATCTGATGGTTTTATAAAGGGGAGTTTCCCTGCACAAGCTCTTTTCTCTTGTCTGCTGCCATGTGAAATATGCCTTTCACCTTACACCATGATTGTGCATGGAACTGTGAGTCCATTAAACCTCTTTGTGTGTGTGTGTGTGTGTGTGTGTGTGTGTGTGTGTGTGTGTGTGAATTGCCCAGTCTCGGGTACGTCTTTATAAGCAATGTGAAAATGGACTGATACAATGGAGTATTATTTTTGTCCTTAGGGCATATATCATTAGAGATGTACAGTTACAAACTATTTTTTAAAGTTACTTGGATTAGTTATTTTCTGTGTGATTATGCCAACAACTATTTACACATTTATATTTATTTATTTTATTTTAATATTTTTAGGAATTTTTAAAGTGCACTTTTTATCATGTAAAATGTCTACATGATTTCAAAGTCAATTCTGTAAAACAAGATATATTCAATGCATCTATCTCCTATGCTTGTTCCTTCACCCTACTCACTCTGTGCCTTAGAATGAGATAGCAACATTAGGATTGGTACATATAACTATTACACACTATACTTTTTTTATTTTATTACCATTACATATTCATAGTGCTACAATTAACTATATACTAATACTCACCACCAGACCTTAAGTTGATACATTTCTAGTCATTTTAATTGTCTAAAAGTTATTCTCTAGGAGATACTTCAGGAATAACTCATTGGATGTTTATAAAAGTTTGGCTTTACACTTGAAAACCAATTTATCCAGTTATAAAATACATGGCTCCGATTTTCTTTTCTTTCTTTCTTTTTTTGATGGAGTCTTGCTCTGTCGCCCAGGCTGGAGTGCAGTGGCACCATCTCAGCTCACTGCATGTTCCACCTCCCAGGTTCACACCATTCTTCTGCCTCAGTCTCCTGAGTAGCTGGTACTAGAGGCACCCGCCACCATGCCCGGCTAATTTTTTGTGTTTTTTTTTTTTACTAGAGACGGGATTTCACTGTATCTGCCAGGATGGTCTTGATCTCCTGACCTCGTGATCTGCCCACTTTGGCCTCCCAAAGTGTTGGGATTACAGGTGTGAGCCACCACGCCTGGCCCAGGTTTTATTTTCTAGTTTTCTCTAGAAAGCATAAAGTATTGCTATTGAAAATTTTAAACAATCCAATTTTATTTGTTACAAGTGACTTAGCTATTTTGTACAAATACCAAAATGATTCATTAACTTTTTAAAAAGACTAATCATTTTATTAGAATTTTCTCAGCATTCTTAGTCTATTTTTCCAACTACATGATGTGACTTGTTAACATAGAAAAGTTTGTTTTTAATTATAGATTTTTTCATATTTCTCTAGCTTCATTACTTGGATTTTCTTTTTATTATACGTATGTTGTTTCTTCTTTTCATGTCTGCCATAAGACCAAATGTGTCAGAAGTTTCCAGAAGGCTGATATCTGAATTGTGCCCATCAGTAACCCAACTTTGAGTGAGAAAGCAAATTTTTGTGAACATGGTCCAAGTATAGATATCATTGACAATAGGATAAGTTGAGTGCATATTCTCTATGACTCAGACAACCAGCAGGCTGTTTCCTGGTAATCTTATGTCTTCTTATTTTGTTAAGTGGTCAAAATAAAAAATTACATGAAAATTGCATTTGAGATTATACAGAGTTTCCAAAGTAAAGTTTACTAAACAGTCCCAGGGGAAATTATTTATAATTCATTGCTAAGCAAAACTTTGTTTTTCTTAAATGCCATGTTTCCTTCTCTTGATGAGAGTCATCATAACTAAGCTTTCCATTTTCCCCCCTGGCTGCTAGAAATCTTAGCCAAATTGTGGCTCAGTCTTGCAATAATAAACATAATTATGCAGAGATTCTTGTTGCATGCATGTATTCTTTAACTTGGTCCTAGCTTCTACTTCAAAGGTTGTTGAAGCTTGCAGAAAAGTTGTTATACAATATTTAGCTTGAGTATGTATGTTTTGGAGGGAAAGTCTGGATATTTCACTAGATTCTGGCTCCTAAAAGGGGTCTGTGATGCAGAAAGAATGTTTTTATATTCATTATTTTACTTATGAAACAGAAGCTTCTCTTCTAGTTTAATTTTAAACCCTCAATGATTTTATCAAGATGAGTGGTTTACTTTCTGAATTTTGTTTCAACCAAATATAACTAATAATGAACTGATGAGCTTACAGTTTCAATCACTGAAAATAAAGTCGTGCTTTTATAAGTCTAGACCATGTAATACAGGGAGAAAAAACACTAAGCTCTTTTACTACAAATATTATTAAGAACCTGATAAAAATTTATCAACTGGATTCAGTTTTCTTTGGAAAGAAGGGTAGTATTACATATGATTATTCTAAATAGTATCCTCCTTAAAATGGTTGAGACATGAAGCACTTCAATAAAGTCACTTATTTCTACATAAGCTAGTTCTATAGTCTTTTTTTTTTTTCTAAATTTCTCTTCCTCCTATCATTGCATTGTGTTTCCTTGAGCATGGATACATGTCTTGCAGTCTTTTGGTGAACATTTATTGCATTGGTCATGGGCTTATTACCATATATCAGAAACTTCTGGAGAAATGCTTCCATCTCCTTAACCAAAAATTTAGGTCTACAAATATTTCCTTTGTTTCACGATGAAGACAAAAGACATTGTGAGATAGAGTGCTTAATAGAAGGGTTTTACATCAAATACATATCTGGCTCTTACAATGACTATATCTAAAATTTGTTAATTTTATCCCCAGCTACATTTTAATATGGTTGCTGGTTTAGAGACCATAATACTCTAAGACAAACTGAGATGTAGTAACAGAATATTATCTGGAACAGGGATTGATAATGTATCAAGCTTTGACCTCATTGAAGAAGCGAGTTAGACATTGGCAACTTGAAAACCCAGTGATCAAACATTAATTTATAGATGTCAATTAGAGTGTATAGGCAGTAACCTCAAATACATATGATGAATTATAACAAACACTACAATTCTGTTATCTATCTATCTACCTATCTGTCTGTCTATCTCAGAGTGGGTGGAGAAAGGCGTGCAGTACTTGTTAAATTAATGTTGACTTAACTTGGAAGGTATAAATTAAGTATCTCAACTAAATATGTAATTGAATGAATTCACTTACTTGGAATGCATTTATTTGTATTTCACCAATTATTTATCTTTAACTATTTGTAGCAACCTTTTCAGTCTTTTTCTTAAAAATTGACTTGTGATTGACAAATAAAAAATTCTATTTATTTGAGGTATATAACATGGTGTTTTGATATATCTTATGTAATGATTCTCACAATCAAGCTAACATTTCCATCACCTGACCTAATTATCATATTTTGTGGTAAGAATACTTAAGATCTATTCCCTTAGCAAATTTCAAGTATATGATACATCACTATCAACTATAGTTACCATGTTATACATTAGATCTCTAGAACTTACTCATCTTAAAACTGGAAGTTTGTACTGTTTAAACAACACTGCCCCAGTTCCCCTGCTCCCTAGCCCTGGTCAACCACCATGCTACTCTCTGTTTCTCTAAATCTGACTATTTTGGATTCCACATACATGTGATATAATGCAGTATTTGTCTTTCTGGGTATGCCTTATTTCACTTGGTGTAAAGTCCTCCAAGTTCACCCATGTTGTTGCAAATGGCAGAATTTTCTTCTTTTTTAGGGCTGAAAAATTTTCCATTGTACATATATATGTACATATATATGTATGTATGTTTCATAATTTGTCTACTCATTCATTGACGGACACTTAGATTGTTTTCTTGTCTTGGCTATTAGCATACAATAAGTTTGTAATTCCACGAGCAACAGACTGGCATTAAAAAAAGAGGTTTTTTCACTTGAGAAATAATATTAACTTCTGATTTTGAACCCATTGGAAATACAGTTGTAATTCACATTTTCCTTGGAATAACCTAAGAAGTTAGCTCTGAATAATTTCTTCCTTCCTTTCTACTTAGTGCAATTAGATTAATCTCTTTAAAATTTAGATAATTTAGATTTGACCTGACATTTCAAAGTATGTAGAAAGTGGCTGATGATTAAATGTTGAATAGTATTAATATATATAATTTTCCATGACATTAATAAAAACATCTAGGTAGAATTTCCCAAATCAGTTGCACTTTAAACAAATAGTTATACATTTTTGGTTTGTTGAGTTATTCAATTGACTAGAATGAATAGTTAACTTGTAATTTGATGGACCTGAGGTGGAGAGAAAAATATTTGAGGTTGGAATTTGTTTATGTAAATTTTTAAAATAAATTGTGGAGTCAGCTTAAATGCCTAAAGTGGACTCTGACACTGACGCTCTTTTCTTTCTTCCTGCTGATTCGATTCACAGAGCCAGTGGCACTTAAGTGGCCAGATAGTTAGGTTACAAGCTTATTAAAGTAAGCCAAGGCTCACCCATTGCTTGTGGTGAGACATGTGATTTTAATTATAGGAGAGGTCAATAAACATTGATGCTATGGTTAGATAGGAGCTCATTAGAGCTTATGGCTTGCCAGTTTACACATACACAAACGTAAGAACTCTGAAATAAAGGCTGATCTCTGTATTTCTTTCTCTATTCTACTGATAATCTTCTAGAGGGATCATACAGTTTCAAATGTAACACTATATTAAAAAAGTAAAAATACAAAGACCAAAAATGGACTAGTTTTCAGTTTACCTCTCTCACACCCATCCTCCAACTCCCACTCCTAAGTCTCACTGGGGCCATATTACTCATTTATCCTTAAGTCACATAATCCCATTTCTCTACTGCTTCATATTTTCCCTATCTGTACTCTAACCCTAGCCAAAAACAAAAGACAAAAACATCAAATCAAATAAAAGAAAACTCCATAAAGATTTTGTTTAACTTCCTTCCCACTCCTCCTCTCATCAAATGAATTCTTTAGGAATCAGGTCATGATAAATAATGCTAGTTTTCAGTAGAATCATTCTACTAATTTAACAGAAGTCAGAATAATAAAGATAGAAAATTGAACGCTGTTCACATTTTCTTGTTTTTCTGCATTTTATGCTATCATCCTAAAAAAATCCCAGATTTTTACTGTGTCATCCCTACATATGAAGCACAGCAGAGAAAATTTTTTAAATGTAACTTATTTTTCAGTAGCCTCATCTGGCTTAATTGATGTTCTTTTTCTTTTCTTTTTTTTGATTTTATTTTATTTTCAATGGACGAGTAATAATTGTATTTACGGGGTACAATGTGACATTTTGATAGGTGTTTCCATTAAGGAAGGGGGAGAAGAGCAGGCCTTTGAAGTTCAGGAAAGCTTCAAAGAAGAGTTGGATCTTGGGCTGGTGTTTGAAGAAGGCTACTACACTTTCCCTTCTCTTCACTGCAGGGAGGAAAATAAGTCTAAGTTGGCTGCCCATACTCCTTTACTTTTCACTCTTTATTGTATCAGCATCTTGTATCTGGTTTTAGGACTCCACAGAAAATTGTATTTTTAAATTACCAGAACAAATCACCTGCCCTCGATATTAATCTTCCTCGACCTAACCTTTTAAAAAATGTACCCTCTTTACCAGTTTTAGGTGTTCAGTTCAGTAGTAATAAATACGCTTATGGTCTCTTTTTTTTTTCCTTCAACTATCATCAAACCCGATTAAAAATTATATGCTTACTAAATAGAGTGTGGATAACTTTTCATCTCTATTTTCTACTTCTCCATACTTTCTCCCACTATCCAAAACTAAGCACTGCACCAAAGTTTCCAAGGCTGTGTGATACTGATCAGCTTTTTCAACACAGGAGATAAACAGGAAGTATATGCCACGTTCTATTGCCTCTGAGTAACCATGTGCACAGCCGACCATCACTGGCTGAAGGAAGGCTCTGAATCCTGCAGACAAGATGTCATGTGTGGTTAGAGGCACCATTTTACAGATCAGATGAAATTTCATTTGCTTTGGATAAGCTATGTAAAAATAAATCTGTTCTAGAGACTCCACCTGCCACATAGGGTGGTTTATACTGTTTTATGTAAAAACTATCAGTGGGAAACAAAATCGTATTACAATGGCTAAATTTCAAACAAAACAGAACACTTGCCAATATAATGCATGTTTACTCCCACATTGTTATCTGCTATTGGAGGACCTGTAAAACCACAGTACCCTTAATAGGGCGAATTCTACTGTATGTAAATTATAGCTAAGTAAAAAATGCATAACTAAGTACACTAGATTGTAGATTCAAGAAGACTTATACACACATCATCTGTTCATACTAAAATACTTTAAAGTGAGTACAGACGGTATAGCAGATATAAAGCAGTAGGTTGGTTTTGCTACTTTTCCAAAATTAAGTGGCAGCAAAACAGAAAACACATTTCTCTATTTTACCAGATGTGCTTCTGTAATTTAAAGGTATCAGTAGTGGGATCCTCTATTAGCCAAGGCTACAGGAGAAGACAGAGAGAGAGAGAGAGAGACCAGAATCTGACAGCTGAGTGGGTTTGTTCATGAGCTCATGGGTACCACATGCAATACTTGAGAAAGAGGCCTTATGGACACTACACTTGCAGGTGGGGAGCAGATAAGGCAATTGTGTCTGTATTATAACGTTTGATGTACTTGTTTCCACTATGCTTCCCTATGGTCAGAGAAGTTAATTTAGGACTCAAAATACTCAAGGCTGTGCTATAAGTGGTAACAAATACATGGAAACAAATTATTTTTCTACTGCCCACACTCATATTTCTTCAAGGGAGATTCTGAACACAAAATTACAAAGTTGAAAATAGTTCCATCATTTTCCAAAATATGGAAAAATGTTCAAAAATACATTCATATAGTGTTGAATATAAATTGTAACTAATATGATAAGCATTTATAGGAATGCATAAATAAAATGCCTTCCCAAAGATAATGTTATCACTTTGAGTAATAGCCATTTGATTGCTGCCTTTGCTTTTGACACAGTGATAGGAGCATGTTATGGTCACTGCAGTTTGATAAATGACTTTCACATCATATTTTCATTTTGTGGCTTTAGGTCAGACACCCTATTGTGACTTGGTTGGTGTGGAGGCTGGTGTTTCACTATATTTTTAGAATATTTAGTCTATTTAGAAAGTTTACATAATTTTGGTTACAGTGACTAAAGTGACTAGGATTAAAATAAGACTGGCTTTTACAAAAACAAACTCTTATAGCATTAGAAGATGGCAGTTCATGCCAGTGTGCTTTTCAAAGTCCTTCAGATTCCAGGATTCAGTGCTTGAGATTGCAAATAGGGGTGCCCAGGAAGAAGAAACAATGCTTTGTCTCCGTTATTATAGGAATGCAATGTTCCTGAGAGGCAAAATGAAAAAAAAAATTCTATTTGATCAGGGTTTTTGGTCTAGTGTAGAGATGGCAAGTGAGTTTCATTTGTTTAACCAACTCTGAAAAATTGATAGTGGCTTCCTTAAGGATTCTATGGAAAAGGACTGAGATAGAGATATACTAGAAAGATAGCTACCTATGATTGATCATTAGAGGAGAGGCAGGCTGTGTGTAACATATTTTGATATTTCTGTACTAATGAGAAGTGAGAAAGATAAACTCAAATACTCCATTTCTCGCTGATCTTTCCTGGATAGTTGATGCCATACTTCAAATCTACTGAATTATAAATTCCCTGTGGGCTGATTTTTCAAAATAAATTCTCATATTTATAATGTATAAAGATGTAAAATATACATTCACAGCTATTACCTGTATATGTGTGAATGTGTGCATATGTTACATATATGTATGAATGCATATATTGCTTGCTCTTTAAAAATAGAGAACTAATTTTAATTTTTTTAAGAATTGTGCTTGAAAAATCTGTTTGAGATGAAACCGACTTTTGCTTAACAGTTAAATTAAATACTATTTTAAGAGTATATTTTAGATGAGATTATAGTGAGAGTTGAAATCACTGGAAATTATACAGAAGGGTTCATAGATGAGCAATATATATGAGTGGTGGTCTGTAATCAGAGTCTAAAAACCAACAAGCACCTTTTCTGCCTCAACATGTACATATCTAGGTAATACAAATTTTTAGACACTTCCAGTTTTATTACAAATTGTTTCTAAAAGATTTATATTCATGTTACAAAATATGTCTGCTCATGTCTTTTTTTGTTATAGAAGTGAAAGTTTTAGTGTTTTCTTAGTCATTTATAAGATTTCTTTATATATTCTGGTTACCAATCCTTTGTAATTGTGTGAATTTCAAATATATTTTTCCAGTTTGTGGATTACTTGTTCATTGTGTTTATGGTGACTTTTGATGACAAGAAGTTCTTAATTTTAATACTGTCAAATTTTTTCATCTTTTCTTTGTGGTTTATGCTTTGTTGTGCCTTGTTTAGGAAATTCTTCCCTACTCTGATGTCAAAAAGATATTCTCTTATATATGATAAATGAATTCTCAAGACACGGTTACTAAACAATCTATCCTTCCTTCAGTGATATCTGAGGCACACTTGTGAATCAAGTTTCCATGTATGTTTAGATATTTGTCCAGTTCTCTATTCTTTTCCATTACTTATTTATAATTTTTGGCAGCAGAATTATACTGTCTCATTTCCTACAACTTTGTAAGTCTTCATATCTGATATCGGAGGACCACTCAATACCATCACCTATTTTCCAACATAGTTCATCTTCAGAAGTTTCTTGACTATTCCTGGATTTTGCACTTTCATATAAATTTTAGGATCAGCTTCTCAACTTCCATGGTAAATTCTTGTCTTGGCTTAGGTTCCCTAGGAAATGGACTCTGAGATGGGAAACCCCTCTGTGCAGGGGTTTGTATTTATGCAATCAATACCAGAGGAGTGAGACAAATGGGAGAAGAGAGAAAAATTGAATTGTGGCACAGATCCCTCAGAGGCTCAGTGGATATCATGGGGAGCTCTGGAGCTGGGAAGGTTCTTCAGAGAATACCCAAATCAGGTTAAAGGGGCCAAGTGTCTTAATCCCCATATCTATGAGTCATTGCTTGTGGACTGCTTCTGCGGAGGAAGCAACATTTGACAAGGCAGCTTCCTTCAGGCAAAGGCATTTCTTACAGAAAGAGTCAACAATAAATTCTCAGCAGTCAATGCTGAAGGCAGCTTGGAGAAAAAGTCCCTTGGTAGATGTCTTAATCAGTACAGGCTGCTATAACAAAAATACCATAGACCAAGTAGCTTAAACAACAGAAATTTATTTCTTACAGTTCTGGAGCCTGGGAAGTTCAAGGTCAAATTGTCAGCAGATCTGGTGTCTGGTGAGAGCCTGCTTCCTGGCTGGCAGGTTCTGTGTCCTTGTCGTAGCCTCACATGGCAGAGTAGAGAGAGAAAGCAAGGTATCCTCTATCTTTTTCTAAGGACACTAATCCCATTCATGAAGACTTCACCCTCAAGGCCTCTAACTACCTCCCAAACCCCATCTCCTAATACTATTGCATTAGGGAATTAGGATTTCAACATGTGAATTTTGGTAGGACATTAGCATTTGGTCAATAATATTGATATTGAATGGTACACTGCAGCATCCACTACAGTGGAGCGCCTTCAGGATTCTGGTTATTCTCTTTTCTTGGGAAATTTATAAGAGGAAGACAAGTAGAATTAACTGTAAGTCCTACCTGATTGCTCAAATAAGAAATCATTCAAGTTACTCAAGACTGTAACTCATAATTCCCCTTCTTCACTACCATGTCTAGACTCCTTCCCCTCCACTAGCGCCTCTGCTGGTCTATGTGACTACAGAAGACATGACCCAAGCCTGAGGATAAGACACTGAATATTGTGTCTGCTCAGGACATGGCACCTGAACTCTTCTATTTACTGTCAAACTGGGGGAGGAGTGGCAAGAGATGATCCATTAGATCACATAGGTGCCCAACTTAGTCTTCCTTATTAGCACTGCATAACAGCAGCCTTACCTCCCCCAATGATGGTCAGAGTGAGTATATCATTGCTTTTACTTGTTTGCTATTCTTCTCACACAAGGGGACTGCAGGGATTGAGCAGTAGGCATAACATAAAGTCCAATCAAACTCTAGCTGTTTTCCTTGTGGAAGCACTCCCTCTCCAGAAACCAGGAATTCTAGACCTAAGGTTACAGAGACATGCTGGAGGATAGCACCCCATGTTTTTAGTAATCTCTGTTTAGTTTGGTGATCTCTGAGGCACACTCCTGTGAATCAAGTTAACTCCTCAGCTTTATCTTCAAAAGGTCATTCAATTGTTCCATTAGGCTAGTATATTTTGGGTTGTGTATTTTGTGATAGAATCCACATATCTCATGGTTCCCATGAACACGCATCTACTGCTGTACCATCTATGCTATTGGTCCAAGACAATGTTGGGTAGTATTCTTAGTTCTGTCTTGTGAATCACTCTTTAAGCCTTCAGTTGTCCTGGCCAGGGTCTTGAAGGCAGGAAAGGCAAACCATACCAAAATATGTGTCAATTCTAAATGAGATAAATTGTTGCTCCTACCAAGGGTGAAAGTTGTCGTATATTAGTTTCCTGGGGCTTCAGTAACAAACTACCACAAACTGCATGGTTTAAAACAACAGAAAATAGGCTGGGTACAGTGGCTCATGCCTGTAATTCCAGCACTTTGAGAGGCCGAGGAGGGCAGATCACCTGAGGCCAGGAGTTCCAGACCAGCCGGGCCAACATGGTGAAACCCCATCTTCACTAAAAATACAAAACTTAGCTGGGCATGGTGGCGGGTGCCTGTAATCCAGGGTACTCAGGAGGCTGAGGCAGGAGAATCGCTTGAACCCGGGAGGCAGAGGTTGCAGTGAGCCAAAATTACACCATTGCACTCCAGCCTGGGTGACAAGAGTGAAACTCTGCCTCAAAAAACAAACAAGCAAAACAAAAACAAAAACAGAAAATTATTCTCTCATGATTCTGCAGGCCAGAACTCTAGAATCAAAGTGTAGACAGGGCCATGCTCTCTCTCCTAGCATCTGGTGGTTGTCAGCAATCTTTGGGCTCCTTAGTTTACACTGCGTAACTCAAATCTCTGCTTCTGTCATAACATGGCCATCTTCCCCACCCACATCCCCCACGTGCCTTTGGGGCACTTCACTGGACTCCTCCTTTCTCTGTATGTGTCCATCTCTGTGTCTCTTCTCCTCTCCTTATAAGGGTACCAGTCAGATCAAGAGTATAACCTACTTCAGTATGACCTCGCGTTAGACTACATCAATTATATCTGCAAAGACCCTATCTCCAAATGTCATTACACTCACAGATACCAAGTGTGAGGACTTCAGCATAACTTTTCAGGGACACAATTCAATCCACAATGGCCCAACATAATCAACTTGCCACCAAGTGGCTGACTACTCTCCCTGAGGGAAAAGCTGAAGTGAGGGGCTCAGGATTGGTTTCTGTTGCTGGAAGGGTGGACATCTGGCAGCAGCAGTGGCTAGATCAGCCTGGGGAGTAGAAACACTTGATGTTGGACCCATGCATAGCTTCGTCCCTGTCACCAGGGCTACTTCATTCTCGACGCCATGGCACAAGCACTGAAGTGGCCAATGACAGAGATCAGCTGAGATCAATTGTTTACGTCATACTGTTTGGCTATTTAGAAGTTCCTACATCCTTCTCAGAGGGATAGGTGTTACGTTACAGTTGAATAAATAAAAGTGAAGGTTATGCCAACTACCAAGTATATTGTTCTGATTTCAGATTCAGGGCCGACAGAAATTACCCCTGATTGGATCCATAGACTCAGTGGACACCCCATGAGCTGGATCTAGGTCAGGACCCCTTTTATTATCTGACTTCTCCGTGTCTTCATCCTAAAGCGGGGATCATTTGTCATTTCAGGTCTCTGTATATCAATGACAACCTGATCTCTGTGACCAACAGTCCTCAATATTGTTGGTTTCCCCCTTTCCCTACTGGTAAATGGCTTTACGTCATTTGAGGAAGGACTAGGGACATTACTACTGAGGGCTATGATGCTGTAGGATCCTTACTCCTAGTTACCTAGTCTCTGATTAGCCTGTTGGGTTTGGGTAAGAAAAGTGTCTATCTCTTGGACCCCTACAGAGACGACATCCTATTACATGTCACCATAGCTGCTCTTGGCTGCCAGTCTACCCTGCTAGCTGTTCCAATATCTGTGCCCACTTTGATTCTGATGATTAAATGATACCTCCTGGCTTCTGTTATTTTGGAATCATCCTCATTGCTGTCAGTGAGTTCAGTTCTCCAGTAACAATTCCAAACTTAGAGAGAAGAGTTTCTCAGTGATGCTGCTGTCTGTCTCATGAACAAATTCTTTACTGTCTAACAAATGGAGTGTCCTCAAGGCTCTCCTGTAAAATCACACGGCCTTATAGGTTTTCGAGGGTGTTTTGTTTTGCTTTTGGCTTTATGTAGTGTATCCACTTTCACATGCCCACATCTCTAAACTTTTTGATCCTTTCCTTTGCTGTTGGCAATTCTGGCATCGCTACTTTACTTGGCGGGTGCTATTGAATTTTCCAGGCATCCAAGAACTAGACTAGCAGTGTATTAACATTATTTCCGGGGGTCGTTGCTCAGCAATTAAATCATGTAATGTACAAATGTGTTTCCAAATTTTAAAAACTCTCCTTCATTCAAATTATGACTGGCTGGTTTGACTCAGCACCTTCAGATGCGCTCCGTATGTCTTCCGCCACCTCTGCCTATGCTTGTTGACCAGGCCCTGCAGCTTCGCAGTGCTCTGTAGAATATTTTTTTGGTATGAGGTTGGTGCAAAAGTAATTGCGGGTTTTGCCTTTGCCATTACTTTTAACGGCAAAACAACAATTACTTTTGCACCAGCATAATCTTTCTGGGGGATTGTTCATTGAATCGGTAGTTTAATACAGGGAAAATTGAGTTTTTATTCAGGAATAGTTTATTTCTTTCCATTTGTTTAGGTCTTCTTGATGATTTTTATCAAAATTTCATAATTTGCTTTGTTAGGGGTTTATACAAACCTTTTAATAGAATTATTCTTAGTTATTTTTATATTTTTATTTGTCACTGAAAATATCTTTTTAAAATTTTTATTTATTTATTTTTTGAAATGGAGTCTTGCTCTGTCACCCAGGCTGGAGTGCAGTGGCATGATCTTGGCTCACTGCAACCTCTGTCTCCCAGGTTCAAGCAATTCTCCTGTCTCAGCCTCCCAAGTAGCTGGGATTACAGATGCAAGCCACCACGCCTGGCTAAGTTTTGTATTTTTAGTAGAGATGGGGTTTCAGCATATTAGTCCGGCTGGTCTCTAACTCCCGACCTCAGGTGATCCACCCACTTCGGCCTCCCAAAGTGCTGGGATTAAAGACGTGAACCATGGCGCCCAGGAAAATATCTCTTTTTAAATTGTTTATAACTGCTTGTTCCTAATCCAGAAATACAACCAACTTTTCTATATTTTCATTATCAAAAAATTTTTCAAATTTTTTGTTAAATTTCTTAGTTTTTCTGTAGCTTCTTTTAAATTTTCTTCATATAAAATTATATCACTGCAAAAAATGAGAATTTTGATTCTTCTTTTTCTAATTGCTTTTATTTTTTTCTTATTTGATTGAACTATAGATCCTATAGTCAGTGGTTGAACAGAAGTGAGGGTAACAGGTATCCTTATCTTTTTCCTAATCTTAAAGGAAATGCCTTCAACATTACACTGTTAGGTTTGGTGTTTGTTCTAATTTTTTTATTTATTTGTTTTTACTTGCCTTTTATAAAATTAGTGGTTTCCTTCTACTACTAATATGCTAAAACATTTTTTAAATTATCTATATATATATTGAACTTTTAAAAATGCCTTTTCAGCATCTATTAAGATAATCATCTACCTTTCTCTCTTTAATAATGTAACACATGACATTAATTGATTTTCTATTATCAAACTAACATTGCATACCTGGGATAAACTCACCTTACTCATGATGTACTAACTTTTTATGTATTGTTACATACAGATTGTTAATATTTTATTTAATTACTAATCTTTTACATTATTGTTTAAAAGTGTAGTTGTTGTATCATTTTTATTTATGTAACAGTTGTAGTCAGGTTTGGGCCTAAAAATGCTGAACTCATAAAATGGGATAGATGTGTCCCTTTCTCTATTTTCTGGAAGAGCTTTATAAAAAAACTAAAATTATTATTTTTTCCTTGAAATTGTGGTAGAACTACTCTATAAAGTTGTCTGGGTTTGATGTTTTCTTTGTGGGAAATTTTTATTGACTTTGAATCATCTTTGCTCAAGGATAATATGTATTTCTTACTATTTTCTGAGACATTAAGGGACTGGCAGGTGAATCATAGTACTATTACTTTACCAAATTATACCAGCATCATTATCTATGAGAAAGAATATACTTACTGAAGTTCTATGAACAGTAGCTGGAAAGTACTGAATATTTTTGTTTCTATGGCAGAATTCCTGGCATCTTATTAGATATTACTTTGCAACTTACAGTCAGTAACAAAAAATAAATTAATATTATCTGTATATTTTGTATATTTGGATTTGCAAAGTAGTGACATTAGGACAGAAGATAAATTTCCTGAGTAGTAAAACCGTATTGGCATTATTGCTGATTCAGACTGATTTTCAGATTTTTAAATCATTTTTTTAATTTGTGCACGGCTTTATTTTCTTTTCACCATTCTCTGGATATGATAGCTAAAACTGGACTCTACTCCCTGGATGTGGGTAGACTATGTAAGGTCTACTGTCTCCTCACTATATTTAGGTACATATCTGTCATTCTGATTTTCCAGTCTGACATATAAAGAGCTTGGAAGTCATCACTCCTCTTCTCACAAAAAAGATAAAAACTGAACAAACTGAAAATCAACAACCCTTCTTAGAGGCATCAGATAATTGAGAGCACAGTGCAGACCGCTGCTGCAAACACTGGAGAGACTGTCAGATACTAAGAATCGTAGTTTACAGGAGCTGAAGCTGAGGAGCAGAAGCCAGAGGCTGGAGCCAGTGCTGGTAAGAGCATTTAAACTATAATTGACAAATCGCTAGAGGCTTAGTGTGGATAAACTTGAGAGTTACAAACCCTGGGGGCCCAGCTCTGGGAGGGCCCGCATATTCTTCGTTTTACCTCCAAGAGCACCACCATGTTATTTTGTGGAAGACTGGAGAAAAAAATCCCAATCTTTCTGGCAGGGGGAGTAACCATTTTTAAATACACCCAAAGCTCTCTGCTCTCCTTAATAAACGCCTGCCCTCAAGAGAGATTGTTTTGCCAGAGCCTAATCTAGGGAAAGGGAAATACCCAACTCCAGCCCCCGTTAGCCTTCCCTTCTCACCTAAGGGATGAGGAAAAGCTGAGAAGCACTTGTGAAAGTCACAGTGCAGGGCACAGCCTCACTATAAAACTAGAACTTCGTTATAAAATTACAGAATGGTTATCTTCTTCCATGCTTTACCACCACATCAATAGGACTCCTGTATAATAATGATGAAGAACTGCAGGGCTCAGAAGATATTTATGGAGTCTCTACGGAAACACAAAGACAACAAGAGAAACAAAAACCAAGAGACTGAAAAAGAATTCCAGCCTCTGACACCTACAGCTACAGCAAACATTAAACATGGCCTAGCTCTTAGATAGATCAAACTGTAATTCTCATATTGCATTGAATGTGTGTGATCACTCCAATATTGACTCAACGAGGCATTTTTTGACACTGTTATTGGGATTTGTTTTGTTTTTGTTGCTTTTTACCAGTGGTGCTAGTAAGTCACATCCTACATTTTATACATTTCATCTTACTTTTGGCTCTGCTTATTGCATATTTATGTTTGTTAATGATCAGTCACATTTTAAGGTTTCTTGGCTCTACCTTGACATTGTCTATTCCATGGACATCTGTCATTGTCCATTCCAGTTTTACGTTGTCTGAATTAGATGAACATATTAACTGTATTCGTCTTTTAGATCTGTTAAGTTCTAGGAGCTCCTCTCTAAGCTGAATCAGGCCGATTAATAGTCCTCCCACTTACTCATCTCCAGTTATTTTTGGTCATGATGATAAAAATTGCCATAAGAGAGACTTTCTCAAGCTTCCTTGTTTAAAAGCTTGCTGAAGTTCAGATATATTGGGACAGTGTAAGTAGAATATACAATTAGCAATTTCCAATATAGAAAGTGACATGAGTGTAGAGTGACAAATACATACTGATTTCAACATTTGGCAACTTCAAGTTCTCCCTAATCTGGTTGTTGTTTTCATTTTCAACAATGAGTAAGAATAAAGCCATACTGGGTCTTTGTGATAGATGAGAAAATTATAAAGAATTTTAGAAGACAGGATTCTAATAAAAATATGTCTAAAAATATTGATAAAATAACACATATAGGCTTTGGAGGAGTTATGTCTATTTTTATCAGGAGAGAATCAACATATACGTAGCTTACAGATGTTCCAGGTTTGAGAGGGGCTACCATGGTTGTTGGTATAACAGCTCTGCTGCTTCCAGCTGCCATTTAGACTTTGAGAAACTGACTTAGCCCCTGTTAATTTCCATATCTGTGAAATGTAGATAGTAATAGCTCCTACCTCAAGCATTGCTGTGATGATGCCTACTGGAATATAGCAAGTGAACAGTATATGTTACTTCTATCAATTTTCACAGAAACAGGGATGTCATGGTATGGACCATATTTCTGGAAGATATGTAAAAATTGGCGTGGATGACAGCCAAGTAGGATGGTTAAGGAAGACTATTAGTATTAGCATAAGAATACTAACACTAATACCAAAAGGTATCAGGATCTAGTTGCAGCTGGACAACAAACTTCAACAACTTGGGCTAAACTGTCTTGATTATAAAGCTTTCCAAGAGCACACAACTGAATGGAGATGAGACTTGGCATGGTAGGGTGGGCAGTGGTGAGGGTCCATAATAGGAAATTCTAAGGAAACTTCCCAGGAGGAAATGAAAAGTTGCTTCATTCTTCCCATTTTCTTACACAGCATTGCATTTCAGGATACCTCAAAATTCTATTGTGAAAAGAAATGACAACTTTTTCTAGAGACAACCCAAAGTAGATTAAAACCCCATCTCTACTAAAAATACAAAAAAATTAGCTGGGTGTGGTGGCGTTGCCTGTAGTCTCAGCTACTCAGGGGGCTGAGGCAGGAGAACTGCTTGAACCTAGGGGTGGGGAGGTTGCAGTAAGCCAAGATCATGCCACTGCACTCTGGTCTGGGCAACAGAGCAAGACCTCTCTCAAAATTAAAAAAAAAAAAAAAGAAAAGAAAGAAAAACAAAACCACCAAAAAACAAAAACAAGCAGAAACCACACACAAACACACACACACACAAACACACACAAACCAACAAAACAGAATGGCAACTCTCTAGGAAGAAAAGTTAACTATAAACTACCTAATAAGAAAAGTTGTCCAGTCAATGGTCCTAGCTATCCAAGACGCTAGGTCATCACTCAGCCAGGGTCCTTGGAGTAAACAAGTAAACATGAGATGATAGGCCCATGGGTCTATCTAACTTGTTTTAGGATCAAGAACCCAATAATGCTGCCATTTACTGCTAAATTGCCTTGGTTATTTTGTTATAACCTGCCTGTCACCCTTTAGTGGGTGTCTTAGCTAAATATGGATGCTGACACAAAGGCTAAGAGGGAGCTTGTGGGGACCCCAAAATTTTTGGAAGCATGATGCTAACGCGATGTTTTTTAAATTCCTTCAAATGCATTAGAAAAAAAGCTTGTGTAAGATCCTCTGTAGTATTAAGAGTTATATGATATTTTAAAAAAATTTTAATGCAATTTTCCATTTTTTCTTGCTTTTTATTGGTCATGAACTTTTTCCAATCCATCTACTATCTATGAGAATATTAAGATTATAATGAAATAGCACAAGAAAACAGTGCTCAGCTTTGACTTCAAAAGTAAACTCCCCAAAACTGCCTAAAAGAGCATAAAGTTTAATAAGTGATGGGTGGAGAATGCCTCAGTTGGGAGATAAAGGATGTGTTTGCCTGGAGGCTGGAGGCCTGTGAGGAATCTTCTGGACTTGGAAGAGAAGAACAGAATTAGTATTCAGAGTCTGCACAGCCTTTGCTCTGTCAGCACCAGGCAGCACTAAGGAACCTTTTGTGAGCCAAGCCAATGGTGCCTATGGGCCATCCTTGCCCTTCAGGTGAGCGCCCACTGCAGGTGTCTGCATTGCCCATTGACTGTGTAGCAGGAGAGTCCCCTGCTGCCCTAAGATGGTCAACTTGTCTAAATTACTCCAGTAAGCAACCAACCCATATGCCCAGGATACTTCCAAGCCCCCCAGATAGAGAATGCTTTTAAGATACTTAAGGAAGCAGTGGAGATATGGAAAGTTTTGGGTGGTATTGTTTAGATCTATCTCAAAAACCCTTCACCTGCCCCACCACCAGCCCCCAGAAGAGGGAGCGGTGAAGCCTTTGGCCCTGACAAAGGAATCATAATAACCATGAAAGAGCACAGACTTTCTTTTATCCCGCTGTGTCTGTTTTCCTACTATTCTGCTGTGAATTTACTCTAAAAAAAATTGCTAATGGAATTGAAGTGCGCATGAGTGGCAGAATATTTAATATCAGAGAGGACATATAACTTGGTAGAAGCACATTATTTAATATTTAAAAATACACATCATGAATCCAGGATCATCGTATTCTTAGGTTTCCAGCTTTGAGCGAACTACTCATATAAGCCTGTGTTTTCTTATTTGTGAAAGGAAAATAATGCTGTCCTCAACCTTATGAGACTTAAATGGGATGTTACACCCACACACCCATATATAGAGCCACACAGTAGACCTGGTCACATCGTGCTCATCTGTTATCAATATGCTCATCTGAATTTGTTGAGCACATATTATCTTCAGCTGCTGTGAATTGCCTGTAATGGAGATAAAATTCTAAGATATCAACAAGCAGAGGGATGCCTTAGTGTTCCTGGATCCCCAGTATTCACATGTCTGAGGGCTGCTTTCCCTCGTAGGAGGAGTGCACTAAGGAGAAGGTGCCAATGGACTACTGATTTCGTATCCATTCTGTGCTATTTTAAGAGTGTGCACAAGATATTCTATGGCCCTGGAAATCTATTTGGAACTCCAGCCAATAACTATGTCACCTTGGTCTCAAGTTTTGAGTGAGTTGGGAAATGAGAGATTTTGTACAAAATGTTTCATTTTATGAAGATTTGCTTTTGAATATGTTATTCTATGTGTAATAGGTACATAGTAAATCAGAAGGTAGAAATGCAAATACCCTGTTTTGTCCTTGAGAATCTTACAATACAGAGGGAGAAACTTATTCGGTACTTTCTAAACATTCAAAACAATCATAAGGCAAGGAGATTTAGTTTTTTTCAGTGTTCGGTTCTTCTGGACACACATCCTAAATCAAAACTGTCATTTTTAAAAAGACAAAACTTACAAATATCCTTTCCTGAGTACATTTTCAATGAGGTTGCAATAAAAGGTAAAAAAAAAAAAAAATGTATACAGAAGAGCAGACTATCCAGGGCAGAAGAAACAGATCTCAGGCCTCTACCTATAACTTCTTCATCACATGGTCAGTAAAAACCACAGCTTTGAGGGAAGAGGCAAAGAGGAAGAACGCTCTAATTTTGCCAGAGCTAAAACCATAAAAGTGTCTTCTTCTGAGGAAAAAGAGAGAGAGAGAGTAGAGAGGAGACAGAGAGAGAGAGAGAGAGAGAGAGAGAGAGAGAAAGGAAGGAAGGAAGGGGGAAAGGCTGGCATTCTTTTACTTGCTAATTTGTAAGTGCAATTAAGGTTAAAGTCATACTTCCCTTCACAAGAAAACATGACCCAAAGCTGAATGAGCAAGAAAGCTTTGTTTGTAAAGAACTTTTCAAGATGCTGTTTTTCTCCTGGAAAATGTGGTTTATCTAATTGATGGCTGAGGAAAACCATCTTTTTAAACTTCCCACTCAGTGACTCACTCTGGGGTGTGTCTGCCTTGTAGCATCCTGTGAGATCCAGTAATCTAAATTGGCATGACCCAGGCAGCCCCAACCTCATGCGTCAAGCCGAGCTACCGGCGCTGGGAAACCAGAGAGAGCCCGGTTTTCTAAACAGAGTGGTTAACAAAATTGCATGTTATGAAATGGGGTTTCATCCTTTAAAGGATCATTACCTATTTTTAAAAAGAACCTGTCGAATAATTCCTATCACCCCCAGCTGTCTACAGTTGCCAGGTAATTATCCCAACGGAAGGGCAAGTATTATTTCCTTAGGGTTTCTTCATGTTTACCTTGAAGAGAATTTCCATGCTGCCAACAGTTGCATTGAATGGAGGCGAAATGGAGAATTTGGACATGTTCTTCTCCAAACTTAACTTGAGACGCCGACAAAGCATTATGAATTCTGAACCAGACAGCCAATGGGACATCAAAATCTGGGGAAATAAATGCAAAACTAGTCTGAAAGTCTTAGCTATTATACAGTCTTGCCCAGTACAGCAACTGATCCATTTTTGACAGCTAAAAATTTTTAATCACCAGAGTGTTGTAACTGATGTGTATGAAAGTACAATGTGCATGGTGGACCTTAGAAAAGAACAAAATAAGGGCATTAAGTCTTCCAAAAGAAGAGATGTGTGTGCATAGATGGCTTAGGGGAGTTATCGGTGGAGGGTGTCCAGGTTCTTGGCTTTTTGAAGAAAGAATTGGACAAAACACACAAACAAAGTAAGGAAATAATAAAGCAACAAAAGCAGAGATTTATTGTAAATGAAACCATACTCCACAGGGTGGTAGCAGGCCCGAGCAAGTGACTCAAGAGCCCAGTTAAATAATTTTCTGGTGTTTAAATACCCTCTAGAGGATTCCCATTGGTTACTTGGTGTATGCCGTATGTAAATGAAGAGGATGAAGTAAGGTTACAAAGTTATTTACTTAGTGTACACCCAATGCAAATGAAGAAGATGAAGTGAGATGTGCAAATGAAGAAGATGAAGTGAGGTTACAATGTTATTAGTTGGTGTACACCCTATGCAATGAAGAGGATGTTTGCTGCCATAGCTGAAGTAGAGTTACAAAGTTATTTACCTGGGCTTAGAAAGTTTAATTTAATTCCATTTAATTAGTTCTTGGAAGACATTAGGTTCACCGCCTCCAGACCCTATTTCCTGTCTCAGGGGTTTCTGGAGGAGAACAGAGAAGATAAGGGGTTAGAAATAATGTTAAGGCATTTTTTTCTGAAAAAAAGTAGTCTACCTTCTTTATTATCTTTATTATCTGGGTATATCATATGAGAATGTGGCAAGCTAGTACTTTGGATTCTTTGAAATTTATCTAGCTAAACTTCCAGGGTTAATTATTTGGAATAAGATGTAGAGGCTGCCAAGTGAGACAACAAAATGTAAGTGTTACGTTGGACTGGAGAGCCTTTGCTCCAATTCTCAGGGATTAATGAATGAGGTAAGGAAGGGTCTTGGAGAGAATAAATTCAACACCAGATAAATTATACCAGATAGTTTAAGTTTTATTCGAGCTGCTTAAGTCTGTATGGGATTTCCTTTTGGGGAGGTGGCAATGTATAGGGATTGTCTTTAACTTCTCTCCCCTCTCTTACACGATTAGCACTAAGATGAAAATGTAGTAGATATTGGGTAACACAAAGTTAGAGAAGGAAATGAGTTGAAAAAAAAATAGCATTTCTATGTTAGATAAAAGAGGTGTGACAAGAAAAGATCTCAGTGTTGGAATGGGTTAAATAGTATGATCACAACCTGAGAATTCTAGGAACCTTATTATAATGTGCAAATGATGAGCCTCTAGCCACTTCAGGCAGCATTTTCAGCACATTAGGGTGTTTAAAGCAATCACCACATTATAGGCCTAGGAGGATTCTCCAGAGATTTAGGCTTGAGAAAACATATGTTTTTTGGTTTTTTGGTGTTTTCCTGACTTCTCATTAGCAACAGTGTAATTTTCGCTGCTCTTCCATCCAATAAACATCACAATTATATCCCCAGATCACAATGATCAGCTCTGGTGACAGATGTGGAAACTCATGGTCACCATGAGAGACTGTGAAGTCTGTCTCAGTCATAGTTGGCTGCTGGAGATGAAGAGAAAGGACTGGCAAAGGATTCTATTGTGGATACAGATAGAAGTCCTTTAGGACTGTGAATGTCTAGTGAGTCCTTTATACTAGCTTTTGAACCTCCTTCTTAATATTTCCAAAAAGCATTATCTGTTTTTTTCTGAAAGCATGACATGCATACTACTGGTAGTAGGCAAGATGATTTTATGTGGTACATGATCACACTAAAAATAGAATAAGGATGAGTTTAGAGAGAGAATTCAGATAGGGAAATAGTAGGTGATAACAATACCAATGGTACTATGGATATGATAAGAATCACACAATTTTGGGGCGAATAGCTGAAATCTGTCCTGTGCTATACTTTTTGTTAGGTGTGTCTCATAGTTGTATAGATGGCAATCTCTAGACTCAAAATTATGAACTCCTAAGAAACTGGAAAATGAGCAAAGCTGGAAACTTGAACTTGATCATACATGCCTTCCCTGCAGACTGACAGAATTACGTTTCTTATGGAGAACCACAAGTCCTTAGTAACTAATCACATATCATGAGATTCTTATTAGAAAGGGATAGTGGGTTGGGGGAATGTCTACTTTCGTAAACTGAGCTGGACAAACTTCATAAACCAGTGATGGTAGATATTATTCAGTTCCAAGTTCAATTTTATTATCCCTGGACTATTGTTGATTTTGTTTAAAAGTGTGTTGTACTAGCAGAACTGCATTTGCACATGTGTTTCCAACCCACCTGGATATGATCACATGTGTTTCGATGGAATCATACAGATACAAGAGTAAAGTTAATCAATCAGCAAACACAAATCAAAGTCCATCTTTCCCATTTCCCAAAAATGAGAAATGTTTTCAGCAATTTCAAGCCTGATGAAATGAGATTGGATGGGGGGAAAGGAGACAAAGAGAGAATAATTTATCCTACCAATATATGCCATGAGAGAAAAAATATAATTTCTATCAAGTAATTAGGGAGTTACGAAGTTGTCCACTGACTTAGACACAAGCATTTCCTCACCAGAACTGCTCTACCACTCTCTCTCATCCCAATCCAGTCAGAACTTGTTTAGTGAGAAGGTACCTCCCTGAAAATTGTTGATGTATTGATGATGACTGTGGTGTGGCTAGTGCAAATTCACTGATTTCAGATAGTCTCTATGAGTAGGTTTTAAGTAGGGATGAGAGACAGGAAGAGCTGAGTAGCTGAAGCATTAGAAAACAGAACACAGCTTTCCTCATGTCAGCCACAGGATCTGATCATGATGGTCTTGGATTATATTATGATGTTTCTTGGACTGTAGAGAAGTGAAAAATTACATTGCTGCTAATGAGTAGTCAGAAAAAACACTGAGGAATCAAGGAACCTTAGTTTTCTCAGGTTCAAATCTCTGGAGGTTTCTCCTGTCTAGGTGATGATCATGATAACCACCCTAAAAGACAGAATGATGAAACACGCAGAGAATATCACAGCAAGGTTGTGAAACAGAAAGATTTATAGACTCTTAGCTGTGTCTGAAAGACTGTCAGATAGTAGGGTTTGAGCTACAAGATTTGAAAAACCTGTTGCCCAGTTGTAGACGTGAAGAGGAGATTCACGTTGACCTTGGTTTACCTCTCACATGTAAAAAGCTTGGAAGTCATCACTCCTATCCTAAAAACAAGAAATAAATCTGAGAAGACTAAAAAATCAATGACTTTTGTTAGAATCATCAGAGACTTGATCTCACAAGACAGACCACCACCTTGAAATCTTAAAAGACGGACAAATACAAGTAACTGCAGCTAAAACTTTTGTACCAGAAACAAAAGCTCTTGAGATGTATACTGATAAGAATGGTTAAATGTGAATTTTAATAAATTCTTTGAGATTGAGTGTAGATTAGCTTGAGAGTAAAAATCCTGCTAGGCCAGTCTTATTTTTCCCTACACTTCGCTGAGTTTTAACTTCAGGATCCCCAGTGGTTTCTCACAATGAAGCCTGGAGAAGAAGAAACATCAGATGATCATACTAATAGTTTCACAAAAAGCATTTGACAAAATCTAATACCCATTCATGGTTTAAAAAAATAAAAACCTCTCATCAAACTAAGAACAGAGGGAAACTTTCTTAACCTGTTAAAGAACATCTATGAAAAACCTATAGCTAACATCATACCAAATGGAGAGAAAAAGACACTTTCCTCCTAGTTGTAAAGAAAGCAAAGATATTCTCCCTTACCACTTCTATTCAATATTGTACTGCAAGTCCTAGGTAGTGTGACAAGATTTGTAAAAAGAAAACAAGAGATATAAATATTAAGAAGGAAGAAGCAAAACTGTCTTTTTCCACAAATAATAAATTTTAAAAATAAATAAAATTGTAAAAATAAAATAGAAAATTAAAAAGTAACAATAAAAAAATAGAAAATGAAACAAAAAATACAAAAAAACATCTTGGAACTAATAGCAGATTATAGCAAGTTTGCAGGATACAAATTAATATATGACAGTCTGCTGTTTTCCTATATACCAGCAATGGAAATGTTGGAATTTTCAAAGAAAAACACAACACCATTTATAATAGCATGAAAATAAAACACTTACATAGACTTTTAAGAAAATATGTACAGAATCTCTATGCAGAAAACTGTAACACTGTAATTTAAAAAGATCAAAGAAGATCTAAACATATAAAAAGATATTCTATGTTCATGGATTGGAAGACTGAAAATTTTTTTTTCTTTGAGATGGAGTCTCACTCTTGTTGCCAGGCTTGAGTGCTATGGTGTGATTTCGGCTCACTGCAACCTCCAGCTCCCTGGTTCAAGAGATTCTCCTGCCTCAGCCTCCAAAGTAGCTGAGATTAAAGGTACGTGCCACCATGCCCAGCTAATTTTTTTATTTTTAGTAGAAACAGGGTTTCACCACGTTGGCCAGGATGGTCTTGATCTCCTGATATCATGATCCACCCACCTCGGCCTCCCAAAGTGCTGGGATTACAGGCGTGAGCCACTGCGCCCAGCCAGAAGACTTAATATTTTTAAGATGTCCATTCTTCTCAACTTAGTCTAGATATTCAATGCAATTATAATCAATATTCCAGCAAGCTATTTTATGGATATTGAAAATCCAATTCTAAAGTTTATATCGAACAGCAAAATACATGGAGTAGTCAATGCAATACTGAAAAAGAACAAAGTCAGAGGACTGACAATGCCCAATTTCAAGATTTAATATAAAGGTAAATTAAGACAGCACTGTAATCATGAAAGAATAGACATTAGATTAATGGTACAGCATAAAGAGCACAGAAATAGTCCCATACTGATATAGTCAACTGATTTTTGACAAGAGCAAAGGCAATTCAATAGAGAAAGAATAGTCTTTTCAACAAAAGATACTGAAATAATTCAACATCCATATGCAAAAATAAATAAATCTAGACAGGAATTACACCTTTCACAAAAAATTAACTGAAAATGAATCATTGATCTAAATATACATCATAATACTGTATAACTTCTGGAAGAAAACATAGGAGAAAATCTGGGAGACCTTGGGTTTGGTGAGTTTTTAAATGCAACACAAAACCACAATCCATGGGAAAAAAAAAAAAAAGTTGTCTTCATTAAAATTTAAGTGTTTTGCTCTGTGAGACGCAATGTTAAGACAATCAAAAGACAAGGCATGAAGTAGAAGGAAATATATACAAAACACTTATCTGATGAATGATTTGTTTGTAAAACATATAAACAATTCTTGAAACTCAACAAAGAAAATAAGCAACCTAATTAAGAAATAGGCTAAAAATCTGAACAGAAACCTTACCAAAGAAGACATTTAGAGGGCAGACAAACATGTGAAAAGATGCTCAACATTATATGTCATTAGAAAATTGCAAATTAAACAATAATGGAATACCACTACACACCCATTAGAATGGCTAAAATAGAAACAATAAAACTGGCAATACCAACTACTGGCAAAGATGGAGAGGAAAAGGAACTCTCATTCATTGCTATTAGAAATGGAAAATAACACTGAAACCTCAGAAGACAGGTTAGCAGTTTCTTACAATGCTAAAGACAATGTTACAATCCAGTCCCACAATTATGCTCCTAGGTAATTAAACAATTGAGTTAAAAACTTTTGTCTGTACAAAACCCTGTGTGCTTATGTTTACAGCAACCTTATTCATAATCACCAAAAACTGAAAGATGGTCTTCAATAGCTGAATGAATAAACAAACTGTGGCATATCCATACAATGAAATACTACTATTCAGCAATTAAAAAGTAAGCTATCAAGCCGCAAAAACAAAACAAAACAAAACAACAACAACAACAACAACAACAACAAAATATAAAAACCTTAAATGTAGCCAGGTGTGGTGGTGCGCACCTATAATCCCAGCTACTGTAGAGATTGAGGCATGAGAATGGCTTAAACTTGGGAGGTAGAAGTTGCAGTGAGTCTATATTGCACCACTGCACTTCACCCTGGGCGACAGAGTGAGACTCTGTCTCAAAAAATCAACAAGAAGAAACAACAAGAACAACAACAACAAAAAACCCCAAACAACAACAATAAAAAAAACCTTAAATGCATATTGCTAAGTGAAAGAAGCCAGTCCTAAAAGATTGCATACTCTAGGGGTTCCTCCCCAGACTGTGCACCTCCCATATCTGATCTAGAAGCCCCAGAGCCCCACCTTTTCCCCACCCCACCAGGGCTTGTCTGTGGGCTGTGACGGGGTTTGAGGAGTGGTGGGGACTGCTGAGGCAGGTGTCAGAGGGCAGCCTGGTGCTCCTTATTCTAGGAATGAGTTGGGGCTGGGTGGCAGTGGCTGCACCAGTCAGCTGCTATCATCCATATCACAGCCCTCTCCCCCCGTGGTGGGGAGGGAATGGTCAGGCTGGCTGCTGCCATTTCGTCCCTAAAAAAAAGAAAAGAAAGAAAAACGAAAAGCCTGTGTATATTGTATGATCCAATTACAGGGCATTCTGGAAAAGGCAAAACTATAGAGGCAGTAAAATGACCAGTAGTTGCGAAAGGTTCCAGGATAGGATGAAACACAGATGATTTGGGGGGATTTTATGTATGATATTACAATGGTGGACATAAAACCTTACACATTTTTCAATATCCTTGGAACTTTATAACCCAAAGAGTGAACACTAATATCTGCAATATTTTAAAAACAATTTAGGACCTTGGGGATCTCAGAAAGGAATACAGACTGTGACAAGAGCATCTAACTGTAATGCAAATGATGAAACAACTTCCCTGCAGGGTACAAGGGAAGAGGTGCTGACCTAAACGAGTAGAAATAAGTGGATTCTAAGGCTAAAGGCAAAAGAAACTGCACATAAAAGCTATATAAGTGGGAGCTAAACCATAAGAACACATGGACACATAGAGGGGACCAACAGACACTGGGGCCTACTAAAGGGTGAAGAGTGAGAAGAGGGAGAGGATCAGAAAAATTACATATCAGTTACTATGCTTATTACCTAGGTGATGAAATAATCTGTATGCCCAACTCCTGAGACACAGTTTGCCTCAATAACAAACTTGCTTATGTACTCCTCAACCTAATAGCTTTTTTTAAATGAAGAAGTAAAAAGGCTCTACAAGACAGTTAATCACTTCACTTGTAGGAAAAGTCACAGTGTTAAATATTTTATGGCAACTGAGAAGAATGCAGGGTAGGTATTTTTGTGCTCACTAGAGAAATAGAAATCTTTTGAAATTTTCACACATTTTTTTGCATTCTATTTGATATATTAAATTAATATAAAATTTAAAAAAAAATGTTTTCAAGGTTGAGGGGGACAGATTTGACCAAAACCCAGTGTTAGCTGATATCCTGGGCTTTCCCATTGTTCACATTTTGGAAGTTCCTTTTGCCCAGTAACTGTTTTTCATTCCCTGTATCTTTCTTGTTCTTAGTTCATTCACCCATCTTGGTGCATTTTATTGTCCAGTTACTTTCTAATAAAAACTGCATAAAAGGCAAATGTTCCAAAATATGCATGTTTCTAAATATTATTACTCTGCACTCACTCTTGATTGGTCCAATGGCTGTGTATAGAATTCAAAGTTGGAGATGATTAGTTGTTAAAATTTTGCACATTCATTCCTTGTTTTCTTATTTCCAAGGTTGCTGTAAAGAAGTTCAAAGTCTACATCCTTTGTATTTGACCTCTTTTATCTCAGTAGAAGATTTCGGGATATATTTAATCCATTACTGGTTGTGGAGTCATATTTTCATTATCATAACAGACAATTGGTGAGCCCTTTTAACCTGTAAAGTCATGTCATTCAATTATGGGAAAATGTATAATTGCTTTGACAATTTGATCTCCCTGTCTCTTTTGTCCATTTTTTCTTCTGTAACTCTCATTTTTCAGATGTTGGACTTCATGGGTTGCTCTCATAATCTTAAGTTTCTTCTATTTTTGTTCCTTTTTTTGTTGTGCATGCTGAGATATTTTCTCAGCTTCATCTTCCAATCTTCTACATATAGAAAAGAATGCACAAATATATATATATATAGCCAACTAGTATACATAAATTAATGTATGGGTGTATATGTATATATGCAAAATTTTCTTCCCGGCTGTATTCACTTTGTTTCTCTCCCTTAATCTGTTTCTCCCCTTCTCTGTTTTCTCTTCTTTCTCTTCTTTCTTCACTATCTTTGACTTATCCTTCTTTTGGTTTTCCTTACTCTAATTCCATGACTCTTTCTCTTTTAAATTTTTAAAAAATTGACATATCACAGCTGTATACATTCATGTAATATGTGTATAAGGCGAAATGATAAAATGAAGTTAACATATTCATCATTTCACTTACTTAACTCTTTGGGTTGAGAAGTTTGAAATTTAGCATATTATTTATTTTGAAATTTACCATCTTACTTATTTTGACATAAAGAATACATTGTTATTGACTACAGTCACCCAACTGTGCAATAGATTTAAGAATTTACTCCTCCTTTCTGACTGAAACTTTGTAAACTTTGACCAACAACTCCTCATTTTTCTCCCTTTTTTTCTCCCTGAGCCTCTGGTAATCACTATTCTACTCTCCACTTCTATGATTTTTTTAGATTTCCCCATATAGTGTAATTGTGCAGTATTTGTCTTCTTGTGCCTGGATTATTTCACTTAACATAAGTGAATATGTCTTCCAGGTTGGTCCATATTGTTGCAAATGACAGGAGTTCTTTCTTTTTGCAGGCCAAATAATATTACATTGTGTGTATATACCTCATTTTCTTTATCCATCTGTCATTTGATGGACACTTGGGTTGCTTCCATTTCTTGCTTATTGTAGATAATTCTGCATTTTCTACAAAAATGACAAGAACACACAATAGGGAAAGGACAATTTTAAAAACTAAGTTGTGCTGGGGAAATTGGATATGCACACGTAGAGGAATCAAATTGGATCCTGATCTCAGATCATAGAAAAAATTAACTAGAAATGGTTTAGATATTTAAACATAATACCTGAAACTGAAGAACTGCTAGAAGAAAACATAGGGGGGAAGGTCCATGACATTGGTCTAAGCAATGATTTTTTAGACATGACCCTGAAAGCACAGGCAGCAAAAGCAAAAATAGACAAATGAGATAGGATGAAACTTAGAAGCCTCTGTACAGAAAAACAAAAACAAACAAACAAAAAATGATTAACCGAGAAAATATTTTCAAACCATGCATTTGATGAGGAACTAATATCCAAAATATATAAAGAACACAAACAACACAACAGCAAGAAAACAAATAATCCAACTTAAAAATGGGCAAAGGACTTGAACAGACATTTCTAAAATAAAGAAATAAAAATGAACAATGGGTTCATAAAAAAATGTTCAGCATCACTAACCATTAGGGAAATGCAAATTAAAACCACATGAGATATCCCCTCACACCTGTTAGAACAGCTTTTATCATAAAGATGAAAGATAAATGTTGGCGAGGATGTGAGTAAAGGAAACCCTTGTACACAGTTGGTAGGAATGTAAACTGGTACAACAACCATGGAATATGGTAGAGTTTCCTCAAAAAAACTGAAAATAGAACTTCCATAGGAGCCAGCAATTTCACTTCTGGGTGTACATCCACAGGAATTGAAATCAGTAAGTCTAAGGTATATCTGCACTCCATGCCGCTCCCTTCTAGTACTTTATTTCAATCTCTCTCCTTGCTTTCTACCTGGTTTACCCTCTGTTTTTGTCCTTATTCATTTTTCTCTTTTTGTTTTTTTCCACTATTTATTTTCTCCTTTTGTTTCCCTCTCTCTTTTTCTCTCACCACTGTTTATTTTCCTCTTCTTGTTTCTAATCTCTGTTCCTCCCCGACATCTGTTTCTGTCTTTATTTCTCCACTTTACTTGATATCCTCGTTCTCTTCTCTTAGCTTTACTCTCATTACCACTCACCACGCTCTCCCTTCTTTCTCTCCATCTGCCCCTTCACTCTCTCCACCCCTTTGTTTTCTCCCTTTCTCTCTTCCTTGTTTCACCATATCTTCCTGACTCTCATTTCCATAATTCTCCCTCTCTCATCTCTATTTTCAATCCACTATCCTTATTCACATTTTCTATGTTGCTCTTTGTATCACATTTTTATTTCAAAAATGTCTTACTGATCTTCTGATTTTCTCTTAAATACATAAAGCATCTATGTCTTGTTTCATGGATTCAGGATATTCTTACCTTTAAGGTTATTATTTTATTTGCCATTGTTTCTTCATGGGCATCTTGTTTTGCCTATGCCCTCTATATTAATTTTTCCTGTTTCCTCATTGGTTTTCAGCTCTGTTTTTCATATTAGTATTTTCCGATCCTACTTGACAGTCTGTACCTGCTGATTTTTTTTCTTTTTTCTTTCTTTGGAGGCTGGGTGTCACTCTGTCATTCAGGCTGGGGTGCAGTGGTACGATCTTGGCTCACTGCAAACTCTGCCTGCTGAATTCAAGCTGTCCTCCCACCCCAGCCTCCCGAGCAGCTGTGACCACAGGTGCAGACCACTGTGCCTATATAATTTTTGTATTTTTTGTAGGGATAGGGTTTCACTATGTGTCCCAGGCTGGTCTCAAACTCCTGAGCTCAGGCAACCCACCTGCCTTGGCTTCTCAAAGTGCTGGGAATACCGACATGAGCCACCACACCAGCCTGTAACTGCCAATTTCTACTTAAGAGTTGCACTAAAAAACTGTTTGAAAGCTAAATGTGCAAGGATAGGACTTGTTAATTAGTGGTTATCGCTGTAGGGTAACTGAGCAAGATCTGATCAGTATTTTGGGAGCCTACAATGTGGGTATCTATGGGTATTTTTCTTCTAGCCAGTCAAAAAGGAATCTTCTTCAAAAAAAAAAATTCTTCAGTCTTCTGTGTACAGTATAGAAACCTAGATAATAGATTCTGGCACCTACAAAGAAGAGAACCTGCAAGTTTTACCATTTGTCAGATTGACTTTAATTTAAAGCTCCTTTTTTCCATGTAGAAGTTCACTTTTCTTTCAGCTCTGGCTGGTGTCCACAGGTACAAAACTATCTAGTTCATTCTTTTCAATGAATAAATATCCAACCTTCTTCTAGGTTAAAAGATGCTCTTTTAGCCTGGTTCTCCTAAAATAAAAGCCTGAGACTGAGGCATAAATATATGGTTCATGGAGAAAAAGTAAGTGTTAGGGGAATTAGGCAGATAAGTTGGGAGAATAATAAGCAATAATGAAAATATAAATTTGATGATTAATAACAAAAAAGACTCCCAATACACCAATGTTAGAGTTAGTGTTGAAGTCTTTAATGTTCATATAAAAATGCCAGTGTTTAAAATGTTGCAGAATATAAAAATATGGAAGTTAGTTAGAATGACAATCATTAAAAAAATCAGGACACAACAGGTGCTGGAAAGGATGTGGAGAAATAGGGACACTTTCACACTGTTGGTAGGACTGTAAACTAGTTAAACCATTGTGGAAAACAGTGTGGCGATTCCTCAAGGATCTAGAACTAGAAATACCATTTGACCCAGCCATCTTATTACTGCAGATATACTCAAAGGATTATAAGTCATGCTGCTATAAAGACACATGCACATGTATGTTTATTGTGGCACTATTCGCAATAGCAAAGACTTGGAATCAACCCAAATGTCCATCAGTGACAGACTGGATTAAGAAAATGTGGCACATATACACCATGGAATACTATGCAGCCATCAAAAAGGATGAGTTTGCGTCCTTTGTAGGGATATGGATGCAGCTGGAAACCATCATTCTCAGCAAACTATCGCAAGAACAGAAAACCAAACACCGCATGTTCTCACTCATAGGTGGGAACTGAACAATGAGATCACTTGGACTCAGGAAGGGGAACATCACACACTGGGGCCTATCATGGGGAGCGGAGAGGGGGGAAGGATTGCACTGGGAGTTATACCTGATGTAAATGACGAGTTAGTGGGTGCAGCACACCAACATGGCACATGTATATATATGGAACAAACCTGCACGTTGTGCACATGTACCCTAGAATTTAAAGTATAATTTTAAAAAAAGAATAAATCTATGATTTGTGAAGCACTGAAAAAAATATGGAAGTTTTCTTCTTACTTTATAAAGCTAGTACAAAGGACAGAAAAGAGACTGCATATTAAAAGAATGAAACAATGACCATGTAAAGATTTTCCTAGAATACAAGAATGGTTTAAGATTCGAAAATTAATAGAATGTGTCAGTCAATCAAGATCTTCAAAAGGCTTTTGACAAAACATCCATTCCTTTTATAAACTTCATAGTCTAAGAATGAAGAGCTCTTTCCTTGATAATAAACATTCTTAAGTCAACATTCTGTATAAACCTTAACAATAAAACATTGAAGGTATTCCCATTGAAGTTAGAAAAAAGATATGAATGTAGGCCATGACTACAGCTTAATTTTGGTCTGGAAATTTAAAAGAACTCGTGGGTTCTTTATCACTGTGAAGGTGGTATTAAAAGGTACGCATCTACAAGTGCCAACTCCTCTGATCATGTAATTACTTTCTTTCTGAGAGGCTCTATTTTCATTGAAGCCAATTCTATGACCTCTCCAGAGCTTTCTAAAAGTACAGAGGAAAAGAGTGAGGGAATGCACAAGCCACTTAGGAATTTAGCAAAAGATAGTTTACGGAGTAAAGGTCTTTATGTGCTGAGTCTGAGAGCCAACCATAGCAATTCCATGGTGTTTGGATGATTGTAAGCCTTACACACACATTCCAGACACTCCCCAGGCCCTATTGCAAGCACAATTAAAAGCATCCTTATGTGATAGAAGAACATTCCTCATTGCAATTGTGACTAGTTGTGGCGAGTTGTCATGGGTGCATTAAAACAAAAAGGATTTTTGAAGGTAGAAAGGGAAATCCCAGTTCCTCTTTTGATGGATTTAAATATAAGCTGTAAGCCAAATGCAAACAAGACTTGAAAACCACTATGAGAGATAGGCAGATCACAAGATCTTTGAATTAAGAGCTCTGGACTCAAGATTATCTATTTGCTGTCTAATGTTGGATAAGTGAATTACATGTCTTCTTGGACTAGTTGTCAGACAGATGAACATCTGGTTCACAGTATTAAATAGGAAAAAAGTTTCTCCAACTGAAATATTAATTCTAATATTTTTGAGAAACATTTATTTGATTGATTTTTTCCTTTGTCACCACAAGTGTAACAGAGATTTCAAGAATCTGGTAGGCTTGAGTCAGAGCTGGGACTGCTGAGGTTGCAAAATCTTATTGTGTAAGGTTACAGGTTCTACCCACCTGTGGACCAGGTTCTACATATTGAGGAAGACAGTCTTTGGGTTCAGCAGGAAATCAAAGGGCATAATGTAAAGATTCTGAATAGGTGAAGCCAATGATACCACAGATGGGGCCCATGCTAGATTCTGTCCATAAGTTGCAATAATTCCTAGAAGAAGAATGATGATGATGAAATAACTACCAACATTTATTAGTGTGCTACATAAGAACGATTAGTTTCGGGATTCAGTCCCTTCAACTCTGAACTTCATGGCCTGAACCCTTGTTAGATTCATACCCTCCAGTGAAATTGGAAGAGTAGAGGCAGAGCACACATCATATAGGTATGACATTGGTAGATCTCTTCATAGGGAAAACTAAACAAGCATGAAGCATGGAAATAGCTCCAGTTAAGCACATTGAAAAGATGTTGTTTTAAATGAGCTTATCTCCATACATCAGCATATTAAGTTTTGTTATGCTATCCTAGCAACTGTGTCAACCCCATTTCCAAACTGTAACCACAGTAACGTGTTTAGGTACGTAAGCTGATGTTCAAAATGTGAAATATGACACGTCAACTTAAGAAACATTTTTATAGATCAGGTTTAGTTAGTACTGTCTTGGTTGATACATTGAATTTTTGAGGCTTTTTCTGCTTCGGTAACAATTTCTATTTAATCACCATTAGAATCTTTGATCAAAGTACAGTGCATCTGGTCTTTTAGTAATACAGAGTAGGAAATGATTATTCGACACTTAACTGTAGAGACTGGCTGGGGCAAGCAGTATGAAATTACTCCAAGACATAAAGCAGTTTCATTGTGAAGATCATGTCAGGTAAGCAAACTGCTAACATCAATTAAGTTGGAATATAATAGAAAATGTAGACCTTTGTATAGTTTTGTTAGAATTATAATCTGGGAACATATTTGCACCAAATCTAAAATTTCTACACATTACTTCATTTATTTTGTTCTATAGCGACATAAATTTTATTTCATCTTGCTTACGTTTTAAAAAATTAATAAATTTAGTAATGCAGTCTTCACTGCTTGTAAATGTTATTTTCTACTGTTCTGATAAAGTAAGTGAAATCACTCTTTCATCTTCAGCTTTAACCTTTCTTGAAAAGATATTTTATTTTTACTTCAAAATGCATCCTCAGCATATATTCTTTTTCTTTTTTCTTAACCTAGCTCTTTCACTCTGTACTAAATGTTGCAATAATTCTCTCATATGATAAAAAATGAGGTACTTTTCTACTTTTGATGGCTGAGAAAGTATTTAAAGATTTATTTTTAATTTAAAATAGCTTTAAAATGGGTAAATTCAAGTGTGAAATCAGTATTATTCAAAACAAGGGCACAACATTGGTGTACAACTATAGGAATAAGGTTTTTATAAGGTAAAGTATTTTTTCATTTTTGGCTCAGATTTTTAAGCAAAAAATATACTTTTTAAGCAAAAAATATATTTTTAAGCAAAAAATATACGAAGTATTCATACAAAAACCTGTGCATTGTCCTTTTTTTTTTTTTTTTCCCCAGAGTCTTGCTCAATTGCCAGGCTAGAGCGCAGTGGTGCAATCTTGGCTCACTGCAACCTCTGCCTCCTGGGTTCAAGCGATTTTTGTGCCACAGCCTCCCAAGTAGCTGGGATTACAGGCACGCGCCACCACACCCAGCTGATTTTTGTATTTTTAGTAGAGGTGGGGTTTCACCATGTTGGCCAGGATGGTCTCGATTTCCTGACTTCGTGATCTGCCCACCTTGGCCTCTCAAAGTGCTGGGATTACAGGCGTGAGCGCATCGTGCTCTCTTTATGGTAATCTATGATAAGCATATTTCACTGTGATTTCTGGGTATATTCTATTTTTTAATCTCTTTTAAATAAGCATATTTATTACAAATAACCCTGTTAGCTCAATTTACCATGAGCTCAGATGTCTCCCAATGTTTTCCAGAAACTTTATTCCAACCATAGAGTGTCTGAGCTTTAAGGGTTTTCTGCACCAGATCTTGTAGCAGACAGGTCATTTAACACCAATGGAATGCCACATCTCTTTCTGGTAATCAAAAAAATCTTAGCATATGTCATTATTAAATTTTGTACAGTGAACACTAATTTTGATTTAGTTAGTTATTGTTTGTTTTTACTAACCTCAGACCATGTGTAAAATCAGAACTTAAAACTGCATCTATATGATTATCATATGTGTTATGACTAATGAAATTCACAAGGATGAACATCAACTCAGCCTTGACTTGCCAGATGAAAAACATGTTTTGTTTTCCAACAGAACTAAACATTATTACTTTGCTAAATATTGACTGCAGACACTCAGTATTCTTCATGTACCCTTCAGTTCTCTTGTATTTCTGGGACTGGAAGCCTGGGAGCTTTACTCCCTAGACTCTCTTGCCAGCAGGGTTTTGAATTTATGTGGGGTTCCACCAAGGAGACGCACTCCCACAAAATTTAGAAGGCAGACAAAGCACAGCCATCTCTATGACAGTGGGTGTAAGTGATGAATGTTTGGTGTAAGTGAAGTGGGTGTAAGGCATGAATGTTTGCAGTAGTTTCTGCATTCTCCTGCCATTCACCTTACTGGATGCCATGATGGAGTTATAAAATCTCCAGCAGATTTCTGCAGGTCACTGACTCTGGATGGCAGTACCTCTGTCTCTTTGTAGCACTAAACCTACAACTAAAATCTTTTGCCAGTTCAGGCTTTTAATAGTTTTGCAAGCACCTAATTCTAACCTAGCTAATAATGTATTCTGGCTTTTATTGGGAATTCTACTGCCATATGGAAGTAGAGAATCAAGATCTGGCTCTTGTCACCTCTTACCATGTAGAAGGCAAGATATTAGAATACTTTTTAGCACTTAAAATGAATATGTCAAATGTTTACTTGCAACTAAGTATGATATGCAACCTTGTTAACTTCATTGTTTTTCTGCTGTGTAATGGGATATTTTAAAAATCTTGGATTAATGCAGATTAAGTACATCCTATTTCTCTAGCTGAATGCAGCCTTAAAACCCATAAAGAATGCCTGGAACAGCTATATGAAAATTCTGAAAGTAAAATAATAGCAGGTAGATTGGAGAAGATGACTAGAATTCAAAGTATTGCAAAACCTATAACAAGCTTATCTTTTTTTTTTTTTTTTTTTTTTTTGCTTTCCAATATCTGGGTCCAAGAAGGCCTGATACCCAGAAGTAGGTATTGATATAGAAAGAGAGAGCGCAATGGAAGTCCTCTAGTTCTGGCTCAAGATGTGGGCTTTTTTCCTTATTAAATCCTAAACACTAATGGTTATGAACAAATACTAAGTACTGAGTGTGACTTAGTGCCAAAGAAGTAGACCATAAAGAAAGGCAGATTGAGCTAAGGCAGAGAGGTTAGCAGTAAAGGAGAGGTTAGAGTCTGGAAGGAAAAGTTGCAACGGTGAGAAAAATCAGTAAATCCTGATTTAAGTAGAGGTAGTAAGCTCTCTATCTATTTATACTGTTTGCAGTGTATGGATAGCCCATGACTACAGAAAATAAAGGCCAACAAGGAAATCTCACCTTGTTCAGTAAGTGAGAAAAATGCTTAGCTACTCTCCTATTCCTTTAGCTCCCATGAGTTTTTCCCTCAGTAAGCCAGTTACATCCCCCTATCCATCTGGCAGCATTTGTCAGCCACCAAGCAAGTCACTGAATCTGAAGATAATTCCATCGCGTCAGGGAATTTTGGTTATTAAGCAATTTCTAGCATGTGAAAGTGACCAGAAGAGAGAAGATCCAAAACAAGACTAAACTGCTTGGGAAAGCAGTAAGTTAGCCTGAATAATAAATTCTGGCTTTTATTGGGAATCCTACTGCCAAATGGAACTAGGAAATCAAGATCTGGCTCTTGCCACCTCTTACCACATAGAAGGCAAGATATCAGGATAGTTTTCAGCACCCAAAATGAATATGTAAAATGTTTACTTGCAACTAAATCTGACATGCCACTTTGTTAACGTCATTGTTTTTCTGCTGTGTAATGTGACATTTTAAAAATCTTAGATTAAAACAGTTTAATAGCATCCTATTTCTCTAGCTGAATGCACCCATAAAACCCATAAAGAATGCCTGGAACAGCTATATGAAAATTCTGAAAGTAAAGAACAGCAGGTAGATTGGATAAGATGACTAGAATTCGAAGTCTTGCAAAACCTATAATGAACTGATCATTTTTTGCTCTCCAAAAAACATTTTTGCTCTCTTATCATTTTTTGCTCTCCATCTGCCAGCCTGGGTCCAAAGAAGCCTGATACCCAGAAGTGGGTATTGATATTGAAAGAGAGAGAGCAATTGAAGTCCTCTGGTTCTGGCTCAAGATGAGAAAAAAACAATCTTTGAGTGCTCAGAGAGAGTGGAGAAAACTTATTTTTCTTTACTTTTGTCTTCTTTTGATTATCTTGAATCCCTGCTCCTTGGCAGTAGCAGTAAGGACATTGGTGACAGCAGAGACCTGAATGTGCCTAAACTCTGAGGGAAAAGAAACTTTCTCTGTGATCAGTGAACCTGTTGTCTCAAGAGAATGGGATGAACTCCTGTTGTTTCTTCCCTCTCCGTCCTGCCGACTCTTCACCCAAATATGGGTGTATCTGTGGGAAGAGTGCAGCAGAGCAGGGCAAATAAAACTCGGGCTTTACAGCTGGAGGACTAAAAAAAGAACTTTAGGGAACCAAAAAGTAGAGACAGATTATGGAGAGAGAGGAATCTGGGTAAGTGAACTCTACAAATTTGCTTACGAACTCCTGGGCTCACTCCTAAGCTGTGCATGCATGGAACCAGGCCTAAATAGCATGCCAATAACTTTTTTAATTGAACTAAGGGATTACCACTACCCAGGTCTCAGACTGACTGCTTGGTGACACACATCCAATACCAATCCAAATAACACTACAAAGTCTTTAAAAATAGAACGGACGTTGAAATCGTTACCCACAGAAGGCTAGTTGGACCTTGCAACATGAATCCAACTGGACTGATTGCCTAATAAAAGAAATGCCCAGAGTTTTATGATATAATTTTCAAAATTACACAGGATACAATCCAAAATTATTCAGCATATGAAGAAATAGAAAAATCTCAACATACATGAAAAAAACAATCAATAGCTGCTAGTGCTAAAATGACACAGATGTTAGAATTGACTCACAAAGACTTTAATGCAGCCTTTAATACATTATTATAAAAATAATCCTGAATATAAAGTCAAACATTCTTGGAATGACTGCATGAATAGAAATTCTGAGGAAATAAGTAAAGGATATAGAAAAGAACCAAAGGAAAATTTTAGAACTAAAAATAACCTGAAAAATTTTACTAGATAACACTCAGTAGTGAAATAGAGATAACGGAAGAAAGAGTCAGTTAACTTGAAGATAGATCAATGGAATTATTCAATGATAATTTAGCAGAGAGAAATATATTAAAAACAAAAAAATTAGCAGAGCCTTAGGGACCTGAGTGACAATACCAAAATATCTAGCATTCACATCACTAATGAACTACAAATAAAGGAGAAAGATGCAGTATAGGAAGAGTATTTGAAGAAAATATATTTGAAGAAAAGTTTTCATATTTGGTGAAAGACTTAAATCTATCTGTTATAAAAGCTAAGTAAACACCAAACAGGATATATGTTAAAACCATAAAACAATCAAATTATGTGAACCAAATGTAAAGAAAATACCTTGAAAGTAGCCAGAGACAAGGCATTATATATAGAGAAACAACAATTTGAATAACTGAATTTGTCATCAAAACTACATGGAGAAACTAGGAAAGTGACACAACAGTTTTCAAGTGCTGAAAGAAAAGGACAAACAATTTAGAATTCTATGTGCAGCAAATATATATTCCTGGAATAAAAATTAAGCAAAGACATTCTCTGCTGAAATAAAACTAAGAGAGTTTTTTTTGTTGGTAGACCTGCACTAAAAGAATTCCTATAGAAATGTTCTCAGATGGAAAATTATACCAGAAGAAAACTTGAAACTTTGAGACTGAAGAAAGGGCAACAGACATGGTAAATAAATGGGTAGCTCTAATAGGCTATTTTTCTCCTCTTGAGCCCAAATATGTTTGATGATTAAAAGCAAAACTTTTTATATTATCTGATGGTATTTTCAATGAATATGAAAATACACAGAACAACTACGACATAAAAAAGGAAGGGTAAGACCTATATTTTAGGTACTAGTCTATATTCCACTTGATGCAATAAAATATTGATTTTACATAGAGTATGAAAAGTTAAGTATGTTTACTGTAACACCTAGATTAGCCAACAAGAGGTCTGTATGGAGATATGATAGAAAGCACATAGATAAAATTGAGCACCAAAAAGAAAAAAAAATTATGTAACCTAAAAGAAGGCAGAAAAGATAAAACATGAGAAAAAACAGAGGTAGCTAACAGTAAAAAAAATAAAATTTCAGGCTTAATTTTTAAAAACTCAATATTACATTAAATGTAAATAGGCTAAACCTGCTAATTAGAAGAAAAGATTTTCAGAGTAGATAAAATATATGACTCAAGTATATGCTGTCTACATAAAAATCACTTCCAATACAATTTTATAGATAGGTTAAAAGTAAAAAGATAAAAAATATGCATCATGTAAATACTTCTAACTTCAATGGTAAGATGTTATATCTAGTAAATAATAGCCCTCAAAGAGTCTGAGGATAAGGGGATGGAGATAGCAGGAGCTCCAGAGACTGAGTATTTAGTAGGAGCTATGGTGAAAGCTAGGATCCCATAAAATTATGAACCATTCCCGTATGCTCCCAAACCATGGTCATGTAAGGCCAGAAGCTGACCAAAATAAATGGCTTAGTTATGGTCTCTCAAGAGAGTAAACTAATTTGTATGTATTCCCATCATCTCATCTTTCCAAAGACCTTTCTGAAAATTAAACAACTTTCTTTTTTTCAACATTTAAAAAACTATGTATGGAATTATGCCATGGAAAAAATTACTAAGGTGCTCAGCCCCCTTGACCCCAGCTACAATGGAGCCTATCATGTCTCTTTGGCAAAGGTACTTCATTTTAATACAGTCTGTCTCTGCAGAAGTTGCCTCTTTACTGAAGAGGCAATGTTGTTGCCATGCTTTTGCTCCATCCCCCATCAGTATAGATTCAGGGTCTTATTTTCCACTCTCATATTTACCCCAACTATCTTCCAAGGAAAAATAATACTCTATTAATGTGAGAGAGCAAGATCCTCTCATATTCTCCTTCTCCCAAAAATGTCTTGACCTAGGTTTTGCCTGATTCATGATGTCAGGAATGATAGGCATTTTAATTAGTTTAGGGTTGAACATCAGTGTAATAACAGCAGGGTTAGCCTTCTTGTACTCTCACAGGGCAGTCCAAAAAAAAAAAGTTATAATAATAATAAAAAACACAAAGCAAGCCTCCTGTAGGATAAGGAAGCATCAGAAAGACTTTGTCTAGTTCTGACACTGTTCACAAGGTCCAGAAGCTTGGAAACAGAGAGTCAAAGTTTAACAGGGTTAAAAGAATGGGCCACTACCAAAAAACTGTGGTACTTAAGCAATGTATTTGATAAAGATTTGACCTTCTGTCAGGCATTCTTAAGATTTGAGCTTAAATGAAATTTTGTCAGATATGTTGGTAGAAATCATATAGATAGAAGATTATCATTAAAACAAACAATCAAAAAACAGCATTAGCATGAACTATGGCCTTTTCCAACCACAGTTTTGCTAAAAGCATTGATCATTCAGATGGGGAAAGTAAACTACTTGTCCTTTCTAGGTACTTATACTGTCATTACCCTGATTGGAGACTCTGGGCTCCTGGGCCAGCCTCAGATCCCAACCTGAATTTTTGTAATAGTAGAACTTGGTATTTGAAAGGGAGTGCGGGAAAAGGTTATGAGCTGTACACATAGTCTTAAAATTAGTCTCCTTAAGAGCTCATTAATTCCTTGCTCAATCTCCCACTGTCTTCCCATTGAACTCAGGAGAAATTCCATGCTCTTTAAACTGGCTTTCCCCCAAAGCCAACTGATTTTGCTGTCCTTTGAGCAACTCATGCTCCTTTGGAAGTTTGTTCTCTGTTTCTCCTGGTGTTCCCCCCAGTCCTGAGAGTCTGGTTTTCCTCTGCCCTTCTCCAAGTCTTATCAATCATATTTCTTTGAAAAGCAACACTCTTTTTCATTTTTATAGCATTTGCATATACATATCACAATAAAAGGCACAGCCTATCTAAGCTCAGTGACCTATTGCCTGTATATATCTTAGGTCTACAAGAGGATTTTAAATCCTTAGGAGCCATGGTCTCTGGCTTACATTTGTTTTCCTATTGCTAAGGCAAAACAATTGAACTTTTATCTTAGCAAAGTTCAAAAGCAATGTCAGCTTATTTGTGAATGCTATTTTAGTCCATGAATCATAGTTTTCTCTTGCCCATGCACATTTATGCTACAGGTATGTTTACATCTTGATCAAAACATATACCCCATATAAAGAGTGAAACAATGACTTTCTTGTTACAACAGGGAAAGTTGACAGTATGGGTTTGGGTGTCATGGCCAATACCTGTTTTTAAAATGGAAAATTACTATTATAGACAAAGCACATTGGTGAATAGGGCTTTTTATTGTTAACAGATGTTATATATTTTTTATTAATTGGCAAGAAAATTTTCTATACTCTTTGGGATATCTTAGGTGACAGATAATATGCTGAATACTTTGCTGCCTAACTTGTGTCAGGTTTGTATTTTATTACATTACCTTGAGGCCCACTGATTGCACTTAGATCCAGATTTTTGTTTGTTTGTTTCAGGAAAACATTTGTAACAATAAACTTTTAATAAAGGTAAGTGCTTTAAATTAATTGCTAACTTTAAAATATGAGACACTTAAGAAACTTTTAAAGAGTAAATGGCATTCTTCCCCTCAACCTTAGCCCCAGCAGTCAGCACTATGAACAATTCAGTATAGGAGCTAGAAAACTACAGTATTTCAACTGTTTTTGTAAATAAATTTTAGTAGAACCCGTTTATTTATGCATTGTCTATGTTGGCTTTCATATAACAACAGTGAAATTGAGTAGTTGTGACAAAGACTATATGGCTCTGCTGTTACAAAGCCTAAAATATATAGTAATGGGCCCTTTACAGAAAAAATATGTGCAGATTCCTAATTTACTATGGCATATACACTTCCAGATTTTCCATGTATGCTCAAGATATAACTATGCTTTTAAAAAATCTTACTGAAGTGTAACATCCATACTCCAAATTGCACAAAACACAAGTGTATAACTTGATGAATTTTTACAAGGTGAATATGCCCCAAAAAACAGCACTCAGTTCAAGAAATAGAACATTACCTCTTTTCCTAACTGGGAAAGGAGGAAGTCAAATTGTCTCTGTTTGCAGATGACATGATTGTATATTTCGAAAACCCCATCATCTCAGCCCAAAATCTCCTTAAGCTGATAAGCAACTTTCACAGTCTCAGGATACAAAATCAATGCACAAAAATCACAAGCATTCTTATACACCAATAATAGACAAACAGAGAGCCAAATCATGAGTGAACTCCCATTCACAATTACTACAAAGTAATAAAATACCTAGGAATACAACTTACAAGGTATGTGAAGGACCTTTTCAAGGAGAACTACAAACCACTGCTCAACAAAATAAAAGAGGACACAAACAAATGGAACATTCCATGCTCATGGATAAGAAGAATCAATATAATGAAAATGGCTATACTGCCCAAAGTAATTTATAGATTCAGTGTTATCCCCATCAAGCTACCACTGACTTTCTTCACAGAATTGAAAAAAACTACTTTAAAATTCATATGGAACCAATAAAGAGCCTGCATAGCCAAGACAATCCTAAGCAAAAGGAACAAAACTGGAGGCATCATGCTCCCTGACTTCAAACTATACTACAAGGCTGCAGTAACCAAAATAGCATGGTATTGGTACCAAAATAGATACATAGACCAATGGAACAGAACAGAGGCCTCAGAAATAACACCACACATCTACAACCATCTGATCTTTGACAAACCTGACAAAAGCAAGCAATGCTGGAAGGATTCCCTATTTAATAAATGGTGCAGGGAAAACTAGCTAGCTGTATGTAGAAAGCTGAAATTGGATCCCTTCCTTACCCTGTATGCAAATAAATAAATAAATAAATAACTCAAGACGGATTAAAGACTTAAATGTAAGATCAAACACCATAAAAACCCTAGAAGAAAACCTAGGCAATACCATTTAGGACATAAGCATGGGCAAAAACTTCACGACTAAAACACCAAAAGCAATGGCCAAAAAAAAAAAAAAAAAAAAGCAAATGGGACCTAATTAAACTAAAGAGCTTCTGCACAGCAAAATAAACTATCATCAGAGTGAACAGGCAACCTACAGAATGGGAGAAAATCTTTGCAATCTACCCATCTGACAATAGGCTAATATCCAGAATCTACAAAGAACTTAAAACAAATTTACAAGAAAAAAACAACTCCATCAAAAAGCGGGCAAAGGATATAAACAGACACTTTTCAAAAGAAGACATTCATGTAGCCAACAGACATATGAAAAAATGCTCATCATCACTGGTCATCAGAGAAATGCAAATCAAAAACACAATGGGATACCATCTCACGCCAGTTAGAATGGCAGTCATTAAAAAGTCAGGAAACAACAGATACTGGAGAGAATGTGGAGAAATAGGAATGCTTTTACACTGTTGGTGGTAGTGTAAATTAGTTCAACCAGTGTGGAAGACAGCACGACGATTCCTCAAGTATCTAGAATTAGAAATACCATTTGACCCAGTGATCCCATTACTGGGTATATACCCAAAGGATTATAAATCATTCTACTATAAAGGCACATGCACATGTATGTTTATTGTGGTACTCTTCACAATAGCAAAGACTAGGAACCAACCCAAATGTCCATCAATGATAGACTGGATTAAGAAAATGTGGCACATCTACACCATGGAATACTATGCAGCCATAAAAAAGGATGAGTTCATGTCCTTTGCAGGGACGTCGATGAAGCTGGAAATCATCATTCTAAGCAAACTATCACAAGGACAGAAAACCAAACACCACAAGTTCTCACTCATAGGTGGGAGGTGAACAACAAGAACCCATGGACCTGTTCGGGAGTGGAGGGCTGGGGAAGGGATAGCATTAGGAGAAATACCTAATGTAAATGACAAGTTGATGGGTGCAGAAAAACAACATGGCCCATGTATACCTATGTAACCGACCTTCATATTGTGCACATGTACCCTAGAACTTAAAGTATAATAATTTAAACAAAAATAAAGATAAATAGAACATTACTAGCCCCTCGGAAGCCTCCTTCATTCTTTCCTGCCATGAACATTCCTTGACTTCATCCTGCTTTCTAGCATTGTAGGTTAATTTTATCTGTTTTTGGACTTTATATAAGTGGGATTGTAAATTATATGTTCTATGCCTCTCTTCTCTTGCTCAACATTAGGAGTCATCCATATCATTGTGTATGGCAACACTTTGTTCATTCCCATAACCTATAGTATATTTTACTAGATAAATATGCTACAGTTTACTTACCTATTGTACTTTTGGCGAACATTTGTGACATTTAAAAATTTGGGATATTACAAACAATGGAGGAACAAACATTTTTACATGTCTTTTGGTGAACATATGTGGGCTTTTTGCATGCATTTTTGTAAGCTGATTAATAAACACCCTGTTCTACAAGAAGTTTCCATGCCAATTCATGTAGAGCTGCTGAGTCTGTAACAACTCCATAGTATTTAATTGTATGATGTCCTGGAATATATTTCCCTGTTGGTCATTTAGTCACATGGCAGAAACCACTAGTTGTTGCTAAAATTCATTCTCCCTTTCTTCTATGGTAATATACCTCCACATTTTTAGCTAGGCAGGTGGTTGCCTAGAATAAAGGCTACCAAAAAAGGTGCAACCGAGTTACTAAGTTCTTAATAACAGGATGTAGGTAGAAGTATGGCATGGCAGACTCCATGATCCTTCCTAAAGAAATGAATGCTTACATACTTTGCTTTTGTATCTCCCTTCCTCAGTGCTGCCTATAAGCACATACTGCCTGCCATCTCCTACTTGAGGTTGAGCCTCATACAGTGACCACAAGATAGAAGGAGCCTGGTTCCTGATATAATCAAGTGTTATATATACCTTAGACTGCCTATCTGGGCTTTGACAAGAGAGAGAAATGAATATTCATCTTGTTTGAGCTACAGTGGTTTTTCTAACATTCATAATTGAAATAGATTATAACTTCACAAGTTAGTTTCAAATTTTTGCTATTGTACACTCTATAGTAGTGAATATTATGCCATGTATCTTTACATATATGTATTTTTTGAGACAGAGTTTCACTCTTGTTGCCCAGGCTGGAGTGCAATGGCATAATCTTGGCTCACTGCAACCTCCACCTCCTGACCTCAAGCAATTCTCCTGCCTCAGCCTCCTGAGTAGCTAGAATTACAGGCATCCACCACCATGTCTGGCTAATATTTTGTATTTTTAGTAGAGACTGGGTTTATCCATGTTGGTCAGGCTGATCTTGAACTCCTGACCTCAGTGATCTGCCCACCTAAGCCTCCCAAGTGCTGGGATTACAGGTGTGAGCCACCACAACCAGCATATCTTTATATTTTTATATGTCTATTTTGTAGAAAAAAAAATTATACAGATGGAATTGCTAGGTCAAAACTAAGAGAAGATGGCTGAATAGGAAAAGCTCCAGCCTCCAGCTCCCAGCATAAGCAACACAGAAGACAGGTGATTTCTGCATTTCCAACTGAGGTACCGGTTTCATTTCACTGGGGCACGTCGGACAGTGGGTGCAGGACAATGGGTGCAGCCCACTGAGTGAGAGCCAAAGCAGGGCAAGTCATCACCTCACCCGCAAGGAGGAAGGGAATCCCTTTTCCTAGCCAAGGGAAACCTTGACACACAACACCTGGAAAATCGGGTCATTCCCACCCTAATACTGTACTTTACCAAGGGTCTTAGCAAACGGCACACCAGGAGATTATATACCGTGCCTGGCTCAGAGGGTCCCACGCCCATGGAGCCTCCCTCATTGCTAGCACAGCAGTCTGAGATCTAACTGCAAGGCTGCAGTGAGGCTGGGGGAGGGGCACCCGCCATTGCTGAGGCTTGAGTAGGTAAGCAAAGCAGCCAGGAAACTCGAACTGGGTGGAGCCCACTGCAGCTCAAGGAGGCCTGCCTGCCTCTGCAGACTCCACCTCTGGAGACAGGACATAGCCAAACAAAAGGCAGCAGAAACCTCTGCAGATGTAAATGTCCCTGTCTGACAGCTTTGAAGAGAGTAGTGGTTCTCCCATCATGGAGTTTGAGATCTGAGAATGGACAGACTGCCAGCTTGAGTGGGTCCCTGACCCCTGAGTAGCCTAACTGGGAGACATCCCCACTAGGGGCAGACTGACACCTCACACCTCACAGGGCCGGTTACCCCCCTGAGACGAAGCTTCCAGAGGAACAATCAGGCAGCAACAATTGCTCTTCGGCAATATTCACTCTTCTGCAGCCTCTGCTGCTGATACCCAGGCAAACAGGGTCTGGAGTGGACCTCAAGCAAACTCCAACAGACCTGCAGCTGAGGGTCCTGACTGTTAGAAGGAAAACTAACAAACAGAAAGGACGTCCACACCAAAACCCCATCTGTACATCACCATCATCAAAGACCAAAGGTAGATAAAACCACAAAGATGGGAAAAAAGCAATGCAAAAAAGCTGAAAATTCTAAAATTCAGAGCACCTCTCCCCCTCCAAAGGAACACAGCTCCTCACCAGCAATGGAACAACGCTGGATGGAGAATGACTTTGACAAGTTGAGAGAAGAAGGCCTCAGATGATCAAACTTCTCTGAGCTAAAGGAGGAAGTTGGAACTCATTGCAAAGAAGCTAAAAACCTTGAAAAAAGATTTGACGAATGGCTAACTGAATAACCAATGTAGAGAAGTCCTTAAATGACTTGATAGAGCTGAAAACCATGACACGAGAACTACCTGACAATGCACAAGCTTCAGTAACTGACTCGATCAACTGGAGGAAAGGGTATCAGTGATTGAAGATCAAATGAATGAAATGAAGTGAGAACAGAAGTTTAGAGAAAAAAGAGTAAAAAGAAATGAACAAAGCCTCCAAGGAATATGGGACTATGTGAAAAGACCAAATCTATGCCTGATTGGTGTACCTGAAAGTGACAGGGAGAATGGAACCAAGTTGGAAAACACCCTGCAGGATATTATCCAGGAGAAGTTCCCCAACCTAGCAAGGCAGGCCAACATTCAAATTCAGGAAATGCAGAGAATGCCACAAAGATACTTCTCGAGAAGAGCAACTCCAAGACACATAACCAAAGTTGAAATGAGGGAAAAAATGTTAAGGGCAGCCAGAGAGAAAGGTCGGGTTACCCACAAAGGGAAGCCCATCAGACTAACAGCGGATCTCTCAGCAGAAACTCTACAAGCCAGAAGAGAGTGGGGCCCAATATTCAACATTCTTAAAGAAAAGAATTTTCAACCCAGAATTTCATATCTAGCCAAACTAAGTTTCCATAAGTGAAGGAGAAATAAAATCCTTTACAGACAAGTAAATGCTTAGAGATTTTGTCACCACCATGCCTGCCCTACAAGAGCTCCTGAAGGAAGCACTGAACATGGAAAGGAACAACCAGTACCATTCACTGCAAAAACAGGCCAAAATGTAAAGATCATCGATGCTAGGAAGAAACTACATCAACTAACGAGCAAAATAACCAACTAACATCATAATAACAGGATCAGGTTCACACATAACAATATTAACCTTAAATGTAAATGGAATAAATGCTCCAATTAAAAGATGCACACTGGCAAATTGTATAAAGAGCCAATATCCATCAGTTTGCTGTATTCAGAAGACCCATCTCACATGCAGAGACACACATAGGCTCAAAACAAAGGGTTGGAGGAAGATCTACCAAGCAAATGGAAAACAAAAAAAGGCCGGGGTTGCAATCCTAGTCTCTGGTAAAATAGACTTTAAACCAACAAAGATCAAAAGGGACAAAGAAGGCCATTACATAATGGTAAAGGGATAAATTCAACAAGAAGAGCTAACTATCCTAAATATATCTGCACCCAATATAAGAGCACCCAGATTCATAAAGCAAGTCCTTAGAGACTTACAAAGAGACTTAGACTCCCACACAATAGTAATAGGAGACTTTAACACCCCACTGTCAACATGAGACAGATCAATGAGACAGAAAGTTGACAATGATATCCAGGAATTGAACTCAACTCTTCACCAAGCTGACCTAATAGACATCGACAGAACTCTCCACCCCAAATCAACAGAATATATATTTTTCCCAGCACCACATCACACACTTATTCCAAAATTGACCACATAGTTGGAAGTAAAGCACTCCTCAGCAAATGCAAAATAACAGAAATTATAACAAACTGTCTCTCAGACCACAGTGCAATCAAACTAGAATTCAGGATTAAGAAACTCACTCAAAACCACACAACTACATGGAAACTGAATAACCTGCTCCTGAATGACTACTGGGTACATAACAAAATGAAGACAGAAATAAAGATGTTTTTTGAAACCAATAAGAACAAAGATACAACGTACCAGAGTCTCTAGGACACATTTAAAGCAGTATGTAGAGGGAAATTTATAGCACTAAATGCCCATAAGAGAAAGCAGGAAAGATCTAAAATTGACACCCTAATATCACGATTAAAAGAAATAGAGAAGCAAGGGCAAACACATTCAAAAGCTAGCAGAAGGCAAGAAATAACTAAGATCAGAGCAGAACTGAAGGAGCTAGAGACACGAAAAACCCTTCAAAAAATCAGTGAATCCAGGAGCTGGTTTTTTGAAAAGATCAACAAAATTGATAGACCACTAGCAAGACTAATAAAGAAGAAAAGAGATAAGAATCAAATAGACGCAATAAAAAATGATAAAGGGGACATTACCACTGACCACACAAAAATACAAACTACTATCAGAGAATACTATAAACACCTCTATGCAAATAAACTAGAAAATCTAGAAGAAATGGATAAATTCCTGGACACATATACTCTCCCAAGACTAAACTAGGAAAAAGTTGAATCCCTAAATAGACCAATAACAGGCTCTGAAATTGAGGCAATAATTAATAGTCTACCAACCAAAAACAGTCCAGGACCAGACAGATTCACAGCCAAATTCTACCAGAGGTACAAGGAGGAGCTGGTACCATTCCTTCTGAAACTATTCCGATCAATAGGAAAAGAGGGAATCCTCCCTAACTCATTTTATGAGGCCAACAACATCCTGATACCAAAGCCTGGCAGAGACATAACAAAAAAAGAGAATTTTAGACCAATGAACAGTGATGCAAAAATCCTCTATAAAATACTGGCAAACCGAATCCAGCAGCACATCAAAAAGCTTATCCATCATGATCAAGTAGGCTTCATCCCTGGGATGCAAGGCCAGTTCAATATATGAAAATCAATAAAAGTAATCCATTATATAAACAGAACCAAAGACAAAAACCATATGATTATCTCAATAGATGCAGAAAAGGCCTTTGACAAAATTCAACAGCCCTTCATGCTAAAAACTCTCAATAAATTCGGTATTGATGGAACGTATCTCAAAATAATAAGAACTATTTATGACAAACCCACAGTCAATATCATACTGAATGGGCAAAAACTGGAAGCATTCCCCTTGAAAACTGGCACAAGACAGGGATGCCCTCTCTCACCACTCCTGTTCAACACAGTGTTGGAAGTTCTGGCTGGGGCAATCAGGCAAGGGAAAGAAATGAAGCATATTCAATTAAGAAAAGAGGAAGTCAAATTGTCCCTGTTTGCAGATGATGTGATTGTGTATTTGGAAAACCCCATCGTCTCAGCCCCAAATCTCCTTAAGCTGATAAGCAACCTCAGCAAAGTCTCAGGATACAAAATCAATGTGCAAAAATCACAAGCACTCTTATACACCAATAATAGACAAACAGAGAGCCAAATCATGAGTGAACTCCCATTCAAAATTGCTTCAAAGAGAATAAAATACCTAGGAAACTAACTTACAAGGGATGTGAAGGACCCCTTCAATGACAGCTACAAACCACTGCTCAATGAAATAAAAGAGGACACAAACAAATGGAAGAACATTCCATGCTCATGGATAGGAAGAATCAATATCATGAAAATGGCCATACTGCCCAAGGTAATTTATAGATTCAATGCCATCCCCATTAAGCTACCAATGACTTTCTTCACAGAATTGGAAAAACTACTTTAAAGTTCATATGGAACCAAAAAAGAGCCCGTATTGTCAAGACAATCTTAAGCAAAAAGAACAAAGCTGGAGGCATCACACTACCTGACTTCAAACAATACTACAAGGCTACAGTAACCAAAATAGCATGGTACTGGTACCAAAACAGAGATACAGATCAATGGAACAGAACAGAGCCCTCAGAAATAATACCACACATCTACAACCATCTGATCTTTGATAAACCTGACAAAAACAAGAAATGGGGAAAGGATTCCCTATTTAATAAATGGTGCTGGGAAAACTGGCTAGCCATAAGTAGAGGGCTGAAACTAAAAAAGGATGAGTTCATGTCCTTTGTAGGACATGGATGCAGCTGGAAACCATCATTCTCGGCATACTATTGCAAGAACAGAAAACCAAACACTGTATATTCTCACTCATAGGTGGGAATTGAACAATAAGAACACTTGGACACAGGAAGGGGAACATCACACACTGGGGTCTGTTGTGGGGAGAGAGGAGGGGCGAGGGGGGAGGGATAGCATTAGGAGATATACTTAACGTAAATGACGAGTTAATGGGTGTAGCACACCAACATGGCACATGTACACATATGTAACAAACCTGCACGTTGTGCACGTGTACCCTAGAGCATAAAGTATATGTATATTAAAAAAACTAAGAGCACTTTAAACTATAGATACGGTACAATGTTCCTCCAAAATTACATTACACAGACATAAGTGACATTTCTGTCTGAAATACACTGGGTGTCAAATTGCTAAACCTCTTGTATGTGAAAGAGAAACAACCATAACAAACAAAAGAAGCAGTGATCAAACCCTAATTTCCTTTTTCACATCTTTGTCGTGGGAAGAAAACTGAGAAGATTTTCATTTAAGGGGCCTATTTTTCTTTCTTTTTTTGTGACTTGTCTGTTCAAATGCTTTGTCTAACTTTCCAATGTAGACAGTCTTTTTTTTTTTTTTTTGAGATGGAGTCTCACTCTGTCACCCAGGCTGGAGTGCAGTGGCGTCATCTCCGTGCACTGCATCTGCCTCCCGGGTTCACACCATTCTCCTGCCTCAGCCTCACAAGTAGCTGGGACTACGCGTACCTGCTACCACCACGCCCTGCTAATTTTTTTGTATTTTTAGTAGAGACAGGGTTTCACCATGCTAGACAGGATGGGCTTGATCTCCTGACCTCGTGACCTGCCCACCTCAGCCTCCCAAAGTGCTGGGATTACAGGCATGAGCTACCGCACCCAGCCCATTGTAGACAGTCTTTATGACTATTTTAACCAATATTTATAATAGAGTTTGTCCTTTGATTTTGTTTTGATTAGCTTTATTTTTTTATATATAATAGAGAAAACCTTTCTACATTCTTATCAAATATAAAGTATTCATACACATTTTTCTTCCAGAAAAAATTTAGAGTCAAGCACTCAAGTTCCAAAAAAAGTTAATAATTTGATTAAAATTTTATTAAACATATTTAATTTGGAGAAGGCTGAGATAATCAATATATAAAAAATGCTGAATATTCTCATCCAGTCAGATGATGTCTCTCCACTAATTAAGTCTTATAGTCTAAGTAACATTCTGTAAATTTATCCACATAGGGAATACTTACTTTTTCTAAGTGCATATTAAGGTATTTTAGAGTCTTCAGTGTAAATAGAAACTCTTTGCTTTTACAAATTCAATTTGATAAAGTCTGATTCATGAGAATTCTTTTGAGTTTCATTTTGTTTTTTATCTGTCCTCTTAACTCATTGTTTTTATTAATTTTGTGTTTCATTTTCTGAAAATTATATCAGCGGCTGTGTAACTTATGTTTATTTTAATATGTATATCTTATTTTTCTTGTCATATTGCACTGGAAATAAAAAAAAATAACAGTACTGAATACTATCAGTGAAAGTAGTCAGGCTTTTTCTCTTGCTAACAGAAATTCCTTTAGTACTTCATCATTAAGATGTTTAATGTAGAAATCTTTAGAAAATCAAATCAAGATATTATGATAAAGTTTTAAAATGTTTGTCTTACTTTAATACATTTTTTTTAGTTAGGGTGTAACCATCCAAAACTAAGTTATCCTCCATCTCAGTTAGGCATCATAGCATTAGTCCAGTTACCCAGAAGTCTTAGCTTTGCTTCCTCTTCCCCTACAACCCACTTTTAGAATGTCAGCAAGTCCTCTCATGATTTTCTTTTCTTCATTCTTACCATCCTAGTTAAGGCTTTTATGTCTTGACCATGCAAACCACAAAGCCCACTAAAAATGAGAAAGATAATAGATACTAGCTCCCATTTCTGGTCTCTGGTACCAAAGTCTAATTCAGCATAATTCAGCTCAGCATAATGCTATCGATTGGTAGTGTGTTTAGGCCCTATTGAAAGAGCCTAACTCAAGTCTTGAGACAGAAATTGAAAAGGATTATACTGGAAAATACTGTAGAATTTGGTAGTCTAGAAAGCTGTATTACAGAAAGCAACATCAGCTGGAATTGTTTCACAGTCATAAAGAAAATATTTTGGCCACTCTGAGGGATGTTCCAGGAACTAGTTTCAGTCTTACTCTAGCTATATAACACTTTCAGGTCAGCAAAAAGGTCAAAAATCAGCCAGCGTTCAGAATGAACACGCATTTGAGATTTGTGAGAAGAGGAATTCACATCTAAAGTCTAGAAGAACAGATCTTAGACATTCTGGCCATAATTCGTTTGTTATTGATACCATATGATTGCAATGACATTCTATGGTGTAAGGGCAATACTCGCTGCCAAGACACAAAACCTTGTATGAAGTTTTCTGGTTTTGGCCCCTCATGTAACAAAGATGTAATTTTGGTTATTTTCATTTTTCTATTCCTCCAAGTGCCTTGCCGTTTCTTCCTCTAATCTCCAGCTATTTCATGCCAAAATGATCAAGACAACTTTTTTAAAAAGATTTTTTGAGAGTATCTTCTTTAAGATTACAGGAAGTAGCAATTTGGCCTCTAATTTATCTCATAGGTGAAACTTTACTTCTTTTGTTTTTCTAAGAAGTACCATCAGAATATAATCTTAAAATTTAATGGTTGTGAAACTTGACTATAGAATTTGCTTTCTGCTGATGCTATGGGGGCTCCCTTCTAACCCAGATTAATTTACACTGAAAATGGCAAATGCTTTCCCCTTTCCCCAAGAAGATGGAAAAGTAAGTTGCATTCACTAGCTAAAGACAAATTAATTACTTAAAGTTGCCTAGTGGCAATAATGTGTTGAATTCAAATAGTTGAAACAAGCAACTTCTGGCGCATATACGTATGTCAGCAATTGGCTTATTTCTTGATGTCAATGTTTTGGCTTTATTTGGTGAACTGGTGGTTGAATCAATCCTTACTTGCTATTCAGACTACCTCTCATCCTTCTGAGAACCAGAACCAGCTGGATGGCTCATTTGACTTTGGTCAGAAAGGTCCTTAATCTCTAAGTACATCAGTTCAAGCACAGACTCAGACTGAGATGGAGAAATGAAAGATGGCCCACTTTGGGAGGCTGAGGTGGGTAGATTGCTTGAGCCCAGGAGTTCGAGATCAGCCTGGGCAAAATGGAGAAACACCATCTCTATGAAAAACTGCAAAAAATTAGCTAGCCTTCATGGTGCACGCCCATAGTCCCAGCTATTAGGCTGCAGTGGGAAGATCACCTGTTCCCGGAAGGTCGAGGCTTCAGTGAGCCGTAATTGTACCATTGCACTCCAGCCTGGGTGACAGAATGAGACCCTGTCTTAAAAAAAAAAAAAAAGGACCAACAAAACAAAACAAAAAATAATTCAAATAGGCCTCTCTCCCAGGATTAACCATTTGGCTACAAAGAGTAAAGAGACTTCTACATCTTGGCATTACTTGGTGAGGGTAGGAAATTATCACATCACATTCTGTTACAGTTTGGGAACTACTTCTAAAGAAATTTCTAATGCAACACGTTCACAAGTAAAGGTAATGTGATACCAGTGCTATCATTATATGGATTTGAGAAGGCGAACAATTAATGCATTACAGCCTCTTCTCACTAGCAGCTAAGGATGTGAAACACATGCAAAATTGCAGACTCTTCCCTCTCCCATCCACATGGAATCAGCTATTCACTACGTTCTTATTGCCTTCACAAATTATCCATATTCATTGTGGTTATGCTAAAAAGTATAGATAAGGGAAGATAATTTACTGATCTCATAACTCATATAATTTCAAGTGTATTGCAGGGTCAGGTGTTCTTGTTCCAGTTGCAATTGCTGCATAACAACCACCTTGATCCAACTGTGTTAAAAATAACAACATTTGGGCCAGGTGTGGTGGCTCACACCTGTAATCCTAGCACTTTGGGAGGCCAAGGCAGGTGGATTGCCTGAGGTCAGCAACTCGAGACCAGCCTGGGCAACATGGTAAAACCCCATCTCTACTAAAAATACAAAAAATTAGCAGGATGTGGTGATGCACACCTGTAGTCCCAGCTACTTGGGAGGCTGAGGCACAAGAATCGCTTGAACCGGGAGGTAGAGGTTGCAGTGAGCCAAGATCATGTCACTGCACTCCAGCCTGGGTGACAGAGCAAGACTCTGTCTCAAAAAAAAAAAAAAAAGAAAAAAGAAAAGAAAAGAAAGAAAGAAAGAAAAGAAAGAAATGAAAAGAACGAAAGGAATGAAAGGAAGGAAAGGAAAGAAAGGAAACAAAGACAACATTTGTATTCACAGATTCACATATTTTATGGGTCAGGAATTTAGTCTGGACACAGGACAGATGTTTATATGTCTGCTATGCCACATCGGGGGCATTTGCTTGGCAGACGCAAAGATTAGGGGTGACAAGAGCTGGGAGCAGGAATCATCTGCTTGCATCTTCACTTGCACCTCTGGTAGTTGATTCTGATTATTGGCTGGGACCTCAGATAGACTACTGTCCAAATTGCCTATGCACAGCTTCTGCACGTGGGTTTTCTGTCCTTCCTCATAGCATGTCTAGCAGCTGTGTTTTAAGAACAAATGTCCTAAGTAGGCAAGGCCGAAGTGCAAGGTGTTCTTATCATCAAGCCTTGGAAGGTACATGGCATTACTTGATTATACTCCATCGGTCAAAATAGTCACAAAATTCTGCCAGCTTGAAACTATAGGTTTTTCTTCAGGGACTCACAATAAAAAGACAAAACAAAAAAAAAACAAACAAACAAAAAAAAAAACAACACCTCTGACTGTTTATCTCTTATTCTTTCGAGGGAGTTTTGTGTTATATACAAAGAAATATTTACGGATATTGTCCTATTTCCCAGTGACTGAAGGAGACTGCGAATAAAAGATGTTGACATCTCTCTATAGCAGTGCCAAGGAGACAGGTATCTTTGTCTAAATAAGCAAGGCAGGATCACTCTTTTCAGACTCTGATAGAACATCAGGTGGAAGTACCTCTGTCGGTGTCGCCTACAAAGCAACACATTTGAAAACTCTAACTTTGTGTTCCAACTTAGGAGCTCAGCAGTCAGTCTCCCAAATGTGGGGGTATTTGGAGAGCAAGCTTATGAAGAAGGCCAAGGAAACACAAAGACAGCTCTTAGGATACACTTTACTGAAGATAATATCACTCAGACAAGATGCCCAGAAAGTTCAGGATTAAAAAAGGTCTAAAGTCTTCTAACTCACTTCCTATGGAAGTTTATTGTGAACAACAGTAACAAAGCAGCCTCAATTCTCTAATCCTGCAGAGGGTTAAAGAACACCTATTACTCCCTGGAGCTTAATAGAGATGAAATCTTAGGATATAAATATAAGTGCTTAGGATGACCAGGAAGATGGTTATAAACATGTTATACCCAGGTTTAGGTGACAACTACATGTAAGTTATTGTGAGGTCCTTGATTAGTTAGATGACTAAGGTATTAGTTATCTTGGAAGAAAATCTGGATTGATAAATGTGAGATGAATTAGATGCACTAAACATAAAAAGAGAAGCCAGAAAATTGTCCCAGTAATAATCAGCCCATCCTTTCTTAGCATAGCTCCCATATTCCAATATTCCAATATACCACAGTTTAGTTCAATGACATCAGTCCCCCAGCAACCACAGTTCTGATTTCAGTTGCTATAGTATATTAACTATGAGTAATTGCATAAAGGAGAAACTTCACTGCTAGACCTTCAACCCACAAATATCCACAAAAAACCCACATGCATACCAGATGTGCATTATGATCAGTGACCAATCATGCCACTTTTTCAATGTCTATTGGTGACTGGTCTCTGCCCATCTTTTATTCAATCCTCACACTGGCAGCAAAGCATGTAGTTGTGTTTTCCTTTTCTTCTAGCGATAAAACTGCATAACATTTTCAAAAATGGCTAATCAAAAGAGAAAATTGGCCAACAGGTGAAGTGTCACAAAGATGAAAGTACAGCAAAGAAACAAAAATAGAGAACTCTATATGATGGTTAATTTTATGCATCAACTTGGATGAGCTAAGCAATGCCCAGGCAGCTGGCAAAACATTATTTCCGTTGTGTCTGTGAGGGTGTCTGCAGAAGACATTAGCAAAATCAGTAAACTGAGTAAAGATCAGATCACCCACACCAGTGTGGTCAGGCATCATCTAATAGAACAAGAAGGTGAAGGAAGGGCAAATTTACTCTCTGTGTGAGCTGGGATATTCATCTTCTCTTGCAGTTGGACATTGGGACTGTGGTTCTCAGGCATTGGGACTTGGACTTTTAGCTGAATTACTCCACTGGCTTTCTTGGTTCTCCAGATTGCAGATGGTGAAATTTCTCAGCCTCTGTAATTGTGTAAGCCAGTTTCCAAAATAAAATAAATCTTCATATATATATGTATAAATCTTCATGTATATTATAAATCTTCATATATATAAAATAAATCTGTGTGTATGTGTTTGTGTCTGTGTGTGTGTGTGTGTGTGTGTGTGTACTGTTTCTCTGGAGAACCCTAATACACTCTGAAAGTGAAATTCAAGTTGAGTATTAATGGACTCATGGAAGAAATAGCTATTGGAGGGAATATTGCCACTGAGACATTCCAGAGGAACTTAGGGAAGGCAAACTTAACAACATAAATGAAGAAAATGGATGGGTTCATTCATTTTAGGATACAGGTGTCCTTGAAAAGTTACACTGGCAAAAAAACTCACGTTAAAGGAACTCTCAGAGGCATTTCATGACATTGAAAGAACAAAAAATAGATAGTTGGAAGCTGATTCAAACTTAGAAAAGAATATGACAGTTTTCCAGGGCATAGTAAAGATGCTCACTCCATACACTAAGTCCTACAATGAGAAGAGGAGGGCCAACCTCATTCAAACTATACTCCATGAGATTTTTACAAAGAAATAAAATACTTTATTGCTTCATATTTCTGATGTTTTAAATTACAGCATACTAAATAATTACTAGTTTTACTATTTTAAACAATTCTCCTGTGCATTTATAACCTACAACAAAGGAGTTTTTAATGTTTCAACAAAATATTTTTAAAGGTCCCAGAACAATTGTAACTTTCCCCTTCGATGAACAAGATCACGTTCCAGTTTCTGTTTACACAGTCATTTCTGTGGCTCCTCATTAGCGTGAAAAACCAGGACTGCCTGTTCTAGGGAGTTGCAGTGGGAAGGGAAATGAAATGGTATACACGGAGTGAAGCAAAACTGTAAGGGCGATGACTGAGTGGCTGTAAAGAATAAGGTCGGATGTGGTGACAGAGTGCCTAGCAGAGAGAAAAAATAAGTGTACTGTTATTAGAGGAAGAAAACTGGGAAGAGACCTTTGTGGGAAGACAAACTCCAGGAGACATACAGTTGAGAAAAAGAGAGTTGTGAGCTTTGGGAATTATAATTACTTAAGGAAAAAATCAGATGTGTGAAATACAGGATGCGGTGTTGCACCAGCATTTGACAATTTGTGATACGGTTGTAGGACAAGAATACAGACCATTGTGGGTATAGCTAAAAGGAATACTTTTCATTCTCATGGCATCTCATGTGCCAGTTACCATGAATTTAGTAGGGCAAACTGATTTTTTGAAACCTACCTTTAAAAAGGTAAAAAAAAAAAAAAAAAAAAAAAAAAAAAGCTCTGAATCTTTTAAATTGTGCTGGTTTAGGCAGGACTTTTTAAAGATAGGGTTGTCCTCGTTGAGGATTTGCCTCTTTGATGACAAATGTCTTCTTAAGGAGATGTTAGTTCAGTGATGTATTTTCAGCATTCAGGCCAACAAAGGCAGTTAGAAGAGGAATGTCTGCCGGGTGTCCTAGAGTTCAGCAAAAAAGGACTTGCTCTAGGGGAGGAATTATGAAGGAGAGGCTCCAGCTGAGCTAGAAGATGGTGCCCAGCAGGAGGGAACTGGAACAGATAGATTCTTGCTCTTTTAGAGCTTCGACGATGAAGTCTATTGTTCTGTGGTTTGAGGAACACTCATCATTCACCATAGCTGGTTGACATAATTTACTAAGTTGAATCAAGTACAAAAGGAAAAAGTTCTTTATGATAGGCCAGATTCCATGAGTGGGAATTCCTTTGAGTCAAATAAGGAGAAAATACGCCCCAGTGTTAAAGACTTTCCAGAGACTTCTTCCATTCCACTTTCCGCCCCTCCCTAAATCACTCGCCAAAGAAATGCTTTGCTGGACACTAAAGTGGCCACAGCTGTGCTCATAAGAAAACATCAGAATATAAAATCAATCGTTGTATTTTTTAGTTAACATTTTTGGAATGTGTGTGCAGGGTTAAAGGACAGGTGCTATTAAGATGATAGACATCTTTGAAATGTTTGGAAGTACTGCCAGTTTCTGTGACCAAAAGCTTTCCAAACAGCTATAATTACTTGAAGGTCAATGAACTAAAAGTTTCCCTGTATCAGCTTTAGGCAAAAAGGTCATTACTGCTTTAGGGGACTGTAATAAATCTGAAAGAAGCTGGCTTGACCCTCCCCTTCTGCAGTTCTCTATCTGATCACCCTGAGATCCTTTTCAACTGCCAGCCTCCTGGAAGGCCAGAGTCTAGCCAGTGACTGACTCCCCAAGCAGCCACACAGGGCCTAGAGTTGTACCCTACCTGGACGGGCAAGGTCTTCCATGACTTATGTAGCCTTATCCTCAGATGAGGACCACCACCTAACCCCCTCAAAAACCTGAGATCAATCTTCTACGCTAGGTATGAAAAAAAAAAAAAAAGAGAGAGAGGTAATTACAGTGTTTTATTCCATCAGTGTTTGTAAAAAGTCCACAACTTCTATGCAGGCGTCCCGAAGCATCTAGGATTGCAGGGATGGATAGAAAGTCCTTCAATCACAACAGAATTCCTGTTTTGCTCTTTAAAAAAGGAGAGAGGACAGGCTGACAGATGCAACGGGTGCTTTGACCCACATGCTGTCCACAAAATTGAGATTATCCTCTAATTCTAAAGGGATAGCTTTGGTAACCGTTTTGCCATTGGTGCCATCTCTCAGGAACCTGATAATAAACTACAATGTTTTAAACTTGTACTATATCCAGGAGCTACATAGATATACAAAATATTTTCTTACTTAAATTCCACATGTGTACAATGTAGGTATTATTTTCATTACACAAATATGATAGATGAGATAATAATTTTCTCATAGACACTCAATTAAGTTGGCTGACTGCAAAGAGTTTTAGACAATAAAATTTACATTCCTTATCTTTAGCTTATCATCTTCCAAAGATGATGCTTTAATCATTGTCAGCTGGTTATTAAACATACTGTTCTTTGAGCCCATTCTCATGGGATTTGAAAAATCTGCTTGTAAGCATATCTGGAACTTTTCTAAATTTTCCTTTTTTTTTTTTTTTTTTTTTTGAGACGGAGTCTCGCGCTGTCACCCAGGCTGGAGTGCAGTGGCCGATCTCAGCTCACTGCAAGCTCCGCCTCCCGGGTTCACGCCATTCTCCTGCCTCCGCCTCCCGAGTAGCTGGGACTACAGGCGTCCGCCACCTCGGCCGGCTAGTTTTTTTGTATTTTTTAGTAGAGACGGGGTTTCACCGTGTTAACCAGGATGGTCTCGATCTCCTGACCTCGTGATCCGCCCGTCTCGGCCTCCCAAAGTGCTGGGATTACAGGCTTGAGCCACCGCGCCCGGCCCTTTTTTTTTTTTTTTTTTTTTTTTTTTAAGACGAAGGTCTCACCATGCTGCCCAGGCTGGAGTGCCATGGCTTTTGATAGGAGTGATCATAGTGTACTATAGCCTCAAACTCCTGGCCTCAAGAGATCCTTTGTCCCAGCCTCCTGAGTACAGTGTACAGGCGTGTGCTACCATGCCTAGTGATATCCTGAGCTTTTCATTTACAATAACTGAAGCTCTTACCTTGCCACCTCAGGCCATCTACTAAGAAGTCATAGATATTACTTCAGGGAAAGAAATGCCTGGCTGCAAATATTTTCCTTCAACTGACTTGAAGATAGTTCTGTTAGTGTCTTCCAAGCATAGTTTTCAGTTCGGCGCTCATGCAATACTTTTTATTTATTGGGTCTCCGTTTTCAATAGTAATAATATATGAACTCGGAATAAATATGCTCTTCTTTTAAGAATTTACAATGGTGTATGAATACAAAGACTGCAAAGTGTATTAAAGAGATTTATTATGTAAGAAATTCATTATGAAAGAGTTTAAAGATGAAAGAAATTCATCAAAGGGTTGTATATTTCAAGAAGAAAGTATGACATCATCCAAATACTTATTTCTAGGCTAAATATTATTTCCACCACAAGATAAAAATCTATTCTCCTCTGTGCTAGTGTAAAACTCAGGACTTGGCTTCTTCAGCTGCCCTAGGCTCTGAAATCTTCAACTCGCCACGCTTAGGGTTCCAAACACACACCCCACCTCATACCCCACGCAGAGTTACTTTGCGTCCACACAGCTGAGCTCCATGTGGTGTTTTAACAGTCATAGGATCTAATTCCCACATCTTCTTCTGAGAGCTGAGATTTATGATCCCAATAAAGATTTCGACAGAAAGATGAGGGGAAATAGCTCAGAAGAACTTAATTTAAAACTTTGTCCTGAAATTCCCTACTCATCACCCCATCAATCACAGATTAAAATAAAAGCACATATGAGCTAGTATTACAGGGTCTAACAGGGTGAATATGTTTTGGAATTAGCAACAATCCCTTAATACCAATGTATTATCTTTGAAATTCCCTTTCAGAACAGTGACCTTGATTTGAAATTTAAAAAAAATACATCAGGCAAATCTGTTAAGACATAGTAAATAGGGAGTGGCTAAGACACTCTGAAAACAGATATCAAGGACCTCACCTTCTCATGTTTACTTTTAATCATTTAACAAGCAAGCAAACGTTACAAGATTAGTGAGGTTCTGGAGTAAAAGATGTTTTCATAGTCCCTGATTAAGCCTCACCAGGCTTCCCACTAAAACGCAGCAAGGATGAGAGTGCACCTCACCACTGCACAGCCCAGAATGGTAGCTTACCTCGTTTCAGAACTTGGGAACAGTTTCCACCGTTTGGCCTATCAAACTCTCAAACTCAACCAAGAAACACAATTGGTGGCTCAGTCCTAGAAATGGAGTAAATCTGTTGGCCTGAATAAAAGGTCAAAAATATTCTGTACATTTCTGCAGAAAACTGGACTCCTTTTCATCTATTGCAGGCCTTGCTTTTCCAGGCAAACAGAATGAGGTTTCTTGTCTCTTTCTGATCTCCCACTCACCTCTCCAAAATCCTAAGTCCCTCTCTCATACATAATATGTCCTATTTTTCATGTCTCTATAATAGTTTTAAAAAGATAATTGTGGAAGTAATATATACCTATTTGGAAACATCTGGAAAACTAGAAAACTACAAAAAGGAAATAATCACCAGAGACACCCGATGTTCATATTTCAGCCACTTCACTGTTAAGCTGTTTAGCAGCCCTTGCACTGCCCGTCAGTCCTGGTCTCCTTGTTTGCCCTTACTCCTAGATGACTGTTTCACATTCTTCTCTTCTTCAAATCTCAACATTTTCTCTCTGCTTCTCACTCTCAGTTGAAGGCTCCGCTTTTTATATAGAAGGAATCAGAATGGATCATTCTGCAAAATGCAGCAGGTCTCCATCCACTTGGCTTTCCCTGTCTCCTAGGGCCAACCCCCTACTTTGCACTGGAAAACTCCTCCTCAAAGTCTTTGCTCCTGGAATTATTTCCATTCCCACCTCATCATTTGCTTTTTTCTTAATGAGTCATTGCCAGGAAAAAATGATGTACCATAACATCTTGAATTGCAGCTTTTAAAGACTTCCCATTTTTCTGATTCCTCAACATCTCCAGAGAAACAGGCTGTGGGCACCTTTCCCAGATGACCAGGTACACTGATGTGACACAAGTCCCCCTTCTTGCTCTTCCCTGACTGTGGCCTAGTGACATTCAAGCATACCCATGATATCCCCTTCTGCGTTTGCTGGCAAACCCAATCCTAATGCCCAGTGAGGGCGCTTGTCCACAGGTCCCCACTTTCTCTTGGCTCCCCAACTGCTTGGTTGAGCCTGCTCCCATGGTGCACCCTCCAGGTGACTCCTGCAAGGTATGTTGTGCCTCCCTCTTTAGAACCTGTAAATACAGTAAATCCTTTAATTCATATGCCTCCCCAGTGTAATCTCCACAGCCATATTGGAATGTTCCTTAAAGATTCCACAAAGGGTGCTTACTCCACCACTTATAACACTTATCGCCGTCTTAAAAAAACCCTCTCTTGACCCTATATCTTTCTCAGCCTTTACCCAATTTTAAGCTTCTCATTTCCAAGAAAAGTGCTTGCAAGAGTTGTTCACATTCAACATTTGTTCTTTTCTTTTCTTTTCAACCTACTCCACCACGGGCACCAAGCATACCCAAGTTGCTAAATCCAATGATCAGTGTTCAGTCCTGAGGTAATATGACCTTGCAGCATCTTTTTGAGACTGTGGGTCATGTTGTCCATCATCAAACAATTTGTTCCCTCGGCTTTTATGACACCTCCTCACACTTGTTTGGTTTTCAGGCTACTTCATTGGCTCTTTCCTTTCGTAAGATTGGATCCTTATGTTTCCAACCAGAACCAGCTACATAATTTGCAGAGTGCAGTGCAGAATGAAAATGCGGGGCGCTTGTTAAAAAATTATTAACAGTTTCAAGAGAGTGAGAGCAGAATATTCAATCAAGCATGGGTTCCTCCTAAGCAAGAGGTCTTGTGTGACTGCCAAGATCATGTGGCCATGAAGCAGGGCCTGTTCCCATCCTCAGAATGCAGCAGAGCACTTGCTCACTGCTCATCTACAAATGATCTCATCCACACCAGTTGGCTTTAGATGCCACATTCAGCAACAAGCCTCACATCTTATCTTCAACACTAATTTCTCCATTTAACTACAGATTCAAATTTCAACTGTCTATTCTCTATGTGCACTTGAATGTATAGAATGCACTCAAACTTAATATGTCCAAAATGGAACTTTCATTTCCCACCCAAATCCTTCCCACAGTTCTCTCTATTTCAGTAAACACCAGCTCAATTTTTCCAGTTATTCAGGCCAAAATCATTATAACCATCCTGAGCCATTCTTTCACATCCCACATTCTATCCAACAAATCCTGCAAGCTCTACCTTCAAAATATTTCCCAAATCTAACCAGTAAAGATCTTCAACAACTTGCATCCCTGGTACAAGTTTCTGTCCTGAGTCACATGCTATCATGTGATTTAAATGTTCAAAGAAAAAAGATAAGGGTGGTTAGTGATGACTAGAACTATTGCAAAAGCATTTGACAGGCAATAAAGAAGGGTCAAAAATTCAAAGCAACGGCATAAAGAAATGAACTGATCTAGAAGGCAGATCCATCACAGAAAGGGAGGGAAATTTCAAAGAAAGAAGACTGGACCTACCACCCATTATCTTGGAAATAAGTAAGACCAAAGAGTGGCAAGGGAAAATACCTGATGCTTTTCAGAGAACAAAAAGTCTGTCTTCATTATGCAAATGCATGTAATACACAGTAGTTTGAGAAACACTAATGGAATATTTTATTGCTTTTCTTTGTCAATTACAAATTGCTCATTCCTGAAGATGAAACTAAAATGAGCCATTGTGTAAATTACTTCCAAAACAAGCTAGTGGAAAATGTGTAAACCTGTAAGTGAGTAATATTAAATCCTTACACACTTTATAGGAACTTAAACTCTAGGCACACACAATGTTTTATACTTACAATAACTGTTCCTTTTTTTAACTTATTACATAAAATTACATATATTATAGTCCAAGCACCGTGGCTCATGCTTGTAATCCCAGCACTTTAGGAGGTCAAGGCAGGAGAATGGCTTAAGGCTAGGAGTTTCAGATCAGCCTGGGCAACAAGCAAGACCCTGTCTCTGCAAAAATAAATAAATAAATTAGCCAGCAGTGGCGGCACACACCTGTCGTCCTAGCTGCTTGGGAGGCTGAGGTGGGAAGATCACTTGAGTCCAGGACTTCAAGGCTACAGTGAGCTATGATGGTGCCCTTGCACTCCAGCCTAGGTGACAGAGCAAGATCCTATCTCTTAGAAAAAAAATGTGACATTCCATGCACATGGATAAGAAGAATCAATATTGTGAAAATGGCCTTACTGCCCAAGGTAATTTATAGATTCAATGCCAACCCCATTAAGCTACCAATGACTTTCTTCACAGAATTGGAAAAAACTACTTTAAAGTTCATATGGAACCAAAAAAGAGCCCGCATTGCCAAGACAATCCTAAGCTAAAAGAACAAAGCTGGAGGCATCACACTACCTGACTTCAAACTATACTACAAGGCTACAGTAACCAAAACAGCATGGTACTGGTACCAAAACAGATATATAGACCAATGGAACAGAACAGAGCCCTCAGAAAAAGTACCACACATCTACAATCGTCTGATCTTTGACAAACATGACAAAAACACGAAATGGGGAAAGGGTTCCCTATTTAATAAATGGTGCTGGGAAAACTGGCTAGCCGTAAGTAGAAAACTGAACCTAGATCCCTTTCTTACACCTTATACAAAAATTAATTCAAGATGGATTATAGATTTAAATGTTAGACCTAAAACCATAAAAATCCTAGAAGAAAACCTATGCAATACCATTCAGGACATAGGCATGGGCAAGGACTTTGTGTGTAAAACAGCAAAAGCAAGGGCAAGAAAAGTCAAAATTGACAAATGGGATCTAATTAAACTAAAGAGCTTCTGCACAGCAAAAGAAACTACCATCACAGTGAACAGGCAACCTACAGAATGGGAGAAAATTTTTGCAATCTACCCATATGACAAAGGGTTAATATCCAGAATCTACAAAGAACTTCAACAAATTTACAAGAGAAAAACCAAACAACCCCATCAAAAAGTGGGCAAAGGATATGAACAGATATTTCTCAAAAGAAGACATTCATACAGCCAACAGACACATGAAAAAATGCTCATCATCACTGGCCATCAGAGAAATGCAAATGAAAACCACAATGAGATACCATCTCACTCCAGTTAGAATGGCGATCATTAAAAAGTCAGGAAAAAACAAGTGCTGGAGAGGATGTGGAGAAATAGGAGCACTTTTACGCTGTTGGTGGGACTTTAAACTAGTTCAACAATTGTGGAAGACAGTGTGGCGATTCCTCAAGGATCTAGAACTAGAAATACCATTTGACCAAGCCATCCCATTACTGGGTGTATACCCGAAGGATTATAAATCATGCCACTATAAAGACACACGCACACATATATTTATTGCAGCACTATTCACAATAGCAAAGACTTGGAACCAACCCAAATGTCCATCAGTGACAGACTGGACTAAGAAAATGTGGCACATATACACCATGGAATACTATGCAGTCATAAAAAAGGATGAGTTCATGTCCTTTGTACGGACATGGATGCAGCTGGAAACCATCATTCTCAGCAAACTATTGCAAGAACAGAAAACCAAACACTGCATGTTCTCACTCATAGGTGGGAATTGAACAATGAGAACACTTGGACACAGGAAGGGGAACATCACACACCAGGGCCTGTTGTGGGGTTGGGGGAGCAGGGAGGGATAGCATTAGGAGATATACCTAATGTAAATGATGAGTTAATGGGTGCCGCACACCAACACGGCACATGTGTACATGTGTAACAAACCTGCACATTGTGCACATGTACCCTAGAACATAAAGTATAATTAAAAAAAGAGAGAGAGAGCTAAAGAAGAAAGAAAGAAAGAAAGAAAGAAAAAAGAAAGAAAGAAAGAAAGAAAGAAAGAAAGAAAGAAAGAAAGAAAGAAAGAAAGAAAGAAAGAAAGAAAGAAAAGAAGGAAAGAAAAGAAATAAAGAAAGGCAGTGTAAAACTGCTAAATTACATGCAAATTTCCCTGACCTGCCCTGTGGAATTCACCATTTCTAAGAAGTCAGAGCTTCTGTTTTACACTTGACTCAAGTCTTTTTTTCACATAACCAAATTATTGAACAAATTACTTTACACAGAACATTTAGATTTTAAGAAAAGGTCAAGAATTATTGCTCTTGGAGATTTCTGTTAACTTTGTTATTTTTCCCTTTTGATATTGAAGCAATAAAGCAGAATTTGTGATTATATTAATAAAATTAAATATAAAGAGAAAAAATGTGTTATTGAAGGTATAGCTATAAACATAAGAAGAAAATATAAATCAAGACAAAACAGCCACTGTAAACGTTTTGATTTATAATATTCCAGATTTTTTTCTACTAAGTAAATATATGTTTATAAAAAATTGTACTTATTACTGCTTAATAGCCTGCTTTGTTGATGAAATAATTTTTTCATGAATATTTGTCAATGTAATTATATTATTGTCTCTTTTAAGCTATTAGCGTAATAACATAAATAACAGATTATTAAAAATTAAATGATTTTACAGTCTAAAAGTTAAAGGAAAAACAAAATTCAATTTAGTCATGACATATTAGTATTTTAATTTGAGGTTGGATTGATTTGCTAGTATTTTCCTTATAATTGTAGGTTTCTTGTTGTGGGATATTTGTCAAGTTTTGATTTCAGGACTATGCTAATTTATAAAATAAACTAGGATATTATGCATAAATTGGAATTGTTTTCTCTTTTAAGCTATTAGCATAATAACACAAATAACAGATTATTAAAAATTAAATGATTTTACAGTCTAAAAATTAAAGGAAAAACAAAATTCAACTTAGTCATGTCATGTTAGTATTTTAATTTGAGACTGGATTGATTTGCTAATATTTTCCTTAAAATTGTAGGTTTCTTGTTGTGGGATATTTGTCAAGTTTTGATTTCAGGACTATGTTAATTATAAAATAAACTACGATATTATACATAAATTGGAATTGTTTTTCAAATTATCTATGGTGAAATCCTTTATCTCAATTTCCTATCCATAGTGCACTGCTATTTTGGTTAAAACAAAGCAAAAAGAAATTACTAGAAAAATAAAACAAGAGTTCAAAAACAATCAAATAGAAACTTAATTTCTTTATGAATAGATTCAATAGGCATGAAATTGCTCTACCAAATTGCTGTAAAAGTTTCTAAATGCTGAGTATTATTGCCATATTTATCTTGACCACGTAACAAATAGTTGATGACCACCGGCAGCCCATGGACCACATTTTGAATAGCCCTGGTTGAAAGAAGAGCCTTATTCTTTTTAGAGATTCACATTCATCAGCAAAATTGCTGTTAAAATGTTACCATATTATATGCACTTTGATTTATTTACAAATCATATCTCTAATTAAAATTATTTTAACAATATTCTGGATGCTTAGATTTTCAGTGCCCAGCATCCTGAAGACCTCATCCTTTTATTAGTTAATTCACAGGTACAATAGACAATTAAAATAAGGTTTGCTCTTGCTGATACTGTGTATGATCTCTATTTTCCAGTAACATTCCTGATCATTTAAAATTATTCAGCCAATGTTTTTAATATCTGATGAGGTCATCGCTGTGTCTGACTCATAATGTGATTGATGAAATCTTTTCTTTGAACAGTCAATAGAAAAAGTATCATTTGATAGTGCTCTCTCTTCAATCTGTGGCTTCTCTTCAGGAATATAATCATGCCATTTGTCCATTTTGGGAGGATTCCTTTAATGACAACTGTATGATAGAACTCACAAAGTTGCAAATTGCAGTGCAGTGTATAAGAGTAAACACACTGTTGAGGGGACCAGGTGGCACCCATACTTTCTTTCAAGAATATCTGTGGGGCCATGCATGTACATTGGCCAACTGACATAAGAATTCAGAAAAGGAGCCAGGTCAATCAGTTAAACAAATGCTATTACAGTGAAATTGAAATTTCTTTTCTTTATTAAGAAAAATAAAGTTCTATTTTTTAATCCATCCCAAATGGATTTCTTATGAAAACCTCATATTTAGAAAGACGATGGCTTTAGAACAGGTTTCTCAAAGGACAGTATGGTTCTCCAAGCATCAGTTTGTTTAAAATTCAGATTCCCAGATCGCATCCCATAGCTACTGTATCAAAGTCCCAAATAGAAGATGGGAAGAAGAGAGGAGAAAGGAGTCCATGTGTTTAATAAACTCACCAAGTGATTCTTGTGCATGCATATATATATACATATATTGGTGGGGGGTAGGGGTGGGACAGTCTTGCTCTGTTGCCCAGGCTGGAGTGCAGTAGCATGATCTCAGCTCACTGCAAACTCCATTTCCCAGGTTCAAGTGATTCTCGTCCCTCGGCCTCCCGGGTAGCTGAGACTACAGATGCATGCTACCACACCTGGCTAATTTTTGTATTTTCAGTAGAGATGGGTTTTGCCATGTTGGCCAGGCTGGTATTGAACTCCTGAACTCAAGTGATCCACCTGCCTTGGCCTCCCAAAGTTTTGGGATTACAGCCATAAGCCACTGTGCCCAGCCAATATTTTGAAAACCAATACTTCAGAGCAATTTTAAAAATAATCATAGGCATTATGTATGATTCTCAAAGACATCTTGCATAAAACTGGGCACCTTTATTGTGAAGCAGTTTCGTACTTTCTCATCTTTTTCAGCTTTTTTTCCTATCATTTGAATTAGCCTATTATTTTTCCTGTTTCTTCTTGAGTCAATTTTAGTATATTTTGCTCTCCTAGAATATCATAATTTTAGTTGGCTTTTAATACAATTATTGTAAAAATTATATTTAGAAAATAATTTAATATCCTTTTCTTTTCCATACCTGTCTGATTATGTATGTCCCTATATAGAGATACAAACTGATCTTTAGTTTAAGTAAAAATGCGAGAACAGATATTTAAAATGTATTTAGCTTGAACACAAAGAGAATGCAAACTGTTAGAAATATCTTTAAGAGGAATTCGAGAAGAGAGGTTTAAAATTTATTTAGCTCAAACACAAAGAAAAACAAAGACAGTCAAGTTTTTGAAGTCCACATAAAAGATGATAGTTTTTGAAAGCTTAGTTGATAAGAGCCAAGATTTTTGAAAGAATAATTTTTGAAAATCAAAAGGCAAAGATTTGAAAGATAAAGGTATAAAGTTAGCCTGCAAATAAAAATTTAAGAGTGCAGTTTTCCAGGGAGTCCATGGGATGATAAAGAACCTGACAAGAACGGAGGTCAGGGTGACCTTCTGCGTGGCTCAGAGGGATCACACAGAGAAGAGCAGAGATCATACTTGGAAAGAACTCAATCTCTGCCCCGAAGAAGACCATTATGGCCAGCCCAAGGGCAGTCGACAGGCCACAGAGCTAAGCCATGCTGAAGGCTGTCTGTCACGTTCAGTAGAGTGCTGCACACTGTCCTGCCAAAGACAATTGCTAGCGTTGCTTCTCATTGTCCCCTGTGAAGGTTCTTCCTCTGATCTCTGCTTATACCTCACCCCATGAGCACCCAGTAGAAATGTCACCTGTGTGCATCCTGATGTTTCAGTCAGCCCATCTCAACTCTACTATAAATCTTCATCAATAACCCAGCACTTTTTAAGGCCGTATAAGAAAGGGTAGAACCGTGGACACTTGAAGGGACCAGGTAGTGCAGAAGGAACCAGCAGTTCAACTTGGGTGGTTTCGGAAAAAAAAAAAACAAAACAACCAAACAGTTCAAAACTTCACTTGGAGCCAGGACAGTGGAAAGAGCCACAGCTGTACCATTAGTGTCAGTATTCTTAGCAGAACCTACCTCCCTTAGGCTTCAACTTCTTTTACTGGAAAATTGCAACCAGTCGTTAACTGATCTCCCTGAATCTGTTCCCTCAACCCTCCAGTCTTTTCTGTACATTGCTTGCAACAATTACCTTCCAAAAAATCAAATGTGGTCATGTTGCTCCTCTAGAAATTTTCATTACCCTATTGTTACATACAAGAGGAAGGTCAAACTCAAGAGCATTAACTGTACTGCCCTTCAAAACCAAATCCCAGTCAAAATTTTAACCTCATCCTATGCTGGTGTTTAAACTTGTATTTCAGCCATTCCAAACAGGGGAGAGTTTTTTCATATGATCAAATGTTCACTTACTGGTTCTTCCTCCTAGATTATCATGAATTTGGTTCTCTGCCCAGCAAACTCCTTCCCATCTCAACCTCTTCTCATGACCCTACAAAAATTATATCCTTTCCCTGTCATTTACTGTGGTGCTTCATTTAGACTCATCTAAAGGCATCTGTCAGATTCTTTTATCATGATTTTCTCCTGTCTCTCTCTCACCACTGGACTGACAACTCGAGAGTGGTGACTTCCTTTCACTTGCTCCTAGGAGCTACCCTATAAATGTTTGTTGAATGACTTAGTCCACAATGAGTGACACAGCTGACTAATACGAAACTAAAATGACCTTTGTTCACACAACAAACTACATTATTTTGTTGTTATTATTCTCATCCAGTTATTTTCTTGTACTTAGAAGTTTATTTTATTTGTTCATCATGCATCATGCATCATCATGCATCATTGGATGCATCATGCATCATGCATCCAATCATTCCAGCCTGACAAGATAGTTTTCTTTATCACCTTATAATTTTGAGTCTGTTATTCAAGGAATAACGTTTTCTCTTTCAGCTGCATCTTCAGCAACATTTAATATTGTGCTATCAATTCCTCATCCAAGTTATAAATAACAGTTCTGGACAGAGTATTTTACGTGACATTTATCTTATCTTCTCTAGGATTACTCTTATTTCTTCTTTTCTTTTGTCAACTGGATTGTGAACTCCTCAAGACAGACATCATAGATCTCTCATGTTTATATTTTTTTAACTTTCTTGATTTTGGTAAATGCTACAGAATATCCAATGTCCCTTGATAGTGGTGGCAGAAAGCTGATTCTGGATTCAGATGACCTAGGATAAGATCACAGTTCCCCACCTGGGTGTCAACTTAGACAAGTTCTTCAAACCCTTCAAGCTATTGATATAGCATTTTCTCATATATAAAATGGGGAAAATAGTAGTACTTACATCATATAACTGTCTTGAGTGAATAAAACAGATAATGTATATAGAACATTTAATACTATACTTCATGCAGAGTAAATGTTTATAATCATAGAGATTATTAGAGGTTTTAGTGGAACAAAATAAATAATGGAAATATCAATGTCATCAAATCTGCTAATTTATTCATCAGTGTCTACTTTGTTAGGGCTGCCATTACAAAGTACCACAGTCTGGATAGCTTCAGCAACAGAAACCTATTTTCTCACAATTCTGGAGGCCAGATGTCCAATATCAAGGTGTCAGCAGGGTTGGTTTTGTTTCAAGACCTTTATTCTTGGTTAGTAGATGGTCATCTTTTCCTTGCATCTTCATGTGGTCTTTCCTCTGTACATGTCTGCGTCCTAGTCTCGTCTACTTATAAAGGCACCAGTTTTATTGGATTAGAGCCCACCCCAATGAACTCCATTAACCGTACTTATCACTTTAAAGACTCAATCTTGAAATACAGTCACATTCTTAAGCACTGAGGTTTAGGATACCAAACATGGTTTTTTTGGGATGGAACATGATTCAGATTATGACAATCCGCAATAGATGTCACACCTATTATAAGTAACAGCTAAGTAGCCATGACCAATTGTATAACCAATAACAACTTCCTGGCTCTTCTTTTGTTTCTTTGTTTTTTGAGATGGGGTCTTGCTCTGTCACCTGGTTGGAGTGCAGTGGCACGATTTGGCTCCCTGCAGATCTCCTGGGCTCAAGCGGTCCTCCCGCCTCGGCCTCCAGAGTAACTGGGACTACAGGTGTGTGCCGCCACACCTGGCTAATTTTTTAATTTTTTGTATTTTTTGTAGAGACAGGGTTTCCTCGTGTTACTTAGGCTGGTCTCAAACTCCTTGCCTAAAACAATCCAGCGGCTCTGGCCTACCAAAGGTCTGGGATTACAAGCGTGAGCCACCATGCCTGGCCACTTGCTCTTCTTTTAAAAGGATTATATGTCCCCAACTTCTGCAATTTGACTGGCAGTGCTTACAGTGGAAGGGATAAATATTCATGCCCTATTGCCGTCAGGCTCAGCCATGTGACTTGATTTGATCCATGCAAAGTGAGTGTGTGTGCAAACTCCACTACCAAGCAGAAGTTTTAAGAGCCATTGATTGTTTTCTTTAGCTATCTGACTCTTTTCCCTCTGCCACAAGGACCATATATCTCAAATAATGGCTGCTCCTTAAGCCTGGTGCCCAGAATGAGCACTTTTCAACATTCAATGAGACCTATTGGGCGGAGCTGCCTAGATAAGAAGCTGCTGCTAATTCACAAAGTCACGTGACAAGTATATAGTTTTGGTTAAGTCTGGGATTTGGAGGGATTATTACTGCACTAAAGCTGCCTAATGTGATAACCAGCAATGTATTATCCACAGATGCATATATAGCTCATTCCTTTTCCTTAAATTAATAGAAGTCATAGAAAACTGATATGCCATTGATAAGGTAATTCTAATAAACCTACACTGCAAAAGAGGATCAGGGTTTCAAAAATTTCATGAGGGATCAAAGACTTATTTATTGGATATTGGACATTGGACATTCTTAGTACTTTTCCCATTTATATTATATATAAGAACATGGGAGCTTCCCTCATGTGTAAATTTTCTCTCTAATAAAAAGAATTGCAGATTTTGCAGGCCGAATGGCAGCTTTTCAGCCCTGCTTTCCTTGTTCTAGAGAGAAACATTCTTCTGTTCTTGGAGAATCACAATGGATACAGGAAATCGGAACCGTCTGCTCTCACTTGGCAAACACAAAGGCTCTGTAATGCGGTAGCACTTCACTCACATCAGTATCAAATTTACCAAAACACATGCTAGGTTCACAACTCAATTAAAGAACCATTCTTCAACTTTCTCTTATTTCCCAGTTTCTAAGTGAATGTGACAACTGAGCCAAAATGTAAGGAATCAGCAAGATTTGAGCTGGTCAAACAGGAGAAAGACATTTAAGGCAGATGGTGCAGTTTAAACAGAGGCATGAAGTGTGTTGGAATATAAGCAGTTGAGGGTGGTTGGAGCAGAGGGTAGAGGAGTGGCTACAGATAGGGCTGACAACTTAGCTGGAGCACCATTCTTGGAGGCCAGTGTCCTTGATTCTACCTACACTAGAGCACAACTCAACAAACAATGGGTAAACACTTTTAAGTTTTATGGATCATAAATTTATATGTTTCTGCCTGATTTAAAAATGATTCCTCCATAATAAATACATCGTTTTGCATAGCAGTTAAAAACATAGGCATTTTCAGCTGACAGCTGAATTCCACACTGTAGCTTCTCCATTGGTGTGCCCTACTGAACCTGGGTACATTGATTAACCTACATGAGGCTCAGTTGCCTCTTCTGAATAATGGTGGTAATAGTGATCATCAGCCTTGTATAATGAGGATCATTGGCTATAAAGATGCATGTAAACTCTTGGCAAAATACCAGAGTCAAAAGTAAAACTCCAGAAATGGTGCTTTCTGAAACTGTTGTTATCACCATTGTTCAGAAATGAAAGCTTAGTTATGTGCCCCTATGAGGTTTGACCACCTATACCCCTTAGTCATTCTCTAACATTCTAAATAGTTCTTCTTATCTGTCCTAAAAGGTGCTTAAGACAAAGTCAGTAAGAGACATGACAATTCCTTGATTGATGTGGACTAAATGGAGAGCCATAGTTATGCCTCTCAGTGCCTGTCCCAACTCAAACAGGGCTAAGCTCACACAGTTCAAAGGCAGCTCAACTGAAGGCCTGACTTATCAGAGTGACCACACCGGATACGACCATGGAACAGGAAAGAAAGAGAATGTCCCTGGTGACTCCTCTTCTGGAGATTCTCTGGGAAATCAGTCTTTTTGGCCACTATCAAGGCTTGGGGGCAGCTTGGATTGAAAACTGTGGCACTGCATTAGTAGGCAACTTTCCTCCATGAAAATATTATTTTTCTTTCCTTTATTGAATTACTGACTTCATTATTGTGAGATTTATTTGGGAGAGGAAATTTCTGCCTTCCTTGAATTAAAATCTGTGGTTAGGCAGTGGTTCTTTTGTACGTATGACGTTTGGTAGGGTTTTGAAGAAAGGAAGGGATGAAGGAAAAGAAAATGATGAGGATAAAACCACCAGTTGACTTATTTCTTCTTAAATATTTTCTAGTTTAGTTTCAGATAAAAGCATTTGATCACTGGGTCTTTAAAACAATATTGTACTGTGAGAACTTTGGGAGAGTGTTGTCTTAGAAATGAGGAATGGCATGATCCAGAATCATTTTTCCCTTTTCCCACAAAAATTAAAACATGAGCACAGGGCTTAAATGAACAGTAAACACTGGTATTTTTTTGCACTATTTCCCCAAAATCTAACCAGCAAAGCTACTTCTCTTATCAATCACATAATCTTAATGAATTATATTGACCTAGTTTATGATATGGAATATCAGTTGGAGGGTCCTAGCTGCTTTTTTATTGCTGACGGGTTGAGTGTTCCCCTCAAATAACACATTTCTGTTGGGTGATACTGACTATTCTAGATAATGCTGTTTTAAATAAATGAATTACAGCAATCAGTTCTCTCTCTCTCTCTCTCTTTCTCTCACTCTCCCCTCTATCTCCTCCATTTTCCTCTCTGTCTGTCTCTTCTTCTTCTTTCCTTCTGTCCTCTTTTTTGAGTTCTTTTGTTTATCTACCATTCATTCATTTAATCTACATTTACTAGCACTTAAAGAAGCTTGGAGAACAGAACAGGGAAGACTTGGAAAGAATCATAATTCAGAAAGATACAGCAGCCCCTCATCAATCATAAAGGTCAGATTTCTCGAAACACTCAAGGGAAAAATATTAAGTTCTTAAAGGCATAAATCACATGGGTGTTTTTAACTAACATGCAGACCTTTTAGACTGCCTGTTTTTATTACTTACAATAACCAAAATAGAATGTCCTCTGCTTTTCCTATTTTCAAACTTCAAGTTCATGACTACCTCTCACTGGGTTCACTAAGTTTCCAGAGACACAGAGTGGCTTGAATGTTGGTGTGAAGGATGAGAAAAAAATTATTTTAATAACTAGTTAACTTGATTTTGCTTATGAGGCAAATACATTGATATACATCTCTGCCTAATTTTTAGGGTATAGCATAACGTTGATGACAAGTGGAGAATTTACCTGTTCATCACTGAAACTCCAGAAGATGTGAGATGCTCAGCTCAGAGTGTGTGTGTTTGCCAGGTGCTCCTTCTCACATGGCCTGGAGGGAGGTGTGGGATGACTTAGAAATATGCTTCTGCCAAGGAGACAGTGAATGCTCAGACAGGATGGAGTATATTTCCTAAAAAAAAAATACCTGCAGAGTTGGGCTAAAGGAAAGATATGTGTTTACATCCATTTTGGTGTATTACTACCTTAGTAACAATAAATTATTTTAAGTTTATGTTCTGTTAAAAAAAAATCATACTGGGAATCAGCTCTCATGGAAACAACTGACTTAATTAGCAAAATACCTTAATAAACCACTTGAGATTAGCAGCTGAGTCACTGAGAGCATCAGTTAGAAAAGAACAGGACATTAAAGAAAGAGCTCAATGCTCTCGATTAGAAAACCACAGGAATATGGCAACAAGAGAAAAGAAATAAGAGATTTTTTAAAGAGATGGCCAAGTCATATGCCTACAATTTCCATGAGAATCTTTGGAAATTTTTATGTCCAATCATAGGGTGCATTCTGTGCTTCCTATAAGCTCCTTCTATCTGCCTAAAATTGCAGTAAAGACCTTGAGTAATTTGTTTCTTTGTAAAAATAATAGAAAGGGGTTGGATCTATGTCCAATCAGTGTCAAGATGTGAATCACAAAAAATAACAGCAAGTATGGGGCATGGAATGATTTACCAGTATGTGGAAGTCATGGCTGGAGTTTATTATGAGGATGTAAACCTCCACAAGAATTCACAGTGCATGGGTAATGGGGGCAAAATTCTGGGCAGTAAGGAAAAAAATAATCCAGAAGTAGAGATACATTTATTGGAATTACCCAATAAAGAAACTCACTGTTGGGGAGTGATACTGTATATTCCTAACGGAGCTTTGCACAAAACCTTTTGGAGTCCCCAAGGATAGAATGACTAACTGAGTTGAACAGAAAGGAATTCGCCCTATGTATGAGAATTTGGTTGAATGACCACTTGCTCAATGTAGTCCGTTAATGATGACTAGAGCAGATAGTTCTTGCTAGACAAAATTTCCTTCAAATTCCTCAGTATAACATTTCTGCTAGGGGGATAAGTACAACCTGCTTATGAGAGCCATTGCTGGAGTGCCCAAAGGCTGTTCTCTAATTGGATTCTCCTCTCCATGTCCTCTCTAAAATCTCCCCTGTCCTACAGGGCTTCCATGTTGGAGCATCTGAGTACCAGCCAGGTAGACAAATATGAGGAGTTTGCTTTCCATTAGGGTCATAAAGCATTCAAGGACCTGAAATAAGTCCAGGAAGACCACCCTTTGGTGTTCCAGGAGGCAAATCCTTAATTAGTATTGAGTTAGAGCCAGTAAAAAATAAGTTCCCACATCCAAGAGCATAAGCTGAGCCAAATCAGGAAGATAAACCTAGACTAGAAGGGAAAAAGAATTGTAATAAGATGGAAGAAATTTAGGGAATAGGGCAGAGGAGATTATCTCAGTTGAACTGATGGGTCCCTGGCTCATATGTATTTGCTGTCAGCCATTTGGTTTGGGTTTCTAGCTGTGTTAGCTCAACTTAAACGTGCAGATTCAATACAAGTTGTGCAAAGGAAAAGCACAGAGAACTCAATGGTAGCTGAGTCCTCATGAGAGTGACAGAACCCAGAATGATACAAAAGTTCTGGTTAATTCCCCAAATCAATGACCAAGGCTTTGGAATTACCCAACAAAGAAACTCACTGTTGGGGAGTGATTACCGTATATTCCTAATGGAGCTTTGTGGTATAGTTGAAAGAACATCAAATTAAAAGGAAAGCAAGAATGATTGATTCCAAACTTGTTGAAAAACCTACTAGTTTTTTGTTTGTTTGTTTGTTTATCTTTAGTTCAGGAGACCCGCTTCGTGGATCTAAGCCTATATAAATTAAAATTTAAAAAAAAATACCTACTTTGCCAGGCTGTCTATAAGGATTAAATAAATTATGCCTGTGAAAGTAAATTCTTTTCTTTCTTTCTTTCTTTCTTTCTTTCTTTCTTTCTTTCTTTCTTTCTTTCTTTCTTTCTTTCTCTCTCTTTCTCTATCCTTCCTCTTTATCTTCCACAGTAGACACCTGAGAAGCATTTCTACCTGAGAATCAGACGCACCAAGACTTTTACTCCAGTCTGATTTTCAGACATTGCCCCAGTGACCTTCAAGTGCATTAATCTGTTGGATTCCTTTCATGCTGCCTCAGCTTGGGGGATACTCTATGCCCACATGGATGTCAAAGAGGGTGATTGGAGCCCTGAGTCCAGGTGCCTTGGGAAAGATAAGTGGAAACCTCAGCAAACTCAAAGCATGTGTTTTGTGTATCAGGGGAGCACACAAGGGCAGACTATCTGTCAACAGTTTCCAGTGATGAGCAGGGAGGCCTTGCTGCCAGCACCCCACCAGTCACTGCTGACACCTCCTCAGAGGTGACTTATTCCCTTCTGCCCTATAGCAAATTTGTCTTAATAGCTAAAATGATACCAGTTTGGGAATATCCTCTCAAAAGCAGTTACCCATAGAGTTACAAAACCAGGCTTAAGCAGACCATATACATATTCATAAATATTCCTGTGACCAAAATTGACCAAAATTGTGCATTGTTTATTTTGTAAGCAGATGAAAAAAGCAACTACAACCCAGGAAAAAGGTTTTGAAGGCATCTACAAGAGGATGGTAGCTGAAACCATGCAACAGGATGAGATCACTCAGGGAGACAGTGGAAAGCAATATTTAAGGAACAGACAGAGAAAAAGGAGATTGAAAAAGCATAGCCAGAGTAGTGGGAGTATACCCAGAACAAAGTGGTATCTCTGAAGAATCAAGGCCAAAAATGTCAAGATGGCAGAGGGCTAGCAGGCTGAGCGTATAGATTGACATGCAGGTTGAGGAAGATGGAAAACCCTTTCCACGTGTCCCATTTCTCTTAGGATAAGTTCCTGTATTTCTCAAAATGCCCAAATGTCTTTCAACCTCATCTCACATTGTGCTCATTCTCCCACTTCCAAGTCTCTGTTCCCATATCACTGGCTTTCTTATCGTTTCCCCAATGTGCCATGTTTCCTCCTATCACAGAGCCTTTGTACATGCTGTTCCTCTGCCTGAAATACTCATTGCTTTAGATGCGCTTTAATTCATTTTTCCATACTCAGATAAGCATCATTTCCTCAGTAAAGCCAGTAAAAAATTCCCTCAGTAAAAAATTCCCTGGCCAATTCAGGTCAAGAAAAATTCTTTAATTTTATAGAATCATGCTTCTTTATATCTTAGCACTATTCCCAATTTATAATTATGCATGCGTATGTGTTTTTTGGTACACATGTCTCAGCCACTGGATTGTAAACTTCATTAGAATGAGACTTGAGAAATTCTTAGCACAGCAAGATTTTAACCAAACAGCAATGGTTACCAACTGGTATAAAGTTAGATGTAGAAAGATACTTCCTGTACTTTTTTCCTATTAGTACGTGCCTAAACAACCCCATCATAATTGCCTTGGTGTTTCTACATGATTTGGCACTCAAGACATACCATGGCCCATCTCAAGCCTACAAGCTTGCTGATTAGGTTGGTAAAGGATAAGCCATAAAGTAGATTTTACAGTCACTAGTTCTTAGTCTTTGTAAGGGTCACAAGCCCCTTTAAGAACCTGATGAAAACTGGATTCTTTTATGAGTTGAATTGTTTCCCCTCAAAGGAAACATTGGAGTTCAAACCCCAGTACCTATGAATGTGACCTTATTTGGAAACAGAATCTCTGCAGATCATTAAGTTAAATGTAGTCGTTTGGTTGGGACCTAATCCAAAATAACTGATGTCCTTATATAAGGGGGAAATTTGGACACAGAGACCAAATTTGGATGCAAGGAGACAACCATCTATAAGCCAAGGATGTCTGGCACTATCAGAACCTAGGAGAGAAGCCTGGAATAGATTCTTCCTCACAGTTCTCAGAAGGAACCAGCCCTGCCCACACCTTGATTTCAGACTTCTAGCCCCCAGAACTGTGTGGCAATATGTTTCTGTTGCTTAAGCCACTCAGTTTGTGGTACTTTGTTAAAGCAGACCCAGGAAGCTAACAGAGACACTTTCTCTAGAAATAAAATTCCTTGAAGACATACCCGACTTGCATGCAATTTCCAGGTGTTTACAGATCCACTGATGACCAGGTTAACCATTTTATGGTATCAAAGATGCTATAAAATTCCTAAGCCAAAATCCCCCAGGATAAAGGCAAAGGAAAGAAGAAAACTGGCATCAGCATCTATTTGTTACATGTTTGGCCCTGCCTAGGCACCTGGCATATATTACTTCACAAATTCTCCAAACCACTCTATGAAATAAAGGGAAATAGAGACCCATAGAGATCAAACATCATGAAGAAATTAACACATCTAGAGAGTTACTGTGCTGGAAACAAGGCCTGCATTTTCTTTTCCCCTGAAACTAGTGCTTTTTTCATTCTTGCCCTGCCTCTGAGCATGAGTGACCTGTGAGAGCCAAAGCACAAGATATGTGGCTTCCTGGATTGTGAGGTTACAGTGAGACCAGGGTTATGTGTGTGTCAGTGGCTTCAAGGGAAATCGGAGAAGAGTTTTTTTAAAGTTAAGAATGAAAAAAAGACCCTTCCTTTTGACTGCTCTGCATTATTTTTTGGCATTATTATAACTTCTTTGGAACACTCTAAGGATTTTGGCATATAAGAATTTTTGTTCTTGCTAGGCAAGTATGGAGATAACAGTCTTAAGTCAAACTGATAAGTCAAACTGATGATGCCAATTATCAGCAAGAACTTTAAATTAGGATTTTCCGAGACAGAGGTAGGATAGTGGGGAAAATGTGACAGCAAAGCAAAAGAAATTCAAGTTTTTATTCATCCAAAGATATTTATTGATCACCCATTTGGAGGCAGGCTCCATGCTCTGTAGACAAAGTCTGGCCACATAGAGCCTTGTGTCTAGTGGGGAGACCAACAGCTCCATCAGTCAATACAATAAAGTAAGATGTTTGATAAGCAAAGAACAATGTACTACATAGCAGATGATATGAGTAACTACCCATTTTTTGTTGGAGAGAACACTGGATCTAAGTTTCCGCTGAAGTCTGAATAGTGGTTGTCCTGGACAGGCAGATAGGAAAGAGGTGGTTCCAGGCAGAGAAAACATATGCAAAAGTCCTGAAGTGACAGAATATAATACACTTGAAGACATGAACACAACTCATCATAGACTAAATGCAGAATGAGAATGGAGCAAAAAATAATAGTAATTACAGTAGAGAGGTATGCAGGGGCTGGATTCTGCAGGGTCTTGCCTGCATCTGTGATGGAGATTGTATTTCCTTCAGAGAACAGTGGTATGCCATTAGAGATTTGCACCATCCTGAAGAGAAGGCTACTGGCTGTGGGAATCAGGCAAGTCATTGAATCTCTCTGAGTCTCAGTTGTCTCATAATATAGGATAATAAGGGCCATTGTGAAGAATAAAGGGGTCATTTCACACAGTACTCTCAGAACAGTGCCCCAGGAAACATGAGCCCTCATATTAGAACAGTGACACAGGCAAGCCCTGCTGGAGCCCTGCCTTCATCAGACGCAGTAGTCATACCTTTCATTTCACCTGCTCTCCTTAGAACCACTCCCCAGTGGCAAGTGTGGCAGCAATGCCCTGTGCATAGTGTCTCTGGATCATTTAGAAGTTTCAACAGGTTGGTCCTATTCCACATGGGTTTTCCTGCCACCATCTTCAGGCAAAGTCTGCAAGCCTCTAAGTCTACTAGGCTGTAGGCAATGCATTGGGGCAGGGCAGCGGGCAGAGCCCAGGGCACTGGGCATTCAAAGGTGAGTTGTTGGACAGTGGCCGGCCTTGAAGCCCTACATTCCATCTGAGCTTAGACTCACCAAGGCTAATCTCCTTTGTGGGTTGTCAGGGGCTGGCAGAGACTCACTCTGGAAGCATGCACGCATCTGCCTCTCGATGCCCCATAGTTTTGTTTGTTCGTTTGTTTTGTTTTGCAGCTTTTGAAAAGCTTGAAAAGTTTTTGAGTTTGGTTCACTGAGGCCTGGGGATGGTAATATTTAAAATATCACCATGTCTCTCTGCTATAGTCAAATTCTGGAAAATTCAGTTCGGTTAAGAGCTTCCTTCTTGTCTCTTTTAGGTGAAATTTTGATTCAGTCAAAATGTGTATGCGTGTGAGTGACAACTCTTCCAAACACAGCATGCCCCAGGACACAAGGGATGTTTTCACCTTCAGGCACAATGCCTTTAAGGATGGGATAGAACACATAGATGTATGGGACCAGAGAATGCACACCCTCTTTGTTCTGAAGATGTCTTCTCATAAGGACAGAAACTCACATGTGCTGAGTACACATGCTCAGGGGACTGTTGTAGTTGTTTGTGCACACATATTATCATTTTACTTTATGAAGTCTGTGATGTAATTATTAGGATCCTTGATTATACATGGATGAAAAGTTGGATTCAAAAACATCTATAGATTGGATCAGAACTTCACAGGAGTCCTTTGATGTGAAGCCTGTGGTTTCCCAGTATTGCATTGCAGCTCAGCAGCATGGCTTTAAGCCCACAGTTTGGCACAGTGGTTAGAGACTGACCAGCGTAAATCCCAGCTGTATTACTTCCTGGCTGACATTGGACATGCTACTTAATCTCTCTGTGCTTCAGATTTCTCAACTATAAAATGAAAAATAAAATAGGACTGTTATGAATTAAAAGAATTAATACTTGTCAAATACTTAGGACAGTGCCTTGCGATTAGTTAGTGCTATAAACAAATTAGCTATTATTACTATCACTGGAAAGGGCACCAAAGCCCCAACTTCATCAGGGGAAAATAGGATATTGCCCAATGGCTGGGATAAAAGTAAATACATATATAACCACATAAGTACATAAAAAAGAAGGAGACAAAGAACATTCGATACCCAACCTCAACAGCTTTTTCCAAGAAACCTTCCCTAAAAAATAAAAAAAAGAAAACCTCGAGGTCGATACATGAGAAATGTTGGCTTTTAAAAATTGTTTCCCAGGCAGAGCTAATTCCTTTATTTGGATGTCTCACACTCTCCTTCTCTTTCCCCGCAAATTCATTAAGAACCGGAATGAACTGAATAATACCATCCTCATCCCATGATTATCATTATTATCGGCATCCTCAAAGTCCATCCAGGGACTCTTAGATGAGCTTTACCATCATTACAATCTTCAGCCTCAAAGTTTATCCTCAGCTACAACTGGGAAAATGGAAAGATAGGGATTTAGTGACATTCCTTAACTGGGCTAAGCACCAAATCCTAAATTGTAGCTGTGGCTACAGTCCCAAAACTTTCTATGGATTCTCTCTTTTCAGGGTATGTTTGATTTATGAATTCAGTTCAGAAGCATATCTCTACTGATCCTTTACCTGTGCAAATAACTATGGGGAATTAAAAAAAATGTTTAAGATGGAAACTTGCCCTTTAGGAAAAGAAAGTCTAACTGGAAAACCAAGGGCTGGTCTCACATTGAAAAGTAGTAAGTGATGTCAGAGTGTGGCTAGGATATTGGGATGGCACCAAAATCTCTGTCGCACACTAGCTGATATGTGCTTGAAATAATTAATAATTCTATCATAGTTTCATGTTTTTAATTCAAACTTTTTGCCCCCTCAAAAACCAAATGACTACTTGTCCTGCTCACCTTAGAAATACTTTCCTCTGGGCCAGTGGTTCTCCACCAGCATCAGCATCACCTGGGAGTTGGTTAGAAAGGTGAATTATCAGGCCTTTCCCCAGGTCTACTGAATCTGAAACTCTGGGAGCGGCGGACCAACAAACTCTTCTATCAACTTTTTCAGGGGATTTCAAGTCATGGCACAGTTTGAGATCCACTGCTCTAAGAAGTGTACTCTAACCCACCATTCAAAATTGGACTAAAGGCTTGTGAGGGACACAATGTATTTTTGCCCAAGCATGTGCATTTTGAAGGAGTGAGAATCCAAAGATTCGGTGGCTGGTAAAGAGGAGACCCCTGACGTGGTTTGGCTCTGTGTTCCCAGCCTAATCTCATCTCAATCTGTATTCCCCATGTGTCAAGGGGGACACTTAGTGGGAGGTGGTTGGATCATGGGAATGGTTTCCCCCATGTCATTCTCATGATTGTGAGTGAGTTCTCACGAGAGCTGATGGTTTTAGAAGAGGCACTTCCCCCTTTGCTCGCTCACACTTTCTCTCCTGCCACCTTGTGAAGAAGGTGACTGCTTCCCCTTCTGCCATGAATATGTGTTTCCTGAGGCCTCCCCAGCCATGCCGAACTGTGAGTCAACTAAATTCTTCCTTTATAAATTACCCAGTCTCTGGTAGTATCTTTATAGCAGTGTGAGAACAGACTAGTACAACCCCCGAAGTTTCAACAGCCCATCAGGTCGAATTCATATCCTTGGATGGAAGATTAAAAATGGTTGGATAAAAGATTGCCCCAACTCTCAAAGATAATCTCAGGAAGGGCCAGTATTTTCTTTAAAAGATCAAGATATGTTTGCCTATTTTTTAGTTTCGCAGCCTTAATAAAATTATTGAGTGGTTTTACATTGTTTTTACATCTATCTCTTTAAAGCATTACAACTGATTTCAGTGCATGGCCTGAGTAAGTGTCCAGCTAGACTTTGTTTCTGAATGAAATAGATAATTTTAATTTTCCCAATACATTTTGGTAAGAAAATCCATCCCTTATATTGCCTAAGGATGCTTTGCTATGAAATGTTCAATTCATGTTTCTTTTTTAAGGCCATTGTGCTCAGTGGCTTGACTGTGAACTCTAGAGTCCATGCAGCTTTTTATGAACACTTTGTTTTGTACCTGGCATTTCACAGGGAGCATCCACAACTCTGCTTCCTTTTATTCTTCTAGTCTCAACTGTTCCTTTTTCTAGTGAACTTTGAAATTATTTTGTCAAATTGCAAAGGAAATCTTTCTGGGGTTGGAATTAGATATTTTAACCCCATATTAAGCTGAAAAAATCATATTTTTCATATATATCTTATATTCATTATCTAAAAATTATATAAAATATTTAGTAGATAGATTTAAAAACTGGTTTAAAAATCATTACATATTGCTGTGTATTTATAAAGTACATTTTTTTAAAATAGAGGTTTCACAAATTTCTTGTAAAGATTATTCCTGTCTGTTTTCCTAATGCTCGTGTAAGTATAATTTTTTGTTTTGGTTTTATTTCTAGCTATTTCTGGTATTTAGAAAGCTATCTATTTTTAAAATATTTATCTTCAGGCCAGGTGTGGTAGTGCATGCCTATATTCCCATCACTTTGGAAGGCCGAGGCAGGTGGATCACAAGGTCAAGAGGTTGAGACCATCCTGGTCAACATGGTAAAACTCCATCTCTACTAAAAATACAAAAATTAGCTGGGTGTGGTGACATGAGCCTGTAGCCCCAGCTACTCAGGAGGCTGAGGCAGGAGAATGATTTGAACCCAGGAGGTGGAGGTTGCAGTGAGCCAAGATCGTGCCACTGGACTCCAGCCTGGTGACAGAGCAAGACTCCGTCTCAAAAAAAAAAAAAAAAAAAAAAAAAAAAAAAAAATTATCTTCAAACATTTTTCTGTCTAAGCAGATGCTCAAGTGCATAAGAAGATGCCAGTTTCCCCAGAGGATGGACAAACATATTCAGTTTCATGAGTAGAGTGGGCTAGGGATGGCAGATCCACTGTCTGAAAACTGTGCACACCCAGTGAGACTTCCTTCACAGTCCGTGGCTTAAAGGAAGGAGGATGAGATATATGCAGGAGTTAGTGGGAGAGCCAAGTCTTCATTAGTGCCTCTCAGTAAAAGTAGGAGATGACTGGTGGCTCTCTAAACATTGTCCTTGGTTTTGAGCCACGAAAACAGGAAAAATTCTGTTTGATATCCTATTACATAGCATCACAGACAGACACAAACATGCATATATACACATTTTTCATAATTAATAGAAGTTTATTCATTGTTCTAGTAGCACGCACACTCACATTAGTCCACTAGACACTAGATTGAGAGGTTTCCTCCTGCCGCTGTTGTCTAGTTCTCTGAATATTATGTAAATTTAATCATGACCAAAACTCAACTGGATTTCCTCAAACTCCTCCTTCCTCCCTCACCTTCCACAGCTAATCCATCAACAAGTCCCACTTACTGCTTCCAAACATACCCTGACCCTGGTGCCTTTTCCCCACTCCCCTGCAGCCACCCCCATGCAAGGCACCATGCTTTCTCTCCCAAGCTGCTGCACTCCTGCTCACCGGTCCTCTCACCTTCTCTCTCACACCCCTACCATTCATTTCCACACAGCAAACAGGAGGATCTTAGAAAATACAAACCAGATTTTGTGACTCATCACTGAAAACCTTTCAACAACTTCCCATTGGCCTTAGAATGAAGTTTAGACTCATTGCTGTGGCCACTCCAGCATGTGAGGTCTGGCCCTCCCTTGTCTCTTTTGCCTCATCTGGATCCACTCTCTTTGAAAGTCTCAGTCACCAAGCTCCATCTGCTTGGCCTGTACAGTTCCTCAAACAAGATGAACTCCTTGCAGCCTTAGCCTTTGCTTTAACTGTTCCCTCTACCTAGAATGTGACCTATTGGATCTTCTCCTCACCAACTTCTTCCCGACATTGGAAACTCAGGTTAAAGGGCACCTCCTCAAAGAGGCTGTCCCCAACCATCCCCATCGTAAGGAGCTATTTATTCACCCTATTCCCTCACCCTCTTTCCATTCTCTGGGTAGTTATTGTCACTCTCTGGCTTTTAAAATTCTCTGTGTGTCATCTGTCTCCTTCTTAGTAGAATGCAGGCTTCCTGAGGGCAGGACCTTGTCCTCGACTGTCTCCCCAGTGCCTAGAAGAGAGTCTTGCATGTAGGAGGGCCTCAGTAATGCTCAATAAATGAATGGATTCCTGATCATTTTGAACAAGCGATACTTCTTTAGTCTGAAAACTACAATCCTCAGATCTTCTTCTCTCTTTTGGGGATTTCATTAACTGTTCACCAGTGGCCCCATTGCCTCTCCTATTTCACTCTTGGATGCTGCTGGAATTTGTATTATCTGACATTGATTCAAGGAAAGAGGTGCTGTTGAAGAGTAGTGGGATGAAAATTGAGGATAAAGGGGTGGCTTCAGCTGCCCCCAGTAGAACTCTCTCAGTAAAAAAGATGACTGTTGGCTTTCTGATTGATGGGCCAGACTTTTGGCAGAAGTGGCAACAGTATGTGAAAACATTGTCCTACCTTACTCCTGCTTGCCCTGGCACCTTTCAAAGCCTGGAAATGGAATGGTCATGACCTTCCTGAGCCATGACACTTGATGGCCAGTTAGTGAAAATTCTTGCACAAGTTGGCAAACTGCTAATGGGTACTTCTTGTTTCCAGTGCCAAAAAATAACTTAATATATTGTGAGTTTACACCCTTTTTGTGCTTAAATGGAAGCGTGACCATGAAGTTCGGGGAAAGTTAAGGTTTCACCACAGCATAAAAGCCCACAGGCCTTGCTGGCAATCCAACAAAGGTGATATTGAAACAGTTTTATTTTCAGCTCATATCATTCAAAATCAGCTTTAGAGAAATGTGTTTTAATGTATTCCCCAGTCTTTTCTTCACTTAGTCAACATGACTTCTATAAGTAATGCACAAATAGCATGCATCCAGTAAATAAAATCATAGTTGAAAATTATTATCAATTATCCTGTCAAGTCAAGGCATTTGATATGGACTTCTGTCTTCTAATCTATGAGATGGGCATAATAACAATAGTATCTAATTCAAGGATCATTGTTGAAGTTGAATAAAATAATCAGTATAAAACTCTGGAGAGAATGTGACACAAAACAAGTGCTCACTGATGTAGATTGAGGTCAATACTACTTTTATTTTCTCTATCTTAAATGTTGTGTGCAAAATGCCAGGGTCATGAGAGATGTATTTATTAAGAGCAAGTTGCTGGGGTTTTTTTTGTTTTTGTTTTTGTTTTTTTAACTTAGAGAATTGTTTAGCTAATGGGTCCAGCAGAGCCCACCAAGGACACTGTCTTTGTAGGCCTCCAGGACCCTGCTCTAATCCATAGCAGATTCGTACAGTCATACAGGTTTGATTTTGTTGGTCCATGGAGGATTGGTCAGGATCTCAGGGGAAAGAAGCCAAAGGTAGAAGACATCTAATATTTTGAGTGCTTATTGCTTGCAAAGCTGTGTGCTACACACATTCTAAATGCTATTCATTTAACCCTAACAATCCCCATATACCACTTTTTTTGTTTGTTTGTTTGTAAGAAGTGGAGGAAACTTAGATTCATAGACTGTTCAAATGACTTGTCCAAGGTAACACAGTGGTAATAAGGGACTGAATCAGCATCTGAACTCAAGTAAGTATGGTTTCAAACCCTCATCCTTTCTACTACACTTCACAACCTCCCTTACAGACTGACATGCACTAAGCAATTTAACTTAGGAGACTGGGAAATAAACCAGAAAAACAATGCATTGTTTTGCAATGACGTTTTAAACTTTTCCAGCGAGTGAAACACTTAAATCTGCCATTTTGGATATTCAGTTATGATTTTAAAAATTACTTGAGAAGTAAAATTTCTAATCAGAAGAAAAGTTACCTAGTTTGGAGGATCATTCTGAGCTTATTAGATTCTGCTTGACCAACAGGCCTGGCCAAATCTCTCTGTTTTGGGTGTTCCTCCCATGCAGGTTGGCTACTGCTCTGAGCAGCCCAAGGTCTGGGGAAGGCAGCATTGGGCACCAAGGCACAAACTTCTTTCCTTGTCCTTGCTCCTTTTCCTCTGTTGCCAGTGGGTCTACTCTGTGTGCCCTTTTGCTGACCCGGGAGCAGTAAAATCTACTTGTGTTGGGACTTGTAATAGAATGGACGGAACTAGTAATTTGGTCTGCTCTGGCCTGTGGCTACTTTGGCCTCCACTTCCTCCAGTTGGTCTAACCTGATTGACCAGAGGTCCACAGAAGTGCTTGGGGCCAGAGCTCCAGCTAAGTAATGGTAATGACTTGCTTTGCTCTGTCTCGTGACCTTGCTCTGTTGTGGATTCCTGACAGAGAGAGTGAAGTGAAATATTCCTAAATCTTAGGCAAAATAACAACACATGACTTTAATCTCATGATTGTCCCCAACATTCTGTATATGACTGCCAGATTCCATATTTTTCTCTCCTGGACACAGTTAGATAAACACTGCCAAATCCTTGGTTTTAAGGTTCCCTAACTAAACTCCATGTAAACCAACTTCCTTCTGTGAAAACACTTCATTTTCAGATGAAATGACAACATTCCAGTGTTCTTTTACATCAACCCCAATTCTGATTAAACTTTGATAAGACTGCGTTTCAATGGCAATCTTGCTTTCATTGGACTTCATGATTTCTCCAGTTTTATAGCCCCAAACTTGAATACCTTCTCTTTCTGTGGTGTATATCTCTAAATAGCTACTTTATCCATTTATTAGGTGTTGGTCCTATATTTTCAATCACAGAGCTTAATCTTATTTCCAAGTCCGGGGCACCTAAATTTAGTTTATTTATGCCTGACTTTGTTAAGTTTATTTGTTGATGACCACTCTTCTAGAGACACATGGATGCATCTAAATGGAAAATTTATTAACAAATTTATTTTTGAACAGAATTGTTGTATTGAATGATTACATATGGCAGGAGTCTGGGGAAAATTTTTACTTAGCTCCATTCCAGGAACATCTACTGCAAATTTCATAATAGACTCTCATTCCTGTATTATCTGAGCTATTTGAATTATCTCAATAAAGCTGTTTCCTCCTCTTTCTTGATGGAAATACAGAGTTCTCATGACTGAACAGGGAAAGTAAGAGGTTTAGAAAGAATAAGATGGGCCTGATAGTTTTTCAAATCACTTGATAACCCATTATTATCCAAAGACTACCTACATAATCATATACTTTCCATACAAAGTTAAACTTAAAAAGTCCTTTGAGGTTCAATACCTACACACTTGAATACAGCATAATATTGAACTTTAGTTGTTATGAGCACACAAAATAAAACTCATTTTAAATGTGTTGAACTGAAAAAGCACAGAAATTATTCCCTGAACCAGCAGGCTTTCTTTTTAAGGCTATTTTTCTTCCTCATTGAATGTCAACATTTACTATGAGTTACATAGACATGGGAATAATTCTAAATTTCTGACAGGAGGGGCCAATGGTTCATGGTTCAGGAAAGAAAGTTTAGTCTGGAAATGCTCTAATTTAAAGAAACTTAAAGGGGAGGCATCTGAACTGAAAATCTCTAAAGTGCTGCTCCATTATGGCTTGTGCTGCTCTCATGTTTATTGATCAATATACATCAACAACCATTTGGACTGAGAATTTATGGTGATGAATGTTTTCTCCTCTTCTCCTACATCCTTCTTTTTTTCTTCTTCCATTCCTCTTCCTTCTCTTTCTTGTCTTCTTCTTCTTCTTTTTCTCTTCTCCTTCTCCTTCTCCCCCTTCTCTTCCCCCTCCCCCTCCTGCCCCTCGTCCTCCTCTTCCTCCTCCGCATCCTCCTCCTGCTTCTCCTCCTGCTCCTTCTTCTTCTTCTTCTTCTCCTTTACTCCTTCTTCTCCTCCTCCTCCTTCTTTTTCTTCTTCTTCCACTTCTTCCTCCTCTTCCTCCTCCTCTTCTTCTTGTTCTTCTTCTTCTTTCCTCTTCTTCTTCTTCTTCCTCTTCTTCTTCTTCTTTGTGTCCGCCTCCTTCCTTTCCTTCTCCTTCTTCTTCACCTCTTTTTGCAGCTTGGGATATAGTTAGTTTGAGCTAGATGGGATTATAGGATTGCCATCATCATGGTATTTGTTGTATTAAGGATAGGACATATATGGATCTAAGTAATGTCTTCAGTCCCAAGATATTCAAAGTTTTAAAATCCATCTAAACATCCTTGCATTGCTATTAGTTATCTTTTATGTGATAAGAGTTATGGTGATAGGAACATATGTTTACCTGGAGGAAATTATGAAAGGTGTTAAGTACAGGGAGGTTTAAGTTATAAGAAACATTATAAAAGCATACACTTTGGCTGGGCTTGAGTTGTCATTTTGCCTACTCCCATTATTCTAATGTCCACTTTAAGGTTATTAAAATGTCCTAAGATCATTCAAGACAGGGCAGTCTACATCTTCATTTTATTATCCCCCAGCCCTCAGAGATGCCACAGCTACTGAGACAAGGTCACCTAACACTTTAGAATCAGAAAGTTCTTTAAAAGCAAAGCACTCTTCTAAAAAGAGACTAAATTGCAACTGCTTCCTGTATGTGCAACATCAACTAATGTGATCACAGAACGGTTTTAGAAACAACTTTTATCTTAGTTTTTTCCTCATCAAAGATTTTCAATTTAGTTTTTACACATTTTAATTTTTCTTAAAAAAGAATCCCCCATTTTATAATTGAATTTAATAGAAAACTAAGCTTTGCTAAGATGTACTTATATAAGAAGATAGGACAGATATACCACTATCCCACAAGAAGGGTATCATTTCTGGGATCAGGAGTGAAACAAAACCAACAGACCCTAAATTTCTCTAATAGGTATGTCAATACCCACATGTCTATCCCAAAACTACACTTTTAGTTAAACAGGTTTGTGTATTTGGATAACTAGGGGCTTTTCAATATTTAAGTTAGTGCCTCCTAGTTGGGAAATTAAGACTAGTGTTTTCCCAACAGCTATTCTCCCAGGCTGACTGAAAAACTAATCAACTAGGGCTGAGAGGTTATTAAGTAACATATTCTAGGCTTGAAAACCCATTTCTCATAATAACTGATAACGCCTTGACTTCTTTTTATTTTTACATAATTTTCTTTATTAAAATCATAGAGGTCAAGTAAAAACGGCAATAATATTAATCATGTTTAAGTAACAAGAGTACCTATTTTGCCATCAGTTCTCTTGGTGGAGGAAAAAAACACTTAGCTATGTGATTTAAACAATTGTATGTTGAAATGAATACACAATATGCCACTGGGAATGATATAACTGCAACCACAGCACAACACACACACACATATACTCAGATTACTTAAATCCTGAGTGTGTTATATTCGCTGCACATTATTTCTTTTTAAAAAATTATCATTATTATTATTATACTTTAAGTTATGGGGTACATGTGCAGAAGAGAACGTGCAGGTTTGTTACATAGATATACATGTGCCATGGTGGTTTGCTGCACCCATCAACCCGTCATCTACATTAGGTATTTCTCCTAATGCTATCCCTCCCCCAGCCCCCCACTCCCTCACAGGCCCTGATGCGTGATGTTCCCCTCCCTGTGTCCATGTGTTCTCATTGTTCAACTCCCACTTATGAGTGAGGACATGCAGTGTTTGGTTTTCTGTTCTTGTGTTAGTTTGCTGAGAATGATGGTTTCCAGCTTCATCCATGTCCCTGCAAAGGACATGAACTCATTCTTTTCATGGCTGCATAGTATTCCATGGTGTATATGTACCACATTTTCTTCATCTAATCTAACATTGATGGGCATTTTGGTTGGTTCCAAGTCTTTGATATTATTTCTAAATTATAGGATAGTTATAGCCCACTCCTTGAATGCTGGTACTACATTACATTTTCCAACTTTAATTATGAAATAAATATTGAAAATATGTGTTCATTTTTGCTCTAATGAAGACAACATAAATTTTAAAATTAGGATATTATAGAGGTAATCATCACTCTCCCTGAATAAACTATACAACAAATTATAGGCCCAGTATTTTTTCTACACATGTAGTTGAGCTAATAATTCTGCTTTAAAACAAATAAAAATATGTTCTAATCCTTTATTATTCTAGCATAATTCCTAAAAGAGATGATTGTTTATATCAGAATATCCATAAATAAAGTTAAATTTGTCTCTTTAAGAGGTGTTCACCTACAAAGCCTTTAAATATCATCGATTATTCACAAGTCTTTGGCTGAGGAGGCTCATTCTGTCATTCAATAGGAATTATTTCGACTCAACAAGAATGACAAGGACGACATTTCTGCATTTGAGTTGCTTTCTGTGGATGGAGAAAGACAAGATCCACATAAGTGTAAAAATGTGAAAACACCCCATGTGCTGCAAGTGGATATACAGGCAAAGTGATTTGAAAAAACACAGGGAACATTGAGAAAATGAAGATGTTTGCTTGTTTGTTTGTTTAAGGGTCTCACTCTGTTGCCCAGGCTGGAGTGCAGTGGTGCAATCTTGGCTCACTGCAATCTCCACCTCCTGGGGTCAAGCGATTCTCCCAGCTCAGCCTCCTGAGTAGCTGGGACTACAGAGAAAGTGTATTTGGTAAAGGAAACCCAGCAAGAGGTGAGTGTTTTGTTTTCAAATGATGTCAAATTTAACTTGATGGGAAATTATGAGTAGTTAATTGAAAAATTTCCCAAAGACCTAAAATTCTTGGCCTTCATTAAATATTCAAAGAATTTTAAAATGTGTCCCAATTTTAGGACTCCCAATTAGCAAAGCTTATGGTAAGAAACTCATCCTGATGACAGAGCAATTGGGGACAGAAAGGTCGGGCCTCCTTGACTCCACATGGTCCCTGAGAGAGAGGGAGTGATGGCTCTATCGTAGAGCTGGGCCTTCAGGGTGGCAGAGTTGAAAGCAGGTGTATGTTGAGCACACCCCAGGGCTTGCCTGGACCTGGCAATTTGGAAGTGGTATGGCTTCCTTGGGAGAGGTGGAAGTAAATTGTTCCAATGCAGCATAAAGGCTCAGAAACATATGAGGGGTATCCACAAAGTGGTACCCAGCCCTGGCTCAGACCACTATCAGTGATACCACCTCTGCAGATGAGTGAGGCACTGGGATACTGCACTTCATTAATAGGTACAAGTCCATACTCTGTTTAATAGCCCTCTTTATTGTGACTCTGGTGGCCACTAGAAAGTTTTTACATAAGATTGCAGAGTAAGGAAACCCTCCTGCTACCAGGAGGTGACCCAGCCATTACTTCTCAAGCCCTTTGGGCATTTAGGTAAAGAAGAAATTGTCCCAAGGAGTGAGGCTGGAAAGGGTCAGAGGCCTGATGAAAAAGGGTGTGTCCACCATGCTACGGTGTCTCCACTTTACTTGTAAGCAGTGTAGAACCACAGAGGCAGGGCGCCATCAGATCAGATTTGACCAGATGTCAAATCCTTCTGAACTTTTTACTCCTTTCTGTGAAGTGGCTTAATAACTAAAACAGGCCAACTAAAAAACAAAAGGGTACCCACTTTGCATGGGCCTCCATAAAATAAAAGGAGTTTCCTTCTCTCTCTGAGTAATGCTGTGGCCTGCAATGGGCAAAGACAAAGTCCCAGGGCTGAGGGGAGATGTGCAGCTTGGAGAGGAGAGGATCATTCTGTGGTTGGGGAGACAGGAACTGGGGCAAACATGGTCACAAAGGCATTAGCAGACTGGGTCAGCTGGAATGCAGCTGCAAAACTCTTCCCTGTCTGTGTGGTTCAGATGCCTTCATGTCCAAACTTCACAATCCTCTGGGACCCCAGGAACCTGCGTGGGCACTGGAGGGAGCATGTGCTTAGTACTGGCTTGTAATTGACTGACGAAGTGAACGAATGAATGAATGAATGAATGAACACAGGATGGCTTCTAGAAAAAAAAAGACCAGGGCAAGGACAGAGGGTGTGAAGATCCTGCAAAGGCCTTTAAGATGTTAAGAGCCCAGTGCTGGGTGGTGGCTGAGGGAGTGGAGAAGAGGCAGGAGTTTTAAGAGTTATTTTGATGGGACTCGGGAATACTGACTGCCAGTGAGGACTGAGGGAAACAAATAGGTCAAAAATGACTTGAAGCCTCTGGCCTTGGCAACTGGACACTGGAGTTTAGGGAAGGTAAGAGGAGAGCAGGCTTTTGAGAGAGGATAACAAATTTGATTTTGATCACATGAAGCACTTTGTTTATTAGAGCATTGTTTTAACTCCCTTATAACCACGATGATCCATATTTATTACAAAAGCAATAATATCAAAGAATGCTTTAAAATGCAATTAGATTTGTTTAATATAGATAAACTGTGAGTAATGAGATTGTTTTCATCATAATATAGGTGTCACACATTTCTCCTGGTAACTAAAAAAGATAAATGGGCAGATAAAACGTAACAGTAGAATAACCTAGAATAGTAAATTTTATTACTGGAAGTTTCTCCCTAGCGATGGACAAACTCAACCACATTTAACACATAAGGAAACCAGGGACAAGAGAGGCTGGCATTCTTCACTCTACAAATACTTAGGGCACTGACCATGTGCCAGGCACTTGCTTGGTGCTAGGGATATAAAAGTAAACATACAAGGTACCCGTACCCAAGGAGCTCACAGCCAAGATAATGGATGACAATGTCCTGAAAGCAGAAATTATCACACAGCTTAATAATTATTGTGAGAAATGCATGCTCAAGATGCAAGGTGCGACTCATCCAGGCTTGGGAGCAGCTCTTGTGAATGAGCTGACATGGACGGAGATGCAGAAGTCAGACAGACAGGTTATGAAGCAGCGTTCTAGGAAGGCCAAAGCGAGGGCAAGCCCAGTGCATTTAATGACCAAAGGAGTGAGAGTACAAGGGAACTCTAGTCCTGGGTTTAGGAGACAATAGTGTACTGATCCCCGGTTCAGTGCTATTTTAGAATAGTGCCTGTGTATTGACAAGTCTGTGAAGATTCAGCACATACATCAATACTCTTGCATAGAAAAAAAAGAAGCTTACATGGCTCGCGCTTTACCAGTGTAGACATTAGGATTCTCTAAACTGTCTTGCTTAAAATGTTTCTTTAGAGGAATAATTGCTTCCTATTTTAGCTTTTCATTTCCTTCCAAATGTTTATATCAATTGGGTCATGCCATACAATTCTTCAGTCAGGAAGGGATTTAAGGTATCATTTTTTTGGCAACCAAGGGAGTGCAGGGGCAGGATGGAGTAGGGCTCAGTGGGAGCAATGCCCACCCTGGTGCAGCAATAAACGGGGCATTCTCTGCAGGGAACTTAAGAATTAATAATAAAATTGACCAAAATCCCTCTGCTTTTTATTATCACCACCAATTCTGAATAACGTCAACAATAAATACTTGCTGCCAAGACAAACTTCTCTTACTGACCCCTCCCTGTTTGCATGGCACTGCATTGTGTATATAGCTGTGCATGCAGAAAACCAGCCCTGAACAGGCATTAGAAATACCCAAAGTGTCCATATTAGCCACAGTTAGCTCATATGGCCACACCCTCACCATTCAATTTTCTTCTGTTAACATAGCTTGAGCAGTCAAAATCAGACATATCAAAACCCCATATCAATGTGCATCTTCCTGAAATTATATTTCTCTCCAATTAGCATTCTCATCTTGACTAGTCTCTATCTATCTCCAGCTGGGACCACAGGGGGCTGACAACCGATGCTGCCACTTCCCTATGCGCAGGTTCACCAGGAGCAGTCTTCGCTCATCTTCTCCAGTTGGGCTATCTGGCACGTGCTTGGAGGGGTGAACACCGAGGGGTCTTTAATACCCAGCTGGATGTCAAAAAACCGCGTGGACAATATCACACTGTAGTTTTTGGTAAAGGTTTCCTGGACAGGATAGCAATCTTTGACTGTATAGATGCCAATCCAAGTTTCATCTATAAGAGGAAAAAAGTTGACTTTTGAATAAAGAAGACAGGCAAGAAGTTCATATTTTTTCTTGTGATGGCAAAAGGTACATAACATAAAATTAATCATTTTACCATTTTTAAGTGTTTGGTGACCTTGAGTACATTCACATTTGTTGAACAACCATCAGCACCATCCATCTCCAGAACTTTTTTTCATCTTCCCAAACTGAAACTCTGTCTCCGTCAAACACTAACTTCCCATTCCTCTTCTCCCAGCTCTTGAAACCCACCATTCAATTTTCTGTCTCTATGAATTTGACGATTCTACATGCCTCATGTAAGTGGGATTGTTCTGTATTTATCATTGTCTGCCTGCATTGTTTCTCTTAACATTATGTCCTCAAGGTTTTAGCATGTGCTGGTGTTTCCTTTCTTTTTAAGGCTGAATAATATTCTGTTGTATGAATATACCACATTTTGTTTATCCATTTATCTGTTGATGAACATTTGGGTTTCCACCTTTTGGCAATTGTGAATAATGCTGCTGTGAACATGGGTGTACAAATATCTGTTTGAGTCTCTGCATTCAATTATTTGGGATATAGATATATATACATATGGAGTTGCTGGGTCATATGGCAGTTTTATCCTTCAATTTTTGAGAAATCACCATACTGTGTTCCACAGCATGAATGCCTGTGTGGTTAAAGCTGTCTTGGGATAGGCATATATCAGCAGCAGGGCAGAGAATGGCTTCACATAAAAGCAGGCTGGTTTGCACACTCATCATGATGGGAGTAGATCTGAACCCTGCAACTGTAGGAAGTGGGGAAAAGAAAAGAAGGCACCTGATTCAAATGTCTGCCTTAGGCAGATGCCTTCCATATCACAGACCTCCGGGTGACCATAAAATGTCAAAATCAAGGCTAAGTTCACAGGAGTCAAAGTGGCAGAGAGGTGCAGGTGGCACTAGAAGGCTGAGGTGTTTCAAATATGAAGCTTAGATCCCATTGCCATGTAGTGAACAAAGTAACGTGCAGACCTAAGTGGAGGCTTTAAAAAAATTTTGATTAAGCGGATGTTTCCCTAAAAACTACCTTCCTTAAAGAACTTAAACCTTCTTTCCCATCACGCATCCTGAATACAACGCTTAGATCCTTTGAACGCTTACAGGATCTAGCTGACTTTCTGTCCGACCACTCCTGGACCATGATCTGCTCCTGGGGACCCCCGATGGAGTACTGGTCTTCAAAGGTGGAGTTCTGAGGAATGTCAAGAGGGTCCCAGGGCTCTGTCAGGGTCATCTTCGAGCACTGCTTGGTGGCTTGCTCAATCTGAAACATCACTCCATCCTTATACAGCAAAATATATTCAAATAATCTGAAACACAGATGGAAAGAAATAGTTTGGGACTTCATGTTACAATCATCTTGTGTTTTAACAGCACAACACCTTTGATAGATACTACTTTTGGAATAGAAAGAAATTGCTTGCTTGGCAATCACTTAACATTTATAAACACTAGACACATGAAACAACCTATATATGAAATAATTAGAATTCAGAGGTCAGGCTGAGCATGATGGCTCATCCCTGTAATCCCAGCATTTTGGGAGGCCAAGGAGGGAGTCTGATTTGAGCCCAGGAGTTTGAGACTGGCCTGGGCAACATAGTGAGACCCCTGTCTCTAGAAAAAAAATTTTAAAAATTAGCCAGACATGGCAGCGCACAGCTGTAGTCCCAGCCACTTGGGAGGTTGAGGTAAGAGGATCACTTGAGCCTGGGAGGTCAAAGCTGCAGTGAGCCATGATCATGCCACAGCACTACATATACCCTGGGTGAGATCCTGTCCACCATCGAAAAAAAAAAAAAAAAAAAAAAAAGAGGTCAAAAGTGTATATTCACTGGACAAATTTTGACCAAGGACCTAGTGTATGCCAGACCCTGTGCTTAGCATATAAACATGGTGAAGATGTGGCCCTGGCTGAACAGCTGGTTTGTGAACTTTTGTTTACCCACAGGGACACAGAAGGACTTGACTCTTGTTTGGTGCAGTTTCTCTTGCAGCACTCAGTCAAGGAATTATGGGGGTATACTGAATGTAGAAAAAGAACGCACTGAGGACTGGATGGACCGAGTGCCTGTGCCTCACTGCCTCCACTGCCGGGCAGTCATGAGTAAGGGGCTTGGATGCACATAGCTGATCCAGCACGGGCGCAGCCCACATACCCTGCAGGGGCTGCGATGAGCAAGGACAAAAGCCGAGGTGACCCCAGAGCAAATGACTCCCTCAGCTGAATTTCTCTCCGTGCTCTCAGCCTCTTCCCATGACTACCTGCTCAACCTTCCTGGGGAGTGACAGGGAGATATTCAGAGGCTGAGCCCAGGAGTCACCAGCCATGCTGTTTCGGCATCAGTCTTGTATCTTTCTTAAAGCTGAGCCATCTTGGTGTTGGGGGAAGCCTGCTATGTTTCTATGCATTTCACTGTCAATCCAAATCTGAGGCCACAGCTGCTGGTCAAGCAAAGTGTGTCTTGCAGCCATGACCTCAGAAAGTGAAAGCTGCAACACTTGAGGGCTGAAAAGCCTAGGGAGGTGACTTTTCATCAGCAAATAAAAATCCTCTACAAATTATCTGTGGCTTATGAGACCCAATGCACTAGAGGAGGCTTCAGGGAGGACGTGTGCTCTCCATCCCAAGCCTCAGCTTAAAAATTGTTTTCTTCAGAAAAAAATATTATAAAGGGTTACTGTCTTTATAGTCAAAACACAGTCATGCATCACTTCATGATAAGCTTATGTTCTGAGAAATGTATCATTAGGTCATTTCATCATTGCACAAACATCATAGAGTGCAGTTACACAAACCTGGATGGTACAGCCTACTACACACCAAGGCTACGCGGTATGGCCTACTGCTCCCAGGGTCCAAACCTGTACTGCATGCGACTGCACTAAATACTGGAGGCAACTGAAACACAATGGTAAGAATTTGTGTATCTAAACATAGAAAAGGTGCAGTAAAATTATGGGATAAAAGATAAAAAATGGTACTCATGTATAGGGTACTTGCCATGAATGGAGTTTACAGGACTGGAAGTTGCTCTGGGTAGGTGAGTGAGTGAGTGAGTAGTGAGAGAATGTGAAGGCCTAGGACGTTACTATATACTACTGTATGTTTTATAAACATTGTACACTTAGGTTACACTAAATTTATAAAAAATATTTTCTTTTCTTCAATAATACATTAATTTTAGCTTCCTGTAACTTTTTAACTTTATATATATATATTTTTAACTCTTTGACTCTTTTGTAGTAAGACAGCTTAAAACACACATTGCACAGCTATACAAAAATATTTTCTTTCTTTACGTCCTTATTCAATATGCTTTTTTCTATTTTAAAATTTACTTTATTTTTTAAAAAACTTTTGTGTTAAAAATTACAACACAAACACAGATATTAGCCAGGCCTACACAAGCTCAGGATCATCAGTATCACCCTCTTTCACTCCCACACCTTGTCCCACTGGAAGGCCTTCAGGGCCAGTAACATGCATGGAGCTGTCACCTCCTGTGATAACAATGTTTTCTTCTGGATACTCCTGAAGGACCTGCCTGAGGCAGTTTCACAGTTATCTTTTATGTAAGTGAGAGCACATTCTAAAGTAATGATAAAAGTATAATATAGTAATTATATTCATGTGGCCAAAAACCATACGAAAAAAAGCTCAACATCACTGATCATTAGAGAAATGCACATCAAAACCACAAAAAGATACCATCTCATGCCAGTCAGAATGACTATTACTAAAAAATCAAAAAACAACAGATGCTGGCGAGGTTGTGGAGAAAAAGGAACACTTTTACACTGTTGATGGGAGTATAAATTAATTCAACCATTGTGGAAGACAGTGTGGCAATTCCTCAAAGACCTAGAATCAGAAATACCATCAACCCAGCAATCCCATTACTGTGTATATACCCCAAGGAATATATATCATTCTATTCTAAAGATATATGCATGCCTATGTTCATTGCAGCACTATTCACAATAGCAAAAGACATGGAATCAACCTAAATGCCATCAATGATAGACTGAAAATGTGGATAAAGAAAATGTGGTACATATACACCATGGAATACTATGCAGCCATAAAAAGGAACAAGATCATGTCCTTTGTAGGCACATAGGTGGAGTTGGAAGCCATTATCCTCAGCAAATTAATGCAGAAACAGAAAAAGCAAATACCACATATTCTCACTTATAAGTGGGAGCTGAATGATGAGAACAAATGGACACATGAGGGGAGCAACACACACTGGGGCTTGTTGGTAGAGCCTGGGGGAGTGAGAGCATCAATAATAGCTAATGGATGCTGGGCTCAGTACCCTAGGTGATGGGATGATCTGTGCAGCAAAACACCATGGCACACGTTCACTTGCGTAACAAATCTGCACATCCTGCACATGTACCCCTGACTTACAGTAAAAGTTGAAGGAAAAAAAAAGCATAATATAGTAATTACTTATATGTTAGAATTGTATACGACTGGCAGCACAGTAGGTTTGTTTACACCACCATCACCCCAGACATGTGAGTAATGCATTGCGCTACCACATACTATGGCTATGAGGTTGCTAGGCAATAGAATTTTTCAGCTCCATTGTAATCTCATGGGACCACCATTGTATATGTAATCCTTCATTGACTGACACGTCATTATGAAGCACATCAATGTATTATTAGTAGCCGTATGCTTCAGATTTCTATGAGATAGTATGGAAATATAAACATGACATCATTTTACACATTTATATGTATCTTGCTTATTTCAGAAAAGATTTGAAATGGCTTACGAGGATAAAAATAACCCAGATACATACCTTTAGAAGTGAGAATGAATATAGAAAGAAATATAAGTGTGCATTTTATGAGATATTGCTCAAAAATGGAGCTAATTTTTTATAATATGCATGCAGGGTCAACATAACACTGTTAGCCCTTTGAAAAAGTTTGGAGTTGTATTGTCACTGTTTTCTCATAACCAGCTAAATCGCTGGCACAACAGAGCCTAAGCACTGGCTGAAGAAACACAGCAACATTAACCCAACTCTTAGAGCATTGTTCATTTGTAAATGTGGGAATTGTTGTACATACACAAATCCTGTTCTGTGATACTTTTAATGACAAGTGGGCCACCCAAAATTGTCTTCATTGTTCTCCTCACCACCAGCAGTATCTTGTGCTTTCCCCAGTGCTAGGCATCTGGGCTAGAAAGGCATTCCTAGCGTTTGCTGATATCCCTATTGTGTGCTTCTCAGACTGCAATGATTGTTCCCTGGAGAGTATGTAGCCATGTGCAGGAGAGGGGCTTTCCTTCTTGAGATCATCGCCAAATCCACAGGATCACAGAAGTGTCATTAACATAGTTTGACTGTGTCCCCACCCAAATCTCATCTTGAATTGTAGCTCCAATAATTCTCATGTGTCATGGGCGGGACCTGGGGGGAGGTAACTGAATCATGGGACTGGGTCTTTCCCATGCTTTTCTCCTGGTAGTGAATAAGTCTCACGAGGTCTGATGGTTTTATAAATGGGAATTCCCCTGCATAAGCTCTGTCTTGCCTGCCACCATGTAAGAAGTCCCTTTGCTCTTCCTTCATCTTCTGCCACTGTGAATCCATCAAACCTCTTTCCTTTATAAATTACCCAGTCTCAGGTATGTCTTTATTAGCAGCAGGAGAACAGACTAATACAGTCATCCTGGCCTCATATTTGTCATACATGTCATTCTAGCCTCATATTTGCCTCCCTCACCAGTGTTTACTAGACAGAAATGAGACAATGAGATTCTTTCCTCTCGACCTGTGTCATTGTGACCGAGGTCTAATAGCCTCTTGTGTGACTGAACATATCACATGTAAACTTAGAAGCTGAGGGAGGCTATTTTCCAAAATGCAAATGGAATAGGATTAAAGAATGAAGCAGAGAGAAGCACTAGCAAACTGGGATTCCAACAGTTGTTCATTTCCTGGATGCCCTTTTTTCCTGAGATGCTTGGAGCGCCCCCACTTACAGAGTTACAATAAGCTTCCTTTGTTCTAATAAACTTTCCTTCCTTTTTTGGCTTGCAGTTTTTTATGCTACTCAGTTCTATCATTTCTTTTTTTTTTTTTTTTTTTTTTTTTTTGAGACGGAGTCTTGTTGTGTCACCCAGGCTAGAGTGCAGTGGCGCGATCTCAGCTCACTGCAAGCTCCGCCTCGCAGGTTCACGCCATTCTCCCGCCTCGGCCTCCGAGTAGCTGGGACTACAGGCGCCCACCACCACGCCCGGCTAGTTTTTTGTATTTTTAGTAGAGACGGGGTTTCACCGTGTTAGCCAGGATGGTCTCGATCTCCTGACCTCGTGATCCACCCGCCTCGGCCTCCCAGAGTGCTGGGATTACAGGCTTGAGCCACCGCGCCCGGCAGTCCTATCATTTCTGATAGAGTCGAGGACTCCAGCACTCCATGGAGAACCCCAGGGAGCAGCTGCCAGCACAGCTGTGCTGGGAAAGGCCTGGCATGGCCCTGTGTGCCACCAAGGGCCACAGATGCCTGGTCAGTCACCTGCAACAGAAGGGCAGGGGACAGCAGGGAGGGAATATCACAGCTTCACTGTTTCCCTGAGGCCAGCTCTGCCCACATACAGAAGGAAAATTTAATTTTAAAATGAAAATTCTAGACCCGGAACAATCACTACAAAATGTTAACGTTTGTTAAATCTGGGTGGTCTGAACACAAGTGTTCGTTTTGGTATTCTCTGTACTTTTCTATGTTTTCAAAATATTTACTTTTTAAAAAAGTAGACATCATCTGATATTGAGGTTATGTTGACTGTACCTTAAGTTAAACTGAAAATAATAAATTAATGGAAAACAAAATAGAACTATATAATTCATTTGTTTTCAAAATCCCATGTGGATATAAATGCTAGTACTGCTTTATGATAAATTTTAGAAAACATTTTAAGGATACTGTAATGGCGTGTATGTTTATGTGAACATATTAACAGTTAGGACATAAGTCTCTCCATCACAAATAGAATACAGGGCCTGTGGCCTGACAGGGACCAAAGGTCAAAATGCAGAGATCAGTCACGGTTGAGATGAGTAATCAGAGTGGGGATGCTGTACGGGAATAACCCGTGGACCCAAGGGATTAACAGACTTTGAGAGGAACTGGATTCCTGGAGGCGAGATCAAAGCCTGGCTCTGTCACAGAGGCAATTGTGAGATGAGAGGCACCAACGCCCCCGCTGGGGCACAGTCAAGCAAGGTGAGACAGGGAGGCAGACCAGCCCAGGTCAACAACAGCAGGCAAACTTCGCCTCCCTCCTGGCCAGGCACCAAGCAAAGCACAGTTCACTGGGAGGGGCAGGCGAGTTCCCACAAAGGCCCTGCTGCTGCTGAGCCTCAGCTGTGAGCAAGGTCAGGTTGGCTAGGCCCCGCCAAAGGGTCAGAAGGCCAAGCTCTCCACGGCAACCACAACACACAGGACGGGCCAGCAGCCTGTTTTGCTTCTCACCATATGGGACAAAGGATTTTTGCTGCTTTTAATAAAATTCTCAGGTTACACTGACAATTTCCATTGTTTCCTGCAAATCCATTTCCCTAAAAGTAGGCTCTTGCATCACCATGTTTTCTGAAACACTAAAAATCTGGGGAAGTTTTCTTGCTTTTGAAAATAGTTTTTTTTTTTAGTAAAATGGATTCATGATCAATATAAAAAAATGAAAACAATCTAGGGATGGAAAGGAAAGCAAAAATCGCCCAGAAACTCTGATTTGCAGAAATAACAACTCTGTACATGTGTCTGGACATATATTCTTCTAAATATATCTTTATGTACATCTTAATTTTTATATCTAATTTTTTATGTTTTAATTGTGGCAAGATGCACATGACAAAAATGTACCATCTTAGCCATTTTTAAGTGTACAGTTCAGTAATGTTAAATATATTCACATTGTGGTACATCAGTCTCCAGAACTCTTGCAAAATTGAAACTCTATATCCATTAAACAATAATAACCCATTCCTCCCTCTCCCCAACTCCTGGCAACCACCATTCTATGAGCTTGGCTACTCTACATAGCTCATGTAAGTGGAATCACACAATATTTGTTCTTTTCAGTTAATATAATATCTTCAGAGTTTATCTGCGCTGGAGCATGTGTTGGCATTTCCTTCCTTTTTAAGGCAGAATAACATCCCACTGTATGTATACACCATATTTCATTTATCCATTCGTCCACTGATGGATTCCTAGGTGTTTCCTAATTTGGGCTACTGTGAAAAATGCTGCTATAAACATAGGTGTACAAACACTGCATCGATTTTTCAATATGTACTCTACTCATTTTACGCAAATGAGTACCTATTTATTTGTTTTCTAACCATGCATTTTAAATTCAACAATTTGCCCTTGTTAATCTTTTAAGTGAAAAGATAAATCTAATTTTTCTAATTTTTATCATAAAATATTTTAAATATGCAGAACAGTTGAAGAACTAGTATAATGACCACTTTTATGTCTGCCTCCTAGGCTCAACAATCCTCTATATTTTACTGTATTTTTTCTATTTTTCTAAGTATTTGCTTAAAACAAGAGCTTCTGCCACATGGTCCCAATAGGATTGTATCTTAGAAATAAAAATTCATTCCCTGATATCTGCTGCATATTCAAGTGATGCCCCAAATACATCTTAAAGTTGGTTTTTCAAATCAGAGTCCAATTAAAGTTCAAGCATTATATTTGGTTATGTCTCTATCAAAAATCTGGAGCAGTACTCCTACCTTTTTATTTTCCAACATGACATTGACTCTTTGAAGAGTTCAGGTTTGCAGATATTCCACATTGTGGTTTTTTTGGCAGTTTCCTCACGGTGTCATTTAAATTGCTCTTTGAGCTTTTGCCATTCTTATGAAATGGATATGAAGTCTAAAGGCTCTTTTTTATTTGAGTTCCAAGATATTTGTAAACAACATGTCATTGGTGAGGTTGTACACTTCAGACTTTATCATATCTGAAGACAGGTGATGTACCTTCCCACGATTAATGCTGCTAACTTTGATCACCAAGTTATATGGTAACTCCAGATATCTGTTATAAAAGTGTTTCCTTTTGCAATTGGCAAGTAATTTGTGATGTTGGAAATGTTGTATTACCCAATGGTTATCACCTAATGGTTTTAGGTAAAACCATTTCCTGAATCAATTATTTCACTGGGAGTTGGGATCATAGTACCAATTGTATAGTAAATGACATCCATCTATCTTAATCTACTGAGTACCACACTGGACTCGTGGATTTATTATTTATTCAATGTAGGACAAACAATTAAAGTCATTATTCCTTTTGATGCTAAAATTTGCCCAAGTTTGGTCAGAGGGAGCTCGTTCAAGTTGGTATATGTATCTTCTGACATAATCCTATTGGTCTCTGAGTGCTTCCTGATGTTCTATGACACAAGGTGGCACAGGCTAACCTTGAACTTTCCCTGCCCCAGATCTGAAATCAAGCATTTCTCTAAAAAACTCTAGTTACCCTTAGTGGGGAAACAACTTAGAAACTGACATCAGGGCACTAGATGTGCTCATTGCCATTGAGACGTCATTGCTTTGAACGCTTTTCAGTAGTCAGAGTTTCCAATTAAAAAAAAAAAAACTCATGAATTAATATAGATATTTTCCATTTAAATTAACATTACAGGTTTTCCCCCTATTTTTTGTATTTATATATCTTTTCTCTTAAAATCAAAATCATGCTTCCTGAAAACATTGACAAAAACATTTATTTGCTTTATTCTATAATTTTGAAATAATAATAACTTCAAAACTATTATAAATAATAAAATTACTGAGTGAAGTTTAAGATTTCATTGTAGCTCTTCTTATCCTTAGAATATAATTCCCTAGTATTGAGAGTCAGTATTGTGTCAAAAATTTACTTAGAATAAGCCTATTCTCTGTGTGGTTATGTTTCCAGATTGATAGATCATTAGGTTCCTTTCTTTTAGTTTGTTCCCAATTCAGGGACTTCACACTTTTCCTCTCTGACTTTATTATTTAAATATGTAAAAATTTTCATATTTCAAAACTCAAAATGACAGAAAATGGTACATTGAGGCAAGTTCCTCTTCCATCCCTATCTCCTCTTCCCCATTCCTCATGCTCCTTATAGATAACACTTTTCAGCTGCTTCCATTTTGTTTTTCCTGCATGTCTGTCAAAAAATAAGCAAATGCGTATGTGAATTATTATTTTCTCCTCTTCTTTACAGAAAGAGTAGCATGCTATATAGACTTTTTTGCATCTTGCTTTCTCCATTCCCCACTAATGCCTAGAGACTATCCTCATTTTTTTATGGCCATATAAATTTACTGTGAGCTAATATCATTATTTATTTAGCCAGTCTTCTACCAATAAACATTGAGTTGTTTCTATTCCTTTGATATTAACAAAAATAATGACCTTGCGTTGTGCTGTTTTCGAGTTGTATGTTTAGGGTAAATTATTAGATGTGGAATTACCAGGTCAAAAGGTAAAAGTATTTGTGGTTTTGTTAAATATTACCAGATTTCTCTCCACAGGGTTGTACTATTTTGCATTCCTATCAGCATTATATTATAGTGCCTTTTTTCTTTATAGTCCTGCCAACAGAGCATGTCGTCAAACTTAAATTTGTGCTAATCTGAGGAGTAAGAAATGGTATTTGACTACTAGGTTTTTGTTAAGAACATTTTTAGTAAGTATAACATCTATAAGAGGGGTCTTTAAAAAGTTCACGGAAAAAATGTATTATGAAAAAACTATGTATGGATTCCAACTTTTTTCACCAAAATAAACTCACAACACTTGTTATAACATGCCTAAACAGGATCTAGTTTGAGGCACTAAGAAGGATAAGACATCAGTCTGGATAGAGCTCCTATCAGAGCAACATGCATTCTGCTAAAATGAAGCAAGAACAAATATTAAATTTATTTTGAGGCTCAAGTGGCAGAACGGTGAAATCACTGATGTTTTACAAAAAGTTTATGTGACATTGCTCCAAAGAAGCAGTTACAAATAAATAACTCATTTCACAAAGGTAGGACTCAGTATTAAGATTAAGATTTAAGATTTAAGCCCATAGTGGCAGTTCATCCACATCAATTTGTGAGGAAAAAAAAATCTTAGGCCAGGTGTGGTGGCTCACGCCTGTAATCCCAGCACTTTGGGAGGCCAAGGTGGACAGATCACAAGGTCAGGAGATTGAGACCATCCTGGGTAACATGGTGAAACCCCCTGTCTACTAAAAATACAAAAAAATTAGCCGGGCATGGTGGTGGGCCCCTGTAGTCCCAGCTACTTAGGAGGCTGAGGCAGGAGAATGGCATGAACCCAGGAGGCGGAACTTGCAGCGAGCCAAGATCCCACCACTGCACTCCAGCCTGGGCAACAGACCAAGACTCCATCTCAAAAAAAAAAAAAAAATGTTGATCATGCCCTAATTGTACAGGAGAAAATTATACAGGACAATTGTACAGGACAATTAACAGGAGAAACAATAGCCAGCACCACAGACACCTCAATTAGTTCAGCTTATACAATTCTGAATGAAAAATTTGAGTTGAGCAAACTTGTCACTCCCAAGGGTGCTAAAACAATTGTGGCCCAATCAGATGCAGACAAGAGCAGACCCTTCAGTGGAAATTTTATACAAGTGGTCAAGATCCTGAAGCATTTCTTCTACGAATTATAACATGAGCTGAAATGTGGCTTTACCAGCACAATCCTGAAGACAAAGCAAAGTCGAAGCTATGGCTATCAAGTGGTAGAAGTGGTCCAGTCAAAGCAAAAGTAAGCTGGACAAGAGCAAAAGTCATGGAAAGTTTCTCTGGATGCTCAAGGCATTTTGCATGTTCACCTTCTGAAAAGCTAAAGAATGATAACATCTTCTTATTATGAGAGTGTTTTGAGAAAATTAGCCAAAGCTTTAGCAGAAAAATGCCCAGGGAAGCTTCACCAGAGCTTCTCCACCATATCAATGTTTCTGCTCATTCCTCTCATCAAACAAGGACAATTCCATGAGATTTTTTATGGGAAATCATTAATCATCCACTTGACAGTCCTGATTTGGCTCCTTCTGACTTGTTGTTTCCTAATCTTTAAAAATATTTAAAGAGGCTGGGTGCGGTGGATCATGCCTGTAATCCCAGCACTTTGGGAGGCTGAGGTGGACAGATCATAAGGTCAGGAGATCGAGACCATCCTGGCTAACATGGTGAAATCCCTTCTCCACTAAAAATACAAAAATTAGCCAGGCATGGTGGCAGGCACCTGTAGTCCCAGCTACTCGGGAGGCTGAGGCAAGAGAATGGCATGAACCTGGGAGGCAGAACTTACAGTGAGCTGAGATCATGCCACTGCATTCCAGGCTGCGTGATAGAGCAAGACTCTGTCTCAAAAAAAAAATATATATATATATATACATGTATTATATATATATATAATTTTTCTTCAGTTAATATGTAAAAAAGACTGCATTGACATGGTTAAATTCCCAGGACCTCACTTTGTTAAGGATGGACTAAATGGCAGGTATTATCACTTACAAAGGTGTATTAAAGTTGATGGGGCTTGTGTCAAGAAATAAGTTTATTTTTTTATTTGTATGTTTTAATTCTATTTTCCTATGAACTTGTAAAAGTCCCCTTGTACAACAGGTTGCATAGATTTCAGGTGTGGAGCTTGAGAAATTTTTATGTGAACAATCTGAGTATCTCCAGCCCAGATCAAAGATAAGGCACCTCAGAAGCCTCCATTGTGCCCTCTCAGTCACTAACTTTTCAAAGAGCAGTGTAATTTTAATTCACCTCCTTTCATTATAGTTGGTGGAGTGTTCATATGTTAAGCATCATCTGATTTTATTTTTCCATGAACTGACTGTTCATTTCTCTGCACATCAGGATTTTTTCTCTTCTCTATTTTCTATAGATCATTAATTAATTAGCCTTTTGTACTTAATATAAATTGCCCCTATTTTCCCCTGCCATTTGTTGGTTTTATTTAAATTTTTTCTACAATGCAAAGGATTTTTCATTTTTAAAAGGCAAATTCCTTTTATTGTTTCTGGGTTTTGTCATATTTTTAAAAAGTTTCCTACTCTCAGATTATAAAGGAATGCATCAAGTTTTCTATCATAACTGTGTGGTTTTGTTTTGTTTGTTAGATCTTTAATCGGGTTTGCAGTTTATTTTTATGTATGGTGTGAGATGTGGATTCAGTTTTATCTTTTCTCAGTTGTTCCAACACCATTGATTAGTAAGTCCATTTTTCCCCAGTGACTTGAGATGCCACCCTTATCATATACCTAATTTCCAGATGTATGTGGATCTATTTCAAGACTCTATTTTATTCCACTGAATAGACTATTTACACACCAATGTCACACTTTTTAATTACAGAGACTTACTAGTGTGTTTCAATATTTGGTCAAATTTACTGATCCTCCTCTTATGTCCTTCTTTTCCAAGGTTTTCCTATGTTTGGGCTTTTTAATTTTTCCATATGAAATTTAGAATCAACTTAGCTGAAAAAAAATCCTGCTATTTTGCATTTATTGGAATTGAGTGAAATCTAGGGGAATTGGTACCTTTATGATGTTGAATCATCCTATCGTTCCAAAAAAGGAGTGTTTTAATTTTTTCTTATACAAATTTTGCACATTTCCTTTAAATTTGTTTCTAAGTAGTTGATCTTTTGTTGTCACTGTTGCTGTTTTAAATGACACTTTCTCTTACCCTATCATTCTAGCAAGGTTATTGTTTGTGTATATGAAGACTATTGATTTTTCATGTTAATTTTACATATGGTCACCTTACTCTTATTGTCTGAATTAGTTTTATGTTCAGGTCTTTTGTGTTTTCCAGGTATACTATATCCATATCATTGATAGAGATGGTTTTCAATTTCTTCTTTTCTAATCCCTTACTACGAATTACTTTGTCTTCTCTGTCTATACTGGTCAGCAAATCCAGCCCAATATTAAATAGAATGTAAGTAATGGGCATCCTTGCCTTCTTCCTGAGTTTAGCAGAAAAAGGGCTATGGTTTCAAGTAAATTAAGAACTACACAGGTTGTACTATGTTAAAGGAGCATCCATCAGTTCCTACTGAATCCATTGTATTAGGAATATTTGTTGAATTTTATCAACTGCCTTTCTGCCAGACTAAGGCTATAATCACATGATTATTTTATAGATGTTTATGGATTTTCTAAAATTGAACCATCTTTGCATTCCTGGAAATCTCACTTGATTACAATGTATTATTTTTTTAATGTGCTGCTGGACTTAGTCTGCTATTAAATAATTTTTAATCACTTATTATATCAATATTCACAAGTGAAATTGCCTTACAATAATTTTAACAGATTCACATTTCCCCATTTCCCTTGCATATATATATATATATATATGCCATGATTTGCTAGTTTCCAGCTCATGTCCATTTAGATTATTTCTACAGTTTTGTTAATATTAATGATGCTGAATATGAATTGGAGATAAAACCTTTTACCTTTCTGTGTTTATATCCCAGCAAAAAATTTATAGAATGGGACCACAGGATCAAAGGAAATTCCCATATCATATTTTATGAGACACTACTAACTGTCCCACCTCCCCACCCCCACCCAACAAAAACACTGGAATTTTTAACTGGATGCAGAGCTTCATTAATTTCTCTGCATTAGAAAAGATACTAAAAGTTTACCCTACTAGGAACAGGGAAAAAAACTTTCTAATTTTCTTAATTTAGCATAAAATTTACAGACAATGTAAAAGGTTAAAAAGCTTAGGTCAAAGAATTAAGCTTCCCAGTTTACTACTGATGAGCTGTATGATCATAAATGTCATCTCTCTACTTCTCATATGGAAAGGGAGATCAAAAATTTGAAACTTATGACATTCTTATGAACAGAATGTGAGATAATAGATATAAAATTGTTATATAAATGTAAGTCATCATAACCATGACAAGAAAATCTCATATTTGTGTTTATTGTCATCAGTTAACGTTTAACAGGGAAACAAATCATTTAACATGTACACATATGAATTGCTCTACTATGTAACAAAGAAGGGCTAATTCATCCAGGTGGGATAGAGAGATGAAGGAGAGAACATTCTGAGTACTATGGTGGGCCCCTTCCTAAAAGACCCAGCAGGCATTTGTACCCCTTCTCCCTTGTCTGTCTCTCAATATGGAGGTTGAGAAAATCATACTGAGTAGTCCCTCGACTCCATGGAAGATTGGAGCCCTGCAGATATCAAAATCTACAGATGCTCAAGTCCCTTAGATAAAATGGTTTAATATTTAGATAATATGCATAGTTTAGTATAACCTATGCATATTCTCCTGTATACTATAAATTATTTCTAGATTATTTATAATCTTTATACAATGTAAATGCTATATAAATAGTGATTATGCTTTATATTTTTATTTGTATTATTTTTATTGTCATAGTTAACTTTTTTTTTTTTAAGACAGAGTTTCACTCTGTCACCCAGGCTGGAGTGCAATGGAATGATTTTCGCTCACTGCAACCTTTGCCTCTCAGGCTCAAACAATCTTCCTGCCCCAGCCTCCCAAGTAGCTGGGACCACAGGCACATGCCACCACACCTGGACCTTTTACATAGTTTTTGTAGAGATGGGGTTTTGCCATATTGCCCAGGCTGGTCTCAAACTCCTGGCCTTAATGGATCCTCTCACATCAGCCCCCCAAAGTGCTGGTATTACAGGCATGAACCACCATACCTGGCCATTTTTAATTTTTTAAAAGAATATTTTCCATCTGTAGTTGGTGGAATCCATGGATATGGAATCCATGGATGCGGAGGGCTGATTGTACTCATTTTCTTAGTCTCCCTTAGAGCTAAAGGTATCTGGTTCTGGCTTTGAAGATCTAAAGGAAAGTCTGTAATGAGAGAGAATCCTCTGGAGATTCCTCCTCTCTCTCAAAGGAAAAAGAAAAATAAGGGAGAGTCCTTGTTCTAGGGAAGCTACTCCCTTCACTTTCTGTCTTTGAATGTAGTTGGGAGAGGACATAATGCTTGGAGCAGAGGCAGCCATCTTGAAACCAAGAGGCAACAAGTCAACATGCAATCTTGCAACTATGAGCCATCATGCTAAGAATGGTAGAGTAAGGGGATGCAGATAAGCCTGGGGTCTTGATGAAACTGTTGAATCAGACCTAGGAACATGTATCCCAAGAATTCTGGAGTAAACAACAAATGTTCTTATATTTTAGCATTTGCTAGTCAGATTTTCTGACACTTATAGCTGTAAATATCCTTAATGAAATGAATAAAAACCACTCCTTTGTGGATAACATCTACTCAATTCATTACAAAAACTCTATGAGAGCCTTCCCTCTCAGAATGAGCAGGGCCCAAAGATTTGACTAATCCTAGAAACCAAAATACCAGAGCCTGGCCTGGGTGTAGGTGAACCTGAGCATTTACTGCCTTCACAGTCAAGAGACAAGTGTTTTTCTGTCATGATTTGGAGTAGTTAGGAAAAAAAGAACACATCCAAAGCAGAGGTTACAGACTGGCAAATTCAGCTGGTTGAACATGTTACTAGCATTTTTATTTTTTTTTAACTGATGAGAAAATATGAGGCTCAGAGCATAACTTCGTAGTTAAGTATGGAGTCAACCAGACTCATTCTAACTCTTAAACACTATGTGCCTTCTCGCTCTCAACGGGGGGAAGGAGTGATTCTTCCCATCCACGTAGAACTGCTTGGCCATCCAAAATATATTAAATTACAGAAAAGGGAGTAGACAAATATTATATTGTGATTACAAAAGGACTTTGGTCTTTATGGAAAAAATTGAACAAACTTTGGATTTGTTTAATACGCACTATAATAGATTAGTAATGCATGCTGGCCATCTGACTCTCAGGAGGAAGAATTGAGCTGCGGCCACTTGCCATGCTGGCGTACACTAAATTTGAGTTACACCCTGCAATGATTATGAGACATAAAAAAGAAAAAACACTATTTCAAAATTGTGTTAGATATAAACTCATCGTGCATATTGTTGCCAATCACATATAACAAAAGGAAAATTAAATTACTTAAGAATGCAGCCTGAGGAAAAGCAAAATCAAAGAATAATTATGTTTGCCATTTAAGAAACTGTAAGGTGATGGGCCTCCATGACTTGGATTCTAGTTCAAAAGATGAAAAAAAGGGCTTGAGAAATTGAAGAGCTTTTTTTCCCCAAAATATATCTGGATGAATATTGGCAATGTGTAGGCGAATACTCTTTCATCTGATGAAAGATAATAAAAAATTTCTCATGAGACAGTAGTGCAGGCTGGCTTTTGTTTTACCACCACAAAAAGAAACAGCATCATTAGTACTGAGATATCCAGGTTGCCATGGTGCTCCGTGGCTTCTAGAACGACACAGCAGGGGGTATTCTAAGGATGGGAAGGACAGTGCAGAGTCAGCATGATGCCATTTAGCAGAAATAGATCAATTCCCACCATGTTGAAATATAAACTCATGCAAACTCTTCCAGCTAACATTTAATGAAACTCTGAAATATAAATCTTATTTTTTATTTTCACTGGGATTTGGGATAGACTGTGTTTACAATTGAAAAGGAATAATGTGTGACCACAAGGATAGCTTTCTGATGAAAAATATCATTATCAAAATAAAAAATACAAGCGGGGTGGCAGTGCCAAGGGCCTGTAGTCCCAGATACTTGGGAGGCCAAGGTAAGCAGACCACTTGAGCCCAGGAGTTTGAGGCCAGCTTGGGCAACATAGTGAGATGTCATCTCTAAATAAATAAGTAAATAAACTAAAAAATTAGAAATTAAAAATGCAGTCATGGCAGTGTAAAGCAGATTGTGGCAAAAACAAAAAATGAAAACAACAACAACAACAACAAAAAACCACCTCACAGACAGTGACTTAGAGGGTATTATTGTAGAATTCAGAGGGGAAAAAAACATATGAAATAATGAAAAGGCTAAAGCAAAGAAGACATTTGGAAGACAGATGTAATGTAAGAGAACCAGAACAGATAATCAGAAAGAGATTCTGTAAGGAACCAAAAGAAAGCAGAGTATCAAACCTCCAGAAATACTAGATAAAAGTTCCCGACTGGGTGCGGTGACTCACGCCTGTAATCCCAGCACTTTCGGAGGCCAAGTTGGGCAGTTCACGAGGTCAGGAGACCGAGACCATCCTGGCTAACACAGTGAAACCCCTTGTCTACTACAATAAAATAAATAAATAAATAAATAAATAAACAAACAAACAAATAAGGCGGGTACAGTGGTGTGCGCCTGTAGTCCCAGCTACTCAGGAGGCTAAGGCAGGAGAATCGCTTGAACCCAGGAGGCGGAGGTTGCAGTGAGCCAAGATTGCGCCACTGCACTCCAGCCTGGGTGACAGTGTGAGACTCTGTCCAAAAAAAAAAAAAAAAGTTCCCCTAAAACTTACATCTTGCCTGGAGATGTTAATAAAATTCAAGAGTAATAGAAACAGCCTTCAAAAACATAGGCAGAAAAAAAGATTACTGAAAGGAAACCAAGTTTAATTTGGAATTTGGTATTTGACTTCTTTTTTTTTTTTTTTTTTTTTTTTTTTTTGAGACGGAGTCTTGCTTTGCCGCCCAGGCTGAAGTGCAGTGGTGCAATCTCAGCTCACTGCAGCCTCTGCCCCCCAGGTTCCAGCGATTCTCCTGCCTCAGCCTCCTGGGTAGCTGGGATTACAGGCGCATGCCACCACGCCCAGCTAATTTTTGTATTTTTAGCAGAGACAGGGTTTCACCATGTTGGCCAGGCTGGTCTCAAACTCCTGACCTCAGGTGATCCACCCGCCTCGGCCTCCCAAAGTGCTGGGATTACAGGCGTGAGCCATCGCACCCAGCCTCAGACTTCTCTTTGAGAGCTGTAAATGCCATAAACATATATAAGCAAAAAGACTATTTTTACCCAAATTGTATACACCAAAAAAATCATTATTTAAATGGCAATAAGTAGACGTGGTCAGACATTGAAAATCTCTGAAAGTATGCAACCTTAGTGTGTTCTTTGAAAAAAAAAATTGAATCATTTCTCTAGCTGACTAAAACATGAATTGAAATAAAGGTAAATGAGAAAATTAGTATAAAATAAGTTGCATTGAACTATAAAAGGAGTAAAATGGCTTGTTTTTCTAAAATAGAAGACCTGGTGACAAAGCTCCTTATAAACTTATGCAAACACACACACTATAAAAATTCCTCTGTGTTTTAGCAACTGCAGAAATTGACCTTTTTGAGTGAGGCTTGATTCAGCATGATGAAAGAGGACTACAAACCACCAAAACACTTCTAATTCATTTCAATATACTAAGTGGAACCTGAATAAATACTTGTCCTGTGCAAAAGGAACTGTGTTCTGCTGTCCAAGAGGTGGATTCCCACCCTTCATTTCCTTTTTTTTTTTTTTGAGACGGAGTCTCGCTCTGCCGCCCAGGCTGGAGTGCAGTGGCCAGATCTCCACTCACTGCAAGCTCCGCCTCCCGGGTTTACGCCATTCTCCTGCCTCAGCCTCCCGAGTAGCTGGGACTACAGGCGCCCGCCACCTCGCCCGGCTAGTTTTTTGTATTTTTTTTTTTTTTTAGTAGAGACGGGGTTTCACCATGTTAGCCAGGATGGTCTCGATCTCCCGACCTCGTGATCCGCCCGTCTCGGCCTCCCAAAGTGCTGGGATTACAGGCTTGAGCCACCGCGCCCGGCCCCACCCTTCATTTCCTAACTCCTTAAGGAGAGTTGAAACCTCAGAATGGTGAGATCTCTGGGGTCCAAGGGTAAGCCAGGTCATGCCTGAAGCTGGGCTAGGATGAGAACCTCTATTCAAAAGGACAAGGTGTGTGACAAGGGACAGGTGGAGGGCTTGACTGTGAGAAGAACTCCCACACCTACAGGAAACACAATCCATGCCAAGACACAGCACTTGATGTGACATTTCCAGTGGATATGAAATCTGGGGCAGATTCTCTTCCCCCATCCTTCACTCCCAAGAGTGCCAACTGGTAGAATCTTTCACTGCTCCACAGCCCTGTTTCTTCTGAAATGGGAGCTTCCATCCTCTCATGCTTTCTCCACATTCGCTGCCTCTGCCTCCCACTTCAAGCAGGGTCCCTCTGCCAAGAGTTGTCCTAGAGTTGCCCAAGTGCTGCTGCCCTTGACTTCAGCCAGCCCAGAGACTCTGGGGTGTCATTGGCCCCTTCTGCCTTTCTCAGCCTGAATGTCCTGGCCCATCAGCATCTTGGTGAGACACTCTGGGAAGCAGTATTTTTAAGCAACCTGGAAGGGACTTGCATCCACCATATCTTCTCCCAGATGCCATGGCAATGAGCCTGGGGATTCATGGTGCCACAGATACTTTTCATAAGTTATATGTTACCTATTGCTGACAGTGTTGCGTCAGGCAGAGAGGTGTGCCCTCGGCCCTGCACCACCGGCTTCCCATCTGCCAGTGGCATCCCCGGTGGCTTCTGAGATGCTCTGGAGCAGTGTCTTCCCTGAGAGAGCTGGGTCTGTGACTCTGGTGCCTCTTCTGAGGTGAGCTTTTGGCTGTAGTTCATTGGCAGGGCTCATGTTCTAGAACTCTACCAGAAGATCTAACTTTAAGCCACAATAAAAGCAGCCTTCTGTGAGCAGGCAGGAGTCATCCAAAGCATCATATCCTTTTCCTCCAGGAGAAGTTGCCTTCTTTAGGGAAGCCTTCATCCCAAGAGTTTCTTCTTTCTTTGGGGGGCCTGAAGGTAACTTAGGCACCCTGCTAAGGATCTGATTCCTCTTCAGATGGCCTCCCGACTCAAAGAGGCACTGCTTCTGAGAAACTGTGAGTGCTTTGGAAATAAATCTCAAATGCCCACATTGGGTGAAATTCCCCAAAATTGAAATTGAGGCACAAGAGAGATACTGAAGACAGTGTCTGATGAGAGGGCAGTTGGGGAGTGGCTCATGGGCGAAAGGAGTTTGGGGCATCCACTCTCTGGGGGTGTTGGTGTGCCCTCCTAGGGAAGCTCTACTTCAACCCTACTGGAAAACTTTGCAAAACACTGCAGTGTAATTCGATGTCAAAAATCATTCTTAACATAGAAGAGGTATAACAACATATAAATGAGAAGCCATGAAACCATTACATAAATCTATCATTTTATTGTCTAAGAAATTTAATTATAAGGAAGAAAGGAAAGAAAATACATATCTATTATTTAGATATCCTTCCACAATGAATGTATATTATCAGTTATTCATTTCCCTCATTCACTGATTCAAAAAAAAATTAGTCAGGCCCTGCTCTTAGCTGTTAGAAAATGGAGCTTGGGAATCGCCTTCTCCGACATCAGAACACAGTTCCTTTTGTACGGGACAAGCATTCATTTAGGTCCCACATAGTATGTTGAAAAGAATGTAAAGTGTTCTGAGGAGTTAGAGATACAGCAACAACCATACAAAGCCCCTGGCCTTATGGAGCCTTACTGTGCGTGAGGGAAGGTAGGGGAGATGAAGGAACAAACTTTAATATTAAACTCTCTGCCAGATAGTCGTAAGTGCCTTAGATATATTAACATAAAGCAGTTAGGGGGCACTGAGAATGTTGAGTGGAGAAACAGTTTAATTTGGGAGTAGGTCATGCAGCTTCTTAGGAAAAAGGCTTCCGAGGCAGAGGCAATGACAGATTCAAGTGCCAATGGGGTCAGTGTGCTGAGGTCAGGTCCACAATGAGTGAGCTGGTGACAGAGATAAGGTAGGGAAGAGGCTGGGGAGCAGATCCTGAGCCAAGGAGTGGCATGACATATTTTCAAGAGAACCCTGGGGTTTTTATGTGGAGAAGAGACTAAAGGGGGCAAGGTCAGAAGCGGGAAGACCTGTTAGGAGGCTATCATAAACATCCAGCCAAGACATAATAAAGGTTTGGACCAGAATAACCATGGAGGTATGGTCAGATTCAGTATATATCAAAATTAGGGTATAGGTAGAAACATAAAGAGATGAGAACCTGAGCAGTCCAGAGAACAGCAGAGAGAGCAACAAGGCTTGAGGAGAGGAAATTAGGTGGGAGGAGGAAAACCAGAAAACCCGCAGGTTGAAAATCAAGGTTGAAAATCAAGTGAAGAAAGTGCATCAAGATTGGGGAATTAATCTACAATAAGATGAGGACTGATCAAAGATTAGTTGATTGGTAATGTACAGCTTCTGGCTTTTGACCAGAGTATTTTCAATAGAATGGTGAAAAAAGTGATTGGAGGGTTTTTAAGAGAGCATAGGAGTACAAAAATTGTAGTTAGCAAGAGATTTGCTTTAAATAGAAGAGGAGAATGAGATTTCAGCTGGTAAGATCAAGAGAAGTTTTTTTTAATTTAAAGATGGGTAAAATAAAAGAAAATGTTAAGGGGGAAAATAGAAATTTTTTACTGGAACTGGTGAAATCTAAGACTATTATATTTATTCCAGGAAAAACAAACCACTAATTGGTGGAATATTTTCAGATCTTTGGGCACTTTGCCCCTGACCACCATCCTCAAGGTCAGAATCAGGAAGAAACAGCTCAAGGTTATTGGAGAAAGTAAAGATGTTTTCAAAGCAGTATAGTGACCACCTCTGGCTTCCATTTGTAAATTAGTCTTACATTCCATCAGCCTCCTTACTCGCCTGGGCTTATCTTCTTTGGATCTCTTTTCCCTAGTGCCTGCTTCTCCCTCCCCATCTCAGCATTAGTTCTCTGAAATCCAGGGTCTATAGACCCACTGAATTAAGTCCCTTAAATCAAACTTTGTGTGCTTCCAAGAAAATCTGTTTCTTGAAGAAAAACTCAAATACTGCAAAACTCAAGTACTGCAAATCAGCATGGCTTATTCTTTGAGGATCAGGAGGCCACAAGCAGTCAAGACTTACTGAGCTCATAAAAGAATATGCTAGCTCCAGCCATCTGAGACCAAAATGATGGGGTAAAGGTCAAAGGAGAAGTCATTCTCCTAATATTCACAAAGTCATGATTTCTTAAAATGAAAATCCAATCCATGCAAAACAAAATTCATGATCAAATAGATTTATTGAGCACTTTATATTCGTCTGCCTCCCCCAGCCACACAGAGACACCCTCTGAGGATCTGTAATGATGACATATTGAGAAGCCCAAAGGAATATAAACATATATTAAGAACATAATTTGACCTTCTCCTTTCTCTTGAACAATTTAGACTAAAGCCATTAGGTAGGACCAAGGAAGATATGCTTCTACATGGGCTGGCCTGGAGTGCGGAGCCCATGTGTGAAGGAGACAGCATAACGATACATGACTTGTTACCTACTGCAATTGAATATTACGAGCCAGTTTTCTCACTGTCTGAGAAGGGAGTAGCAAAAATGAAAGGGGAAAAAAACTAGAATGGACCATGTAGTGTTGGATTAGAAAGAAAGCATCAGTTTAAACACCTCTATGGATTAGAACTGGAGGTTTAGAAATAAATATAGATGTAAATGTGTATATATGTATGAGTGTGTGGGGGGAGGGGTGTGTGTATTCAAACTTAACACCCCGTGCTTTGTCCCTTGAGAGGACCTGGTAGCAGTGCCACCTGATAGCACTGAACATGACTACAGCACAGGTCCTGACTTCCACATATTATTCTCCAAGAAAAGTAACCAGGGCTTCTTGAAAAATGGTTTATCCTAGGACTAGGGCAGGAAAATAAAGATGATCTTGGAATATCTTGCTGTGCCAGAAAGCAAGGAAGTGCTCAAACACGTCAAAAGAACATAGAAACCAATTTGAAGAGGCTTCCACTGGCCAAATCTAGGACATTATGAACAGCAAAGTAAACAATGAGAGCAAATAGAACAAAATGAGAAGGCTTGAGTGCACACTGATACAAATAAAGTATAATTCAGAAGATTAATGAAGAATGGGATATGTACATGGTTTTAAAATATTTCCCTACCAAATCTTGTTAATTAAAAAAAAAATGTATCATTTCACAGTGAAGAAGCCTGGCAGACAGCAGTCAATCAGGTGATCAAAGTGAACATCAGGATGCAGTTAGAAGAGAGTATTATCCCTGATATTCCTGCCAAAGGTAAGTAACTTGAAGCTAATTATGAGGAAACATCAGACAAACTCAAATCAAGGAACATTCTACAAAATAACTGGCCTGCAATCTTTAAAAGTTCTAAAGTGCAAGGAATACCTAGGAACTGTTCCAGACAGAAAAAGACCACAGAGACACCACATTTAAATGTAATGCTTGCACTTAAATCTTTTCTTTTCTTTCTTTTTTTTTTTTTTTTTTTTTTTTGCTATGAAAAACATACAAAGAACAACTGGCAAAACATGAATGACACCTGAATTTCAGATGGTCAAAATGAACTGGTGTTAATCTCCTGACTTATATGGTTGTATTGTGGTTATGCAGGAGAAAGTCCTTGCTGGGAGGAAATACACTGAAGTATTTGGGGATCATGGATATATCAGTTTGGCAACTTACTATCAAACAGTTCAGGTGGGGGGAAGTTCTTTGTATTATAATTGCAACTTTTCTGTAGGTGTGAGATTGTTTCAAAATAAAACAAAATTATGGATTTGAAAAATAATCCTCATCCTCTTTTCCAAACACATAAGATTACTGAAGTTACCTTAGGTGATAACAGCCCTGGGAATTAATCATCCACAGCTGATACTTGGACCAACACACCTATAAAAACATTATTCCATTCTTAGTAGGAAGGGAGGCTCAATTGAGTGCAGAGCCTTCTGAGTTTGGGCCCGAGGCATTTCAAGGTAGCCTCTTCTCTTTCTCTATTCATAAGACAGGCTTAGGTGAAAAAGAGAAGGAAGAAAAAGAACTTTGAATTAATTTGTCTACATAATGGGATAGGTTGAGAAAAAATTTAAAATCTGTGTCAAGTTCGTTGCATTAGAAACAGTGAATCAGCCTGATATAATAAAAGTACAATTGGTGCCTTCAGGGTATCATTTAATCCTATCTGTACCTAGCATTTAACAAATGAAAGCCTAAAAGTGATTTAGTATCAACATTGTAGGCATTATTCAAATTAAATTAAAAGATGAAAAACATAGAGGTTCTGAAATGTTGAGGACCTTATTGGGGTGAAGGCAGGATTAGAGGCCATGGTTGTCACTCCATCATGGTCTAACATGAATCCCCCTGCTCTCTCCACTACAGGAGGCTGATTCTCTGTTTAAAGAAAGAGAAGGTTAATGTTATTCTCTTCTCCAAGAAATAATATGCTGTGGGAGAATCAAAAGAAGCAGACATGAATTAATCAGAATTTGAATAAGAATCCACCTGCTGCTCCATTTGTGACATATTTTTCATGTTTTACAAATACAAATCCTTAATAGAACATGTAGGAGTGGTGATGAAATAATATTCCAAGATACCAGACCGTGCGTATTGTTTTACTGGCTCTCTGCTCACTCTGCATTAAGAGCTTCATTGATTCCAACACCCAAGCCACCATTTTGTAAGGGGAAGCCTAAAGTTACTGGTGGCCTCAGAGGGTTCATTGTGTATCAACGTTGCTTCCCCCATAAAGTTCAAAATGTTGCCTGAAATATGAAAATAATCTTCTTGATTTTCCTTCAGTCTTTCAAATAAATACTTGTGAATTTAGTCAAGGAGTCGGAAAAGACAGTTGGAATTAGAAAATAAAAATGGTATCAATTACTAAAATTTCCCATTCGCTGCTCAGGCTTGTCTTATCTGAAGCTTGTAAAGTTGTTTAATCTTTTCCATCATCTCAGGGAAAAGAGAGCCTGGAAAATCCTAGTCATTCCACAGTAACTATCAATGGGATTTTCCATAACTATCTGGATAAAAAACGAAAATCTTAAGAAGTAGATCCAATTCTAAAACTTACTTCTCAACTTACTCATAAATGTGAAGAGACAACTCATCCATATTTTCTTCAAATAACATCTGGTTGCTTGGCCAGACTGTTAATACCTGAAAAAATTTCTGAGTTTGTTCCAACAAATCTACACTTAAAGAGCTTAAAAATGTGTTTATGCATTAAACATTCTTTTCCACATCTGACTTAGGGCCAGCGATGTGACTGTGAGAAAGAATCTTGCCAAGAACTCGGAAAGAAAGGGAAAAAAAATGTCTTTTAGAAGTTTAACTGTGAAACCAGCACCTATTGGACTAGGGCAGAGGAATGAGAAATCACCACAAAGGGGCAAAAATGCTTCTAGGCCAGCAAGAGTTGGCTGTGACTCCACTAAAGGTATAAAACACACATCTAAAGGTTATATTAATCAGTCATGGAGTCATGGAAGAAGGCTTGCTCAAACAGACTTGAGCAGTACTCACCAAGGGTCCATTCCGAGTGGAAGGGGTCAGGAGCAGCACAATTGGGGTAGCACAGAACCACCAACTCATCTCTATTGTGAAAATGAATGCATCACTTTGCCTTTGCCTGATTACCATCAAACCTTACCCCGGGCTGGCCTGTCTTATTCATGATGGAAAACTCCATATTGTGCATATAGCCTAACCTAGGGCAGGCAATTATTAGATGTTTGTTCAGTGAATTTGCTCCAAATCTTTGCTCACAACTGCCCGATGATAATTTGGCTCCCCACATAGTTCTGACTACAGGGAGAGAATGACCTAGTCTTGTGGATTTGAGAATCCTGGTCCGCATGCCAGCGATAAAACTCATTGAAATAGACAGTTTAGCATTTGAGTTTCCTTACTCACAGGTTGCTCCCAAAGGAAGGGTCTGTGTGTGCTGCTGGATCAAGTTTCTGAGCCCAAAGGGCTGGTAGCAAGTCTCTGGGCTCGGGTAACTTTACCAGGATGATGATGATAGTGGTAGTGATGGTCCCAACCCTGGTCACGAACAGAGCATCTTGTGTGTACTATCAGACATTGTACTATATGTTTTATATACTTGAACTCATTTCATTCTCACAATAATCTAATAAATTAGGCATTATAAGTGTTCCCATTTTGTAAATGAGGATACTAAGACTCAGAAAACTTTAGTAACTTACCCAAAGACCCATATTCAGGGTCTGGACTCAGTTCCAGATTTGTCTGACTCTAAAGCCTAATTTTTTTAATTGTAAAAAAACTATACTACCTTTGGGGAGATTAACCCTTGTCCTTCTCTTTGGCACACTCCTCTGCTTCAGCAGTGTGCTCTGGGTCATCCCAGTCCATCTTCAATATGACTATTCATCAATGCGCCACTACTGTACAAGTCTTCACAGAAAATTACATAGGATACCAATTCACCCTTAATTAGAAGTGCACAAAGTCAAACCCTGTTGCAAGGAACAGCATCACCATCTACCCTATGCCATCAGTACCATTAGCTTCACAAGCCAAAAATGGGGGCCTCTTTAACTTTTTCCTCTCCCTCACCACACCTGCCACAACCCATCCAATCATTTACATGTTTCTCAATTGAACCTCTTCAATACTTCCCTGATGCATTCACTTGCCCCCTGCTCACCATTCCCATTGCTACTACCCATCTCTCACCTGGACCACTACAAAAATCTCCAAGGTTGTGTTCTCACTTCTACTCTTGCTCCACATTGCTCCATTTTGTGTCCATATCATGGGAATGCATCCTTAAGGACACATCCATGGATCTTTATATAATCTAATCACAAATTCCACGGTTTAAAACTCCTTCAGTATGACCCTTCGCCATGTCCTGTGCTTCAGCCCTAATAATGAGTGGTCTGCGGTTTTTGGAATTTACTCAGATCTATACACTCCAGGATGGCACACATACCAGGCATGGATACACCTGCATCCCCCTGGACCAGCAGTCTCTCCACATCTCCCTGGGAAACCTCTACAGGTGTTTTGGAACTCACTCTCATTTCAGCTCCTCCAGGAAGCCTGGGTTAGGTGCCCAGCTGAGTTCTTCTCATAACACCCCAGCTCTCACCCCTCACACCACTGTATGGGAATTTTTTTTATTTATGTGACTTCACCTCCAGACTCTGACCTCCCCAAAAGCCAGGAATCACTCTGTTTATACACAGTGCCTAACATGAACAAATGCTTATTAAATAAATGAATGAATGAATGTGAACCTGGTATACCATAGGCGTCAGAATCCACCCAGCTTCCTCAAGTATTAGCTGTGTGATCTTAAGAAAGTTGCTTAATCTCCCCAGACCTCAGAGTTATTGTCTGTAAAATGGAGATCATAAAACCTATACTGTCAAGTTATTGTGAGATTTAAACTAAATTATATAATACATGTAAAATCCTCAGTGTCATGCCTCATATATAAGAAGTATTCAACTGTTGGTTGTTATTATTATTGCTATGCCCTTCAATACCCTACTGAAAACATTCATGTTCTTGAAAGACTTGTAATCAATTCCCAGTTCACCATGATGACTGTGCTGCTCTGCATTTCATAATGCATTATTTTGCACCCTTGATATTGTTTGAAAGGGTCTGCCCTTTCCACACTTTCTTCAAGTCACCTAATACTTGTACAAATGCTTTTAGAATAAATGATATTATCAAATTTGATTTTGTTCTATAAACTAATAGTGCCCTTTTGCTATAGATCTTACAGTCCACTGAAGTTTCAAACCATGAAAATTCACTTTGCAACTCCCAATGATACAAATGCCATAAAGAGAGGCAGTGAGAGGAACACACTTAGGGGGAATGGCAGGGCTCTGGAAAGGAGACAGGTGGTGATCCCAAATTAGAAATCAGGTCTTAAAGGGGCCACAAGCAAGATGACGTCTCAAAAAGAGGGTGCCCTTTGTCACAACAGATGTGCAAAGGTGAATGGTCAGACCAGCTCTTAAAAGAAACTTGCTGCTTTGCCCCTGTAAGGAGTACTGTGCAGTCATTAAAAATAGGAGGCCAGCTAGTAACATGGCAAATAAGAACCTATAAGGGACAATGTTAAGTTAAAAAAGATTAGGATAACATATGGCTTTTGATCATAGTATGTAAAATTTGCTTTAAAATAAACAAAAAACCTAAAGGGAGTAGACCAAAATTTTAATAGCTGTAACAATTTGATAAGTTTGTGGGTGAAATTTTCTTTTTATCAATTTCCCACACCGTTTGTAGTCTTGCGACAGTCTTTTAAAATACAAAAAGTATTTCTTAGAAAATACATATTCTGCGTGCCTCTCTCGCAGATGGCTCTAGAAAGAAATGAGATAGTGCAGAAGACACGCCCTAGACTGCAGGGGGCTCCATGAGCCCAGAGCCTGACTCAGCAGCGTGAGAACAGGGGCGAACCTGGGCACGGGGGCCCCTGAAGCTCGATCCCGCCCTGGATGGGTCCCTTCTTTACCTGCCACCGCCTCGCTGGGTGTTACTGAGTCCCCCGCCAGCAGGACGCCCTCGGTGGGCGCAGCGCCCCTCCCAGCCCCCTACCATGCTATCCCCAAGCGACCCTCCTTGCGAAGGATCTCTCTGGGAGAAGGGAGGAGCTGCAAGGGGCCGGAAAGAGTTACAGGAGGCCCCTGCGACCTCGCCCTCCCGGGGCCCGCGCCGCTCCCCACTACCGCCCCGCGGGCCGGTGACCTGTACCTCTTACAGGGGATCAGCGCCTTCCTCTCGTCCAGCACCCGCACGCGCTGGTTGAGCCCGTCGTAGGAAAGCAGGGCGCGGCTGTTGCGCCCGCTACTTTGCTGGTACATAACCTGGCGCCCTTCCCACTGCTGCGGCGCCTGGCACGGGCGCGGGGCTCCCACCGCCCCCAGGCTGCACAGGCCGCACAGCGTCCAGGCCCAGAGGCAACCCAGCAGCCAGGGGCCCAGAGCGCCCGGGACGGTGTGGAGGGGAGCGCGTCCTGGCATCGCGGTCATCCTTCCCCGGCCCGAGGGCAAGCTCGAGCCCAAGGGGGAGCTGAGGCGTCCGGGATCAGAGTGGCTCCCACCGGCTCTCTGCGCACTGTACCGGGAGTGTGGTCTGGACCAAACTACTTCCTGTCCCTTCGGTGGCCTCTGCCGCTTTTGAGATCCGGACGCGCGACTCCCGGTAGCCAGGACCAGGGCCCTGGGAAGGCTCTAGTGAATCGCACGGGAGCTATTTCTGCCTGGGTCACTGCCTGCTGCCACTGCCTGCTGCCGCTTCGGTTTTCACTGCTCACTGCTGCCAACAGGAAATGCAGTGGCAGTGGTGCCACTAGCATCCTGGGAGGCATGGCGTTTTAAAGAGGGGGGGTTGCCGGGAGACTGTGCCAAGAAGTGTGTTTCTCTACTAACTTCAGTGTTCAACAGGTAATCACACACGGAGGGGCAAGTTCAAGATCAAGATAGGAAAAGCAGAGCTGCTGCGTTTGCTGTGCAAACGTTTGCCCGGTGTACATTGCCCCTGGACAAAAATGCAAACTTCTTCCTCCAAATTAAAACTGGAAAGATGAGTTTTTTCCTGAAGAAATGATACTAGCTATTCATCATGGCCGCTTCTCAGCCCCCATTCCCAGTGAAGAGTCTAGGAGACTAGTAGACAACCCCTTGCATTGGGCCTAGGACTCATGGACACTGCCTCAAGGTCACATTGCAGTGAGACTGCTCCTCCCATCGCCTGGCAATACCACCAGCCGAGTGGTTTGGGTGTCTGGGGGTTTCGCTTCTTCAAGAACAAGGTTAATTTGGTTTATATTTATATAATGTTAGGATCTATAACATGGAATGAGCGGGGCTCACACACCTGTAATCCCAGCTACTCCGGAGGCTGAAGTGGGAGGATCGCTTGAACCCAGGAGTTAGAGGTTGCAGTGAGCTATGATCAAGCCACTGCACTCCATCCAGCCTGGGTGACATGGTGAGACCCTATCTCTGAAAATATAGTGATAAAATATGAAATCAAGAAAAAAGAAAGGAACTTAAAAAATGTATAGCGTCTTTCCATTTGAACTGCATTTCAGGGATGATTAAGATTGAGCCAGGTGAATGTGGGAAATAACATTCCTGAATGAAGGACACAAGGACAAGAAAAGAATAATGCTGTGGTTCAAGGACAAGGTAGAGGAGTACTCTGAAGCCATAGCACTCATTTTAAGGATTTTGTCATTCATATTGAGGACTGTGGGAACTATCAATCAATGTAAAGCTAGGGAGAAGCATCATCAGGCATACGCTTTGGAAAGCCCACTTAGGCAACAGAAGGGGTAGGGCCAGAGGGAAGGCAGGGAGACGAGGAGGCTACTGTTATCCTGGAAAGAGATGATCCTGATTCAGCTAAGGCAGCAGGAGTGGTCATGGAGAGGGTGGAAGACAGTTGGGAGCTGTAGAGAAGCATTTCAACTCAGAGAGAGAGGTTTCTGGTTTGGGCCACTGGGAGTCCAGTCCTGAGTGAGGAGAGATGATCAGTTCATTTCAGGATTGGTTGATTTTGAACTGACTGTGGAATATTAAGGTGGAAATATCCAAGGGACAGCTTGATAAATCCTTCTGGAAACCAGCAGAGCTTTTGCATTAGGAAGCCATAGGTACATAAGTGGTAACTAAAGCCGAAGAGTAGAACAGTGGTTTCTGGGGCAATTCCACATCCCCCTTCCCAGCAAAGAAACATTTGGCAATATCTAGAGACATTTTTGATGGTCACAATGTAGATGGGGAGGAGGTTACCGCTGACATTTTGTGGGTAGAGACCAAGGATGCTACTAAACTTCCTACAATGCACAGTACAGTCACCTCGCCCGACTCAAATGAAGAGAAAATTATCTGGCCCCAAATGTCAAAAGTGTTGGGGGTGAGAAAACCTGCAGTTCAGGGGAGCGTTGAGTGTGAGAAGAAGGATTAGGATGGAGCCCCAGAGAGCTCCAGACATTTAAAGGATGGGCAGACAACAGGCACTTGAGGAGACCAAAAGGAATCACCAGAGAGAAGCCACTGAATAAGGCAACTTCCTGAGCCTTGTTAAATAAATGTAAGGCATGGAAAGAATGGACTGAATGCTGAAGTAGGGTGTTCTAGAATCACAGCCTCCCTGGAGGTCATGAAGAGGAGGGACAGTTGACAGGTTCTCCTGATGCATTCTTCCCTGCTGCCCCCTCTCTGTAGAACCACTAGAGACACTACCAATGGGCCGAATGGGGCAGGCACAGAGCTTTAGGAAGAAGGGGTCTTCATTTCCTCTTAAAAGGCATGCCTCTTGCTGTGCAGAAGCTCTTTAGTTTAATTAGATCCCATTTGTCAATTTTGGCTTTTGTTGCCATTGCTTTTGGTGTTTTAGACATGAAGTCCTTGCCCATGCCTATGTCCTGAATGGTATTACCTAGGTTTTCTTCTAGGGTTTTTATGGTATTAGGTCTAACATTTAAGTCTCTAATCCATCTTGAATTAATTTTTGTATAAGGAGTAAGGAAAGGATCCAGTTTCAGCTTTCTACTTATGGCTAGCCAGTTTTCCCAGCACCATTTATTAAATAGGGAATCCTTTCCCCATTTCTTGTTTTTCTCAGGTTTGTCAAAGATCAGATGGCTGTAGATGTGTGGTATTAAGAAACTACCATCAGAGTGAACAGGCAACCTACAGAATGGGAGAAAATTTTTGCAATGTACTCATGTGACAAAGGGCTAATATCCAGAACCTACAAAGAACTCAAACAAATTTACAAGAAAAAAACAAACAACCCCATCAAAAAGTGGGCAAAGGATATGAACAGACATTTCTCAAAAGAAGACATTCATACAGCCAACAGACACATGAAAAAATGCTCATCATCACTTGCCATCAGAGAAATGCAAATCAAAACCACAATGAGATACCATCTCACACCAGTTAGAATGGTAATCATTAAAAAGTCAGGGAACAGCAGGTGCTGGAGAGGATGTGGAGAAATAGGAACACTTTTACACTGCTGGTGAGATTGTAAACTACTTCAAACATTATGGAAAACAGTATGGCGATTCCTCAAGGATCTAGAACTAGAAGTACCATATGACCCAGCCATCCCATTTCTGGGTATATACCCAAAGGATTATAAGTCATGCTGCTATAAAGACACATGCACACTTATGTTTATTGTGGCACTATTCACAATAGCAAAGACTTGGAATCAACCCAAATGTCCATCAGTGACAGACTGGATTAAGAAAATGTGGCACATATACACCATGGAATACTATGCAGCCATTAAAAAGGATGAGTTTGTGTCCTTTGTAGGGATATGGATACAGCTGGAAACCATCATTCTTAGCAAACTATCGCAAGAACAGAAAACCAAACACCGCATGTTCTCACTCGTAGGTGGGAACTGAACAATGAGATCACTTGGACTCAGGAAGGGGAACATCACACACCGGGGCCTATCATGGGGAGCGGAGAGGGGGGAAGGATTGCACTGGGAGTTATACCTGATGTAAATGACGAGTTGATGGGTGCTGACGAGTTGATGATTGCAGCACAGCAACATGGCACAAGTATACATATGTAACAAACCTGCACGTTATGCACATGTACCCTAGAACTTAAAGTATAAAAAAAAAAAAAAAAAAAAAAAAAGGCATGCCTCAGAGAACATCAGGGAAGCCCACGAGACTTTGTGACTTGGTACTTACATAGTTAAACAGATGCAGCAGGCTCAAACTGGCTGCAGAAATTTGAGCCCTCTCCAAGTTTTCCCTGCTCAGACTCATAGGAAAAGTGTGGGGTAGTTCAGCTCTTTCTCTTGCTCGCCTGGTAGGAACCACAGCTGAAAATCTTTTTCGCTCAGTGAAGAGTTTAGGCTCATTGGAGTTTACTGCTAGAAATGGCTTGAGATGTCATCTCGGCTTTCCTCCTAATGTGATATTTTACTAGCCTGGCTTGGCATCTTTGGAGGTTGAGACCTGTTCCACAGGAAGTGGATTACCTTTCTAGAGTGGCTTGTCAGTGTAAGAACACTGTGGGCTTCCCCTAAATAAGAACCACTCTTTGGATGAATCCTGAAATGTATTTGTCTCATTTATCCTTTTCACTTACTATGTTTAATTCATGTTCCCTAATAAACAAGATAATGCATTTAAAGTTCTTAGCTCCATGTCTTGACCATTGTAAATTCCCAGTAGATGTCACTTGCGCTTGTTGTTTCCTCGGCTGTTTTAATCCTTAGTCTTCAGTTTTAATCCTCAGTCAAAACTAAACTAATTGTGTAGGTTTAAGCTTTGGAGAGAAAAATTGTGCCTTAAATTTAAGTTAAACTATGTTTTTAAAGATTAACATTCAGAGAACATGTTTCCATATTGCTGATGCCCTAAAAAATAGCATATACCAGAAGTCTTACCACCTGAAGATTGACATACATCAATCTTATATAAATAAAGCCTCCCTTTTCTGTGGATAGCTGAGCCAGCAATTGAACTTACTACCTCTTCCTAATGCAAATAAGATAAAAGAGAAAGCAAAGCATACATATTTGCATCCCATAGTACACAGCTTCTTAGCTTCTTACTCAACTCAAGCAACAGTCTCTGAGCACATCAAAAATCAAGATTTTAGGCTGCTGAGGTGGAAATCCTTTGGCATGAAGGATCAGAGATGGGGAGACCTTTCAGATTGTGGTGTCTAATGTTTTCTCCTGGGTTCCACTAATGCTGGAGAGGGGAACAGGGAGTTAGAAGGAAGAGGGAATGTTGGAAGACATTTCCCAAGCTGGAAGATGCTAGCACACCTTCCCCCAGTTCTATTAAGTTCCTGGAGCAGAAACAAACCAAGTGTTATACTGGAAAAATTTCGGCCCAAACTGTCTACTAGCAACAACAGCAACAACAACAACAAACCACACTCCACACAACTAAGGGCGGAGTGGGGTAATTTATACAATGTGTCCCTCCTATTCCGACATCCACTGCACTCTCCCCTGTCTCGCAGGACAGTGTCCCAACTGTCCTTAGCGCTCCTCATGCCGCCTACCGGAGAAAGCAAATATATTTCAGAATTAGAGGGCAGCAGAAGCTCCTATTTCCCCCCAACTTTATACTTGGAAAAACTCTAAGGCAGAGGGAGCAAAGTTCAGTTTTCACGCCAAAGAGTGTCTTTCTCTCTCTTGAAATTCTCTCCCGCACCCTCTTGTATCCGGTGTCGAAAACAACTGCCAGAGGTTCTTTTTCTTGGTCCGAAGAAAAACGACTGGCCAGACTAAAAAGGAGGGACTTCAGGGGGAAAGCAGGCTTCCAGCCCTGGGCTGTGGCCCAGAGGGGATGATGTCACCGCTTCTGCACCGAGGGGCCTGGGGGTGGGGCGGCCAAAGGGGAGCCCGCGCCGCGCCTGCAGCTGCCAAGGGAGCATTCCGAGCCCACGTCAGGGGAGGTGTCCGGATAAATAGGGTCCCGCAATGGCCGTGGCTGGCTGCGCTCCGAGCTGCGGAGTCCGGGACTGGAGCTGCCCGGGCGGGTTCGCGCTCCGAAGGCTGAGAACTGGCGCTGCTCGTGCCCTGTGTGCCAGACGGCCGAGATCCGCGCTCGGACCCGGCCGAGATCCCACTTTGCTACCGACTGGAGTTTGGGGGAAGAAACTCTCCTGCGCCCCAGAGGATTTCCTCCTCAGCGAAGGGACAGCTAAAGACGAAGGTGGCAGGAAGAGAAGGGCGCTTTCTGTCTGCCAGGGTCGCAGCGCGGGAGGGCAGTGCCATGTTCCTTTCCATCCTGGTGGCGCTGTGCCTGTGGCTGCACCTGGCGCTGGGCGTGCGCGGCGCGCCCTGCGAGGCGGTGCGCATCCCTATGTGCCGGCACATGCCCTGGAACATCACGCGGATGCCCAACCACCTGCACCACAGCACACAGGAGAACGCCATCCTGGCCATCGAGCAGTACGAGGAGCTGGTGGACGTGAACTGCAGCTCCGTGCTGCGCTTCTTCCTCTGTGCCATGTACGCGCCCATCTGCACCCTGGAGTTCCTGCACGACCCCATCAAGCCGTGCAAGTCGGTGTGCCAACGCGCGCGCGACGACTGCGAGCCCCTCATGAAGATGTACAACCACAGCTGGCCCGAAAGCCTGGCCTGCGATGAGTTGCCCGTCTATGACCGTGGTGTGTGCATCTCGCCTGAAGCCATCGTTACGGACCTCCCGGAGGGTGAGACCGGAGGAAGGATGGGGGGAGGCGAGGAGGCACCCGGGGCTGTGGCTGCCACTTGAGAACTAGGCGGCCACACTTAAGGCTGCTGGGGGCTTCTGAGGCTTGTAGGAGGTGGGAAGAAATGGGGGAAACATTTTCTTCAGAAAAAGTCTGGTTTCCCCCGTAGGAATTTTAGAAGCTAGCGAAGGGCGCTGTACTCCTTAAGGAAAAAAAAAAAAATTTGCTTACAAAGGGAGCCTTCGACGATGTTTGCATTTACAGTAGTAACAGAAATGATAATAGCAGTAAACAGGTGTTGCTAGGTGTCTGAGCAAGTGTTAAACACATTACACGTTATTCACTCATTTAATGCCCAAAATAGTCTCTCCAGGCAGGTGTCAATACTCGTTCCATTTAGTGCTACTTCTTAAAAAGTTTTTTTCTGAAAAAGCAGTAATGGTCATTGCTTCCCACCAGGAGTGAGATTTGTAATTGCAGTTTCCCTGGAAAATTGTGAGGTCTGTTTCATGGTCATTGACCCCGAGCCAACTACTGTGGCATTTTAGTTAACCCCATCCCTACTTCCACTTCCTTCTTTTTTCTTTGGTCATTTGACTGTTTTTCTAGGAAGAAGGAGAAGTTTAAATTCACTTCTTGAAATGAAACCTAGGAATATTTTTGCATTATTTTATCCAGGCTTTCTCTGACCCAGGTTACCCCACATTTAAAGACACTATGATATTGCTGTGCTGGAATCTCTGAACTTATTCCCAGAGCATTGCCCTAAACATGGAGGAGGAGTGGTTAAGTGAATGGGGTAAATGGAAACTCCTCTCTAGTTTAGAGTTTTAGGGGAAAAAACCACATATTTATTGTTTAAATTATATAAATAATAGAGGATTATGCTTGGTTTTGGTTATATACCTGTGAACTGTTTCTGCATTGCAAGATATGAGGTGGGGATTTGGAAATATTTTGGTTACTTTGATTAATATAAACTGTTAACTTGGAATATCGACATTTCAATATGACTTTGGGAGAGAGTGATATGATTTATCCAGTTGGGTTGTATATACCAGTGTATACCAGCGAGGTTAAATGGATATACATTCACATCAATTTGTGCTTGGATAGGCGAATATTCCCCCAGAGGATCTCTTTTCTAAGCCCTAGATATCATTATGAAAGGAGAAGTCAACAGTCACATGCCGTTTTTGCTATATAAATACATATTTTTTTTTAGATGGATCCTCACTGTGTTACCCAGGCTGGAGTGCAATGGCACAATCTCAGCTCACTGCAACCTTCGCCTCCCGGGTTCAAGTGATTCTCCTACCTCAGCCTCCCGAGTAGCCAGGATTACAGGTGTCCACCACCATGCCTGGCAAATGTTTGTATTTTTAGTAGAGACAGGGTTTTGCCATATTGGCCAGACTGGTCTCAAACTCCTGACCTCAGGTGATCCACCCATCTCAGCCTCCCAAAGTGCTGGGATTACAGGCGTGAGCCACCTCACCCGGCTCATTTTTACCATTAAGTACTATTCTTTTGTGATACTGTGTTAGTTTATATCTTCAGAGGGCTCCTTATACTAGCTGGGTGAATAGACAAAATCACCAACCATGCCCATGTGGCCCTGTTTGTGTTTCAGATGTTAAGTGGATAGACATCACACCAGACATGATGGTACAGGAAAGGCCTCTTGATGTTGACTGTAAACGCCTAAGCCCTGGTGAGTTCTTTCTTCTTGGATGTTCCCTCTACTTCTCCTCTCCAGAGTGATTTCTGTACTCTTTCCAACTTTCTGCCTCTTTTGCCTTTTTTAGATCGGTGCAAGTGTAAAAAGGTGAAGCCAACTTTGGCAACATATCTCAGCAAAAACTACAGCTATGGTAAGTCATCTGTTAAAGCCATTTACTTTTGAGACTCGGTTCATTACAAAGCTGGAATCTCAATACGGTTGCTGTCATTAAAGCTAGTCACAAAGTAAAGAAAACAAAAGGTTGACTGCTTTTCTAGTCGATTATGTGAATTCTATTAATATATGGCACAATAACAACTGCAAAATGTCTTGCTTTTCTGGATAAATCAAGTGCAAACAAAAGGAATGACCCAGGTGATAATAATTACATGCATCAGATTAAAAGTTTGACATCTTGATCCTCCTTGTCTTGGTAAGAAGTGCTGATCAGCCAGGATGGCACACCCCAACTGTTCTCTTCCTGAGGTTTTACTACTGCAGGAAGAATGGGAAAGTGATCCATGGATCTGATTATCTGTGAGTCGGAGAATTAAGGCCCATAGGCCCAGAGAATTAAGATCTGCCTGCATATCCTTTTACTTGTGAATAGCTACAAATATTTAACGTCTTAAAGAAATTGTGAAAAAAAATATTACTCACAAAATCCTATGGTTACGCGATTGAAATAGTTTAAATGCCCTCCTCTCTCTTACTTGAAAGAACCACTCAGCATTTTCTTCCAAGAATAAGTCAATCATGAAATTTGAAATGTTTTAAGTAATTTTAATTTCGCTATTGTCATCTGAAAGTAATTTTAATTAACATATGTTCTTTTTCAATTCAAAAAGAAATGTAAAAGGCAGACATTTTAAAAGCGTCTGTTTGGGCTGGCTACCTTATATTTCATTGCATGTCTTAAATTATTTCTGCTGAAATAACATAAAGTGGTTTTAGGGAAAATGCTTATTTTGTTTGCTGACTTAGTTTTCATCTTGCAAATTGAAATTTTATATCAGTAAGAAACTTTAGGATATATATCAGACGTAAAAGTAGGAGGATCACAGAAACATAAAAATCTGAAAAAAATAAGCTCTTACAAAGCTATCAGATTTAAGGATGATATTTAGCCAATGTGGGTAATTCAGCAACAACAAAAAGTAGTTTATCTTTTCCTGTAGCTTTTTTTCTTAAAGCCTGCTCTATGTAGATACCATCCTAATCTGATTTACTTAGTCCCTCCTCTGCCAAGATCCGGCCTGAGATACTAATCTGTTGTTCTCTTGGGTGTTATGGCCTTGGAACGACCTTGATGAAGAAACCATTTTGTATTCAAGTCCTTTGGTGTCTTCATAAACTGGCTGCCTGAAATGGAATCCAAGACAGAGCCATATTAGGCTGATTACAACTCTATGGGAGGCAGTAATAACAAGAGACCACAGAAACCAGCATTTAAAACTTGGTCAGAGACAGTGACATTAACAGCCATCTGTAATAACAGTTCTATCTCTGCTCACCATGGGTCTACTTTGTCAGTCTGTGAAATTAAAAGTAGTCCTCAGAGACTCCCTCCACTTCAAAAATGTTATGACTAATAACTATCTCTGTAAAACAGAAGAAGCTGAAGCATCAGATGAGTGATGGAAGAAATGCAAACCTTAAGATGACTTCTGATGTGAAATATATGATCCTCACTTTGAATCACCACAGGGGCGAATACAAATACTGTGAATTTTTTACTGAGCTAAAGGCAGAGAAAGACTAAAACTTGCCTTTCCATTTGCTTTCCCATCTCACAGTATGCCCCAGAACATTTAAGACAATGTTGACAATATAGGACACCATCCATTTAGCATATGACTGTGTGGGCTTTTTGCCTGCACTCAGGCCGCTTGGACATAACCATAATTACAGGAGTGATTCTTTAAGAGAGGCTCAGAGGTTGGCATGAAGACACCATCCCTAGTTTTTCCCCAAAACCTTCAACAACACTTCTATCTATTTTTAAATTGCAGTTATTCATGCCAAAATAAAAGCTGTGCAGAGGAGTGGCTGTAATGAGGTCACAACGGTGGTGGATGTAAAAGAGATCTTCAAGTCCTCATCACCCATCCCTCGAACTCAAGTCCCGCTCATTACGAATTCTTCTTGCCAGTGTCCACACATCCTGCCCCATCAAGATGTTCTCATTATGTGTTACGAGTGGCGCTCAAGGTAGGCACAAAGAGGCAGAAGGAACTGTCTGCACACTGTTAGAAAAACCTCAATCTCAGTTAGCAGTCATGGTTTAAAAACATAACAAAAATATGCCAATGGCTTTTTTAAAAAAAAATTAGTTAAACAGATGCCTCTGTTTGAATAGCATGTATTCTAACTGTCAATTAATTCTTCACAGGATGAAGGAAAAATCAAAATATGAGTATTTAAATAGAGTCTTTAAAAATCCATTTCAAAATTCATTAAGTGATTTCAAAATTTATAGGCAAGTCAATTATTTTAAGGAAGAACAATTCTTTTCAAATCATTCAAACAATTTTAGAGTCACAAATACTAAATTCTTAAGGCCACTTTAATAGCTTACAGATCAAGTAAGTAGGCATCTGAGACTATAGTTCCGCATGTTTCCATATAAACACTTTACAATATTTGATAGAGTATTGCACACACACACACGCACACTTTAAGATGACTTCTGAATCAAATATGTGATTCTCAATTCAAACATCACAAGGCAAAGTATAAATAAATATGTATATGCTTCACACACACTCATACACACAAATTCTAGCTGGGTATATTTGTCTTCCTGGCCTCTCTTTCCTTCTTCTTATTTATTTATTTATATTTTTGGATATTGGTACATTACTTATAATATAAAGTCAAACTCTTGAGCCCAGCCTCCATGTTGGGCCCTGTAAGTTGATTGCAGTATACTCCTCCAGCAAAATCACTCAGTTTTACGTAACAAGTCATCCCTCCCATTCTCTGCTGTTAATGCTCATCTGTTTCTTCTATATAGATATAAACTAAGACTATTCCTCCGAAAAGAAACCAAAAACATTTTTGAGAACTAACTTCACTTTTCTGTATTCTGTCAGTACTTGGGTGCCCTCCTTGCAACATGGATATCACCGTGTGTTCTTGGTTTTAAAGCCAGACTCTGCTTGTATCTTGTCTCCCTAAAGAAGCAATCAGTGACTCTGGACTCATCGCTACCAAGGCGTTTGCATCTGCTGCAGTGCTAGAGATGTGGTTGGGGATACCAGGTTGCTAGTCATTACATTCTATCTGGAGAGGGGAATGGATTATAATCCATTCCAGTAAAAATATTTTTGGATAATTGGGATGTATGTCCTCACAAATGATTCTAATAAATTGGTAAGGGTATGTAAAGACGATTGTGAAAATAAGAGAGGAAATCTGCTTTATGAGACCTGCAAAACTGGTGTAAAGTTACACTTGTTAAAACCATGTGATGCAATAGTAGATGTAAAGATAAATAAAACGGAGGAAAAACTCTTGAAGCAGGTTTTGATGCACTTTATATTGTACTATACAATAACTTTCAAATGGATTAAATAGACAAATATTGTAAGAACTTAAAAAACAGGATAAAATTAGGTGACTAAATATATCTGAAAAGCAAAGTAATTTGTAAACATAAAAGTAATGTAAGAAATTACAAGGAAAAATATCAATACACATATTTGACCACATAATATTATACACATAAAAATCACAAATAATGATAGAAAAGCAAATAAAAATTGATAAACATAATTGAAAAAGATATGAAAAGATAGTAGTCTTATTAAAGAGTTCATAAAATTAATATTTAAACATTGAGACCACGATGTGGAAATATATGTACATAAATTTATATAGAGAAGTTCAAATAGTAACACAAATATAATACAAATAGTAAGTAAAGATTTAAAAAATTATCTCCTTGATTCTAAATCCAAATAAAAACAAGATTCCATTTTCACTTAATGCTTAATGTTAATGAATTGGATGAAAGTGCAACCATTTTGAAAACAACTTGGCACTATGCATTGAAAATCTTTTAAAAGAATACATACCCTTTGACTCAGTTATTCTATTTTAAAAATCTGTCCTAAGAAAATAATAAGCCAGTGCACACTACTGTATACAGGGTTATTCAATGCAATACTGGTAATCATAGCTAAGCAAAAGGGAATTCAGCAATAAAGAAATGGCTGGATATATTATGGATATCCATATTCATAACATTATATTATTAACATTAGATTTTTAAATTATTCTAATTACATCAGAAAATTTAGATCATAAAATGACAAAAGGAAATTTGCAGATCATCTAAATACACAATGTGGTCTAGTAAGTGTAATAAATATTGTTACAAGGAGGAATGAAAGGAAACACCAATAAAATTAAATGGTGGATATGTGGATTATGGGGCAAAAGGTTATTGAATAATTTTTTTACAATTTCTGTAATTTTAGCTTTTTACTTTTGCAATAAAAATCTGCTTACTAAGATAATTTGTTTTCAGGATGATGCTTCTTGAAAATTGCTTAGTTGAAAAGTGGAGAGATCAGCTTAGTAAAAGATCCATAGTAAGTATCATGAACAACACTGTGAAGATGGATGTAAGTGCGTATAAAATATTTCTTTAGAATTGGGGAATTCTTCCCATTGTTTCATCTTCAAGCTCTCATAAGAGCCAGCAATAGCGACAGTGTTTGTCTTTTGAATAGGCCGTTAAGAGTGTAGCTATTCTCACTCAGAATTTTTACCAGGAATCTGTCATTCAACTTCAAAGGTTGTGAAGTTGTGTTTGATACTAATGTACTGGTTATTTCCAAGTTAAATGAGCCTTTTGTTTCTTTATTACATGTAGTTGTTTTATTGAACCATGAGATCCTTGAGCAGACTTAATATCCATTGAGACTAAATCTGACATATATTTGGAAGGGTGGAAATATCTGATAATAAAACTTACCCTATCACTATACATAGCAGAATCTTTTCCTATATTTATAATAACTTAAGACTTTTGTCAAAAATCATACACAAAAAGTAATTGTTTTACAGTCAAATCTAGGATTTTTGTGGTAACATCATAGAAATATTGGTAATTCAATTACAGGAGTTAAATAATTTTTTGCCCAGAAATGTGAAATTACAACCCAATCTAAAGACATCAGGTAATTGGTTTGAAATTTTTAAAGCTTCCCTTCTCTGCAAAATATGTCCATATTCATTAAGAAGAATTTGTGTTTACAGGTTCACAAAACATATTGCTACTGCCTGTGCTCTCTTAGTTTGCACCAATGAAAAGTCCCAGGCAAGAGGAAAGTATATATTAACAATTGATTTATGGAGAATGTAGTTAGAATACAGCCTCCCCTAGTCAGTGTACTTCTGAATAAGAGAACCAAACACTATTGTGTTAAATCAGAGCCAAAAACTCATGAGCTGCTCAGAAGCATGCTTAGTTCTATTAGACAGGAAATTCTAGCAGGATTGGTTATCTGGTTTCCCGGACTACAGTAGATTAGAAGCATCAATACAGAAGGCAAGCAGACCGTGAGAACCTGAGCTTGCTGAGAAGAAAGCTTTCAATAATCAGAGCTGTGGGACCATTCACTTTTGCAGCATATTTTCCAATAAACTTCAGTAGGAGTTTGAAAATATCACCACATGATAGCAACATACCATAATGAGTTTATTAGTTTAGAATAGATTAGAATTGTGTTGTAGCACAGCGGGGACAATGTTTTTCTTTTCATTGCATTCCTACTGCATAGAATAATACCCAACTGATGACTGTGGTCAAACTTCTGGCTGAATGAAGTAGACTCTAACCAAGCAGGGACATCTGTGTTAATATAAAGCAATGTCAATTCAACTGGACTCACTTTTTTATTATTCCTTACTTGAGTTATTTAAAGAATAAACTTTTTGCTATCAGAGAGACTTGATTTTTCAGAATGACTCATTTCCCAATGGTTCTGGATAGCTAGCATGTTAGAGGATGACTAGGTGTAGAAGGGGCCTCTGTCTTCCTTTGGATGTGGGAGAATTAAGTGAACAAACCCCTGACTTCCCAGTGACGTGGGGTAAACTAATGCTAGTAGCCATGAAATAAGAGCCTTTTTAGAAGGCTTTGCACTATAGGAATGTTGCATTATGGGGCTAGTGGTCAAAAGTGCATGGGTGAGGGCCTCTGGCTCTGGAGTCAGGGTGGGTGAATTTGAATCCTGGCTCTGACATTTACTAGCTCTGTGGCCTGCAAATAACCTCTTTGTGCTTGTTTCCTGCCCCTGTCAATGGTGCTTATTTGGAAGGACTGTTGTTTCAATGAAATGAATGCATGTGAAAACTTCATCACACACTGAGCACTTTCTGAGTCACCTGGTACCTGATAAGGGCTTGACATAGGGTAGCTATTACAATTGTTACCGTCATTAGTCTATTACAGTGAAAAACTTGCCTTAATTTTCATATTAGCTGAGCACCATAAAGGGGTGAGATAATTTGATAGTCATGTTTACAAATTGCCTTTCAGCAGTGGGAAGAGAGGCTGCGGGAACAGCGGAGAACAATTCAGGACAAGAAGAAAACAGCTGGGCGCACCAGTCGTAGTAATCCCCCCAAACCAAAGGGAAAGCCTCCTGCTCCCAAACCAGCCAGCCCCAAGAAGAACATTAAAACTAGGAGTGCCCAGAAGAAAACAAACCCGAAAAAAGTGTGAGCTAACTAGTTTCCAAAACGGAGACTTCCAACTTCCTTACAGGATGAGGCTGGGCATTGCCTGGGACAACCTATGCAAGGCCATGTGCCCCTTGCCCTAACAACTCACTGCAGTGCTCTTCATAGACACATCTTGCAGCATTTTTCTTAATGCTATGCTTCAGTTTTTCTTTGTAAGCCATCACAAGCCATAGTGGTAGGTTTGCCCTTTGGTACAGAAGGTGAGTTAAAGCTGGTGGAAAAGGCTTATTGCATTGCATTCAGAGTAACCTGTGTGCATACTCTAGGAGAGCAGGGAAAATAATGCTTGTTACAATGTGACCTAATATGTGCATTGTAAAATAAATGCCATATTTCAAACAAAACACGTAATTTTTTACAGTATGTTTTATTACCATTTGATATCTGTTGTTACAATGTTAGTGATGTTTTAAAATGAGATTGAAAATCTAATGCTTCTAAGAAGGAACAGTAGTGGAATGAATGTCTAAAAGATCTTTATGTGCTTATGGTCTGTAGAAGGATTTTTGTGATGAAAGGGGATTTTTTGAAAAATCTAGAGAAGTAGCATATGGAAAATTATAATGTGTCTTTTTTACAATGACTTTTCAGCTCTGTTTTTAGCTAGAAACTCTAAAAACAAAAATAATAATAAAGAAAAATAAATAAAAAAGAGAGGCAGACAATGTCTGGATTCCTGTTTTTTGGTTACCTGATTTCATGATCATGATGCTTCTTGTCAACACCCTCTTAAGCAGCACCAGAAACAGTGAGTTTGTCTGTACCACTGGGAGTTAGGTACTAATTAGTTGGCTAATGCTCAAGTATTTTATACCCACAACAAGAGAGGTATGTCACTCATCTCACTTCCCAGGACATCCACCCTGAGAGTAATTTGACAAGTATAAAAAAGGCCTTCATGTGAGTGCCAAAAATTTATTTTCTTCACTTAAATAATTTTTTTTGCCTAAATACATGTGAGAGGAGTTAAATATAAATATACACAGAGGAAAGTTGAGGTTCCATCTCTGAAATGAGAATTACTTGACAGTTGGGATACTTTAATCAGAAAAGAAGAACTTATCTTGCAGTATTTTATCAACAAATTTCATAATTGTGGACAATTGGAGGCATTTATTTAAAAAAACAATTTTATTGGCCTTTTGCTAACACAGTAAGCATGTATTCTCTATAAGGCATTCAATAAATGCACAACGCCCAAAGGAAATAAAATCCTACCTAATCCTGCTCTCCACTACACAGAGGTAATCACCATTAGTATTTTGGCATATTATTCTCCAGGTGTTTCTTATGCACTTATACAAAGATTTGAATAAATAAAACTAGGAGCCTGCTATACGTGTGTTTCATAACCTGCCTCCTTTGCTTGGCTCTTTATTGAGATAAGTTTTCATGTCAAGAAAGCAGATACCACCTCATTTCTAACAGCTGTGTTATATTCCATAGTATGCATTACTCAACAAACTGTTGTGCTATTGGATACTTAGGTGGTTTCTTCACTGACCATACTGAATAAACATCTCAATAGTCAAATGTCTGTGTGTATCCTTCATTAGTACCTTGGGATACGTTTGTTTAAATAGTATTTTGGGGCCTAGGAGTATGCTCAGCAATGAAAGTTCTTGATCTTGTCAATTATGCCCCAGAATGCTTGGAACATCGGTGGATGGAAATGCTCATTAAGTGTATGGTGTATGGAAACCCTCACTAAGATTGTTTCTCCTTCTCCATGTTTATCATAAATTTAAAGTTGTAACTGGTGGCCACCTTGGACAAAACTTCTCCCTTCATCTGTGAACCATCAGCTGACAACATTCTCAGCACTTCCTATACTCCTGGCCACTGGGAAATAGTGATTTGAGCCCCTCAAAGTATATAGATAAATGGATGGATGGATAGATGATTGATAGATAGACGGATAGAAAGATGGATGGATGGATGGATGGATGGATAGATAGATAGATAGATAGATAGATAGATTTCTTAACTGCCAGAAAAGCCTATGCAACCTCCTCTATTTTTTAACAATCTAACTTAATAATATAACTGGTTAACTATAGGAACTGAAGAATTACAGTATAGCAGAGCTGCTAATAGATGCTCTCTGTCTAGCCTCCTTTTAAGATACATGAGAACTTACATAAATAGCCTTAGTTCTTACTTTTCTGCTGTAAACCAATGCAGTCTGATCACACTTTTGGTTTCTCTCCTTGGATACCTATAAGATTGTGTATTGCATTCTTACAACAAAACCCTGGATACCTATAAGATTGTCTATCGCATTCTTTTTTTTTAACATTTATTTATTTTTTATTATTATTATACTTTAAGTTCTAGGGTACATGTGCATAATGTGCAGGTTTGTTACATACGTATACTTGTGCCATGTTGCTGTGCTGCACCCATCAACTCGTCAGCACCCATCAACTCGTCATTTACATCAGGTATAACTCCCAATGCAATCCCTCCCCGCTCCCCCCTCCCCATGATAGGCCCCGGTGTGTGATGTTCCCCTTCCCCAGTCCAAGTGATCTCATTGTTCAGTTCCCACCTATGAGTGAGAACATGCGGTGTTTGGTTTTCTGTTCTTGTGATAGTTTGCTAAGAATGATGGTTTCCAGCTGCATCCATGTCCCTACAAAGGACACAAACTCATCCTTTTTTATGGCTGCATAGTATTCCATGGTGTATATGTGCCACATTTTCTTAGTCCAGTCTGTCACTGATGGACATTTGGGTTGATTCCAAGTCTTTGCTATTGTGAATAGTGCCACAATAAACATAAGTGTGCATGTGTCTTTATAGCAGCATGATTTATAATCCTTTGGGTATATACCTAGTAATGGGATGGCTGGGTCATATGGTACTTCTAGTTCTAGATCCTTGATGAATCACCATACTGTTTTCCATAATGGTTGAACTAGTTTACAATCCCACCAGCAGTGTAAAAGTGTTCCTATTTCTCCACATCCTCTCCAGCACCTGTTGTTTCCTGACTTTTTAATGATCGCCATTCTAACTGGTGTGAGGTGGTATCTCATTGTGGTTTTGATTTGCATTTCTCTGATGGCCAGTGATGATGAGCATTTTTTCATGTGTCTGTTGGCTGTATGAATGTCTTCTTTTGAGAAACGTCTGTTCATATCCTTTGCCCACTTTTTGATGGGGTTGTTTGTTTTTTTCTTGTAAATTTGTTTGAGTTCTTTGTAGGTTCTGGATATTAGCCCTTTGTCAGATGAGTAGATTGCAAAAATTTTCTCCCATTCTGTAGGTTGCCTCTTCACTCTGATGGTAGTTTCTTTTGCTGTGCAGAAGCTCTTTAGTTTAATGAGATCCCATTTGTCAGTTTTGGTTTTTGCTGCCGTTGCTTTTGGTGTTTTAGACATGAAGTCTTTGCCCATGCCTATGTCCTGAATGGTACTACCTAGGTTTTCCTCTAGGGTTTTTGTGGTATTAGGTCTAACATTTAAGTCTCTAATCCATCTTGAATTAATTTTCGTATAAGGAGTAAGGAAAGGATCCAGTTTCAGCTTTCTACTTATGGCTAGCCAATTTTCCCAGCACCATTTATTAAATAGAGAATCCTTTCCCCATTTCTTGTTTCTCTCAGGTTTGTCAAAATCAGATAGCTGTAGATGTGTGGTATTATTTCTGAGGACTCTGTTCTGTTCCATTGGTCTATATCTCTGTTTTGGTACCAGTACCATGCTGTTTTGGTTACTGTAGCCTTGTAGTATAGTTTGAAGTCAGGTAGCATGATGCCTCCACCTTTGTTCTTTTGACTTAGGATTGTCTTGGAGATGCGGGCTCTTTTTTGGTTCCATATGAACTTTAAAGCAGTTTTTTCCAATTCTGTGAAGAAACTCATTGGTAGCTTGATGAGGATGGCATTGAATCTATAAATAACCTTGGGCAGTATGGCCATTTTCATGATATTGATTCTTCCTATCCATGAGCATGGTATGTTCTTCCATTTGTTTGTGTCCTCTTTTATTTCACTGAGCAGTGGTTTGTAGTTCTCCTTGAAGCGGTCCTTTACATCCCTTGTAAGTTGGATTCCTAGGTATTTTATTCTCTTTGAAGCAATTGTGAATGGAAGTTCATTCCTGATTTGGCTCTCTGTTTGTCTGTTACTGGTGTATAAGAATGCTTGTGATTTTTGCACATTAATTTTGTATCCTGAGACTTTGCTGAAGTTGCTTATCAGCTTAAGGAGATTTTGGGCTGAGACAATGGGATTTTGAATTATACAATCATGTCATCTGCAAAGAGGGACAATTTGACTTCTTCTTTTCCTAACTGAATACCCTTGATTTCTTTCTCTTGCCTAATTGCCCTAGCCAGAACTTCCAACACTATGTTGAATAGGAGTGGTGAGAGAGGGCATCCCTGTCTTGTGCCAGTTTTCAAAGGGAATTTTTCCAGTTTTTGCCCATTCAGTATGATATTGACTGTGGGTTTGTCATAAATAGCTCTTATTATTTTGAGGTATGTTCCATCAATACCGAATTTATTGAGCGTTTTTAGCATGAAGGGCTGTTGAATTTTGTCAAAAGCCTCTTCTGCATCTATTGAGATAATCATGTGGTTCTTGTCTTTGGTTCTGTTTATATGCTGGATTATGTTTATTGATTTGCGAATGTTGAACCAGCCTTGCATCCCAGGGATGAAGCCCACTTGATCATGGTGGATAAGCTTTTTGATGTGCTGCTGAATCCGGTTTGCCAGTATTTTATTGAGGATTTTTGCATCGATGTTCATCAGGGATATTGGTCTAAAATTCTCTTTTTTTGTTGTGTCTCTGCCAGGCTTTGGTATCAGGATGATGTTGGCCTCATAAAATGAGTTAGGGAGGATTCCCTCTTTTTCTATTGATTGGAATAGTTTCAGAAGGAATGGTACCAGCTCCTCCTTGTACCTCTGGTAGAATTCAGCTGTGAATCCATCAGGTCCTGGACTTTTTTTGGTTGGTAGGCTCTTAATTATTGCCTCAATTTCAGAGCCTGCTATTGGTCTATTCAGGGATTCAATTTCTTCCTGGTTTAGTCTTGGAAGAGTATAAATGTCCAGGAAATTATCCATTTCTTCTAGATTTTCTAGTTTATTTGCATAGAGGTGTTTATAGTATTCTCTGATGGTAGTTTGTATTTCTGTGGAGTCGGTGGTGATATCCCCTTTATCATTTTTTATTGTGTCTTTGATTCTTCTCTCTTTTCTTCTTTATTAGTCTTGCTAGCAGTCTGTCAATTTTGTTGATCTTTTCAAAAAACCAACTCCTGGATTCATTGATTTTTTGGAGGGTTTTTTGTGTCTCTAGCTCCTTCAGTTCTGCTCTGATCTTAGTTATTTCTTGCCTTCTGCTAGCTTTTGAATGTGTTTGCTCTTGCTTCTCTAGTTCTTTTAATTGTGATGTTAGAGTGTCAATTTTAGATCTTTCCTGCTTTCTCTTGTGGGCATTTAGTGCTATAAATTTCCCTCTACACACTGCTTTAAATGTGTCCCAGAGATTCTGGTATGTTGTATCTTTGTTCTCATTGGTTTCAAAGAACATCTTTATTTCTGCCTTCATTTCGTTATGTACCCAGTAGTCATTCAGGAGCAGGTTGTTCAGTTTCCATGTAGTTGAGCAGTTTTGATTGAGTTTCTTAGTCCTGAGTTCTAGTTTGATTGCACTGTGGTCTGAGAGACAGTTTGTTATAATTTCTGTTCTTGTACATTTGCTGAGGAGTGCTTTACTTCCAATTATGTGGTCAATTTTGGACTAAGTGCTATGTGGTGCTGAGAAGAATGTATATTCTGTTGATTTGGGGTGGAGAGTTCTATAGATGTCTATTAGGTCTGCTTGCTGCAGAGATGAGTTCAATTCCTGGATATCCTTGTTAACTTTCTGTCTCGTTGATCTGTCTAATGTTGACAGTGGAGTGTTGAAGTCTCCCATTATTATTGTATGGGAGTCTAAGTCTCTTTGTAAGTCTTTAAGGACTTGCTTTATGAATCTGGGTGCTCCTGTATTGGGTGCATATATATTTAGGATAGTTAGCTCTTCCTGTTGAATTGATCCTTTTACCATTATGTAATGGCCTTCTTTGTCTCTTTTGGTCTTTGATGGTTTAAAGTCTGTTTTATCAGAGACTAGTATTGCAACCCCTGCTTTTTTTTGTTCTCCATTTGCTTGGTAAATCTTCCTCCATCTCTTTATTTTGAGCCTATGTATGTCTCTGCATGGGAGATGGGTCTCCTGAATACAGCAGACTGATGGGTCTTGACTCTTTATCCAGTTTGCCAGTCTGTGTCTTTTAATTGGAGCATTTAGTCCATTTACATTTAAGGTTAATATTGTTATTTGTGAACTTGATCCTGCCACTATGATATTAACTGGGTATTTTGCTCATTAGTTGATGCAGTTTCTTCCTAGCCTAAATGGTGTTTACTTTTTGGCATGGTTTTGCAATGGCTGGTACCAGTTGTTCCTTTCCATGTTGAGTGCTTCCTTCAGGGTCTCTTGTAAGGCAGGCCTAGTGGTGACAAAATCTCTAAGCATTTGCTTATCTGTAAAGGATTTTACTTCTCCTTCACTTATGAAACTTAGTTTGGCTGGATATGAAATTCTGGGTTTAAAATTCTTTTCTTTAAGAATGTTGAATATTGGCCCCCACTCTCTTCTGGCTTGTAGAGTTTCTGCTGAGAGATCTGCTGTTAGTCTGATGGGCTTCCCTTTGTGGGTAACCCGACCTTTCTCTCTGGCTGCCCTTAAGATTTTTTCCTTCATTTCAACTTTGGTGAATCTGGCAATTATGTGTCTTGGAGTTGCTCTTCTCGAGGAGTATCTTTGTGGCGTTCTCTGTATTTCCTGGATTTGAATGTTGGCCTGACCTACTAGGTTGGGGAAGTTCTCCTGGATGATATCCTGAAGAGTGTTTTCCAACTTGGTTCCATTTTCCCCCTCACTTTCAGGCACCCCAATCAGACGTAGATTTGGTCTTTTTACATAATCCCATACTTCTTGCAGGCTTTGTTCATTTCTTTTTCTTCTTTTTTCTTTTGGTTTCTCTTCTCACTTCATTTCGTTCATTTGATCCTCAATCACTGATACTCTTTCTTCCAGTTGATCGAGTCGGTTACTGAAGCTTGTGCATTTGTCACGTATTTCTCGTGTCATGGTTTTCATCTCTTTCATTTCGTTTATGACCTTCTCTGCATTAATTACTCTAGCCATCAATTCTTCCACTTTTTTTTCAAGATTTTTAGTTTCTTTGCGCTGGGCACGTAATTCCTCCTTGAGCTCTGAGAAATTTGATGGACTGAAGCCTTCTTCTCTCATCTCGTCAAAGTCATTCTCCGTCCAGCTTTGATCCGTTGCTGGCGATGAGCTGCGCTCCTTTGCCGGGGGAGATGCGCTCTTATTTTTTGAATTTCCAGCTTTTCTGCTCTGCTTTTTCCCCATCTTTGTGGTTTTATCTGCCTCTGGTCTTTGATGATGATGGTGACATACTGATGGGGTTTTGGTGTAGGTGTCCTTCCTGTTTGATAGTTTTCCTTCTAACAGTCAGGACCCTCAGCTGCAGGTCTGTTGGAGATTGCTTGAGGTCCACTCCAGATCCTGTTTGACTGGGTGTCAGCAGCAGAGGCTGCAGAAGATAGAATATTGCTGAACAGCGAGTGTACCTGTCTGATTCTTGCTTTGGAGGCTTCCTCTCAGGGGTGTACTCCACCCTGTGAGGTGTGGGGTGTCAGACTGCCCCTAGTGGGGGATGTCTCCCAGTTAGGCTACTCAGGGGTCAGGGACCCACTTGAGCAGGCAGTCTGTCCCTTCTCAGATCTCAACCTCCGTGTTGGGAGATCCACTGCTCTCTTCAAAGCTGTCAGACAGAGTCGTTTGCGTCTGCAGAGGTTTCCGCTGCTTTTGTGGTTGTTTACTGTGCCCCGTCCCCAGAGGTGGAGTCTACAGAGACAGGCAGGTTTCCTTGAGCTGCTGTGAGCTCCACCCAGTTGGAGCTTCCCAGTGGCTTTGTTTACCTACTTAAGCCTCAGCAATGGCGGGCGCCCCTCCCCCAGCCTCGCTGCTGCCTTGCTGCAATATCGCAGACTGCTGTGCTAGCAATGAGGGAGGCTCCGTGGGCATGGGACCCTCCTGGCCAGGTGTGGGATACAATCTCCTGGTGTGCCTGTTTGCTTAAAGTGCAGTATTGGGGTGGGAGTTACCCGGTTTTCCAGGTGTTGTGTGTCTCAGTTCCCCTGGCTAGGAAAAGGGATTCCCTTTCGCCTTGCGCTTCCCAGGTGAGGCGATGCCTCGCCCTGCTTCAGCTCTTGCTGGTCGGGCTGCAGCAGCTGACCAGCACCGATTGTCTGGCACTCCCTAGTGAGATGAACCCAGTATCTCAGTTGAAAATGCAGAAATCACTGGTCTTCTGTGTCCCTCGCGCTGGGAGTTGGAGACTGGAGCTGTTCCTATTCGGCCATCTTGCTCCACCCCAGGCGTCTATCGCATTCTTACAACAAAGCCCTTACTAGCTTGAGGGTGTTTCAGGTTGGGGTAACCAGTCCCTGAGTAAAAAAGAAGAGCACGTTTTTACTGTAAGGATGTACCTGTTATTATTACCAATTCAAAAAGCAAAAATGGTTGTTTGGAATCATACAATGAAAAGGTTGAATAAGATCTCAGAAGTCATAACCTCGCTTGTTGGAGAAAGGTTGTATAAGTTTTTCTGATTTATTGCACATAGCTAGAGACCAATTCAGGCCCTCAAATTTCCTGAATTTTGATTTACCAGTCCAAAGTCCACTGATTTTCTGGTAACATAAATCTGGGCTACTAGAGGGACCACTTATTTATCACCATAGAAAGCAACAGGATAACAAATTTCTGTTTCTTGTTGTAGTCTGATTTATGCTAATACTGACCATATTTCCTAATGGAAAATACTTTTGAAAAGCAGTTTACACTGAAAGATGTATTACGTCATAGGGAGAGGCATGCCAACCAACAATACATCAGTAATTAACTGATATTATTAGCCACAATATCAGTTAATTGGCAACTGTGTGATTTAACTGATAAGGAAGCATGCCATGTTCTCCAGAAGAATGAATTACCCAAGATAGAGTAGATACTTTAATTTAAAGCACCCTAAAGAAGATGCTGAACCCTAGGATAGCAATGGAATATCCCCCCTTATTATTCAAACAACAGAGATAAGCAAAATAAATAAATAAATAAAATAAAACAAAACGACCCAAAATGTCAAAGTAGCTACTCAAAAAGTCAAAATTAACATTTTGGTGTGAATCCTTCTGGTCTTTCTTTCTGTTTTGCTGTATCAACTTAATAAGGCAGCATGAAAATTGCTCCACGTAAAGAATGCAACAGTAGGTTTATATTGGACACTTGCATAGCTTGGATGTATCAGAGTCTATTTTACCAATAATTTGTGAAAATGGACTTTTAAATGTGGTTCACAAGTCATGCCAGGGTAAGATAGGTGTTTGTGACACAAATAATTTTCCTTCATTATTGAATACTAAAGACCATAAAAAATGTTGCCATAAGAGAGTGCAAGGCACAGACTGGGGGCAGTGGCCCATACCTGTAATCCCAGCACTTTGGGAGGTTGAGGTGGGCAGATTACAAGGTCAGGAGATCGAGACCAGACCATCCTGGCTAACACGGTAAAACCCCGTCTCTAAGAAAAATACAGAAACTTAGGTGTGGTGGCAGGCGCCTGTAGTCCCAGCTACTCTGGAGGTTGAGGCAAGAGAATCTCTTGAGCTAGGGAGGCAGAGGTTGCAGTGAGCCAAGATCACACCATTGTACTCCAGCCTGGGAAACAGAGCGAGACTCCGTCTCAAAAAAAAAAAAAAAAAAAAAAAAAAAGTGCAAGGCATAAATGTTTTCTGTATTTTTTCTAATGAACATGTATTACTTTTATAATTATCAGATACTACAAAAATATTATCAGAGAGGGATATATAGAATGTAGTTTGGTTTAAAGACATTTAGACATGCTAGTTTGAGAACTATTCCCTTGATCATACGTGTTTTCATCTGGGTTCTCAGAGAAGCAAATGCCAAAACAGAATTAAATGTGCAAAATGCCTGTGAGAGAGAATGAGGAGGGATCTGAGTAGGGCTGGAAGAGTTGTCAGAACACAATGGATGTCCACTCTGAGTGAAGGAGAGAGGGAAGAGAGAAGAAAGGTTGAGTAGAAGCATTCCAGACTGCTGCAAAGTTTAAAGAAGGTTTGGCAAGGTTATCTGGGAGTCTGAAGCCAGTCATCTGTCAAAAGAGTCCCTCTTCTCCCAGGGATAGCCCTGTTGTGCTCAGTCACTGACTGAGAGCAACCCATCGGTAGTGTGGTCTTGCTGCAAAGGTGACAGTCAATTTCAGGGTGCAGAGCTAGAACCCTTATCATTTTGGCCTCTGCAATTGGAGGTTGTGATTCACATTCTCATGCTCAGCACACTATGACAACCATAAAAATATTAGCATTTGATCACTACACTTTTCCACCAGAATCTATAAAGTAGCGTCAAGCAACAGAATGTCTCTGTCAACTTCTGTAACTAGCAGCCGTACACTATTCAATCCCTAAGCTGTGGGCTTTTGTCTTCGTGCTTTTTCATGTCTTTTTCTTTTCAAATTTATTGAAGAAAGACTATGTTGATCATCACTACAGATCTTACAGTATTTGTTTGCTTTGCTACCTGAGAGAAATTTCTATCTACTGGGATGTAAGAAAATATTTTTAAAGAGGTAATTAATGGCAAGAACAAAGCCATGGTGTGTAATTTTGCCTTTACAGCATAAGTCTCATATATTTAGTTGTGATATTTGTATGAGAACAATTTTATAACTAAAACATGCAACTGCAGTATCTCAGTGAGAACAATTTACAATGGCTAATATGGCTAACTTTAATGACATATTATGAAAAGGGAAAACAGTAAAATTGTTTATTAACAATTAAATTCAGCTAACAGAGCAGGCTTATAATCAGAGGACTATTCCTAAATCTCATAAAATTATAAGAACTTGAATAATATAACCAGGTGCAAAGAACTGAAGTTAAGCAAAAAAAAGATAGTATTATGAATAAAATGTCACCATGGTACCAAAATAAATCTAAAATAATGTTGTTGATTCAAACTGATGGACTTTTAAAATTCACTAGCATTTTAATAATAATTCTAATCATTTATAATATTTATTATGTCATTGAAATATTTCAGCAGCTGAAAAATTAGGCAGGCAATTGCTGAATCATCTTTCTCGTTTTTTGAAAAGCATAAAATGTCTGGCTTTGGAGGTCATCCAAAGTAGCTTCCAATGTTTGAGCAGGTTCAGACACAGTTCAGATAGGCGTCAGTGTCAGGAATCCCTTTCAGTGTCCAGAAAGGGCACCAAGACAGTCCAGCTAGAGGGCCGCAAATAGAGGACAACATATTTTACAAAATCTGTCCATCTTCCACAGGGCATCCAGGGAAGGTACTGGAGAGCATTAGGCTCAAATCAAGAATGCTTTGGGTGTCCTGTCGTGGAACTGGGCTGGATGGACTGGGTGTAGACATCAGAGAGACTCTGGCTTTAGGGTTAAGGTGCATAACTGAGCCAGTACTAGAGAATGGGGACTGTTCTGTCTGGGGGAAGTCATGTAGACACTGACCTCATGCCAGTGAAGTCATCCTCGTGTATTTGGTTGATGGGATAGAGGCGCTTTCAGCACAGATGTCCCATTGCCTACTTACTAAGCCTGTCCCTGAATTCGGACCCACATCCCCACACTCCTGGGTATCTCAGCAGCTGACAGTTCTCAGCCCCAAGCTCCAACTTTTCCCACTGATTTTTCAGGTCATACTTGCCTTAGCCACAGTGGTCCAGGTCATGCTTTTACTATCTAAAGTCCAGCCAAAATTCAAGACCAGCCCATTTGGCAGAAGCCCTGGTGACTTTCTAGCCTTTTAAAATCTTTCTCCCCTAGGTGCAAGGTGCCAAGTACTGCTAACCCCAGTCCTTACACGCCTACCTCTTGCTATTGTGTTCCACCTACTAAACACAATCCCCTCTAGACTAAGACGAACTCAACTTAAAGCGTAGTTGGATAGATCTCTTTAGACATTGATTGTTAGATTTCTGGCTACTTCAGTTAGAAAGAAATGGCCTTTCTCTATATCTTGTGTATGAAATCTTTGTACAGCTTTAGTCACATATACACACAACTGAGTGTAGCTTGCCATCTGCTGGTGAAATATGATATCACTTTTAAGAGAGTTTTGTCTTGTTCCGTTTTTTTCCCAATGCATTCGAAGGTCTGGATCATCCTTGAAGTAATAGCAGTGTGCCACTCAGCACAATCACGTTATGAATATCGAAATACTATTAGGCCATTGAAAGCATCAGATAATAATACTCAACCTGCGGGAGCAGGGAAGGTGAAGGAAGTGAGGAAAGTAAAGATACTGACTGTACTTATTTCTCTGCACAATCTAAAGGAAGCCAATAATTGATTTGCCTTGTTTTTTAATGCATTCTGAGAAAAATTGAGAAATATCCTTACTGATAACTCCCATGTACGTAATTAGATTTTGTATAATTTAACACAGTTCACAGGCATGCTTCTCAAACGTTATGTTGGAATATGAAAGTATTGCAGTGAGTAATCTGTTTCTAATGTAGAGGGATCAAAGTTTGTGAGCGTCTTATTTTTATTAATATTAGAGTTAAGAAATTAGATTGAAAACTTAATCATTCAGCAACATGATTCTCACTCATTTGCAATCTAATATTTCCCCCGAGTGTAATGAAAAGGAGGGTGTCACGGCTAACATGCTGGGAACCACATATTACTCTGGCTATAGGCTTAAGAGCACGCCACTGCAGAAAACATCATTCAGAGTACATCGTGAGGGAGGAAAAGAAACAAAAAGAAAAACAAAATTGGCTTATTCCCTTCTTGCATTTTCTTACCCTCAGGGAGTTAGGTACACTGCCTGGACTGTTGGACTGTACTACAGTTTGCAAACTATACAAATCTACATGTCATCCTTTCCTTATTTTCTGCAAGAAAATTTAGAGTGAAAACTTTGATCAATTTTAAATATACATTAGACAGTGTGCATTTGTATTTAACTCCACTCCTGGCTTTATTTGATCTCTCCTACTCTCTTCTTCTCCCACATTCCGTGTTCCTTCCTCAATTATCTTGTTGTATATTGTATGCATTTATATACCTTAAATCTTTTCTGGAAGATCGGGTAAAAATAAACATTAAGATTTGTTTGGGGAATACATTTTTATTGTTATTATGCATCGCCATTCATTTTTGTATCTTGAGATGAGCTTTCCTCCAAAGCATGTTTTTCTTATTATTCCTCCCAGGAAGCTGTGCCAAATGGTTACATATTGATGTGAACTTGTGTATTATCTTCTCAAAGTTCTAGGAAAAGAAAGAATGCACTTAACAAAATAAATGACAGTGCTATACACTAATCTTTCAGCAGTTATCAATTTCCATATTGAAGTGTTGCACACAAATCACAGAACTGGGAGATGGGCCTTAACCTTTACCTATAGACAGTCTGACTGAGCAAGTAAGCAGTCATCAAACATTTACAGAGCAATGAGTTAATGAACAAACATTTGTGACAGGGTTAAAAATATTAACTTGTGAGTAAGCTTTCTACCCAACCCGTTCAAGGATTAAGAATTGCTGGTTGAACCAAAGGTTAAGAAGAGAATAGGAAGGGGCTGAGAAAAATGCCAGGACTGATTGTGCAGCTTCTTCTGAACATGATGGACAGGCTGGATTGTAAAGGCGGGGGTTGTGGGGTGGCCTGGGAGAGCAGCTGGGCATTCAGCAGGACTCTCAGGTCAGAGATGCCCAAGAAAGAGTTTAGGGAGTTTTGTTATTGTTATACTTTGTTTGAAACAAAATTTCCTTTATTTACTATCTGTTTAAGAACTTTATTAAAGGCTTACTTTTTTTTTCTTCAACTTTATTTTAAGTTCAAGGGTACGTCTACAGGATGTGCAGGCTTATTACATAGGTAAACGTGTGCCACAGTAGTTTGCTGCACAGATCATCCCATCACCTAGGTGTTAAGCCCAGCATCCATTAGCTATTCTTCCTGATGCTCTCCCTCCAGCCCCCACCGACAGGCTCTAGTGTGTGTTGTTCCCCCCACGTGTCCGTGTGTTCTCATAATTCAGCTCCCACTTATAAGTGAGAACATGCGGTGTTTGGTTTTCTGTTCCTGCATTAGTTTGCTGAGGATAATGGCTTCCAACTCCAACCATATCCCTGCAAAGGACATGATCTCATTCCCTTTTATGGCTGCATAGTATTCCATGCCATATATGTACCACATTTTCTTTATCCAGTCTATCATTGATGGGCATTTAGACTGATTCCATATATTTGTTATTGTAAATAGTTCTGCCATGAATATATGTGTGCATGTATCTCTATAATCGAAGGATTTCTATTCCTTTGAGTATATATCCAGTAATGGGATTGCTGGGTCATATGGTATTTCTGGTTCCAGGTCTTGGAGAAATCAGCACACTGTCTTCCACAATGGTTGAACTAATTTACACTCCCACCATAAAGGCTTACTTTTAATTAAAGATTTCGATGTTAGGATTACATGCATTTTCTTTTAAAAATGTGACACTAAATTTTGTATCATTTTGGGGCGGGCGTTGAAGAGTTCTCTTGCAAGAGTTTTTTGTGCTTGTCTGAAATAATTCTTCCTTATTTCACTATTTTTGTTACTATTTTTTTATCATGGCAATATGTCGGGGGTGTGTGTATTAAATTTGCCATTGCAACCATTTAAGTGTACAAATCAATGGTATTAATGACATTTACATGGTTTGCAAACATCACCACAAACAATTTCCAAAATATTTTGTCAACTTAAAAAAGACTCTGTACCCATTAAGCAATAACTTACAATTTCACCCTTCCTTCAGCCCCAAGCTATAATTTACTTTTTCTCTCTATAATTGCCTATTCTAGGTACCTCATATAAGTGGTAACATGCAATATGTGTTATTCTGTGTCTAAGACTTCATTTAGCAAAATTTTTTTGAGATTCATCCATGTTGCAGTATGCGTCAATACTTTATTCCTTTTAATAGCTAAATAATATTCCATTGTATCTTTATATCACACTTTGTTCATTGTTCTGTTAATGGACACTTGGGTGATTTCTTCCTTTTGGCTCTTGTGAATCATTTTTCTATAAACATTACTGTACAAGTATATGTTTGAGTCCCTGTTTTCAGTTCTCTTGGGAATGCACCTAAGAATATAATTGATAGGTTAAATAATGATTCTATGTTTAACCTTTTAAGAAACTGTCAAACAATTATCCAGAAGATGCACTATTTTATATTCCTACCAGCCCAAGGTGACTGTGGATTTTTCCATCACTGTACACTGTACAATCATTGTACACTGTACACTGAAACTTTGGCCATTCAGGTAATTACTAAAAAGTCAGGAATAATAGATGCTGGTGAGGCTGTGGAGAAATAGTAACACTTTTACACTGTTGGTGGGAATGTAAATTAGTTCAATCATTGTGGAAGACAGTGTGGTGATTCCTCAAGGATCTAGAACCAGAGACACCATTTGACCCAGCAATTTCATTACTGGGTATATACCCAAAGGAATATAAATCATTCTACTATAAAGACATACGCACACGTATGTTTATTGCAGCAATATTTACACTAGCAAAGACATGGAACCAACCCAAATACCCATCAGTGATAGACTGGATAAAGAAAACTTGGTACATGAAATACTATGCAGCCATCCAAAGGATCATGTCCTTTTCAGGGACATGGATGAAACTGGAAGTCACCATCCTCAGCAAGCTAACACCAGAACAGAAAACCAAACACTACATGTTCTCACTCATAAGTGGGAGTTGAACATTGAGAACGCATGGACACAGAGAGGGGAACAACATATAGCAGGGCCTGTTGGGGGGTGGGGAGCGAGGGGAAGGATCTTAGAGGATGGGTTAATAGGTGCAGGAAACCACCGTGGCACACATATACCTATGTAACAAACCTGCAATTTTTTTTTTAGAACAAATAAACATAAAAAGAAAGAAACTTTGGCCATTCAAAGCAGAGAAGTGGAAAGGAGTTGAGTAGAGGGACTGCACGAGGCTTTTTATGTCATGGTAGATGACACCACAGCTCAAGACCAAGGTGTGCGAACCAATGGGTGCATTGCTTGCCCTGTTGTCTCCATCCCTGCAGCCTGGATGCAGCATCCTCCACCTGGTTACAAGCAACCAGAATCCCCAAGGTCATCAGCATCTACTAGGCTCAGGTTTAAGGCTGTGCAGCTACTATGCAATAGAACAGTGTGTCTCACAGGAAATAAAGTTTGATTCAGGAATTTGGGAAAAGTTCTTCTCTTTTTAGGACAGGTTTGTCCTAGCCTCAGTCACTGCAACAAGCAAATAAAATAAAATAATAATTAAACAGGTACGTACTTCACAGTATATACTTTAGTTTTCCTCAGGATTCTCAAAGAGTCTATTAATAACTTCTTTTGCTTCATAGGCATTAGATGCTCCATGGACAACATTTTTCAACTTACTTATTCCAAACCGGGATCGGATGGAGTCAGGGGAAAGTACTTTTGCTTCTTCTGGGTCTGTTGGACCCATCAATCGTCTCCATTCGGCAACAGCATTCCACTTGGTCAGAATCATGACCATAGATGGACCTCTGCAAAGAACGGTGCTTTCAGAAGACCCAGCCTACTGAAAACTGTTGACACTGCAAACAAGGCTAAAGACAGAACACTGCACCCTGGGCCAGGGAGCTCCTCTTTATTCTTTGTCCTTATCAGTGCAATCATATACTTCCTTTTTTTCATTTCTCCCTCTTCTAATAGGTTTATATGCTAGGTGAGTGCTGTAATTTCATTCTAGACAATATTTGTCAATGAAGTCTTATTATTTTTCTAGTATGAGGTCTGTAAATAGAGACATTGTGATGGATTCAGGACTTGTTGCTTTATGGTTGTCCTGCAGCCTCTGACCCCTTCAGGGATTGCCTCCAGTTCAGACAGCCACCTTGCTCAGGCCACCCTCAATGCCAGGATGGCCTACCTTCAAGTAACTGAGTGATTTGACTGTACAACAGCCTGGTCATCTCAGCCAATACTGGACAACTCTGATAGACCAATCTAGCTGTGGTTAGCAGAGGCTGTTGTCTGGCCTGCACTACATCTTGACTTGCCCTCATCGCCATCCTGCTTCTTTGCCCTCTCTTCTTCGTCTCACCCTTATTCAATAGCCTGAATAAGAAACTCTTCCAGTTTCCCAGAAAATGCAACCTGCAATGAGTACAAAAGTTAGTTTTCTAAGCTTTCATGGTGCAGTCCTAGGCTTCTGCTTACTATTTATATCTAAATAGCACATATATTCCATTAAGTTTTGTTAACTTTATAAATTCTGCCTTCCTAAACTCATTGACAAATGGTCAAGAATGGAAAAAAGGGAAAATGTGCAATTAAAGAGATTTCTTATATGTATTTTATACACGTGTGTGTGTGTGCATGTGTGTGTACATGTACAGTCATGTACCTCTTAATAATGGAGATACATTCTGAGAAATGTGACATTAGGTTATTTCATTGTAGTGCAAACATCATAGAATATACTTACAGAAACCTAGATAGAATAGCCTTTTACACACCTAGGCTATCTGGTTTAGCCTATGGGTCCTGGGCTATAAACCTGTATAGCATGTTACTATACTGAATACTGTAGGCAACTGTAACACAGTGTTATTTGTATATCTAAACATATATGAACAGAAATGGTAATGCATTGCATTACAATGATCATGATGTCACTAAGGCAATAGGAATTTTTCAGCTCCATTATAATCTTATGGGACCACTGCTGTACATGTAATTCATGATTGACTGAAATATTGAACTGCAAAGCGTGACTGTATAGAAAATTTTTGATGTTTAATATATATGAAATAGAAAAGACATTTAACTCACAGTAAATCGATAATCATGTTCACATAATTATGAACTCTGTGTAAACGATAGTTTTGGAAAGCAGTAGTTAAAAGCAGAGACTCCCTGGGTTCAGGACCCAGCAAACCATGAGTTTTGTGACTGTGGACAACTTCTAGCCCTGGGCCTCTGTTCTCTCAAAATCAAAGTGGAAATTCTAGTAAAACTACTTCACAGAGTTGTTATTATAAGAGTCAAATGAAATAAAGTGTGTACAGCTCATCACAAGGCCTGGAATTAAGGAAACAATAATTGTTAGCCTTTAATTTCTATGCGGTGGTTATAAAAGTATGTGTTGTCAGGAACAGATGTATCATGTAGAAAGAAGTTTTAAAGGAGTGTATTTCTTATCGTAATCTTTATGTTATTACGATACATAAAGACAAGGTATCAACACATGTAAAAGGTATCAACACATGACAAGGTATCAACACATGTAAAAAAAGATGTGAATAATCACAGCTAGCATTTATCAAGTGTTTAATATCTGTCATGCACTGTTCTAGGTACTTTCAACACATAAATTATGTAGCCCTCCCAACAAGCCTATTAGATAGATACTATTATTATCCCCAGATAAGGAAACTCAGGCAACAATTAAGTATGTTGGCAAAGCAGGGGTTTGAACTGAGCCAGCCTCTATATATTTAATGCGAAGACCTAGAGAAACTAGAAGGAAGGAAGGAAGGAAGGAAGGAAGGAAGGGAGGGAGGGAGGGAGGGAGGGAGGGAAGGAAGGAAGGAAGGAAGGAAGGAAGGAAGGAAGGAAGGAAGGAAGGAAGGAAGGAAGCAAGGGGGCGAGGAGAGACAAAAGGAGGGAGAGAAAGGAAGATAGGGAGAGAGGTAAGGAAATAGAAAAAGGATGAACCGTGAATGTTAGCAGAATGTCTTCTCATGAATGAGATTAGATGAAATGTTTCAATTAATTTTTGCATTTTTCGAAGTTTCTATAATGAACATTTACCACTTTTATGATGCAAATAATTACGTATCAGAAACTTACTCAGATAACATTTCCAGTAAATCTTTATAAAAGTCTTTTCCTGTTATTTTTGGATAAATGTTCTCTATTTGCTCAGGAGTTAGGGACATTTTCTTCACCTGTGTCAGATCAAATCCAGCCTCCTTAATCATATTCAGAATCTTCTCTAGGAAAAACAGATATTTGATAATATTGCAGATTGCTTCACTTTTCCTTCATATTCAAGTAGACTGAAATAACTACGGAAAATGATAGTTTAACTTGCATGTTGTGGTTTAACACGGCAAAACTCTGCTAAACTAAATTAAAATTCCAAAGCACCAAATTGACATTCAGAACCTTAGTATGTTAACATAGATTTTCTAGTCTCTGAGGTTCACCTTTCCAGAAACCACCTGAAACACCTAGTAGACCACAAGAGTAGAAGGGGAAGGGACCTGCTCTCATGCTAAGAATAAAGATGTATTTTCACTTTCATGCTACAAATGCCAAGGAATTTCTTGCTAGATATGGATTGAAGGATAAAGCCAATCTGAACTCTTCTGCCTGAAGAATCAGAAATCTTAAGGGAATTAAACAAAGCAAATGTCAAAATCTCACCAGCAGCCTAAGTTTTGAGGGCTACATTCTAGAGACACAGGTGAACCAACTGAGAAACTGGGAGCTTTCTGGTAAAACGGCCTCTTCTTTGCTCTGGATCAAAAACACAGAGTGGTCTGGGAGCTAAAGGCAATATGATTATAACCAACAGACAGCCTGGAGAAGGCTGGACTCCTCCTGCTGGAAGGGAGGTGGCCAGGATCTGCCCTAAGACAGGCACTGCAGAAATGAAAGGGAAGAAAACATAAACCTTTCCTCAGAGACTAATTGTCTCAACAGAGAGCAAGGCCTATAAAGATATCATGAGAAAGTGATCATTATTATAGAGTAATATATAAGGTCCCCAGAACCACAGGTGAGAAAACATTTAACTTTCCCTGGAGAGGTCAGGGATGACTTCACAGAGACACTGACCTTTGTGTTAAGCATGGAAAAGATAAGGTGAGATCACCAAGTGGACAAGTAGGGAAAGTACATTGCAGGCAGAGTGAGTAATGTATGCCAAGGGCAGAGGGCAGGAAGAAGTGACTGGGTGAAAATATACTGGAGATGAAGTTGGCCAAGTAAGTAGAAGAAAGATTATCAATAATTATGCCCTGTGAAGAAATCTGGACTTTCCTCTAAAAACAACAAGGAACATTTAAAGCATTCTAAGCAATAACATATTCAGATCTGTGCTGTAAAATGATAATTTCCTTTGCACATGAAGAATGAATTAGTGTAGGAGTGGGTGACTGTGGCATTGCAAGCAAGGTATTTGAAGACTAATGCAGTTTTTGGAAATCAATACTTCCTGGTAAAAGGAGCCACATTGGAAAACAAAAGTCTCTTACAGTTCTTTTTTTTTTTTTTTTTTTTTAATACTTTAAGTTCTAGGGTACATGTGTACAACATGCAGGTTTGTTATATATGTATACATGTGCCATGTCGGTGTGCTGCACCCATTAACTCATCATTTACATTAGGAATATTTCTTAATGCTATCCCTCCCCACTCCCACCACCCCACAATAGGCCCTGGTGTATGATGTTCCCCTTCCTCTGTCCAAGTGTTCTCATTGTTCAATTCCCACCTATGAGTGAGAACATGCGGTGTTGTTTGGTTTTCTGTCCTTGTGACAGTTTGCTGAGAATGATGGTTTCCAGCTTCATCCATGTCCCTACAAAGGACATGAACTCATCCTTTTTTATGGCTGCGTGGTCTTCCGTGGTGTATATGTGCCACATTTTCTTAATCCAGTGTATCATTGATGGACATTTGGGTTGGTTCCAAGTCTTTGCTATTGTGAATAGTGCCGCAATAAACATACATGTGCATGTGTCTTTATAGTAGCATGATTTATAATCCTTTGGGTATATACCCAGTAATGTTCTTAGATAAAGACAGCAAGTGGTTCAGGTTAACATTCAAGATAAACAGAGAGTACTGTAGATAGTGAGACAGATTCACCCCCTGCAAAGGCCCTACCTATTAAGAAACTACCTAATTATATTAATACAAAACCAAGAGAAAATCTGACCTGAGAAATGAAATGAGCTAACCCAAACCTTATTAATCTTTACTGAACAATTAAAAAAGATAAAATTAAAATTACTTTTAAAATTACTATTTAAAAAATGTCTTCCCCTGCTAAAGAAAGAAATAAAAGAAAGAGAATGAAGAAGGAAGAGAGGGAGGAAGAAAGCCAGCAGAAGGATGACAAATACCCCCCAAACTGTAACACGACACCCTAATGTGAATTAAGCAGTTTGAACATTAAAAAAATCATAAATCAAAACTTCAAACTCAAAACTAGAAATGACCAAGCAATAAGTAGATGTGAAATAAAAGCTGCACTCACGAAAGACAAAGATAAAATAACAGAAATAAACTAGGTGTCTAATGTAACTTAAAACACAGAGAAGGACATAGATAACAGAAGTAAAAACAGCCAAGTAAGGGATAGCAAAATAAAGAAAGAGAAGTCAATAGGAAAAGCGATAGATACAGAAGTTAGGCAAAGATAAGTATGTCTACACGTGTGTGTATGTAGGGGTGTGTGTGTACATATCTGTGTATATATATAATTAAATACTATACATTACTACATTTATTTAAGAAATTTGACTTCATCTTACCAAAAGAGAATATTTTTAACTAAAAATTGGGTAAGTCAATCTAAACACTCAGAAACTTCAAAAGAATCCACTGTTAGTTCCAGTTGGTGAAATCCCTAAAGAAAAAAAAAAAAAAGACCCGTGGAACAGAACTAATATTTAAAACTATAAGGCAGGAAAACCATCTTGAAATAAGAGAGGATAAGAATCTAGACAGCAAAAAAGACTAACATGTATGTGGAAAAACACACCAAGAGTGGTCAAATCTCAGACATATGTTAGTAAAACTACTAGCCTTGAGAAACAAACAAAAATTCATCCCTTCTTCTGGGAAAACACCATATTACTTACAACGAAACAAAAGTCAATATGGCACCACGCTTCTTGAAAGAAATGCAGGAAACAAGAATAGAGATACCCTGTCAAGAAACTCCAAGAAAAAAATGTGAGCCTAGGATTATTTTTATCCAGCATATATGTAAATAATATGTTTTCTAACAAAGTACATGTAACATTTAACACAAGTTCAAAAAATAGGAGAATAGCTCAAGAAAAGAGAAAGATTAAGTACCTAATTGTCACAAAGGTAAAAGGATATCATTTAAAGCAGAGAAAACAAATATCCATCCCACATTTTTTGTTGTTGCTGTGTTTTGTTTCAGGCTTTTAGCAGCCCGAAGCCATGGTTTTTTGTTTCCGTCTCTAGTGATAACCAGAAAAGAAAGATGAGGAACGGGCTTTACTGGCCCGATCAGAAATAGAAACTGAGAACCCATGACTATATTCTTTCCCTTGGACAATCCTGGTAGATATTACAATAAAAATAGCTTCCAGAACAAATAAATTTCTCAAACACAAAAGAAAATGTAAAAGACCACACAGAGAAGAACATCAGTAAATGAAAAAATAACATGTAAAGTAAATATAATTTAAAATAATAAGATGTTTGAAACTAAACATATTATTAATATAAAATAAACATATTATGTGAATTTATCTCACCTACTAAATTTTTTTCCCTGTAAGACCTAAAACAATAAAACTACTAGAAGAAAATATAGGTGAAATGCTTCATAGCATTGGTCTTGGCAGTGTTTTTTTTTTAATAAGACCTCAAAAGCACAGGCAACAAAAGCAAAACTAGACAAATGGTATTATATCAAACTAAATTCTACATAGTGAAGAAAAAAATCAACAGAGTGAAGAGACAACCTACAGAATTCAAGAAAATATTTTCAAGCTATGCCTCTGACAAAGGGTTAATATACAGCATATATAAGGAACTCAACTCAATAGCAAACAAACAAAAGCCAGAAGAAAGGATTCTGATTTAAAAATGGGTGAAAACCTGAATGTACATTTCTCAGAAGAAATCTGTTGGACATACAATGACTAACAGATATATGAAAAAAGCCTCAACATCTCTTAAAAAATTAAAAATAGAACTACCATATATGATCCAGCAATCCCACTATGGGTTTATATCCAAAAGAAATAAAATCAGTACATTGAAGAAATATCTGTACTCTCATGTTTACTGCAGCATTATCCACAATAGCCAAGATTTGTAACCAACCTAAGTGTTCATTGATGGATGAATGGATAACGAAAGTGATATATATACATAATGGAATATTATTCAGCTATAAAAAGTAATGAAATCCTGTCATTTATGGTAACATGGAAGAACCTAGGAGACATTATCTTAAGTGAAATAAGCAAGGCACAGAAAAGACATATACTGCATGATCTCACTCATATGTGGAACCTAAAGAAGTTGATCTCCTAGAAGTAGAGAGCAGAATGGTGCTTTCTAGAAGTGGGGAGGGTATGGGGGAGGGAGAATTTGGGAGAGATCAGTCTATGGGTACAAGTTCTGGTGTTCTACTGCATAGTAGGGTAACTATAGTTAATAATATTGCATTGCATATTTCAAATTGGTAGAAGAGGAGATTTTGAATGTTCTCACCACAAAGAAATGATAAAGTTATGAGGCAATGGGTATGCTACATACCCTGATTTGATTATTACACAATATGTACATGTATCAAAACATCATAAGGTACCCCATGAATATGGACAATTATGTTTCAATTTAAATAATTAAAAATACATGAGTTGTGTACTGTTTTATTACAGTAAATTTGGCTGTTTAACATATATTTTGAGAGAAAGTCATGAATACAAATCCGTCTTTATGGATTTTATGTGTGAGACAAGCCTAAAAAAAAGTGATTCAAAAAGGTTAAAAATAAATAAATAGGCAAAAATGTATAAGGTAAATGCAAATGATAAGAAAGCAGGGTGTGTGGTCTTGATAGCAAACAATACAGAATTCAGGCCCCAAGGCATTAAATGAGACAAATAAGAGCTTTGTTTAATGCTAAAAACTAAATTTACCATGAATAGTTTTAAATATCTAGGTATCAAATAACATGGCCACCACCATTATTAATCAGAAAATACAGGAAATATAGCCAACAATATACTGAAAACAGGTGACTCACACCTCTAGTTTCTGACAGATCCTGCAAATTCAAGACAGATCAAGTTGGGAAAAAAATTAAATCTAGATGAATCAAACGGTAAGGCTGGTTTTATCTTATATTCAAACTTTTCACCATGATACCGGTGATAATATTTTTTCTCCTCATACACGTAGAATCTTCACAAAAGTTTGCCATATGGTAGTTCAACAATATCATGATAATTTCAAAAAAATGCAAGCTTTTTCTTCTACCAGAATTTTTAAAAATCTCTTTAAAATAAATTTATTTGTTGAATAACTCTAAGGCCCAAGGGAAAATATAAACCAAAATTTCAAAATTTTAATAATTAATTATCAATAATCAATAAAGATAATGAAAACACTATGCATTAGAACCTGTGGGCTATAATTAAAGCAGTAATCAAATGAAAATGTATAACTTTAAAAATTATTATCAATAAAAATTAAAAGTTGAAAATAAATTTACTATTCAACTCAAAAAGCTAGAAGAAGAACATAAGAAAAAACAACTAGGAAATAGAAGGAAGAAAATCATGAAGATACAACCAAAAATAGTAGTTAGAAAAGAGAAAAACATAGAACTCATGAATAAATTAAATTTTTATTGTTTGAAAGAGAGCAAAATATAAAATGGTAAAGTAGAAATAATCACTGAAATGGAGGAAATATAATAATGATAAGAAATTACTTTACAAATTCCATAGCTGGAATAGATAACTTCCTAGGAAAATGTAATTTATCTATATTTACTCAAAGGGTGATAGAAAGCTTAAATACAGCAATTTCCATAAAAGAAACAGAGAAAGTGATCAAATAATTATCCCACAAAACAAAACAGGCCCAGATATTTTTGCAGGAAAATTGTGCCACACCTCCAAATACCAATCTCAGTGCTGCTTACACTCTTTTGGAGCACTGAAAAACATGTTCACATTCCTTATGAAGTATTCCATTGATTTCTAAACCTGATAGATATCAAACCAAAAAAATGGAAAGCAGAGATCAAGCTGTTTCAAGTCTCAATACAAAAAAATAAACAAGTGAAATATAAGCAAATAGTATCCAAAAGCATATCTAAAAATGCATCATAACTAAGCAACATCTATATAGGAATGGAAGGATATAGTTCAATATTTGAAATATCATTAACATGATATTCCATATCAATATATCCATGGAAAAAATAACTCATCATTTTCATAAATTCTGAAAAGGGCTTCAGCAAAATTCAATACCATTTCTGATTAAGAGAAAGACAAAGAGAAGGATGAGGGAGGGAGAGGAAAGACAGGTAGTAAAAGAAAATATGACAAAGTTAATTGTTGAATCTAAATGAAGGACATACGTACTCATCGCAACTTTTTTGAATTTTCTGTTTCCTGCTTTGCTTTTCTGTTTGTAAATTTTTTAAATGTTCACAAAATTTGGAGAAAATGTATACATTGACTTTTATTCTTAAATATTTACCTATTTGTTCACTTGTTGCATGAGGTTTAATCAAGCCTAAAGTGCTTTGAAGAGGAAAGAAATGCTGTATTTCCCTTTCAGCGGTTTCTAATGAATCACTGCCATACAACTGGTTGACCGGCAAACTGTCCATCGCAAATTGTGCACATAAACTTTGAAAAAAGAAGTCAGATTTAAAAGCTATTGGAACAGAACAGAATAATATACCACAATTTATCTAAGTTGTTCAAAAGTTATCAAATAACAGCAAATCATTCCAGATCTTGACACTGTGCAAACGAAAGTGAGTACATGGTGGCTTAGGGCATGCTACTTCTTTTCAAGGAGGTAATGGTCATTAAGAAGAAAGGATGTGATCATTTAAATCATCATGACAATGAATATTGGCAGATAACTATGAAAGAGCAATGAATGCTTATATGGTTTGGCTGTGTTCCCATCCAATTCTCATGTTGAATTGTAATCCCCAAAATCCCCACATGTCATGGGCAGGACCTAGTGGGAGCTAATTGAATCATGGGGGCAGTTTTCCCCACGCTGTTCTCGTGCTAGTGACTGAGTTCTCAGAAGATCTGATGGTTTTACAAACACCTGGTATTTCCCCTGCTGGTACTCATTCTCTCTCCTGTCACCCCGTGAAGAGGTGCCTTCCGCCATGATTATAAGTTTCCTAAGGCTTCCCCAGCCACGCAGAACTGTGAGTCAATTAAACCTCTTTTCTTTATACTACCCAATCTCGGGTATTTCTTCATAGTAGCATGAAAACAGACTGATACAGATGCCCTGCGCAGTGAAAAAGCTCAGAGGGTAGAATTCTTGTTGCACTATTTGCTAGCTATGTGATATTAGGGAGCTGCTTAACTTCCCTGTTCTTTAGTTGTCCCAAATATAAATATGACAATAAAACCTGTTTCAGAAGGTGATTTTGCAGATGCAATCAGATGATGCCTTTGAAATATATGGTGCGTGTATTGAACTCTAAATTTTCTTTCACCATGTGATAATGCTTCATATTATCAAGCATTACATGGCATTTGACTCTACACCAAAGATACAAAATTATAAACAATAAATCCAGAAGATACTGTAAAGGAACCCCCCAGGTGAGCAACAACAGCAATAAAAGAGAAGTAGACAGGACAGCTTTGTGGGAAGAGGCGAGAGTGAAGTTGATAATACCAGACCAACCACATTAGATTAGACAGTTTATTGTTATGCTTTCTTTCCTATAAATAAGTATGTATCTCCTGAATCAGTTGTTGCTCTTTGGTTTTTTTTTTCCAGTGGTCCTTTTTATCTGTCTTTCTATCTATCTATGCATATTTTAGTAGCAAATGATGCTTACTGCCCATTTCACCTTTTTCCCTTTAAACGGTCCAGGGCAGTCAACCCAACAAATTCCAGCTATGGTGAATAATGTTCCTTCCTGCTAACACCAATGTGGATTCTTCATATCACAGGAAACTTGGTTTTCGGTCCCCAGCTTCCAGATCCTCTTCTTTCCTCTCTGGTCTCAGTGACGCATTCAGGGTTTTGTTTGTTTGTTTTTTCTTTTTCTTTCTTTTTTTTTTTTTTTTTTTTTTGCCTTATCACCCTGACGTTTCCATTCTGCCCTTGGCTGTTCCCATACCTCCAATTTGGAGATACTTTCAGCCCTAATCCCCTGGACTCTGTGATTGCTAGGGATGAGGGATTTGCACAATGATTGAATGAAACAACCTGAGCCATCGTGACCACTTACTCTACTCAGTGCAGAGCATTCTCCCATCCCCTGTTACGCTGTCAAACATGATTATTGGAAAATGTCAGGGGAGGAATAGTGGGATAGAGGGAGTAATGGGTAACAATGAGGGGTTGCTGTGCTTCTCTTCTATGCAAATTATTGTATTTTGGGTAAAACAACCCAGAATAGCATCTAATATTCAGGCACAGGAAAAGGGTGAAGTTCCATTGAAAGAGTTATTCCTAAAGCAACCGTAAGTGCTGGGTGGAGCCAAGGGAAGTGGAAAAGTGGGGATCAATTGGAAAGAAAGATGAAGATTAATTGTGAACTTGTGGCAATTTTCGGTATGATAGTGGGGTGGAGATGGGGCAGTAACTGAGAGCCTCCACACTTGGTGCCATAGTGTCTAGACCAGTGTGCCTACAGACACAGGCCTTGTGTTGATAGCAATCCTTCTCTCTGGTAGCATGCATTGCACTCTATGCCACATTTTATTAAATGATTCCATGGCACTCTGCTCACACCACCTGCAGAGGTTCTATGCTTATTATCCTTCACAATCATTGGCACATAAGCAAAGACATAACTGAGTAGGGCTAAATAAGGGGCAATACATGTTCATGCAACACAAGCCAAATTTAAGTATATCCTACCCAAAAGAAAGCACTTCAGCTTTCATGTAAGTGAGGCTTCATAACTATTGCTATTTATTGTGTCAACATGTATGTCAGGTTTGCAATGCCTTAAAGAACATCTATATTCTTACACACTTGAAGGGGGTATGAGGGGAGTCCTTTCTATCTTTGAACTGAATCCTACCCTAAAATCAGCACAAAGAATTCAAGGGAATTGAAATTCAATTTGCTTCCATCAGCTTCGTGCCAAATATGGAGATGCATGAGATACTATTTCTATCCTGCAGATGATATTAAGCCTAGCAGGTAAGCTCAGAAAATACAGAAAGAGTTTCCCCTATATGCCAGGTAATATGCCAGGGGTCAAGTTGATTACAAAGTTTAGCTGATTTCTAAGATTAATCAATAAGCTAAGTCAATAAATGTTCCCACTAAATTGTAGAGTACATATTCAATTAATCATCATTGTCTTAAAACTCATGATCAGTTAAAGAAGCTATAGCTGCCACCACAACCTTCCCAAAGGAATTTCTCCTAAATAGTGGGTAGGGTGGATATTTCTCCCAAGAGATGACCTGTTGACTGAAATATACACCTCTTAGCTCCCGGCCCCAAGCCTAGCATCTCACAATGGTCTCTTGCAAATCCTTGGCCATCCTCAGCCTGGCACAGGGCTGGACCTCCAGTCATAAGCAGTCCACTCCTTCACCAGGAAAGGTAGCTTTCCTGAGAAGCTCCCTTGGACTAGAGCTGTGGTTCCAATACTCTACATCTAAAAAGGTGTTTAAAGTGGAGCCCATGAAAACAGATAGGGACCCATGGTATGAATCCTACCTCTCTGGAAAATATTCAATAGCTTCTTCCACAGTTTTTGGTCCCAGTAATTGTTTCCAGTATTGCAAGCCATTGTCTCTCAATAAAACAAGGGCTAGAGATGGACCACTATTAGAAAAGGAAACAAAGAAGAGGTAATAAGAATTGTAGCTCAGTAATTAATTATGTGTAGGCAATACAAATGCATGTTGTTAAATAGATCAAAAACATGTAACATGTAAAATAATCTTTTAACAGAGGTCTGAAATTAGTTTCCACTGATAAATTTTCAAGAGCATATCTTTAAAATAGAAGCAGAGAAAGGAAGGGAAGGGGAGGGCCATGATTCTTGTAGATGTTTCTTTAATTATTCCCATGGTCCTGCTGGTTTACATGCCCTTGCAGGATTTCTGCTTCAATTGCGATTTCAGTTATTCTTCTAGCACATTTCTAGCAACTCATTCTTTCCAGAACTAGTTAACTACAAGATTACAAAAGCTCTTGAGAGTCAGTCAGTTCTCTGCTTAAACTTGATAGTGTTGTACACCCTGGACTTCTAGTGTTCAACTCAACAGGACTCCATTAACTTCCTCTGAGACCTTCCTACTATTCCAGTAACATTCCTGGAAGACTAGAGAAGGTGAGCAGAGGATTGGGATGGGAGCAGGACTGGTAGAGAAGTAAACTCAGAACGTGTTTACAGACTTGAGGAGTTTGGCAGCTTAAATAGAAACCAGACTTAGGAGAAAGTTTACATGATTCAAAAATAAATCAGACTGAGTTTTCTAAATCTTGAATTCTACCTGGTCATGTTTTCTATAAGTTTATTAAAATAGTCTTCATTTTCATATTCCTTGCACAGTGCTTGTGCTTCTTTTTCCGATAATACTAGTTGCCTTTGCTCCAGTATTTTGAAGTCTTCATCTCTAATAGTACGCAAAACATCATCTAAATAAAAACAGTCACATAATAAGTTTTAAACTGGTAGATTACTGGTTATGTACACAATACATAATATACTATCATGAGGGCATACAATGCACTTTACTCTCATACAAAATTTTGAAAATTTGCAGAAATAGCTTCTTAGGTTTTAATTTAAGGTGAACAGTGTCTCTTAACATCTCATTATGATGCATTTCCAATTTTTCATTGCATAGGAATCATGCATACATACACATACACATATACAACACACACACACACACATAGGTATCTCATTAAATCTTTTTCTTGGGTGTATGCATGTGAATATGAGTGTGTGTGTGTGTGTGTGTGTGTGTGTGTGTGTGTGTAGATAGTAACCTAAATAATCAACTAACACAATTATGGAAGTCATTATAAATAATTTTTATGTTCAATTACCATGATTTGATTTGTCCCATTTGGGGAGAAACAAGTTGATTGAATACCTGAAAGTATATCTCAACCTTCTTCTCTCTTGCCTGCTTCCCACTATAGCAGCCTAGAAAATCCAATACTCATACCTCCATCCTTCCTTACAGATAGTGTGGCAGTGTGATCCAGCTATGGTCAATGACATTTATAGGAAATACACTGGGGAGTCTTCTGAGAGAGGCACTCAGGGAGAACCTCTGTCCTACACCACCTTCTGCTTCCTGCTTTTGAATGTTTGAGGGACATGATGTTTGGAGCTGTGCGGGTCATCTTGTGACAAAGAAGGATAAGTCAAAAGCACAAATATTGACTCAGATCTCAAACAGCCTTAAGCTCCTTATTGAGGCCAAAAAACAGGAAATAAAGTGAATAAACTAGAACTAAGCAAACAATTGTAAAGAAAGAATAAAACAAAGTGCCATGCATGTTAATACAGTTTAAGCAACAATTTGCTTCAGAACAGCCTCACAGAAAAAAAAGAAAACACAGGATATATAGCTCTTGAAATTTGAAAAGGTGAAATCATATTAATTCTTAGAAGATACTGAAGTTTTTTTTAATTGCTAATTTTGTAAAAAGATTTCTGAAAGGAAGATACCTGATGACCACAGTTTAAAAAGTGACAACCAATCCCCAAGCAATTGCCATATAATATTAATAGCTTCTTGAAATGACTCATGATAAAAGCTGAGGAAAAATATTCAGGGAAGGTAAATCTGCATAAAGCTAAAGAAAGTAGATTTAATGGGAGAGTAGGTCGATTGTCGACCCTTGAGAATCCTGGTGATTGCCTTCCCTAATTTGCACTCTCTCAGTTAAGTGATCACAGACAAGTTATAAACCAGGTGTAGAGAGGGTCCTCACCATCCAACGGATAAATGGAAAAAATATTGGTGAGTATGCTTTATTTGCAAGACAGCATTGAGTTTCTTTGAACTCACCACTAGAGGATTGTTTCACTCTAAATTCCATGATGAATATAATAATAAATATTTTATTTTGCTTGCACTATGCCCACGACAATTTTCAAACATCCTTTCAAGCATTCCAGTAACACTTCCTAATGCAGTATTTGGTGACAGGTATGAACACATACAGAATTCCTGGTTCTAGATAAAGGCTTCTAGCAATTGCATAGAAGTTTCATGGAATAACCTGATGCATAAAAAGTCATACTTCAAAGTCTTAAACACCTTGTTGACTTCTTTCTTTCTTTCTTTTTTCTTTCTTTCTTTCTTTCTTTCTTTCTTTCTTTCTTTCTTTCTCTTTCTTTCTCTCTCTTTCTGTCTTCTTTCTTTCTTTTTCTTTCTTCCTTCTTTCCTTTCTTTTTCCTCCCTCCCTCCTTTCCCTCCCTCCCTCCTTCTCTCCTCCCTCCCTCCCCCCTTTCCTTCCTTCCTTCCTTCCTTCCTTCCTTCCTTCCTTCCTTCCTTCCTTCCTTCCTTCCTTCCTTCCTTTATTTCTTTTCTTTTTCTTGACAGGATCTCACTCTGTCGCCCAGGCTAGAGTGCAGTAGCACTATCTCAGCTCACTGCAACCTCCACCTCCCAGGTTCAAGTGATTCTCCTGCCTCAGCCTCCCCAGCAGCTGGGACCACAGGCATGGGCCACCACGCCCGGCTATGTTTTCTATTTTTAGTAGAGATGAGGTTTCACCATCTTGCCCAGGCTGGTCTTGATCTCCTGGGCTCAAGCAATCCGGCTGCCTGGCCTCCCAAGGTGGTGGTACTACAGGTGTGAACCACAGCACCTGGCCCACACCTTGATACCTTACTTCTCATCAATCACAGGTAAATTTCTAAGTAAGGTGCTTAATAGTTAAATAAATGTGTAAACATCAGTTCATTCTTAGATATCTATATAATTTTGAAAAACAATTGAGCAAAAATAAAGGGAAAATATTTTGCAAGTATCTAAATAAATCAAGCCACAACTACCAAGAACAAAAACTGAATTATCCACAAAGGAACAAAAACCAAGCTGACAGCAGACTCTTTCTCTGCAATACAACTTTGTGCTCACAAATTTGATAATTCAGATAAATTGACCCATTCCTTGAAATACGCTAAATATTAAATACCAAAACTCACACAATGAGAGCTAGGTAATATGATTATCCCTATATCTATTAGATAAATTGAAATAATCCTTAATAACATTCTGAAAAATACAGCACCAGGACCAGATTATATCACTAGTGAATTCTACAAAACGTTTAAGGAATAAATGACACCAATTATCTGGAAACAATTTATTTATTTTTTCCAGAAAATAGAAGCAGAGGGAACACTTTCTAACTCATTCCATGAGGCCAGCCTTACCATAATATTCAAAAAGATATTACAAGAAAGAAAAACTACAGATCAATAGCTCTCATGAACATAGGCGCAAAAATCCTTAACAAAATATTAACCATTCAAATTTAACAATGTATAAAAAAGTTACAAACCATGACCAAGCTGGATTTATTCCAAGTACGCCAGGGTGGTTCAACATTTGAAAATCAATTAACATAATCTCCACTAACAGGTTAAAGAAGAAAAGTCATATGATTATATTAGTAGATACAGAAAAATCGTATGACAAATTTAATACCAATTCATGATAAAAAATTCTTACCAGAGGAGGAATAAAGGGAAACTTTCTCAACTTACTAGAGAACATCTTCAAAAATCCTACAGTTAACACTGTCCTTAATGGAGAGAAACTAGAAGCTTTGCCTCTAAGATCGGGAAAAAAAAGCAAAGCTGCTCCCTCTCACTACTCCTCTTCAAATTCATACTGGAAATCTTAGCTAAAGAAATAACACAAGAAAAGGAAATAAAAGGTATACTGATTCAGAATGAGGAAACAAAACTATTGTTGTTCTTCACAGAGGGCATGACAGTCTCTGCAGAAAATCCCAAAGAATCATCATCATCATTGCCAACAACAACAACAACACAAAACTTCAGGCACTGATAAGAGAATATTATAGCAAGAGTTCAGGTTATAATTAATGCACAAAAGTCAATTTATTTCTATATACCAGAAATGAACAATTGGAATTTGAAATTTAAAACGAAACAATCTATACTAGCACTAAAAAAGAAAATACGTGGGTAAAAATCTATCAAAATACGCAAAGAATCTAAATGAAGAAAACTACAAAACTCTGGTGAAAAAAATCAAAGATCTAAATAAATGGAGAGATATTCCATATTCATAGATAATAAGACTTAATATTAAGATGTCAGTTTTTCCCAACTTGATCTGTAGATTAAACACAATCCCAACCAAAAACCGAGCAAGTTATTTTGTGGATGTGGAAATTGACAAACTGATTCCCCAGTTTATATGAAAAGGCCAAAGATGTGACACAGTATTGAAGGAGAAGAACAAAGTTAGAGAACTGATACTACCTGACCTAGCCACATCCATTAATGGAACAGAGTAGAGAGCCCAGAAAAAGACCCACACAAATATAGTCAATTGATTCGTGACAAAGTTGCAAAGGCAATACAATGGAGGAAGGACAGTCTTGTCAACAAATGGTGCTGAAGTAGTTAGAAATACCCTCTCAAAACAATAAATCTAGACACAGACCTTATACTATTCATAAAAATAACTCAAAATGGATGATAGACCTAAATGTAAAACACAAAACTATAAACTTTCTAGAGAATAACACAGAAGAAAATCTAGGTGACCTTGTGGTTAGCAATGAGTTTTTAGATACAACACTAAAACCACAATCCAGAAAGAAATAACTAATAAGCTGGATTATATTAAAAATAAAAACTTTTCTATATTAAAAATAAAAAGTGTCTGTGAAAGACACTTTTAAGAAACCACAGAACAAAAAACTTGGAGAAAATATTTGCAAACCACATATATGATAAAAGACTTGTATTCAAAATAAACAAAAACACTTTCTACTCAACAATGAGAAAAACAAACAACTCAATGAAGAAATGGGCAAAAATTTTAAAGAGACAACACATCATCAAAGAAGATACTGAGATGATTAGTAAGCACATGAAAAGAAGCTGTGCATAATATGTCATTAGGGAATTGTAAACAAGGACATCGGTAAGGTAATATTATTTACCCATTAATGTAACTAAACTCCCAAAAACTGACAATACCAAATCCTGGCACGGTTGTAGAGCAACAGGAACTCTGATTCATTTCTAATAAAAATGGAAAGTGATACAGCTGCTTTGGAAGACATTTTGGCAGTTTCTTACAAACTACACATAATTTTACAGCATGATCCTATACTCATGCTCCTAGATATTTACCCAATTAAATTGAAAACATACATCCACACAAAAACCTACATATGAACACCTACAGCAATTTTCTTCATAATGGCTGAAAACTGGAAGCAACCAAGATGCCCTTCGATAGCTAACTACATCAATAAACTTAGTTGCATACATACAATGGAATATTATTCATTGATAAAAAGAAATGAACAATCAAGCCACCAAAAGACATGGAGGAACACAAAATGCACATTGCTAAGTGAAAGAAGTCAATCTGAAAAGGCTATCCACTGGCCGGGTGCGGTGGCTCACACCTATAATCCCAGCCCTTTGGGAGGCGAGGCAGGTGGATCACTTGAGGTCAGGAGTTCTAGACTACCCTGGCCAACAGGGAGAAACCCCTCTCTACTAAAAATACAAAAATTAGCCAGCGTGGTGGCACACCTGTAATCCCAGCTACTTGGGAGACTGAGGCAGGAGAATCTCTTGAACCTGGGAGGCAGAGGTTTCAGTGATCCAAGGTTGCACCACTGCACTCTAGCCTGGGTGACAGAACGAGACTCCATCTCAAAAAATAAAAAATAAATAAAAACATATATATATATATATAATGAAAAGGCTACATGTGGTATGATTTCAACTCTAAGACATTCCGTAACATATCAAATAGTAAAAGGATCAGTGGTTGCCAGGGGTTAGGAGAGAGAAAGGGATTGGTATGTAAAACACAGGGGATTTTTTAGGGTGATGATTCTATTCTGTATAATACTGTAATGGGAATACCTAACATTATGCATTTGTCACAATCCATAGGATGCACAAAATAAAGAGTGAAACTTAATGTAAACTATGGACTTTAGTTAACAACATTGTAACAATATTGGTTCATTAACTGTAAAAGTGTATCACAGTAATACAAGATGTTGATAGGAGAAGCTGGGAGGCAGCAGGTATATAGGAACTCTGTAGTATTTTTCTTAATTTTTCTCAAAGTCTACAACAATTTAATTTTTTGGCTTGATTTTTCTGTAAATCTAAAACTCTTCTATAAAGTCTGTTTATTTAAAAATAACATATATTTGAAAATATTATCTTTTTTAAATATTAAAAGACATTCAAAATGGCAAAAAGACAAAAATAAAACAAAATCTTCCATAAAAGAGAATCCCATGTCTAAATCGTTTTACTCACAAATTCCAGTAAACATTTAAGATATAACTCCAATTTTATACTGTCTCATCCATAAAATAGGAGTGATTGCTTCTCATCTCACTTTATGAACCTGCATTACTCTGACACCAAAACCAGATAAAAACATTACAAGAAAATAAATCAACACGTATCCCTTCTGAATATAGACACAAAGATTCTCAAAAGAATATTAGCAAATCAAACCCAGCAGTGTGTAAAAAGGACAATACGTGACAGCCAAGTCAGATTTTTCTGGAGAATGCAAGGCTGTTTCAACATCAAAAATCAAAATAATCCAGCATATTATCAAAATGATGGAAAAAACACAATCACATCAATAGATACAAAAAAAAAATAGAGAAAAACACAACATCCATTCCTCATAAAAATTCTCACCTAACTAGGAAGAGGTGGTAATTTTCTTAATCTGATGAAGGACATACACAGCTAACACACTTAATGGTAAAAGACCAAATGCTTTTGCTGTAAGATCAGGTACAAGGCAAGGATGTCTCCTCTCATCACTCCAATTCAGCATCATGCAGGACATGTTAGCTAGCTCAACGAGGAAAGAAAAAGAAATAAAAGGCATACAGATGGAAATGAAGAAGAACAAGAACAAGTATCTCACTTTGCAAACCCTATTACTGTGTATATCAGCGATTTTCAGCCAGAGAGATTTTGTTCTACAAGGGGCATCCTCCAGAGACGTTTTTGGTTGTCACAATTTGAGAGGTGGGGCAGTGGGGAAGGGGGATATGATACTGACTTTTAGTGAGTAGAGGCCAAGGATGCTGCCTCACATTTTACAATGCACATAACACAGTCAATTCTCCCCCCTGGACAAAGAATGATCTGGCCCAAAATGGAAGCAGGTCTGAGGTTGAGAAATCCTGGTCTACACAGAAACACCAAGGAAACAATGTCAAAGCTCCTAGAAAGCTCCTGGGTAATTGGACAAGTCAGAGAATAAAAGGCCAATATAAATATTAATGGTAATTATGTTTCCATATATTAGGTATAAAAAAAGAATGAAGAGTGTTAATTTATGACTCGTGTTCTTGTTCTGCCATATTCACTCTGCTGTAAGAATGTGGGGTGAGATGAAAAGAACTAACTCTTTATGTGCCAGGTGCTTTATTTGTGTTTTATCATTTTAATGTTCTGAATTTTACACGTGAAAAAATAAACTTGGTAAAATATCTTGTTCAAGTTACACTATCAGTTATGGTAGATCCAAGCTTTGAATTGAGGCATTTCAGACATAAAAGCTTTCAATCTTTACTATGTAATAATTCCTGCAATGTTAAATTCTACTCTAACAAATTCACAGATTAGAAAATACCTTGTAAACTCTTCAGCTACAAATATGTTTTATTCACTATTATTAAGATATTAGTCAGTTAATACATTGATTTCTTTTTTTTTTTTTTTTTTTTTTTTGAGACAGAGTCTTGCTCTATCACCCAGGCTGGGATACAGTGGCGGGATCTCAGCTCACTGCAAGCTCCTCCTCCCGGGTTTACGCCATTCTCCTGCCTCAGCCTCCTGAGTAGCTGGGACTACAGGCGCCCGCCACCTCGCCTGGCTAGTTTTTTTTTTTTTTTTTTTTTTTTGTATTTTTTAGTAGAGACGGGGTTTCACCGTGTTAGCCAGGATGGTCTCGATCTCCTGACCTTGTGATCCTCCCGTCTCAGCCTCCCAAAGTGCTGGGATTACAGGCTTGAGCCACCGCGCCCAACCAATACATTAATTTCTTAAGGTGCTTTTTCTTCAATGTTAAATTTTAAAACAATGTCTTTAAATGTAATTATACTAGGGTTTATTCAAATCTCATCTATAAAATACTTAAACAATTTATGCTTGATTCCCTACCTTTCCTTTCATGAAAGAGATTTGGTCGAAGTAATGCCAATGTCTTTTCTAATTTCATGCTTTTCGTTTTTATAAAATCAGGGAAGAAAGTTTCCATGAACTTAGAAACATTAGTTGCATTCTCTTCAATGTCACAAAACTGAGCTACATGCTGTCTTTCCAGATATTCTTGTAAACTGTCAAAATCCAAAATACAATTTAAGATTATTGTAAACTGAAGTTTATAACCATGCCAACAAATTAAAACTGATAATATGTTCATAAACTACTAGAAGTTTAATAAAACAAAATTAAATTCCATATAAAGATAAATTGCATCTCCCTATTATATCCAAAAATATGATACTTAATTCAACTTTTTATTGAGCCCACTATAAAAATTACTTACATGATATCATCTATGTTTGACTTTATGAGAGAATAAACAAAGATCAAAATAAAATTTTGTGTCTTTAAGGAAAAATTTTTCTTTTCCCTATGTAGAACTTTCCAGATAGTTTTTAATTTTCTTTTTAATCTTGTCTTTGAACTAAAGGTTATCTGAAAATGCATTTAATATTTTCAAATGAAAATTGTCAGTTACTTTTTAATTGTTTATTTCCAATTTTATTGGATTATAATCAGAAAAATATGTGTGGTAAAATTTTGATTAAAAATGTGTTGAGGTTTTCTTTGTATAAAAGAAAAAATTATAGCGTGTAAGGTTGTATATATGTTTATGTTTCATATATTATAGATAATTTATCTATCTATATATACATATATATATACACACACACACATACATATGGGTTTTTTTTTGTTTTTTTTTTTGAGACAGAATCTCACTGTGTCACCAGACTGTAGTGCAGTGGTGCAATCTCCGCTCACTGCTACCTCTGCCTCCCGAGTTCAAGCGATTCCCCTGCCTCAGCCTCCTGAGTAGCTGGAACTACAGGCACGCGCCACCAGCCCAGCTAATATTTTTTTTTGTATTTTCGTAGAGATGGAGTTTCACCATGTTGCCCAGGATGGTCTCGATCTCCTGACCTTGTGATCAGCCCGTATCGGCCTCCCAAAGTGCTGGGATTACAGGAGTGAGCCACCGTGCCCGGCCAATTTAGTATATATTATTTATGGATTATATATTTTTAATTCCTCTACATCCTTACTTATTCTCGTCTGCTAGCAGGTATTTTTTCCAGTTCTCCTTATTTTTCCAGTAATTCCCTCCTTATGTACTTAGCTGTTATGTTGGGGGGGGCACAATTTTTTCTTTTTTTGGTTGCTATATTGTCATAAATGTTGCCTTCTACATCATGTCTTTCTTTATCAAATTTAGCAATTTTAATGATCGATGTTAATACTTTATTTTTCCTGGCTATTTTTTGGCCATCCCTTTATTTTCATCTTTTTTTTCTAAACAGAATATAGATGAGTAAAGTTGTTTAAATTTTTTATTTTGAAAAACATTAAATTAATAGAAAAGTTGCAAGACTAGGACAAAGAACTCCCATTTATACCCTTCATCTAGGTTCACCAACTGTTAACACTGTCCCGTATTTGTTCTCTCCATCTCCTGCTTTCATCCTCCAATGTGTGTTGAGGGTTGGGGGGGCTCTGCAGATCCATTTGAGAGTAAGCTGCAGATATTTTAACAATTCACCTCTAAATACTTAGGAAATATTACATTGCTACAAAACTATTACCTCATAAACAGTGTATATTCAATTTTCACTAATTTTCTAATATCATCTTATCTATAGTAATTTTTTATATTAATCCATGATTATATATTGCAAGCAGTTGTTTCGTCTCCTTAGTTTGCTTTTATCTCCAACAGTGACTCCACCTCTTTTGTCTTTCATGATATTGATATGTTGAAGAGTCCAGGCCAGTTGTTTGTAGACTTCCCTTCATTTTGGATGGTTTCAAATTATTGGATGGCCCAGTAGTCTCCTTTTACATTCTGGTTATGAATCTTTGGTAGGAAAACTACCTTTGTGAGCCTGTGTCCTTCTTGGTCCATTACTTGCTCCATCACATAGGAGGTGTATGATGTCAGTTTTTCCCATTATTGGTGATATTAATTAGTTGATATCCCCCGTTGCCTCTACTGAAAAGCTACAATCATCCCCTTATAATTAATAAGTCATCTCTGAGGACATTATATGAAATTGTGTATATATTTTTCACACAATATTTTTAAACTCAATGATGATTCTTGTGCCCATCATTAATATGGTGGTTTTTCATTTAGTTTATTTTTTTTACCTTTACCTAGTAATCTCTATATGTGATGGGAAAACTAACCTTTTCATAGTTAGCCTAATAGCCATATTCTTGACTTTATTTTTTTCATCTAACTTGATCTAGATTATTTATTTTAAATTGAGATTTCTTCTTTTTTCCCCTCTTTTGCTGGTCTGAGCAAGCTGCTATTCATTTCATGTTTTTCCCTTGTGAATGTGGAAGTTCTACTATACTTATCCACTGCACTAATGTTTACTGTCTTTTTCCGGCCCCTGTTGTCAGATGCGTATGTCCCAAATATTTCTTGCGTTCTGACACACTACCTCCCAATTTTAATACTCCAGTTATGCCCTTTCTGCAAATAAGAACCTCAAAATACAACTGTCAAAATACTACCTTCTTGATCTTTAAACCACATTGCCACAGACACCCAGAAACTTCTAGGTTTTGTTGAGATAATTTAGAATCTAGAAGAATTTTCCTCTATTTCTAGAGTCTTTCATCAGCTGTTATATTATAAAACCCAGAATTATGGACTGTATGTGTCTGTGTGTGTGTTCAGAGATTCCAAGTTTCGCTGATAAGAATTGTTTTTCTTTTTTTTTCCTCCCATATTTTTGATTTGGTTAAGTATATCCTCACGTATTTTCCACAGGAGTATATAGGTGATATACTGCTAAGTATGTCCTTGAAGATCTTCATTTGCTCTACCAGGTAAATATCTTAGCTTTGTAAGAATGCAGAGGTTGCAGTCTTTTTCTTCCAGTAGTCCTAAAATGAGCCTTATGGCAGTCAGGTATTCTTCCCTTGTAACTTATTCTCAATTGCTGCCAAGTATGCAGTTGGTGGAAGAGATCCACCTAAAGTGCAAGTGCAATTTTAAACCAGTAATAAAACCAATTAAAAGTCTGGTTGCTTTTTATCAGCACCATGTACCAGCACTCCTAAACATTAATGATAATGCTCCTATGTACTCTTGGAGTTCGCACATATTCATTACTTATCCTTTCGTAAGTAGTGTACTATACAAGGTGCTCTACATAGAAGCAATCCCAAAACAACAAAGCTATTGGCAGTATTGCAATTTATGTAATGTACTGTAAAATGGGAATTTCACCTGTCTGTTTCTATTAAACATAGAGTGGAGATCAATTTTCAGAACATCATGGACAAATGTTCAAAAATTAAGACTTTCAAAAAGCAAAATCTGGACTTCATTTCTGTGACAGATTAATATATACAGGCATACATGTATTTTATTGATAAAAACATTAATTAAATAATCTATCACTTTTTTCCTTTGGGACATATATACTCACATATTTATATATTCAAAAGTCCATAAAAGACTATTTTCTTTTCTTTTCTTTTCTTTCCTTTTTTTTTTTTTTTTTTTTTTTTTTTTTTTTTTTTTTTGAGACAAAGTCTCACTCAGTCACCCAGGCTGGAGTGCAGTGGCACTATTTTGGCTCACTACAATCTCCGCCTCCTGGGCTCAAGCAATTCTCCTGCCTCAGCCTCCAAAGTAGCTGGGACTATAGGCATGGGTCACCAGGCCTGGCCAATTTTTGTATTTTTAGTAGAGATGGGGTTTTACCATGTTGGCCAGGCTGGTCTCGAGCTCCTGAACTCAAATGCTAGGATTACAGGCATGAGCCACAGCATCTGGCCCATAAAAGACTATTTTCACTGTCTGTAATTTTATTCTAGCATAATTGTTTGCTTCATTCAGTAACTAATACTTAAAAATAATTTCGTCATACAGAGGAAGAGGATGTTAGGAAGATGATCTGCTCTGGGTTTCAAACATATGAAGTAAACAATTGCTTATTCTGTCTGTCTGGAAACAATGTGCAGAGTTTCTTCCCAGGATGTTCCTATATTTGTGTGTGGGGTGGGGGTGGGGTGGCATCAGCTGAGGGTGGACTATTGTAAGCCGTTGCAATTGGCAGACAAATGCATTTATTCTGGGAAAACATTTCCCCCATTATTTGTTGAATTACAGTTTGTCCGTCTGTTCTCTGTGTGGAGTTTCTCATTAGCACATTGGTCCCCTCAGTATATTATCCAGATTGCAGACTTCTGCTCTCATAATATCTGTCTAATTTTTTGTGTGTACTTTCAGCTATTTCTTGCATCTGACTTTCCATGTCATTAATTTGAGTCTCAAACAATGATCATACCCACTAATTATCCACTGGACTTACAATTCAAATCACAATTTGTATAATTCAAATTTGAAAGGCTGTTTAAATGTATACCTAGCAACTGAATCTCAAGCCCTATTTTTATTGCTATTTTATTTAAGGATTTTTCTGTCTCTAAGCAGATCTTTTTCACTAGACTTGTGTTGTGATTTTTGTATAGGCCTTCCTTTCTCTGGCTGCCAATCTCCCTTAGACAGGTAGTCATTTTTCCTTGTTGGCTCACGGGGGCTCAGGTCTGATTTTTGATATAAGTGTTGGAAACCCTGTAGTTGGAAGGCAAGATGACCTCTAGGCTACAAGCTTGCGCTGTAGAAGACAGTGGGTTGTTACTCTTCTGCAGGGCCAATCTGGAAAGGTACCCAGAGAGCTAGCTAGGACAAGGAATTCGATAATTCTACTCAGTTCCATCCTGGCCCTTTAAGAGTCAGGAAGTCGGGCCGGGCGCGGTGGCTCATGCCTGTAATCCCAGCACTTTGGGAGGTCGAGGTGGGTGGAGCACAAGGTCAGGAGTTCGAGACCAGCCTGGCCAATAAGGTGAAACCCCCCCGTGTCTACTAAAAATACAAAAAAGTTAGCCGGGCTTGGTGGCGCATGCCTGTAATCCCAGCTAATCGGGAGGCTGAGGCAGGAGAATTGCTTGAACCCGGGAAGCGGAGGTTGCAGTGAGCCGAGATCGCGCCACTACACTCCAGCCTGGGTGACACAGCGAGACTCCGTCTCAAAACAAAACAAAACAAAACAAAAATAGCCTAGGCTGGGCGCGGTGACTCAAGCCTGTAATCCCAGCACTTTGGGAGGCCGAGACGGGCGGATCACGAGGTCAGGAGATCGAGACCATCCTGGCTAACACGGTGAAACCCCGTCTCTACTAAAAAAATACAAAAAAATAGCCGGGCGTGGTTGCGGGCACCTGTAGTCCCAGCTACTCGGGAGGCTGAGGCAGGAGAATGGCGTAAACCCGGGAGGCGGAGCTTGCAGTGAGCTGAGATCCGGCCACTACACTCCAGCCTGGGCGACAGAGCCAGACTCCATCTCAAAAAAAAAAAAAAAAAAAAAAGAGTCAGGAAGTCTCAGTGAAGTCCACAAGTCTGTTATTCTCAGGTCTGCTGCTGTCTGCAGGTCCTTGTTTTCTGGGGAGCTCAGGAGCTCCTCAAACTCACAGTGGAGAAAACACCACACCACCCTCACCTTCTCCTGCCCCGGGGACCTGAACAGAGCTCCAGAATTCACTGATAGCCAGCTGCTCATCAGTTCAGCTTCCCTTTGACTCAGAGAGGAAAGAAAGCTTTGCAGATGGGAGTAGAGTCAGGGTATAGAATTCAGACTGCCCTGATCCCAAAAACACCTTTAGGGATTATTTTAGGAATTGTATCTACTGTGTTTAATTTAAATGAGAATACCATAAAATAAAAAATTAAGTTCCCTATAGCTATTACAGTTATAGGGACAAACAGAGAGGCTACTGAGAAGAGAATAGATATTTTCTAAGGACAGAGGAATACAATATAGTGGAGGTGGTTGGAAATGTCACCTTCACTCTGTCATAAAGACTTAAAACTGAAAGTGACCTCAGAGGTCATCATCTAATTCTTCCCCATCTTCGTATCTCTAGGATTTGGCATATAGTAGGACTTTAATAAATACTAGATGAATGAATCAACACATAACAGAATAAGTGAATGAATGAGAAGACTCGGCCAGTTACTACGTGTGTGACTCTGAGCAATGTAGCTAATGGAACCACACCTTCCTGATCTGTAGAAAGACTGGAAAGCAAAGATAAATGACACTATCCTTTGATTTCTTAAAACAGGCTGATTAAAGAGACAGACATGTAAATAATGTAATAAAAAGCCATCATGAAGGAAGCTGGAATGTGAACAACAAACGAGGGTACCTCTGCCCTGTTTCCCTGGCTCTTCTCCATCCTTCTGCAGCCACTGGAGCAGGGAGACCATCAGTGGCATGGAGAGAGTTTCCCCACACCATGTGAATTCATAAGCTGCGAAGTGTTTGTCTCCATAGGAATAACCAGCCAACAAAGCCCTGGGGCTCTGCTGCTCTGTACACAGAGGGGTCATGTGCATGGGAGGGGTCACCAATCACTCCCAGTTCAATTGCTCTGCTTTTAACTTCTCTCCTGTCTCACCCTCTCCATCCCCCCAACCCAGAGAGGAGAGTGAGCAGGCTGGGAGACAGGGGAGAGGGGGCAATAAAGAGTGAAAGTGAACAACTGAATAAATTACTCATGAGAGTTTTTTGTCCTTATTCCTTTAGATTCTGGACATACTTGAAAGATGTCACATGGAAGTGACAGTGCCTTTCAGGCCCTCCCTCCAAAACAAGAGCTGTGAAAACAAGAACAAGCACTATAAGGGCCGGGGAAAGCTTCCCCTCTGTCCTCTCAAGTTTCGCTGAAAAACCAACAGGCATCAACAACAAAAAGTAGCTTAGCTGGAGAAAAAGCAGACAAATTTGATTAACATGTACACAGTGAGAACCACAGAGTGAGTACCCACCCCCCAACGAGGTTCAGAAGCTTAAAGACCAAGCTTGTCCAACCTGCAGCCCGCTGGCTGCATGAGGCCCAGGAAGGCTTTGAATGTGGCCCAACACAAATTGGTAAACATTTTTTTTTTTTTTTTTGAGATGGAGTCTCACTCTGTTGCCCTGGCTGGAGTGCGATGGTGCAATCTCGGCTCACGGCAACCTCCACCTCCCGGGTTCAAGCGATTCTCCTGCCTCAGCCTCCTGAGTAGCTGGGACTACAGGCATGCACCACCACGCCTGCCTAATTTTTGTATTTTTGGTAGAGACGGGGTTTCACCATGTTGGTCAGGCTGGTCTCAATCTCCTGACCTCGTGATCCACTCGCCTCAGCCTCTCAAAGTGCTAGGATTACAGGCATAAGCCACCGCACCCAGCTCAAATTGGTAAACTTTTTAAAACATTGTGATTTTTTTTTGCAAGTATTTTTTTTTTAAGCTCATCAGCTATCGTTAGTGTTAGTGTGTTTTATGTGTGGCCCAAGACAATTCTTCTTCTTCCAGTGTGGCCCAGAGAAGCCAAAAGATTGAACACCCATTATAAACCATCTGGCAAAACAGGCAATGGGAGTGGGGAGAATTCTGCTGAGGGGCAATAAAGGATGACTAGGGAGAATGAACGGACCAACGCACAGAAATTAACTTGTACACTATCTCCATGCAGATGTGGTTACATTTTTGGTCTTATAGGGAGGGGAAGAAAAACAGTTGTTCTCCTTGTCGGATCTGTGGATTTTAGGCAGATAAAAGAACTTCAGCTTCATCCTGTGCTTTGAGAGAGACAGCTGGCCGGGAGTGCTGGGGCAAGTCAGAGAGATTGTGAAGCTTTTTCAGTTCAGCAGGTCAAAGCGCCATATTTTGGGTATCAGTTTCTGAGCCCCAGCACACCAAACAAGCATGCTCCATGCTGTCCCATGCTGTCTGCTGTGGCCAGCTTGGGATAAACATGGGCCAAAGGCACATGGGGACTCTAAGTTTAGAAAGGAAATACTGCAGACTGTGCCAGAGCAAGATGTACACATTTCATGTACACTCTGACCTTGGCCCCTACAGTGCTTGCTCTTGTTCTGGAGGGAGAGCTGCTGGCACTTCCTTCTGACATGCCCATTAACATGCCGAAATTGTTCATGGTGTCATGTGAGTATTGAACAATGGGAGCTTCTCAAAGTTGGATGTAAAGGTTTACTACCTAAACAATAGCCCCATGGAATGATGACTTTATTCATTACATTAATGAGTGCTTCATAGAACGCTTTTTGTTTTTTGAATGGCTTAAAAATTCTAGGATAAAATGTGGTATCTTTTTAAACTTGACACACCCTACCCAACAAACCTTCCCTCGGCCCACTCATTATTATTTTCCCTTAAAACCCTGAAAGTAACTGCTACTGTTTACAAAGCTCCTTGACAACAGGATTTACTTTATGAGTTCCTTTATCCTGCATACAATTTGGAACTAATGATATTAGGATCTCCCACTTCCTGAAAATATGGCATCATTGGGAGCCAACAGAGGTAGGCACCCAAGAAAAGCCACTACAATTCATTAATAAGACAAGAAGGAATAACAAGGAATATTCTGGAGATTCTCCATCAGAAAATGCAATGGAGATGGGCTGCCAAGCACAGGGAGACACATCCCAGGAAGCCTCAAGGCTCAGATACTCTTAAGTATGTTCTTGCTCACCTGATTTTCTTTCCGGTGCAGCCTGACAACTGCTGTGTTACACTCTCCATTCTCTGAGTCTTCAGAGGAATAACAGGCACAAACAGCAGCACATGAAACCAACGCTCTACAAATTATTTACATCCATTTTCTAATATTTTAAAATCCATCAACAAAAAATATACAACCATTTTGTTCTCAGTAATTTGTAACCACAAACCATCTAAAGTAAAAGTTCATGTTTCATGTTTTTAGGGCACCGGGAAGCTGGAAGGGGAAGGTGGGGAGATGGGAGAGGAGACTGAGTTGGGAAGGGTTATACATGGTTCCAATACACCCTTCAAGCCCCAGCCCTTGTGGCCAGACTGGTGTACCCAGCTTTAGGAAAACAAACGGGGAAAAGGCCTCCCTTTCTAGTGGTCTTGACATAAACTTTCAGGGTAGTCACAGTGAGGGGAGCAAAGATCGCCTGAGGGCTACCAAGCTGACTATCCAGAGGCCAAACTCCTTATGTGAGGAATTTAGAAGTAACTAGACTTCCCTATTATTTAAAGCCAGCATCTGGTACCAGGCTTAAAAAAAATTATAAGGAACTAGAATTTCTACACATCTCCGGAATGCATGTATGTTCAAACTCATTGTGCAACCCTTGCTGACATCAAGGCATAAACATGTCTATAAGTGCAATTATTTGTCATGACCTGTGTGGCTAATAAGGTCCAAATTACCCTTAAGCTCCAGCTTTAAAGTCCATAAATATCCCTAAAGAAAAATCCACCAAGGCGAGCTCAGTCCTCTCTTACTGAGGAGCCCTGCTGGACTCTTCTGCAGTCCTCTTTCTACCTAACAAAACTTTCCTTTCAAACCTACACCGTCACCTCTAAATTCTTACTACCCTACAACCCACGAGCCAACTACTTTTTCCGATGCCAGGTATCTGACACTTGACCCGGCACACAGCTCTTCTGAATATACAGTATGTTAGGTTGACTGGAAGAAATACTTATGCCTTTAACATAAAAACATTTGCCCTTAGGTATTGAGGTGCCTACATGACGCTTCATTACCCAATAACACATTGCAAGTGACACAATTCCTGGTCTTGAGCTATACCTGTCTCGTTTCTTCTTCATCATTCCAGGTGTAACCTTGGCTTCAATCTCACATTGATCCTCAGATGGTTTGTTAGGTGCCCTGTCAGGCTGTGGTTCAGTTTCTTCAGGGGGAGTATTGTGTTTACTTCCTTGAGATACAACTAGAATATAACTTAAGCCACTTGTCATAAAAGAGACAAACTCTTCGAAGTCAGGCTACAAAATAAAATGATAAACTGTTTCCTTCAGGCTCCTGAAATGGATGGACTAAAATGGTGGTCGCTACCCAAGTCAAATGAAATCTTCCCCCTCCATGGTCCCTGGGCAAGGGAATGTTACTCTTATAAATCTCTGTTAACAATACATTTTTATGTTTGGGGTTTTTTTTGGTTTTTTATTGAAAAATAATTGTATATATTCATGGGGGACATAGTGATGGTTCAATAAAGAAAATGTATAATAACCAGAGCAGGGTAATTTTGTATCCTTCGAAAAATATATCTCTTGGACCCCAAAATCACTAAGCCAAAGGGAAAAGTCAAGCTGGGAACTCCACTGGGCAAATCTGCCTCTCATTTTATTCCTAAATAAGATCGCTACAGAGATTAAAAAAAAAAAAAAAAAAAAAAAAAAAAAAGCTACATACCTCCCTCATAATTTGTCCACAAGGAAATTCCTTGTGGGCCTCAAGATCTTTACCCTAAAACAGTTCTGTTGGATTTCACCCTGGCAATGTAAATTGATAATTGATAGCTTATCTTCACAGGTGGGGGACAGAGGACAGACAGAGCCGAAAGTCATCCCTCTGCTCACCTGAGACAAATGCACATCTGATGGCTTCCTCTGCTCAGTTGTTTATGTAAAAATGCAGATTCACTAAGCGAGACTAAGGCATAAGTGACTATTCCTCTATGGCATCTCGCATGTAAATCGTGTGTTCAGTGAAAGGCTCATCAGAGACTCAGAAGAATGCAATCGTTTGTCTCTTACCTACCTATAACCTGGAAGCATCGCACCCCACAACTCTGCTTCATGTTGCCCCACCTCTCCGGAAGAACCAGTGTACATATTACACACACTGACTGATGTCTCATGTCTCCCTAAAATGTATAAAATCAAGCTGTGCCCTGACCACCTTGGGAACATGTCATCAGGGCCTCCTGAGGCTGTGTCATAGGTGTGTCCTTAACCTTGGCAAAATAAACTTTCTAAATTGATTGCAACCTGTCTCAGATAGTTTTAGTTCACACCTTTAACAAATCTTTCCCTATTCCTTCCCAGCTACTAGTCTCCTACATTTTTAAGTGGTAGAAGTTCAAAGCTAGTTGGAATTGATCTTAAAGATAACCTAACAACATTCCCAAATTTTAGGATGTTTCCAAGTCATCTAGGGGGCTTGTTAAGACACATTTTTCTGGAACCCAATCCTAGAGTTTCTGATTTAGCATGTCTGAGGTGGGGCCCAGGAATTGGATTTTCTCAGAAGTTTACAGTTAATGTCTATGCAGTTGGCGTAACCCTTTCTTTCTACACAGGTGGAAGCTGGGGCCAACAGAGATGGCGTGAGTGGTGCAGTCAGTTCCACAAAGTATTGTCCAGTAGAACGGTCTGTGATGAGGTACATGCTCTCTGCCCTTTCCAACACAGTAGCCACATGTGGATTTGAACACTTAAAATGTGGCTAGTGCAACTGAGACTTCATATTTTTAATGTAATTTAACCTTAATGAATTTAAATTCAAATGATCACATGTATCTAGTAGCTACCATATTGGACAATACATTTCTAGAAGTGAGGTCTCCTGACTCCCAAGCCAGTACACTTTCTAATACACAGCACTGCCTTTATTATATTACATCCCCAGACAAAAAAGTGTTGGTGGGGCAGGGAGGTGGCATGAGTGGGGCAATTAGGGTAGGGACAGCCTGAGAGAAATGCCTTTAGGTAAAGAAAAGATTAAAGCAGTCTTGTGAAGCTGATGTCAGAGCCTTCAACCCAGAATAAAAATCAACAGGAAAGGACTAGATATTCACTTCCAGAGGAGTGATGCAGGGGCCTTTGAAAGACATGACATAAAGAGGTCTTCATGTCAACAAAACACAATCAGACCATCCAGTTTTGCTTGGCAGTCACTATTTCTACCGAAGATTTTTTCAGAGCCGCTATCATTGGCATCTCCATGATATGGACACCAACAGGGACACCAGAAGTTATTTTAGTTGTTCAGACTTACCAATTTGCTTTTCTGTAATAAAGATTTAAAGCTTATAGAGGTCACTGTATTTAAACACATAGAGGATTTTTTTCTTTTTAACTTTCATACCTGGTCTGCTATTCGACTATAGAAGTTGACAACTTGTTCTTCAGTGAACACTGTCTTATGCTCTGCTTCTATGATAAATCCTGCTGTGGTAATCTTCAATTAGAGAGTAAGGTCAAATCCAAGTGTCGTGGGATCACATGTAAAACAAGTTAAGTTTGTTTTCTGGGCTTAACAAACCACCAGCTTTCAATGCATTTTCTATAAGAACCTCAGCAAAATCTATGGGACACTTGGTTTGAAGTGGCTCAAAAATATACAAACTTTAAGATTTGACTGCCCTGCTGGATTTCAGACTTGCATGGGGCCCATAGCCCCTTCATTTTAGCTAATTTCTCTCACTTGGAATGGCTATATTGACCCAAATACCTGCACCCCTACCCCTATTGTATCTAGGAAGTAACTAACTTGCTTTTTATTTAACTGGCTCATAGGCAGAAGGGACTTGCCTTGTCTCAGATGAGATGCTGAACTGTGAACTTTTGTGTTAATGCTGAAATGAGTTAAGACTTCGGAGGACTATTGAGAAACCACGATTGGTTTTTGAAATGTGAGGACATGACATTTGGGAGGGGCCAGGAGCAGAATGATATGGTTTGGCTCTGTCCCCACCAAAATCTCATCTTGAATTTTAAACTCCTACAATTCCCACGTGTTGTAGGAGGAATCCAGTGGGAGGTGACTGAACTATGGGGGCGGGTCTTTCCTGCACTATTCTCATGTTAGTGAATGAGTCTCATGAGATCTGATGGCTTTAAAAATGGAAGATTTCTTGCACAAGTTCTCTTTGCCTGCTGCCATCCATGTAAGATGTGACTTGCTCCTCCTTGCCTTCTGCCATGATCGTGAAGCCTCCCCAGCCATGTGGAACTGTAAGTCCAATAAACCTCTTTCTTTTGTAAATTGCCCAGTCTCAGATAGGTCTTTATCAGCAGCATGAAAAGAGACTAATATACAATCTAGTATAAGAACTATACTTTTTAAAATTTTACATAGGATGCTGGTAGAGTAGGATCATTTACAGAAGGATGCATGAATAGATCGAGCCTTGTAAAGACATAAAGAACTCAAAGCCTTCAGAGGTAACTAGCACCAGTAGTGCATTTTTGTTATATTTCACTCTAAATGATAAGTTTGTCTTCAAACTGACGATTAAGAGGTTGTTATTTTGCAATTAATTTAATCATAGTTGGAAAATATTACTTACTTTTCTTTTAATTTCTAGACCTTTTCCACTAATCACAGCATCCGGTTTGATAATAGCAATACTGAATAAGTCCTCTAGAAAAAAATTTAGAAGAAGACAGAATTTCATTTTCTTGGCACAAAGTCTGGATAATGAAGGATCTGGCAATTAGCAATGTAAGTTTCTAACGATCAGTGAATTGTTGCCCATTGATAGCTGCGTATCTTATTATGGCATTTCAACTACCAGAGGGTTCCTACTTAGAATCAAAAGGCAGTTCCTATATTTGCATGCAGGAGAAACATTCACAAGAGTTTTTAATCAAGAGGAAACAAAACTTGAGTAGGTAGGCCCTGGCGGTTTGAATGCAATTCCCATGTGTAAGAAGCACACACAGGATCCATCCAGCACAGTACCACCAGTGAGTGAAGTTTTAACTGTGAATCATGCAAGTAAACATCACCAACGGATTCATCTATGAATGTACCGACATTCTTATAATGAACTTTTAGTGTAAGATAACTCATTTGGTTGTGGCTGTTTGCCTCTGCTCCCTCCAGAACATGAAGACATACACCCCGCTACCCCAACGCAGATCATCTAGTGAAGGCGTGAAATTGTTAACTGCAAAGTAAACCAAGAGTATGGGTCATCAAGGAAGAAATTATCATCACACATTTTTGGAAGATGGTAAAGGATGAAGTAGGAAGCTGCTGTCCAGATTAGTAACAGGAGACAGGAATCCATTGTCCTGGGTAACCTCTGAAAGCCTCCAGGCCCAGAACCAAAGGTAAGGCGAGTGAGGAAAAGAGGGTGCTTTTTAATAGCTGAGTCTTGCAAAGCACAAAATCATCATTTATCTGAACAATTCCTCATTAATAAACATGGATTTTGTTACCAGTGTTTAGCTGGAACAAGTGATGCTCTGATGACCACCCATATACAGAAAACCCTTGGATTACTTTGAAGTAAATTTACTTACGAACACTTTCATACAGTGATTCCTCACTAACTTCTGAATCTGAGTCTACTAATGGAATTTCAGGATGCTATGAAAAAGAAATGCAATGCAAAGAGAACACAGTTATGTTTTAAAATGATAGTGAGTGGGTTTTTAGAAATTTTGTGTCTAGTAAATATTTATAATTTACTAAATAGAAAGTAAAGTGGAAGAGTTCCTGAACTTATCTGACATTACTGTCTCCAGCTTTCCACTGAAATAAAACAAGGGATGTTTTCAAATGGAAGGGGCAGGAATAATGCATATGTGCAGTATGAAAAGGGTAGCAAACCTTAAATTTTTTTATTTTTTATTTATTTATTTTTTGAGTAGGAGTCTTGCTCTGTCGCCCAAGCTGGAGTACAGTGGTGCTATTTTGGCTCACTGCACTCTCTGCCTCCTGGGTTCAAGAAATTCTCCTGCCTCAGTCTCCCAAATAGCTGTGGTTACAGGCACCCGCCACCATGCCGGGCTAATTTTTGTATTTTTAGTAGAGACGGGGTTTCACCATGTTGGCCAGGCTGGTCTCGATCTCCTGACCTCAAGTGATCCACCCACCTCGGCCTCCCAAAGTGCTGAGATTCTAGGCGTGAGCTACCGCACCCAGCCAAACCTTAAAATTTAATAAGAGCATGGGAGATAAAATAAGAACAAATCAGAAATTAATAAATAAGAAAACTGTAAACATATGATTATCATGTTAATGATCAAAGGAGCATTTGATAAGTGTGAAGATCTATTCTTGACCATTACTATCAGCAAATTTGGAACAAAAGGATATTTCCTTAACTTAAACAAAATCTTTCTAAACCAATAATCAATATCCTATTAAAGAGCAAAATACCAGAAGGACACAGGTTCCTAACTTACAGGGAAGCCATGAATATGCTTCTATGATTCTGTGAACTATCTGAAAGGTTTCATTTATATATATATATAAATATATATACACATGCATTGCCAAAATGCTTCCCAGAAAGGTTGCACCATTTACACACCTAGATAGTTACAAAATTAGGTTAAATAATTTAGGAAAACATCAAATAAAAGGTAATATACTTTTTAAAAATTAAAAGACATAAAGTACTCAAAGCCTTTAGAGGTACCTAGCACCAGTAGTGCATTTTGTTCTATTTCACTCTAAATGATAAGCTTGTCTTCAAACTGTTGTTAATCCAAAGTATTACCTGAGGTCGAGCCATTTCACCTGCTGCAATTTTTCTCTCCTCATTGATCAAATTAATAACTTTTTTATTAACAAGTGGTGCATTTGCACCCTGAATCTTTGCGATAATTTTGCCATTCTATAAGGGAAATGAAAACAAGAGGGGAACTTTCATTGCAGAACACATCAAGAATTAACACTTAAACTAGACTAAGTCATCCCTCCCTTCTACCCTGGTCTCATCCTCATGAATCCTCTTTGAGCTATGGTAATTAACCATTTTATAGTAAGGTCTTAATAATGTGAATGTTCTTGAGTTGGTAAACTCAGCTCTTTGAGTTCTACCTCCAATTTGCATGTCCTCCAGCACCTTGCAGCAAATCATCCCCCTGCAGGAGCTCTCACCTGATGCAATCTTTCCTGAGGCATCCTTGCTTTAAAGTTGAACAATTCTGGATAGACCTCCCAATGACATCCTCCCTAGTTATTTCTGACACCATGCCCCTTACACTCACTTTTCAACACCTGTTTACTAAGCATCTGTTTACTGGTGCTGTACCAGGCATAATGGTATAAAATAATAGATCTGGTACCTGACCTAATTAGATTAAAAAAATTTAAAAAGCCCTAGTAAACACAAACACGTGAAACAGCAACTTTAGTAGGTGCCACCAAGAGTGATGCAAAGCCCTTGGAGCACCTATAAGGATGGGTTTTGGTCAAAGAGATCAGCGAAGGTACTTTTCAATGTCAGGAAGTGATTCTTGGTTTAAAATATGAAAGATGGGTGAGAGCTAATTGGACAAAAAGGAGAAGGAAGAGCAAAAGGAATAACAGATACAAGGGTTCTAAAGCTGGAAGGAAAGATGGCAAGTGATAAGGCCAGGTGACGAAGTGAGGGGGAGCCTGGTGTGAGTTGAAACCCAGCACCCAGGGGAAGCCACACTGTGCACAGTGTGGTGGGCCAGAGATTCAGTCTTCATCCTAAGTGCAGTCAGAATGTTTAAGCAGAGGCCATGGCCACTATTAAAATTGTTTGTAAAAATTATTTCACCTACTGTGTGGAAAAAAAATGCTGGGGGGTGCAAAAGAAAATATTTGCAGACAAGTTAGGAATCACGCTAGAGGTGGAGGTGGAGAAATGATGGTAGTGGAGATGGAAAGGATGGAAATAGGTAGATGAGTGTGACAGAAACTTGGGCAGTAAAATTGACAGGTCCAAGGTATGACTTGGATAGAATGTGATGTAAAGAGATGTCACCAAGGCGACTCTTCTGTTTCTCACTTGAAAACTGGATAAATTATAAATTATCATGTTACATGCCAAATTCTGAGACAATAGAAGAGAACTGTGTTTTGTGGGGAGGAAGATCTGATATTGAATGAGTTTGCTATGAGATGCTTTTTGAGAAAGCCAATAGGAGATGCCAAGACACCAACTGGAAAGGTGAGTGGAAAGCATAGGATTCAGTTGAAGATGTAAATGTGATTTATTGATATACATATGGTGATGACTGAAACTGTGTGTAGACAAAATTTTCAAAGGAGAGTGTATTGCCTGATAAAGTCAATATTTAATCATGGAATAAAGAAGGGTGAATTTCTCAAAGGGACAGAGGGAAGTGGCATCCAGGAAGGTGAAAGGAAAACCAAGTCACATAAGCCAAAAGAAGCAAATATTTTAAAAAGGAGAGCATGGTCACCATATTCAATCCATTTAAGAGGTACAAATGATGACTACCTAACAATATCCATTGTACTTAGCACAGGCTGATTCTTGAATACATTAGCAACAGCAATTTTGATGGAATTATCAGAACTCAGGTCAAATGGATTAAGGAGTTAATGGGATGGAAAGAAAATAAGTAAAATTAAATATGAAAAGTCTTCTGACCAATTTAGCTATGAGGTGAAGACAAGAAAATGGTGAAGGCTAGAGAGGGATATGCTATCAGATAGAAGTATTATATATTTTTTAAATTGAAAAGACTTAATCATATTCAAAAGCCAATGAGAAGGATCCAGTTGAATAAGGTTTAAATGAAATCTGAAACTCTAGTTACCCTTTCCAACTAAAAAGTATCTTTCAACAATTCTGTGAACTATCTAATATCTCTTGAGGAAGCCTTCTGCTGAGACTAGCTGGAATGAATCTGTTGTCAGCTAAAAATGCTGAGCCGTACAAAGGCCTCATATCTGATGAGGGAATATCTGAATAAAATGAGCATTGGGCTTGATGGTGTTTTTGTGATTACAGAATTCTATTCTTAAATTAATGATTATGAATGTGGAGCAATGGGCAGTCTGAGACATGATTGCAGAAGTGATTGGATGAAGTTTATTGGAAGAAAAGTTTTTTAGCAGCCAGGAGGACAAGAATTGAAAGGCCAGGTTATTGGGTGGGTTGTCAACGTGGATACTAAAGTCCTCAAGGTGATGGCAGGACTCAGGCTTGAGAGTAGACTTTGAACCACATGCCAAAGACTTCAGTCATCAATAGACCTGATTTGAAGGTCAGCAAATGACAAGAGTGAGATAGGGGAACAGGAGATTTAGTCATGTGAAACAGACCTCTAGTAATAACAAAGAAAAGAAGGTTATTGAAGAACTAAGAAGTAAGGGAAATACCAACTCTATTCCACATTTTGAAATAAACAATTATCACTTCTGGGCTGTGGAGAGAGTGTCCAAAGGAAGAAGGTAGAATTAAGGCAAGCCAAGGAAGAAAGACAAAAGCTCAGAGCCATGGTCAAAAATCTTAGGAAGTCATTTTAATTCCAGATGTCAGAGAGTGGAAAGGTTTGGGAGGCAGGGGAAGAGTTGGAGAACTGGGTGTGACAAAGAAGCATTAGAAGGATGGATGAAACATGGCTACAAAGGAGGGTGGACTTAAACTCTGGGCACTGATTGCAGGGATTAGAGAACACGGATTGGATGATCCACTTAAGGAGAGTGGGGCTGGGTCTACTGGTCAGACTGGACTAGCTGTCGGGGTGATGGCCCGATTAGTCTGTTTTGCATTGTTATCAAGGAGTACATGAACCTGGGAACTTTGTAAAAACAAGTTTATTTGGCTCAAACTTTTGCAGACTGTACAAACATGGCACCAGCATCTGCTTCTGGTAAGGCCTCAGGAAGCTTGTTCTCATGGAGGAAGGGAAAAGGAGACAGCATGTCACATGGAGACAGAGGGAGCAAGAGAAAGGTGAGACAGTGCCAAGCTCTTTAAATAACCAGCTCCTGCATGAACTAATAGAGGGAGAACTCACTCATTACTGCAGGGAGGGCACCAAGTCATTTATGAGGCGTCCGCCCCAATGAGCCAAACACCTCCCACTAGGCCCCACCTCCAACGTTGGAGGTCATATTTCTGCATGAGATTTGGAGGAAACAAATACCCAAACTATATTATCAACTATGCCAGAGCTCCAGACTCTACAATGTGACCCACCTGCTCAATCTTTTCTCCTCAGTCCCATGCTCCTACCCACTACATGCAGCTAAAGCCTCCTCATTGTTCCATGAGCCCCCGAAACCCATTCTGCCTCTGTGTTGTTATTCATTCTGGTCCCCTCATGAGTGTAATGACATCTAGTTTAGGAGTCAGCAAACCTCGGCCCAGTCCAGAGACTGTATTTTAATCATGCTGAAAATATTCACTCTCTGGCCCTTTACAAAAAAACAAAACAAAACAGACAACAACAAAAACAACGTTGGCTCACCCCTCACCTAAATCATTGAATTCTAAACATCCAATTTAGAGGAGATCTACAATGCATTTTTTACCATTCAATGCATTTTTTTATCTTTAACCCAGCAATTCAACTCTTTGAAAGGGTTACAAGAGTATTGTTTAATAGCAGAAAAAAGCTATATCCAAGATGTGTTTTTTAATGAGTATTTCTAATATCAAAAATAAATATGCCACAGTGGAGGAACAGTCCAAGTCCTATCTATCTCCTCCGTGAAGGCTTTCTTCTGTCCCAATTCTCGAACTCTGGAGCAGCTATACTCCGTGTCACACAATTTAGCACTAACTGTACACTCTGCTTTTAGAAAATAGCACTTTTTATATCTTTCTAATTATTCATTTATATTTTATACTTATTTTATTATTACTTATTTTTAAAAATAGAGCTGTGGTCTCCCTATGTTGGCCAGGTTGATCTTGAATTCCTGGCCTCAAGCAATCCTCCCACCTCAGCATCCCAAAGTGCTGAGATTACACGCGTTAGCCACTATGCCTGGCCCCTGTCTGACTATTAAAGTTGTGTATTCCTCACAGAATATGTGGACAATATAGAATAGTATGAATAATAAAACTCAAATTAGTCACCTGTTCCTCACACAGAGAAGACTATGATAACATTTTGGTGAATCCACTTGCTTTCTTCTTTGTAAATATAGAGATAAGAGTAATATGTATTACAAAAGACTGATATACAGATGCTCCCTTGTATGGATATGCATGAATGTTTATAACCAATTCTCTGCTGCTAGGTATCTAAGAAATTTCCAAGTTGTTACTCCTGTAAATAATTTATTGTGCAAATCTCCAATCATTTCCTTAGTAAAGGTAAACACCATATTACTTTTCCTTTCCCTGATCAACCCAGTGTGTCATCATCTAATCCCTTCAATCCATTATAAGCTCCTAGCGGCCAAATTACAAAATTTATAAATAGTCAAGAAAAGATAAGGCAAACATTGTATAATTACTGTCATTGGCAAACAATTTCATGGTAATTTTACAATGTTACTTGTTCTTAACTGCAAACTGGAATCTGATAATGCAATTGAGAAAGTCAATATACTTACAACACTAAAGAGAAAAACAGGTTCACATTTATCTCTAAATGGCTGCAAAGTCACAATGTTGTCAGCTTCTGCCTGAAAAAGTAAATATTTCATATAACAATAAATAAAACTATATTCAAGTAATTTGATACACTATGTTGCAACAATGCAGAGATACATATAATTTTTATGTTTACTGCAACATTGTGTATGCCCTAGTGGTTTTAGGGATCAAACTGCACATACTGGCGATTCAAGCCCTACATCATTTGGCCTTAAGCTTTCCTCACCATTTCCCTTTACATTAACCAACCTTTAGCCAAACTTATTTACTCATCTTTTCCTCCCTGGTCCTGCCCTTCTTTTACTGTCCCTGTTCAGCTATCCTTCCTCTAATTCTGTCTCACATCCTTTTGCTGTAAATCATCTCTTGTTCTGCACAACATGTTACTGTCCCTCTCCCAAGGCAGCTATGTCCCTTTCAATATTCTGCTACAGGCACCTGTGGGCCTGCTGCACCTGCTCTGTTAGAAGGAGAGTTGTGTGCACAGATAGAGTATGTTTCCTATCCACGTTTGTATCTCATCTCCCTCTGTCAGTCATAGGGTCATACATTAAAAGAGGCTTACTAAACATTCCTTGAATAAATTAGTAGTCAACTTTTAAAGATTTTGAATTTTATGTCTGTAATCTTCTAAATATTTTCTCATAAATTTCAAGTTGTTCCAAATTAATTATGAACAACTATACATTCAATAATACTGTCTTCTTCCATATTAATGTAGTATCCATTGGTCCAGCTGCCAGAATGAGATCTTTTGGTAGGGTCTTCTGTAAGAGTTGGTGTCTTAGTCAGTTTGGATTACAATAGCAAATTGCTGTTGACTGGGTGGCTGAAAAACAAACATTTATTTCTCATAGTTCTGGAGGCTGAAAGTCCCAGATTAGGGTGCCAACACAGTCTGGGTGCCAGAAGTGAAGGCCTTCTTCTCCATTAATGTCCTCACCTGGAAGAAATCACATGTCTCTTCCCTTATTTAAATAAAGGCTTTGATCTTATTCTAATTACCTTCTAAAGTCCCCATCTCCAAATATCATCACATTGGGGATTATGATTTTAATATATGAAATTTGATAGCAAACATTCAGTTTGTAGCAGTTGGTTTTTGTAATCTAAGGCAATGCTTTTCAAAGTGGGATTTTCATTGTGTTTAGTGCAATGCCATAAACCTTGACTAACACCTTGGGATCCAGACAAAGTGCTACTAGGGATGTTGGAAGTGCTCCTGAAAAGCTGAGAAAAATCATGACATTACAAGAAAGAGCTGACTTGCCTGATAGGTACCCTAAATCGAGGTCTGCGGCTGCGGTTGCACACCATTTCAAGATAAAAGAATCCAGTCTAAGAGTAATTGTTTTTTTCTTTTAAAAGAAGTTCATGAAGCCATCGCTGCAGCTATGTCAGTAGGCATATAAATCTTGCACTTTTTTTGAAATATCTTTTTATCTTACATTGAAAATACAGCTTTTATGCAGGGGCAGGATTACTATAAGACAGGCATGCATATAGACTCTAATACGATTCCAAAAAAAGCAAAGTCATCATATGGCAACTTAAAGCAAAAGGAAGTGAAGGACCTAAAGATGGAGAATTTAATGCCTGCAAAGGATGGTTTGATAATTTTTGAAAAGGCTAAAAAATATTAACATATCAGGAGAAGCAGTTGCTGCTGACCAAGAGACAGCAGAAAAGTTTCCAGATGCCTTTGAGAAAATAATTAAGAGGAAAAGATGTCTACCCGAACAGGTTTTTAATGCAGGTGAAAGTGCCCTAAACTTGGGTTTTGGTGGGGGGAGGGGAATGCCACAAAGGTCGTTATTTAGTAAGGAAGAGAAGTGAGCACCAAGACTTAAGGAAGAAGAGATAGGCTAACTCAACTGTTTTATGCAGTCGCAGTCGGGTTTATGATCAGGGCTGTCTTTCTCAATAAAACTGCTAACCTCCAATCCTTGAAGAGAAAAGATAACACCAGCTGCCAGTCTTTCAGTTGTACAACAGAAATCCTGGACAATGAGAATCTTTTTTTCTGGATTGGTTCCATCAATGATTTGTCCATGGTGTCAGGAAGTACCATGCCAGTGAGAGACTGTTTTTAAAGTTCTTTGATTTTGGACAATGCCCCTGGTCACCAAGAATCCCATGAGGTCAACACCAATGGTGTCAAAATGGTCTGCTCGCCCCCAAACACAACATCTATAATTCAGCCTCTAGATCAGGGGCTCATAAGGACCTGGAAGGCTCATTACACGTGGTCCTCTATGGAAAAAAATGTCAGTGCTATGGAAGAGAACCCTGATAGAACATCATGAAAGTCTGGAAGAATTGCACCATTGAAGATACCATCATTGTTACAGAAAAACTTGCAAAAGCTACCAAGCACAAATTAATAAATTCCTGCTGGAGAAAATTGTGTCCAGATGTTGTGCATGACTTCATGGGATTTATGACAGAGCCAATTAAGGAAGTCATAAAAGAGATTGTGTATATGGCAAAAAGGTGGGGGGTGAAAGGTTTCAAGATATGGATGTTGGAGAAATCCAAGAGCTGAGAGACACCACACCAGAGGAATTAACAGAAGACAAATTGATAGAGATGAGTGCCTCTAAACCAGTGCCAGATGATGAGGGAGAAGATGTAGAAGAGCCAGTGCCAGAAAACAAACTGACACTAGAACATCTGGCAGAAGAATTTCAGTTATTCAAGACTGCTTTTGACTTCATTTATGACATGGACCCTTCGATGATATGGGCACTGAAACCAAAGCAAATGGTGGAAGAAGGATTGGTACCATATAGAAACATTTTTAGAGAAATGAAAAAGCAAAAACGTCAGACAGAAATTACCATGTATTTTCATAAAATTACATCCACTATGCCTGCTTCTTCTGCCTCCCCTTCCACTTCCTCCACCTTTTCTGCTTCTGCCACCCCTGAGACATCAAGACCAACTCCTCTTCCTTCTTCTGCTCCTCAACCTACTCAATGTTAAGATGATGAGGATGAAGACTTTTATGGCAATCCACTTCCACTTAAGGCATAGTAAATATATTTGGTTTTCCTTATAATTTTCTTAATACTATTGTCTTTTCTCTAGCTTACTTTATTGTAAGGATATAGTATATAGTACACATAACATACAGAATATATGTTAATCGACTGTTTATGTTACCCATAAGGTTTCCAGTCAACAGTAGGTTATTAGTAGTTAAGTTTCGGTGGAGTCAAAAGTCATACATGAATTTTTTACTTCACAGGGGGGTTAGCACCCCTAACTCCAGCATTGCTGAGGGTCAACTGTATTTAGAAGTAATTCAGGTATTACAATTACAATGTTTATATTATAATACATAAATGATTAAGGATTAAGTAATTTAATAGTAATATAGTAACTATAATAAACACCATTTACTAAATTTTTATATGCCTATATATATATATATATACACACAAAATATTTAATGTTCCTCTTTTAAAAAGGCACACAGTAGAAAAAAATTGTATACTGACCATTAAGCTCAGGATAATTTTAATAGGTAATCAACCTTATACATTTTAATTTTGGACCTACATGTTCAAGTTCAGAGTGTCTCTCTTCCTTGATTAACAGCAGAAAACAATACGTCCAGCAGAGGGCATCCCTCCATTACTGCTCACAATGGAGGTTTGGAGATACAATTTTCTTGCACCTTTATGGGCAGGTCACCAGAATCCAGAACCCCTAGTCTAGGTGAATGTCTACTCCTACCACTTTTGAACAAAGTTTCCTAATGCCAACTGCCAGGATTCACAGGAATTTCCTGATCCTCAATTTCCTGTGATCTATCTGTCAGCTGTTAGACACCTGTGACACTGTCTTTTAACTTCTATCAACCCCTTTCCAACTGCATGTGGCAATCTCCTTTAGGCCCTATTCTCTGCTCTTCTAACTTGATTTTTCTTTCTTGTGAAGAATCAAGTCTGGAATAACTTCCTAGCTCCTTTCTGGTGGTTCTGATTCTTCAGAGTGAAACAGGTTGTTACAGAATCTTGTCTTTAAAAAAACTACAATGACAAGAGAATGAAACAACAAGCCACAGACTGGGATAAACTATTTGCAAAAGTAATAACTGATAAAGGACTGTTATTCAAAATACACAGAATGCTTGAAACTCAACAATAAGAGAACAAACAACCCAATTTAAAAATAAGCCAAAATCCTTAGCAGACACCTCCTCAAAGAAGACATACAGATGGCAAATAAGTGTATATAAAGATGCTCCACATCACATAATCTTGGGAAATGCAAACTAAAACTACAATGTGATTCTACTACACACCTATTAGGATGACCAAAATCCAGAGAATGGCTGCTGGTGAGGATGTGGAGCAACAGGAACTCTCATTCATTGTTGGTAAGAATGCAAAATGGTACAGCTGCTTAGGAAGAAGATTTGGTGGTTTCTTACAAAATAAAACATATCATTACCACATGATCCAGCAATCTTGCTCCTGGGTATTTACCCAAATGAGTTGAAAGTGTATGTTCATGCAAAAACCTAAGCATGGCTGTTTATAGCAGCCTTTTCCTAACTGCTGAAAGTTGGAAGCAACCAAGATGTTCTTCAGCAGGTGAATGGATAAGTAAACCCTGGCACATCCAGATAATGAAGTACTATTTGACGCTAAAAAGAAATGAGCTGTCAAATCATTAAAATACATGGAGCATATCACTAAGTAAAAGAAGCCAATCTGAAAAGGCTCTACACTATGTGATTCTAACTATATGACATTCTGGAAAAGGCAAAACTATGGAGGTAGTCAAAAGATTGGTGATTGCCAGAGGTTATGGGATAGCAAGAGATGAACAGATTACAGAGGATTTTGCAGGGAATGAAACTATACTATATGATGCCATAATATAATAAGTACTTGTCATTATACATTTGTTAAAGTCCCTAAACTATACAACACCAAGAATGAACTTTAATGTAGACTATGGATTTTGGTAAATAATGATGTGCCAGTGTAGGCTCATCCGTTGTAACAATGTACCACTCTGATACGGGACTGATGGTGGAAAAGGCTATGAGAGTGTGGGGATAGGGGATATATGAAAACTCTTTACTGTCTGGTAAATTTTGCTATGAGCCTAAAACTGCTCTAAAAATAACATCTATGTAAAGACTTTTTCTTTTTTTAATTAAAGGAACGAAAACCTTACAAAGTCCTTATTTCAGAAGACAAAAAAAAAGTCAATTCCTTCACCAGAACAACAGGAGTTAACTACTGTAGACAGCCACTTACTTTCTTGAATAGAAAAATAATAAGAGGTGAGTGTCTAGGCTTTAAACTGCTTATTCATCATCTTGAACTAAGGAAAATAAGTCCTATGGAAAATGCATTTAAAGAAGGGGATGGATAGTGAAATACAAGGTCAGTAGGCAAACCCATTCCAATGTTTGGGTTGAAAGCGGGGCCATGAAAGACCCGTAACTGGGAGAACATGAGTGGGTTGTGGTTGCATGTCTGCATTAGGGACTATGTATTTCAGAGATAAGGAGTAAAGATCTGTTATCATCTGTTACCTGCTCCTGTATCTTAAGCCTAGTTGGTTTGGGTGCTTTTCTATATAATATAAATATATTATGTAAGCCACACATATAAATTCTCTAGTAGCCACATTTAAAAACAAAAAAAGGTGAAAATAATGTGATAATAAATTTTACTTAACCCGATACATCCAAAAGATTATCATTTCAACATGTAATCAATGTATAAAATTACTAATGGCATATTTCACTTTCTTTTTCCATATTAAATCTTTAAAATTTAATGAGTCTCTTACACTTAAGAACACATCTTAATTCATATGCTAAATGTTAATCAGAAATAATTAATCTTTAATTAGCTTTAATAAAATTTACAGTTAAATAGTAGATCCACATACTCAAGTTATCCCAGATTTTAAAGGTTTTACAATAACTCAATTGTCAGTTTTAAAATTCAGATTTAAATCATTAAAATTAAAAATTCAGTTCCTCAGTTGGACCAGCTACATTTCAAGAGCTCCATAGTCACTTATGCCTAGTAGCTACCATGTTGGACCACAAAATCCTAATTAGTTGATCATTTTATGTGAATACATTGAATAAACGGTACGATTAAGTAAAATGTGTTTGGCTATAATATTTCAATCCCTTATTGCAAGTAGGTAGCAAATAAATGAAGCAGAATATCATTGCTGCTGGAAAATATGGTAACTGGGTTAATGCCAGAGCATTACTCAGTGATACCTAATAAACAGCTTTTGCAGCCCTTATTCTAAAGGACACACACTGAACATGTGGTCAGGTGAAAGGAAACAGAACAATAGACATATCCATTATTACCCTTTTCTAACTTTCACAGTCATGGTAAATAGCCTTAATGTTATAAGAATGGGATAAAAATCATGTTCATTCTCAGATCTAGTAGAATTAAATATATAGTAAAACTGCCAAGTAAAGACTATTTTGAAGAAATGACAAGTTGTTTAAATTAAGACAATACTTAAAAGTATTAGAGGATACTTAAACACTTAATATAAAGTGAAAATAGTGGTTTAATTAAAACAAAATTCTTACAACAGCAAAATGCAGAATTTCATCTTCGTTCAGCTCGTTTTTCAATTTTCTGAATAAAGGTTGCATTGCTTTGCAAGGTCCACACCAGGCTTGGTAAACATCAATCACTAGAAGATGATGATATTTATGAAATAACTAAGTCTACCAATCTAGGATAGCAGTTATCCCAATTTGGAGCCACGGCCAGGGCAAAGGCACTGCAGGATTTCTTGATCAAAGTGGGGAGTGGCACTCTAGAGGGGCAGGGTGCCAGGAGGTGCCCTAGGTCAAACCCCAGGTGGCCAGGCAACCGGGGAGCCCTTATACCTGTTAAGCCTTTGTTCTGCAGCATCTCATCCCACAGGCTTTGATTATTGATGACTGCCTGCAAAGAGGAAGGCACTGTAAAGGGTATTCAAGCACCAGTGCACCAGATAAAGAATTGTTGATATGTCAGACCCACCTGTAACTGGACTTCTCGTTTTTTGCTTGCCATTTATCTACTATCATAGGAAAAAGAAAAAAATTTTTAAGTCAGAAATTTAAATAATATCTTCTTAATGCATGCGAATAACATCTTTTAAAACAATTTTTATTTTTAACTTTTCAGGGGACATAGTAAGTGTATATATTTATGTATCTCTGTATTTACGTACTTAAATATTTGTGTATTTAAATCTGAGATATTTTGGTATAGGTATGCAATGCATAATAATCACATCAGGGTAAATGGGGTAACCATCTCCTTAAGCATTTATCCTTTGTGTTACAAACAATCCAATTACACTCTTTTAATTATTTTAAAATGTACAATTTAGATTTGACTGCAATCACCTGTTTGTGCTAGCAAATACTAGGTCTTATTCTTTTTTTTTGTTTGTTTTGTTTTCTTTTTGAGACAGAGTCTCACTCTGTTGCCCAGACTGGAGTGCAGTGGAACAATCTCAGCTCACTGCAATCTCCGTCTCCTGGGTTCAAGCAATTCTCCTGCCTCAGCCTCCAGATTACCTGTGACTACAGGCGCCCGCCATCATGCCCGGCTAACTTTTTGTATTTTTAGTAGAGACAGAGTTTCACCGTGTTAACCAGGAGAGTCTCAATCTCCTGACCTTGTGATCCTCCCACCTCGGCCTCCCAGAGTGCTGGGATTACAGTATTAATTATTCCTAACTGCAAATAACATCTTAATATAGTAGTGAAAATTTTCCCCACTGTATATTGGATTATGCAGTCTCATCTTTGCTGGGGAGAGAGAAGCAAATGTCATGGAAGGACTCTTGTATGCTAGGCTCTATGCTAAATGCTTATAGCGACCACGCTATCTTATCCTCCCAACAGTCCTGTAGCAAGGTAAGAATGTTACACGTTGTCTGTTTTTTTTTTTTTTTTAAGTTTTGTTTTCCTGAAATATTAGAAAGTGTTTCCTATATTATCAATTGCAAACATATTGTCTGTGAACATGCCCGTGGATCTTTCTGGGGTCCCTCTTCAGATCTGGCTGCTCTAAGGATATTTAACCCTGAGAACAAGGCCACTAGTGTTTTCTGGGGAACAACATAAACTTCCCAAACTCCCCATTCAGTGGTATCGGGGCGGTGTAGAACAGGAATCCGTCAGCGTGTGGGTGATACTGGACACTAGCATACAAGAAAGGAAAGGCCACATGCAAGCCCGTATCCCAGGAAAGGTTCTGGTTGCTCCGGCAAGCCTTACACAAAACAGGTCCTCCTCTAAGCTAGACTGGGACGTTTAAAGAAAAGGAAGGAACAGGCCCAGAGGATCTAAATCAGCTCGCTCGTTGTGGCCGTTTGAGCGGTGACCTCAGTGAAGTTCCATTCCAGTACCTAAGGCCCTGCTAGGGCCCGGGGCTGAGGCTGGCCAACCTCTTGCTCGGTTTTCTTCTCCAGCTGATTCACCAAAAGGAAGAAGGGGGATTCCCTGCCTGTCTGGGAAGAAGAACGGGGGCAACGTTTTGTCCAACCCATCTGCCCATGAGGCTTGAGCTGCGTCTCGAGGCCCCTGCTCCAGCCAGAAGCTATACTTGGGCAGCAGGGACAAGACCAGGGGACGCCTAAAATCCTCCACCTCTTCTGCCCACACAATGCAGGAACAACGAAGTCCTGATTCCACCATCACAAGACTCTCTCTGTTCTTCAGCTGCCTCATCCCCAAACTCGCATCCCCCATCCTCCCATCCCCCCATTCCCCTATCCCCCAGATGTGCACCAAGGTGCGCTTTCCCAAATGCAGATTTGATCATATCTCTCCTTGGCTTTGAATCCTCCCATGACTGGCCACACTTTACAGCATAAAATGCATACTCCTCAAATTGGAGCAGAAGGCTCTCTGCCAGCAACAGCCTTTTCTTTCTTTTTAACTTTGTCTTCATTTACCCTGGTTCGTTCTTTCTTTCTTTTCTTTGTCTTTCTTTCTTTCTTTTCTTTGTCCGTCTTTCTTTCTTTCTTTCTTTCTTTCTTTCTTTCTTTCTTTCTTTCTTTCTTTCTTTCTTTCTTTCTTTCTTTCTCTTTCTCTCTCTCTTCTTTTTTCTTTCTCTTTCTCCCTTTGTCTCTTTTTTTTCTCTTCACTTTCGTTCCTCCCACGTGCAGCATCTGGAAATAATTTTTAACAACAGTTTCTGATTAATCCGCAGGCTGAGATACAGAAAGCAACCATAGAGTAGAGGGACACAATGAACCTTTGTAGGGATCCTCATCCCTGGAGTGGATCTACAAAAAATAGATGAGAGGGCTACCTGTAGAAGGATCTTTGACCAGGATCATATCCTATCAAGACAGGACATGTAGTACTCCTTCACTTCACCATCTGCAATTTTCTTTCTTTTTTTTTTTTTATTATACTTTAAGTTCTGTGATATATGTGCAGAAAGTGCAGGTTTGTTACATAGATATACACATGCCATGGTGGCTTGCTGCAGCCATCAACCTGTCATCTACATTAGGCATTTCCCCTAATGCTATCTCTCCCCTAACCCCCCACCCCCTGACAGGCCCCAGTGTGTGACGTTCCCCTGCCTGGTCCATGTATTCTCATTGTTCAACTCCCACTTATGAGTGAGAACATGCGGTGTTTGGTTTTCTGTTCTTGTGTTAGTTTGCTGAGAATGATGGTTTCCAGCTTCATCTATGTCCCTGCAAAGGACATGAGTTCATTTTTTTATGGCTGCATAGTATTCCATGGTGTATATGTGCCATGTTTTCTTCATCCAGTCTATCATTGATGGGCATTTGAGTTGGTTCCAAGTCTTTGCTATTGTGAATAGTGCCGCAATAAACATACATGTGCATGTGTCTTTATAATCCTTTGGGTATACACCCAGTACTAGGATTGCTGGGTCAAATGGTAACAAAAGCCAAAATTGACAAATGTGATCTAATTAAACTAAAGAGCTTCTGCACAGCAAAATAAACTACCATCAAAGTGAACAAGCAACCTACAGAATGGGGGAAAAATTTTGCAATCTATCTATCTCACAAAGGGCTAATATCCAGAATCTACAAGGAACTTAAACAAATTTACAAGAAAAAAACAAATAACCCCATCAAAAAGTGGGCAAAGGATAGGAGCAGACACTTCTCAAAAGAAGACATTTGTGAGGCCAACAAACATATAAACAAAAGCTTTTCAACATTGATCATTAGAGAAATGCAAATCGAAACCACAATGAGATACCATCTCACACCAGTTAGAATGGCGATCATTAAAAAATCAGGAAACAGGTGCTGGAGAGGATGTGGAGAAATAGGAACACTTTTACAGTGTTGATGGGAGTGTAATTATTTCAACCATTGTGGAAGACAGTGTGGTGATTTCTCAAGGATCTAAAACCATCTGCTATTTTCAAATAAGTTTTATGTATTTCCTATAATTGCTATTTCACCAGAGTCAGACTGCTAGCAAATTGACTTTTGATTCTTCTTTGATTCAACATAATAGTTCACATGGAGAAATGTTATGCAAATATTTCAGGCTAGTTCTTCATATAACACTTTGATGCAAGAAGAAGTTTCAAAGTATTCTCAAATTAGAACAAACATTTACCAGTGGCCAATACATGGAAGGAAGGTGTAATTAAGTTTTTTTTTCCTACATCATTACTACTAATTGCAAAAAATTTGAATGTTGAAGTTTTAAAACATAAATCTGAAGAGCTTTTGACTTGGGTCTGCCCAGAATTGACTTTAAGGGCAAATTCTCTGAAAATGTTGGTTACAAGACAATGTATATTTTATTATAGGAGAGTATAAGCTATAAATGCCAAAAAGCCTATGAGACATGTTACTTCTGAAGGGACCTAATAGTTTGTTTTGCTCCTTGCATATATTTGACTTTATCTTTCAATATTCATTAAAGGTACTCTCCTACATTGACTTGCCTTTTCTTACCCTCACACAGCACTATGTATAATGCTTAATTTGCTTCCTTGGGGCACAAGTTTATTAGTGCCTAATTATTTCATTTGTGTGTTCTCATGACTTCTAAATATATATGAAGACCCAGAAAAGAAGAACTGGATTGTAGAATTGTTTTCACTTTGCCTTCTTCCTCTCGAAATCCTCTCTGGCACCTAGCATCACCATTTGGACATAAATACTTTAAAATTAGGTAGCAAGCTAGTGCATTTGGAAGTAGCAGATATTCTTGACACATTTATGTACTCTTTAATGAGGATAAATAAAATTCTTAATTTTTGAATTCAAGAAATCTGCCTGGTGATTTCTCAAAGAACTTAAAACAGAGAGCTACAATTTGACCCAGCAATCTTATTGGATATACACCCAAAGGAAAATAAATTATTCTACCAAAAAGACTATGCATTCATATGTTCATCACTGAGCTATTCACAATATAAAGACATGGAATTAACCCAGGTGCTCATCAATGGTACACTGGATAAAGAAAATGTGTATATAAACATATACACCATGGAATATGACACAGCCATTAAAAAGAATGAAATCATGTCCTTTGCAGCAACATGGATGCAATTGGAGGTTATAATCCTAAATGAATTAATGTGGGAACAGAAAACCAAATACTGCATGTTGTCACTTGTAAGTGGAAGCTAAACACTGAGCACACATGGACATAAATATTGAAACAATAGATACTGCAGATTACTATAAAAGGGAGACAAGGAGGGAGACGTGGGTTGAAAAACTACTTATCAGGTACTATGCTCATTACCTGAGTGATGGGATTTGTACCCCAAACCTCGGCATCATGCAATATTCCCGTGCATTAAATCTGCACATGTACCCCTTATTTCTAAAATAAAAGTTGAAATTTTTTTTAAGTTTAATAAAATAAAGACACAATGCTTAAAAAAAGAAGAAATGTGATCCAGGTAATTAAGTAGACTACAAAGAAAATAAATGGTATAGGGACTTCCTTTAATTTTATCACTTCAGCTAGAGATAGAAGTAAGCTAGTCATCTATCCAGGAGAACTTTATATAACTTTATTTTATTTTATTTTATTTTTATTTTATTATTATTATACTTTAAGTTCTAGGGTACATGTGCATAACGTGCAGGCTTGTTACATATGTATACTTGTGCCATGTTGGTGTGCTGCACCCATCAACTCGTCAGCACCCATCAACTCGTCATTTACATCAGGTATAACTCCCAATGCAATCCCTCCCCCCTCCCCCCTCCCCATGATAGGCCCCGGTCTGTGATGTCCCCCTTCCCGAGTCCAGGTGATCTCATTGTTCAGTTCCCACCTATGAGTGAGAACATGCAGTGTTTGGTTTTCTGTTCTTGTGATAGTTTGCTAAGAATGATGGTTTCCAGCTGCATCCATGTCCCTACAAAGGACACAAACTCATCCTTTTTTATTGCTGCATAGTATTCCATGGTGTATATGTGCCACATTTTCTTAATCCAGTCTGTCACTGATGGACATTTGGGTTGATTCCAAGTCTTTGCTAAAAATTTCTCCTATCTCCACTAGATCAAAATGGCAGATTCTGAATTCCAATTTTAAAAGTCACCTGCAAAATAATACTAAATTAGATATTCTCTTTTCCCGTTGTATATGAAATTAAGGCACTGAGAATAATAAAAACTCATAATAATAAAACAGAATGAGTGAACCTATTACAGCTGCAACCTATTGGGAACTGCAAGATTGATGGGTTTGGAATGAAATAAAAATTTTGTGCAGTTTCTATATCCAAGCAAATCTGGCAGCCTGAAACTAATCAGAAAGAGGTTTTGGACCTTCCTGTCTGCTTTCTGTCCCAGAGACTCAGAGAGTTGCAATAAACCAAAACAGTAGCCATCCCTCTGCAGTCCAGGCACTGATTCGTAATGCAATTTATGTACTATTTTCTACCTTTTACTACCTTATTTGCTGTATTTATGGAAGATCACAATTCTTTCTAAATAAGAAAAGCAAGGGTGAGAAAATGGAAGAATTAACTTGTGATATCCTGAGAGTCATAATCAGTAATACACTGGTAAATGTTAATAACCAGTTCTCTTGGAAAAAAATGTATACAACGAAGTATTATAAATTTAATTGTTAAAATGATGTTTCACATTTTTAATATATATTATAAAATATACAGTACTCTTTATTGCAAATCCCATATAGTCAATTGATTTTTACAAAAGTGTTTTTCTTTAATTTTCGCCAAACTTGTGTTTCCATAGCCAATTCATGGTTGCAATTTGTTCAGAAGATGAATAAATGCTTGTTTACTATATGATTCAGCAAAGAAATTAGTCATGTCATCAATGAATGTGTGTAGTTCCAGTAAGAATGTTGGTCAATATTTCAACATACATTAATGAGTTCGGCGAAGTGAAACAATGAAGATATGTTAGAATTTCACCCATTCATCAATGAAATAAATGACTTCTTGCTGAATATGGTAATGGTTTGCAAATACTGGAAGATTATTTCTCAAATATTGGGTGCTTGTTAGAATATAACAACTACAGATGCAACATACTTTAACATTTAATCTGCATTAACAATCAACAAATCAATAAAGTGCTAATTTGTGGCATTTGCAGATTTCTATGGTGTAAATATTCCCACCATGTTCAGTTTCAAGTTACTAGCATGATGCCATGGGACACAAAAGATATGCACTAACACTTCATTACATGGTTGGTGTTTTTACCTAAAGATACAATATATACAAGTAATTTTAAGAGCACAGAAAATAGTAAAATGTGATAAAGTGATAAGGAAGTGATGAGAAATTTGAGAAATTTATTACTTATGTTTTAAATATAAATAATTTGTTACTTTATATATTTTTTGTAATGGCTGTGATTAACGATCATCTCACAGAATTCCTGAAACCTAACAATTTGTTCTCATTAACTAGTATAAGGTGGCTCCCTGCGGGATAATAATTTTAAATGACGTCTTACATTGGGACAGAGATAGGAAAAGAAGGAGTGGAAATGTAGGATGAGTACAGTATATGAATTCAGAATATTAGAGAAGCAAACAATGGGAAGAGGAGACTATCTGACTTCTGACAAGAAGAGCAGCACCAGATGTCTGCCATTTCATTAGATCTAGTTTTCAAAGTGCATTCAATCAACAACTATGTGTAGGTGAGTAAAACCAAGAAAACCTGGCACCTTGCTATTAGGCATATGACAGATATTTATATGAGTGAAGATATATATTTCAATGAAATAGTTAATAATAGCAACAAAAACAAAAACAACATGAGGCTTATGAACAAAGTAATAAAAATTAGTTAACATAATTTTCAAAATTAAAGGGTTCTTTACCTATATAAAATGTTTAAGGTATAAAATTTGAAGAACTGCCTTATTAATTGCATCCTATAAATTTTGACACATTGTGTTTTTAAAATCACCATTCATTTATAAATATTTTCTAATTTACTTTGTGTTTTTTTTTTTCTTTTACCTGTGGGTTGGTTATTTACATATGAGTTGGTTGATTTTCAGATAGGACTTTTCTAGGTGTTTTATCAATGCTGATTTCCAATTTAATTCTGTTGTGGTCAGAGAACATATTCTGTAAGATTTCAGTCTTTCGAAATCTACTACGATTTGTTTAATGGCCCAGTTTATAGTCTACCCTGTTAAGCCTTACATATGCACTTGAAAATAGGCTGGGTGCTGTGGCGCACGCCTGTAATCCCAGCACTTTGGGAGGCCAAGGCGGGCAGATCACGAGGTCAAGAGACACAGACCATCCTGGTCAACATGGTGAAACCCTGTCTCTATTAAAAATACAAAAATTAGCTGGGCATGGTGGTGCATGCCTGTAATCCTAGCTACTTGGGAGGCTGAGGCAGGAGAATTGCTTGAACTCGGGAGGTTGAGGGTGCAGTGAGCTGAGATTGTGCCACTGCACTCCAGCCTGGCGACAGAGCGAAACTCCATCTCAAAAAAAGAAAAAAAAAAGAAAATAATGTGTATCATGGAGTCGTTGGAGGCAGTGTTCTACAAATCTCATTTGAGTTAAAGCCACTGACATTGTCGTTCAGATTCTTACGGACTTTTTTTGGTGTAGTTGTTCTAACAATTACTTAAAAAATCTGACAGACCACAATAAGATACCATCTCACGCCAGTTAGAATGGCGATCATTAAAAAGTCTGGAAACAACAGATGCTGGAGAGGATGTGGAGAAATAGCAACGCTTTTACACTGCTGGTGGGAGTGTAAATTAGTTCAACCATTGTGGAAGACAGTGTGGCGAATCCTCAAGGGTCTAGAACTAGAAATACCATTTGACCCAGGCATCCCATTACTGGGTATATACCCAAAGGATTGTAAATCATGCTGCTATAAAGACACATGTACACATATGTTTATTGCAGCACTATTCACAATAGCAAAGACTTGGAACCAGCCCAAATGTAAATCAATGATAGACTGGATTAAGAAAATGTGGCACATATACACCATGGAATACTATGCAGCCATAAGAAAGGATGAGTTCATGTCCTTTGCAGGACATGGATGAAGCTGAAAACCATTATTCTGAGCAAACTATCACAAGAACAGAAAACCACACACCGCATGTTCTCACTCACAGGTGGGAATTGAAAAATGAGAACACTTGGACACAAGGTGGGAAACATTACACACCAGGGCCTGTCGTGGGGTCGGGGGAGGGAGGAGGGATAGCATTAGGAGAAATACCTAAATGACGAGTTAATGGGTGCAGCACACCAACTTGGCACATGTATAACTATGTAACAAACCTGCACATTGTGCACATGTAACTTAAAGTATTAAAAAAAAAATTGGAGCAAATTATTCTCAGTAAGAGATCAAAACTGTTTTATTAATTCCCAATCTCATCAAACATTTACAGAGACCCTATTAGATATGGCAAAGGATAAAAATTATTATTATTATTATGAAAACATTCCCTTTCATTCATTTATTATTTAGTTGTTTGAATACTTATTTATCTCTTCTAGTGTCAGGCACTGCTATTAGCTAAAAATTCAAGATTAATAAGATACAGTGCTGCACTCCAAGAACACACACTCCAGAGATTTACATCCTGAATTATTATTAGCTTACCTCTGCCCAAGAAAAGAGGGAGGAGAATGTGATAGAAAGGTGGGACTTCAGCTGTCTTTGTAATATTTTATTCCTTTATAAAACCTAATAATAAGAATATTAACATTTGGAAAATCTAAATGGCAAAAAAAAAGTCTGATAGAGTCTCCAACTATGACTGTGGGAATTGTGCATGACTTCTTTTAGTTCTGTCAATTTCCTGTATATATTTTGAAGTTCATTTATTAGGCTCATATGTTTGCAGTTGTTTCCTTTTGAACTGTCTCTTTATCATTACAAAATGTCCCTCTGTCTTTAGTTAGTATCTTTGTCTTAAATTTCATGTTGACTGATATTAGTATAGCTACTCCACTTTATTATGTTTACCATTTTCCATCCTTTTACTTTCAATTTATTTGTGTTTTTATATTTAAAGTGCATTATTTTGTGGATGGCATACTGATGGTTCTTACTTTTTTACACAGTTTGAAAAATCTTGATTGTTGCCTTTTTATTGGAGTATCTAGTCCATATACATTTAATGTAATTATTGATATGGTTGTACTGAGGTCTCCCATTTTTCTATTTGTCTTATCTGTTTTTGTCTTTTGTTCCTTAGATGCCTTGTTTTAACTGAATATTTTTAAGCATTCCACTTTAATGCCTTTTTTAGTTTTCTAACTACATGTTTTGAAATTATTTTTAACTCATTGCTTTAGAATGTAAAATATACAGCTGTAACTTATCTGTACCTACTTGGAATTAGTATTTTTTTAGGTAAAATATAGAAAACTTGCAACAGTATATTTCTAGTCATCTCTCCCCCATCCTTAATGTTATTATCATCTTAGGCATTATATTTCTATATCTTGTAGACTCATCAAGAAAGTGCTATAATTTTTGTTTTAAAATGTCATGATTTTTTGAAAATAACAGATACACAACATATGTGGTGAGGGGAGACAGAGAGAGAGAGAGAGATGGAGAGAGAGAGAGAGGAGTTCTTCTGTTAACTTGCTAACTCACATACTTACCATCATTTTTGGTTCTCTTCATTTCTTCTATGTATCAGAATTGCCATCTGGTTTCATCTCTCTTCAGCCTGGAGAACACTATAGGATTACTTGTAATGCAAGTCTTCTAGTGACAAATGCTCTCAGTTCTGTTTATCTGAAAATGTATTAATTTTTCCTTCGTTTTTAAAAAAGTTTTATGGATACAGAATTCTTGCTTGACATGTTTTTTATTCCCTCTCTTCAGCACTTTGAATATATCTTTCTGAAGTATGATGACTTCCGTGGTTCCTGATGAGACATCAGTCTTTAACATTATTATTGTTCTCCTGTATGCAATATGTCATTATTCTCTGCCTATCAAGATTTTCTCCTTAATTTGGCTTTCAACAAAATGACTATGATATGCCTAGTGGTGGTTTTCTTTGCATTTATTCTGCATGTGTTTTGTGGGTTTCGCAGACTCCTATGTTAATATTTTCCATCAAACTTCAAAAGTTTTATATCATATTCCTTGTAATATTTTCTTGCCTTCTTTCTCTATTCTCAATCTCATATTCCAATTGCATGTATGTGACAGTGTGATGTTGCCCCACAGGTCTCCGTAACTCTGCTTAGTTTTGTTCTTTTAATTCATTCTTTGGGTGCAGATAACATATTTTGATTTATTTTCAAGTTTATATTTTTTTGTCATTTATTATTTGTTGAGCTCATCTAGTGAATCTTTTTTATTTCAGTTATTGTACTTTCCACCTTTAAAATTTACATTTCTCATAGTTTGCATTTCTCTATTGAGATTTTCTGTCTAGTCTATTAATTAATGTAATTTTTTATTTAATTCTTGAATTTTTTTGAATTTATTGAACATATTTTTAACAACCGCTTTGAAATCTGTGTCTACTAATTATAACATTTGGGCCCATTCAGTCAATTTCTAATGACTGCCCTTTTTTGAGCATAGGTCATACTTTTCCATCTCTTTATATATCTAGTAAATTTTAGTAATAAAACTGGACATTGTAGGTAATGAAGTCAGCTTTGTAACAATTCTGAGTTCTGTTGTGTTGTTTTAAACATTTCTATTTTATTATTCTAGTAGGCAATTGACATACATTTCTATACTCAAAATGCAAAATTAGAATACCCATGATACATAGCATCTGGTAAAAGGACATGCTTTTTCAACTAAAGATATATATGAGTTGAAAGTCAAAAATGGAAAAAATATAATGTAAAAAGTAAGAATGCTGACATGACCATGTTAATATCAGACAAAGTAGATTTCAGTACAAGGAATATTTTCACAGATAATAAATATTTCCTAATGATGAAAAGGTTCATTAGGGAGACATAAGTATTTTAAATGTGTGTATATTTAAGAACAGAGATTCAAAAATATATGAAACAAGAATTTCCTAAATTAAATGAAAAATAGATAACTCATTACATCTCAATAATTGATATAAATATATAAAATCAGTAAGATTATTGAAGATCTGAACAACCCTGTCACTCATCTGGACCTAATTGACACTTACTGAGTAACTGCAGAATATACTTTCTTTTGAAATGCACATTGAATATTTACTTTAATGAATCATAAGCCAGACAATAAAATCACAATAAGCTTCAAATATTTACATCTTTCACTATATTGTCTCTGGTCACAATAGAAATAAGTTACAAATTAAAAACAATTCCATAATAGTAAAGTTTGAAATACCTGAAAGTTAACAATATACTACCAAATAATCCATGAGTTAAATAAGAAATCAAAAGGGAAATTAGAACATATTTTATTTATTTATTTAGTTAGTTAGTTAGTTAGTTATTTTTGAGACAGGGTCCCATTCTGTTGCCTAGGCTGGAGTGCAGTGGTGTTATATTTGCTCACTGCAACCTCTGTCTCCCAGGTTCAAGCGATTCTTGTGCCTCAGCTTCCCATGTAGCTGAAATTACAGGCATGAGCCATTAACACCCAGCTAATTTTGTATTTTTTTGTAGAGACAGGATTTTGCCATGGTGCCCAGGCTGGTCTCAAACTCCTGAGCTCAAAGTGATCCACCCCCTCAGCCTCCCAAAGTGCTGGAATTACAGGGATGAGCCACCAAGCCCGGCCTAGAAAATATTTTAAATTGAACGATAATTAAAACATACCATATCAAAGTTTGTTGGATGTTGCTAATGCAGTTCTTAGTGGGAAACTATAAATGCTTATATTAGAGAATACAACATGTTTAAAATAAGGATGAAATTACAACTTATGAGCTGAAATAAATGACTTATTTTTCAAAGTGAATTGAGAGAAGAAACGAACAAAAGTTAGAAAATTAATTAAATAGAAAATAAAAAAATGGAAGTTGACAAAACTACAAGGTTTTTTTTTGTAAAGATTAAAAAAAAAAAAAAGACAAACCCAAAACTAGACTACATAAGGAAAATAGGCTATATACAAATTTTCAGTATTGTAAATGAAAGAGGGCATATCACTAAAGACCTCATAGCAATGAAGTTACAAGGATGGAATATTATAACAACTTTATGCCATAAGATTTTAAAACTTAGATGAAATAAAAATTACTTGAAAAATACATTTTAGCAAAGGGTCACAAGGAACTGAATTACCATGTATCTGTTACTTACATTGAGTTTATAATTAAAATATTTTTATAAAGGAAATTTTATGCCCAAATAAGAAAAAAATTTAATACTATATAAACTATTTTATAAAATAGAGAAAGAGGAATATACCCTGACATGTGTCTGCTTCCAGACCAGCATAACCCTTATCGACCAATATACCTCATGAACATAGATGTAAGTATATGTAACACGTTTACAGATCGATTCTAATAATACATGAAAAAGATCATCTATCATGACCAAATGAGGTTTATCTATCAATGCAAGCTTGAAAATTAAGCAGTTATTCACCATATTAGCATAAAACAAGAGAAAAACTATATCATCATCTAAATAAATGAAGAAAATAATGTGATAAGCCTTATATTCATTCTTGGTAAGCACACACACAATCCCTTAGCGGACTTCTCCAATCTGATATAGGGTATCTATAAAACACCTTCAGCTAACATTGTATGTAATGGTCAATTATTAAACACTTTCCCGTAAGACCATGAACAAGTCAAGAATGTCTACTTTCCACACTTCTATTAAATGTTATATTGAAGTGCTAGCTAGTGCAATACAAGAGGAATATAAATAATAGGTGTAAAGATTGAAAAACGTATGTATATATAGGCAAAGGCATGATTTTGTATCCTAAGGAATCTTGAGGAAAAAATCAACCTACTAGAACTAATAGATGATTAATCAAAGTTGCACAATACAAGGTAAATATATAAAATTAATTGTATACCATAAACTAGCATCGAAGGTTTGGAAAATAAAATTAACTTTAAAATTTGCAATACCATCAAAGAAGATAAAATATTTTATAAATTTAAAATAAAAATCTATCTTATTGCTGAAAACAACGAAGTATTGCTGAAAAAATTAAAGAAACAAATAAATAAAAAAGTGTATCATATTCATTAATTAGAAGACTAATTGCTGAGATGTCACTTTTTGGTTTTTTTTTTTTTTTGAGACAGAGTCTCGCTGTGTTGCCCAGGCTGGAATGCAGTGGCGCGATGCGATCTTGCCCCACTGCAACCTCCACCTCCCAGGTTCAAACGATTCTCCTGCCTCAGCCTTCCATGTAGCTGGGACTACAGGCACCTGTCACCATGCCCGGCTATTTTTTTTTTTTTTTTGTATTTTTAGCAGAGACGGGGTTTCACTATGTTGGCCAGGCTGGTCTTGAACTCCTGACCTCGTGATCTGCCCACCTTGGCCTCCCAAAGTGCTGGGATTACAGGTGTGAGCCACCGCACCCGGCCCAAGATGTCACTTTTAACCAAAATTATTCTATAGATTCAATGCAATCATAATAAAAATACCAACCATTTTTTGTTGCACTTGACAATCTGATTCTAAAATTGATTTGGAAATGTCAAGTACCCAGAATAGTCAGAAAGAAAAAAGGTAGAAAACATGCACTTTACTATTAAACTACGGCAATTAAAATGGTGTGGTAATGCCATGTGTAGATCAATGAACAAAAAATACAAAGTTCAGAAAGAGTCCCATACATACCGTCAATTTATTTTTTTTCCAAAGACATCAAGATAGTTCAACAGGGAAAGGAAAATCTTTCAAATAGATGATGCTGGAAAAATTTAAACTCCATATGGAAAATAATGAACCTTCACCTTCTCTTCATAAAATATGCAGTGTAGTTCAAGATGGATTGCAGACTTATACATAAAAGTTTACAACTATAAAGGTTTTCCAAAAGTATAGAATAATATTTTTATAATCTTGGAATGGTAATCAAATATTTCTTAGAACACAAAGAGTCATCATAAAATTTTAAAAGTAATAATTGTACTTAATCAAAGTTAAAAACCAAGTCTATGCCAAAAATGATTAACTTTCATTAATAATAATTTTAGAAAGTTCTGAACAAACTGAGTTGAGAAATAATTCCGTCTGAAACTCAGAGCTAACATTGTATGTAAAATCAAAACATTACAAACATTCTAATTAAGCTAAAACCATGCAAGAATATTCACAAAATCCCATGTTCATGGATTAGAAGACTTAATATTCTTGAAATAATCATACTATTCAAAGTGATCTACAGTTTAAATACAATTTCTATCAAAATCCCAATGGCATTTTTTACAGACATAATAAAAACAATCCTAAGATTCATATTAAACTATAAAAGATCCAGAAGAACCAAAACAATCTCTAGGAAAAAAAAGAAAGCTGGAGGCATCATAGTTCCTGATTTCAAAATATATTACGAAGCTACTGCAATTAAAACTGTATTGTATTGGCTTAAAGGCAAACATATAAATCAATGGGATAGAATAGAGAGTGCAGAAATAAACACACACACATATGATTAATTGATCTTTGACAAAGATGCTAAGAATACACAGTAGTTTCTTCAACAAATGTTAGGAAAACTGGATATTTACATGTGTATATTATACCACACTTAACAATCAACTCAAAATAGATCAATGACTTAAATGTAAGACCTGGCCAGGCTTGGTGGCTCACACCTGTAATCCCAGCTCTTTAGGAGGGCGAGGTGGAAGGATCACCTGAGTTCAAGAGTTCAAGATCAGCCCGGGAAATATAGAGAAACCCTGTCTCCACAAAAAAATAGCCTGGTGTGGTGCACACTTGTAGCTACCTGCAGTTACTTGGGAGGCTGAGATGGGAGGATCACTTGAGCCCAGGAGGTTGGGGCTGCAGTGAGCTTTGATTGTGCCACTGTACTACAGCTGAGTGACAGAACAATACCTTGCCTTTAAATAAATAAATAAATGTAATACCCCAACTATAAAACTTCTAGAAGAAATCATAGGGAGAAAGCTTCATGATAATGATCGTGGCAGTGATTTCTTGAATACAACACCAAAAGCACAGGCAACAAAACTAAAAATAGACAAGTGGGACTACATAAAATTTAAAAGTTTCTGTACAACCAAGGAAATAATCAACAGAGTGAAAAAACTTCTAAAATCAGATAAAATATTTGTCAACCGTATTTATGATAAGCCAAAACATATAAGGAACTCCTACAACTCAGTAGCCAAAAAACCCTAACATGCTAATAGCTGAGAATTTTATCCTGATCCTGCTATTTAATTTCTTCAGTGAAATCAAAATCAACTCTTTATTTGAATATATTCTGTCTGAAGTCCTCATATGAATTTTCACTGCAAATGTTTATAAAAACTACCCATGACATTATTTGTCTATTACATTTGAATTTTATTTAATATAATTAATAACGTTTAAGTGTAACTTCTCAAGATGTCCATAAGGTGGCAGTGTGCACTTCTGCGGCGGCGGTTGAGCAGCAGCGCTCCAGAAAATCAGATAAAAGTCTGCGGGGACCACGTTTCGCTGCCAAGGCTCTGAAGCCCCCCTGCCCTAGACCATCTGGAGCACTAAACATACAAAGAGTTCTGAGCTCCTATCCCGGGACTCGGCGTTTTCTTTTCTGTTGCTCATCATCTTACCCCCAGTTCTAAAATGGCACCCTTGTTTGGAAATGCATGAACCTCTGGAATTCACACATACCCAGGTGGTCCTACAGCCTAGTTTCCAGTTTTCGGTCTCAGTTCCGAGTGGAAAGGATTTCCTAGCAGCCTGACCATACAGCCAGAAAGCATATTATGGGGCAAGGTGATAAATATGTGCCATATGAGCCGTCCCCGACTCTCCCACTTTTGTAGCAGACGTTACTAATCAATCATGATAGTTCTTGCTACTCAGCCGCCCCCTTTCTCAGCAGAACCCCAAAAGCTCCAACATAGGAGAGTTCCTGTCTTTAGAGGTGGGGGCCGATTCCCAGAAACTCCTAGGATTCCAACATGAGTATGGAGGTGTTATCACACATCAACCATGAACAGCAAGAACAACCCCTCAAGACCAGACCCCGCACAAACCAGGGATTCCCCACTCCTTCTCTCATTAATCCTACCCCTCTCTTCCACGGCCCCTGAAGACCTAAATTGTATTTTGCATTTTCAGCCAAATTTGGTATTATTTTTATTAGCATAATCAATTTTTCTTCTTTCCTGAATTACTTTCCATTAGGATTTTAATCTCTGATGGCATAGTATTTTTTTTTAATTCTCTAGTATATCAAAATTTTAACTTTCCTCAGTAGCAAATGTAGGATTTGATATAAGTCTTGATCCCAAATGCAAATCCCAGAAGACCTGGATTACAACCAAAGACCTGGATTACAGTTCCATCTTGAAAGTTATTTCTAGGAGATGGATCTGCCATCCAGAATGGGGAAATGAGACTGGGCAGAACAACCCGCAAAAGGAGTAGGGAGATGAGAGAAAGGAAGAAAAATTGCCAGTTCATGGCCATCGACATTATGCTTTCTTCAAGTGAAGATCTTTGATTTGATTATGTTCCTGATTCTAGAATGGCATCTAGGCCTAGGATAAACGTCCCCAACTGAGGAAACTGGTCTGGGAAAAATATCCTCAACCTTGTCTTGGGGCAGAGGTGCAGGTGTTGATGATGGCAGTGTCAGCAAGTACATCCAGGGACCAGATGGTGCCAGGGTCACTGCAGTGGCAGCATCAGAGCTACCAGGAGAAGCCGCGGGTTAGCACCCCATGCCCATAGTGGGTGGAAGAGGAGGAGCCTGACTCCCCAGGGAGCCTCAGCTGATAAGGGCTGAGAAGGCAGCTGCTGAGTCCACCAGGCATTCTGCCAAGGAAGGGAGGCACCCGCATCTGGGAACTTAAAGAGCTGGCCTGGTGATAGAATCTGTCTGGGGAGGCTCAGCAAGATCCTACTATTTTTTTTCCCATGTGACCCAGAAAATACTCCATTTGTTGTGAATTTAATATTACATAGAAGAATGTTTACACTATGTTCCTATGAATATTAAATATACTGTTCTTCACAATGAATAATGGTGATGACTCTACAGTGGAAAAATGATAAAAAGCGGTAGGCAGTGTCCCATACACATAAATAATTTCTAAATTCTGTAATCTTTAATATATAAATCTTTAATATGATATACTACTGAGCTTTTTTTTTTTCAACCATCATATGTTGCAATTTTTGCTTACTCTGGTATATTTTCAAAATACTCTTAATTCTTGCAGCCATTCTCAACTGGGGTTCTGTAAAAAATTAAATACATGCAGACATTCATTTAACTTCACTAGAAAACTTTGAAATACTGGTATTTTAAATGGATCAAAACCCATTATTGGATCAAAACCCATATATGGATCAAAACCCAGCTCCTATTATTTTCAGTTCGTGTGCTTTAAGAACAGACATACTTAGACCAGAATAGATAAAAATCTTGGAAATAGCCTTATTATTACAGTGATTCTATTTTTTTTTTTTCTGATTTTCATCTTAACTTAATCTTTTCGTACCCTTTGTGAACAAAAGTTCTCTGAAAAAAGAACCTGGAGGAAAGAGACTGTATTCCAGTGAACCGTTTGCAAATCAGGCAGACATGCAGGCTGCTGTGTAAAAATGAAGATCCATTCCAGAGAATGAAGGGATGGCATGCCTGGGGTTTTATAGGAAAAGTCCCCACCCAGGTACCCAATCAGGTCCATTTATGCAAACAAAGGATTGAGTCTTGTTTGGTTTTGACTGGCTGACACAGCTGAGTTCTGATTGGCCTATACAGCTGAGCCTTAGTTGGCTAGGGCAGGTGATCTCTGGTTGCTTTCCAAGCCCCAAACCAGAAGTCCCTGTTGGATGTTTCTTTCAAATGGCCAATGGGTCCTGGGGCTTGCGGCATTGGGAGGTGCGGGGAGGTGCTGTGCTTTTTGCAGCAGTTTATCTTGTAGTCCAACAACAGAACAGGAGCTGGTTGAGCTTGGTTGTAGAAAGGGAGGTCCTTTGATTTGTTTATAACATCTTTCCGAGAGCACGGACCTTGTGACCATTCTGTCACCCAGCTATGGACACCTAGTCCTGTTTTAACTTTGAGCTCCTCAGTTAGCCACAGGGAGTCCATTTTGTCTGGGGGCAGACTTACCACCTTTCTTTTCTAATTCTTGTATTATCTAATTGAACTGCATACTTTAGCACTTAATCGTATTTGTATACAACACTAGTTTATTTAGAATTGTTTGTTCTCTAGTTGTTTCAACTGCACAGGCCTTGCCTTCCTTAAGTGAGTGTGAACTCGTGTAGGCAGGAATTCTGAACACACATTTGTTTTGTTGTCCATAATTTCTAAAAATTCACATTTCATTAAAATAGCCAAAGTTACCCCTACTGAACAACACTTAGAGGCAATTAGATTCAATTGCTCGTTGGGCTCAGTGAATCCCTTCTTGTTAGTCACGGAACCATAGTTCTTTAAGCCTTGTGTACGCACATCTCTGGTAGATATGAATTAAGAAATTAATCCAGGATGCATTTTAGAATGGGTAATTATCATTCCTGAAGCCACACACAGTCACTACTTTTAGAACTGGAAAGGACTTCTCTTCTTACAGATGCAGCAATTGAGACCCAGAGCTGATAAGAATTTAGCCTGATTAACAGACTTCAATGTTGAAGACATTTGAAAATCAAAGCGGAACATTACTTTTTCTCAGATTTAGAATTAAAAAGGAAAAAAGAAACAAGTGGTTTAGTCTTGGGAGGGTGTATGTGTCCAGGAATTCATCCATTTCTTCTAGGTTTTCTAGTTTATTTGCGTAGAGGTGTTTATAGTATTGTCTGATGGTAGTTTGTATTTCTGTGGGGTCGGTGGTGATATCCCCTTTATCATTTTTTATTGAGTCTATCTGATTCTTCTCTCTTTTCTTCTTTATCAGTCTTGCCAGTAGTCTATCAATTTTATTGATCTTTTCAAAAAAAACATTTCCTGGATTCATTGATTTTCTGAAGGGTGTTTTGTGTCTCTATCTCCTTCAGTTCTCCTCTGATCTTGGTTATTTCTTGCCTTCTGCTAGCTTTTGAATGTGTTTGCTCTTGCTTCTCTAGTTCTTTTAATTGTGATGTTAGGGTGTCAATTTTAGATCTTTCCTGCTTTCTCTTGTGGGCATTCAGTGCTATAAATTTCCCTCTACACACTGCTTTAAATGTGTCCCAGAGATTCTGATATGTTGTATCTTTGTTCTTATTGGTTTCAAAGAACATCTTTATTTCTGCCTTCCTTTCGTTATGTGCCCAGTAGTCATTCAGGAGCAGGTTGTTCAGTTTCCATGTAGTTGAGAGGTTTTGATTAAGTTTCTTAGTCCTGAGTTCTAGTTTGATTGCACTGTGGTCTGAGTGACAGTTTGTTATAATTTCTGTTCTTTTACATTTGCTGAGGAGTGCTTTACTTCCAACTATGTGGTCAGTTTTGGAATAAGTGTGATGTGATGCTGAAAGAATGTATATTCTGTTGACTTGGGGTGGAGAGTTCTGTAGATGTCTATTAGGTCTGCTTGGTGCAGAGCTGAGTTCAAGTCCTGGATACCCTTGTTAACCTTCTGTCTCATTGATCTTTCTAATGTTGACAGTAGGGTGTTAAAGTCTCCCATTATTATTGTGTGGGAGTCTAAGTCTCTTTGTAAGTCTTTAAGGGCTTGCTTTATGAATCTGGGTGCTCCTGTATTGGGTGTATACATATTTAGGATAGTTAGCTTTTCTTGTTGAATTGATCCCTTTACCATTACGTAATGGCCTTCTTTGTCTCTTTTGATCTTTGTTGGCTTAAAGTCTGTTTTATCAGAGACTAAAATTGCAACTCCTGCTTTTTGTTTGTTTGTTTGTTTTCTATTTACTTGGTAGATCTTCCTCCATCCCTTTGTTTTGAGCCTACATGTGTCTCTGCATGTGAGATGGGTCTCTGCAGTACAGCACACTGATGGGTCTTGACTCTTTATCCAATTTGCCAGTCTGTGTCTTTTAATTGGAGCATTTAGCCCCTTTACATTTAAGGTTAATATTGTTATGTGTGAATTTGATCCTGTCATTATGATGTTTGCTGGTTATTTTGCTCGTTAGTTGATGCAGTTTCTTCCTGGCATTGATGGTCTTTACAGTTTGGCATGTTTTTACAGTGGCTGGTACCAGTTGTTCCTTTCCATGTTTAGTGCTTCCTTCAGGAGCTCTTGTAAGGCTGGCCTGGTGGTGACAAAATCTCTCAGCATTTGCTTGTCTGTTAAGGATTTTATTTATCCTTCACTTATGAAGCTTAGTTTGGCTGGATATGAAATTCTGGGTTGAAAATTCTTTTCTTTAAGAATGCTGAATATTGGCCCCTACTCTCTTCTGACTTGTAGGGTTTCTGCAGAAAGATCCGCTATTAGTCTGATGGGCTTCCCTTTGTGGGTAACCCGACCTTTCTCTCTGACTGCCCTTAACATTTTTTCCTTTATTTCAACCTTGGTAAATCTGACAATTATGTGTCTTGGGGTTGATCTTCTCAAGGAGTATCTCCCTCAGAGATAATACCACACATCTACAACCATCTGATCTTTGACAAACATGACAAAAACAAGAAATGGGGAAAGGATTCCCTATTTAATAAATGGTGCTGGGAAAACCAGCTAGCCATATGTAGAAAGTTGAAACTGGATCCCTTCCTTACACCTTATACAAAAATTAATTCAAGATGGATTAAAGACTTAAATGTTAGACCTAAAACCTTAAAAACCCTAGAAGAAAACCTAGACGATATCATTCAGAACATAGGCATGGGCAAGGACTTCATGACTAAAACATCAAAAGCAATGGCAACAAAAGTCAAAATTGACAAATGGGATCTAATTAAACTAAAGAGCCTCTGCACAGCAAAAGAAACTACCATCAGAGTGAACAGGCAATTTACAGAATGGGAGAACATTTTTACAATCTACCCATCTAACAAAGGGCTAATATCCAGAATCTACAAAGAACTTAAACAAATTTACGAGGAAAAATCAAACAACCCCATCAAAAAGTGGGCAAAGGATATGAACAAACACTTCTCAAAAGAAGACATTTATGCAGCCAGCAGACATGTGATAAAATGCTCATCACCACTGGCCATCAAAGAAATGCAAATCAAAACCACAATGAGATACCATCTCACACCAGTTAGAATGGGGATCATTAAAAAGTCAGGAAACAACAGGTGCTGGAGAGGATGTGGAGAAATAGGAACACTTTTACACTGTTGGTGGGATTGTAAACTAGTTCAACTGTTGTGGAAGACAGCGTGGTGATTCCTCAAGGATCTAGAACTAGAAATACCATTTGACCCAGCCATCCCGTTACTGGGTATATACCTAAAGGATTATAAATCATGCTACTATAAAGACACACGCACACATGTTTATTGCAGCACTATTCACAATAGCAAAGACTTGGAACCAACTCAAATGTCCATTGATGATAGACTGGATTAAGAAAATGTGGCACATATATACCATGGAATACTATGCAGCCATAAAAAAGGATGAGTTCATGTCCTTTGCAGGGACATGGATGAAGCTAGAAACCATCATTCTCAGCAAACGATTACAAGGACAGAAAACCAAACACCGCATGTTCTCGCTCATAGGTGGGAATTGGACAATGAGAACACTTGGACACAAGGTGGGGAACATCACACACCAGGGCCTGTCATGGGATGGGGCGAGGAAGGAGGGATAGCTTTAGGAGAAATACCTAATGTAAATGACAAGTTAACCGGTGCAGCACACCCACATGGTACACGTATACATATGCAACAAGCCTGCACGTTGTGCACATGTACCCTAGAACTTAAAGTATAATTTAAAAAAGAAGAAGTAAAACTTTAAAAATAAACAAACAAATAAATAAATAAGTAGTTTATTATTCATGGATTGTATCTTTCTATGAACATTAGTTTGTATATTTCATAGAGAAAATTTTTAAAAACCACAGTTCAATACACCTAAGAGATGGGCATTTCAAAGAGCTGCTTACATGGAATTATCTATGTCAGGATATTAAGAATGCATGTCTCTGAGTAACAGAATTTTATGGCTTTCTAAAAAAAATAATAATAATCACAAGACAGAAAGAGCCTGGATCTTTGAGTCATTGGCTGGAGGCTAGCCCTGGTTAACCTGCATGGGCCTTTGTGTGAGGGAGAAATCAGACTTCAGTGTGCTATGCCACTGGGATTTGGCAATTTATTTGTTACTCAACATATTCTCATTCATTCCCTCTAATGCATTTATATAGAGAGATGCATTGATTTGATCAGAGACAAATCAAAATAAGAAAAAAATCAGTATTTTGCTGGTCAATGTATCCTCACACACATTTTTCTGTAAGTGTATCCATACAAGTCAGAACCAATTGTATCTGTAATAATTCCGTTTTTCTGCATGTTACACAAAACCCAAGTAAGAATGGTTTAAAAGCATAGTGGCTTAATTTTCTCAGGGTGAAAAGAAGTGTGAATGTAGACACTTTGAGAATTGGGTATCATCCACAAAATATCATCAAAATCCTGCCTGCTCAACAGCATTTTCTCCTCAGGGTTGTGTGGCCTCAGTGACTTTACCTGTGATTAAGTATCCAGGAAAATAAAATCAGTATGGCATGGTTAAGTCCTGGGGTGGTCACTGACAACAGCTGCTTGGAGTACCAAGGATCAGAAGAGGCTTCCTGAAGAAAGTGGTGTTTCAGTGATTCCGGTTGTGTTCCCCCACAGAGTGAGCCTGTGCGATGACCCTGTCATGAGAGGAGCCAGCCCACTTTAGAAAGCTGTGAGGAGCTTGGTGTCGCTGCAGCTGGGTACAAGCTCAGCAGGGGGCAGATCTGGAGGAGCCTGGGAGGGGTATGAACAACTGGGCATACAGCCTGAGGGCAAGCGAAACGACCGCAGCTTTCTACTGAGCAAAGTGACTGCTCATTTTTACATTTTAGAAACACTACTCTGGCTGGGAGTGGAGAATGGGTTGAAGGAGAGAGGAGAGGATGGAGAAACAGAAAAGCTGGGGGAATCAGAGGGAGATGGGTGGTCTGCTGCAAGACTGAAGGAAAATCAGAAGAAAGTGTATGGCTGCACAAGAGGATTAGGAGGTACTTGACAACACATTCACACCACTACAATTATTTAAACCTGCACATCAAATTAGATATCTTTATGGCTTAATAGATTAAATATTTTTTCTATTACTCATCACTTCTGCATGTTATATGCTTAAACAAAACCGAAAATGCGTCGAGTGTGGCAGCACATGCTTGTAATCCCAGCACTTTGGGTAGGCCAAGGTGGGGGGATCACTTGAGCCCAGGAGCCCGAGACCAGTGTGGGAAAAATAGTGAAACCCAGTTTCTAAAAAATAAAAATAAAAATAAAATAAAATAAAAGTTAGCTCAGATTATGATCTGATTAAATATATGCTATTTTTTACTTGTTTCATCTTATTTATTATGTACTAGTTCAGAACGTCATGGCTTTCTCCAAATATTAATATTATTATTATTTAAATGCTTAAATAATTATTAATGTTATTAATATTTTGTGAGAAATGTAATTGAATATGATTTCATTGTTTTTGAAATCTTGATTTAATGTTGTGTGATAGAGTGATTCAAATGCCTGCTTCTAAGTTTTAAATTTATTTCAATGCTGAAAATACTTTCTCACAAGAAAATGCCATTTAAAACAAAAGATGCTTATCTTTCAGTATCTTCCAGACTTTTGTTACAATTACTCTGTAACTTTTCAACATCCTAGAAAATCTCAATTGCTTTTTCTACCAAATGAATTGGAAGCATTTGCATTTGACAAATGACTTAAAAATGTAACTTTTGGGGAAATTTTTTACAACGGTAGAAAATTTGTGATGCTAAGGTATTTTAAGTGTGTAATTGTGAGAGGGTTTATAAGTAATGCACATTTTCACTATTAAAGCATGTTAATTATGGAAAAATTTCAAATATTGGTTTTCATATATTTCTACCTCCTCACCATGAGTTATTTCAAAAAGCAGTAATTTTCTCACTGTTTCAAAACATCACTCTAATCTTAGGGGAAATAGATAATGATGATAACTTTATCAAATATACCTCTTAGATAGCAAAATTTAGAGAACCACATGTCCTCACATTTAAAACATTCTATTCTTACAAAATAAAAATGAACTTTGCCATGAGATAACCAATAAATAATATTCTGTAGCCATTGGTTTGCAAGTTGTTTTGCAGTGGACATACCAGTTTATCAGTATTGGTCAGGAATAATAACTGGATTTAGACCTATACCACCTGGTTTTGCTGGATCCCGGGGATGAAGAGGGAGAGGGGGCTTAATGGTCAAGGCTGACCAATAGCTGGGATGTTCCTGTGTGAACAGCTCCTTGTAGGAGACACTCAACAAACCTTGAGCTTCCTGATACCTTTGCATGTGTGTGGTGGTTGACAAACCAGAGACAAAGCATGTCCATGCAAACCAGAAACAGGAGGATGAAAAAGCCATTGAGGACATTACTGATGATACATATGATAAACATTAATAAATTAGCACAATCTTTTCTCATATTTCAGATAAGAAAATATACAAAAATATAAATGTCTTTTTCTTTGTGTAGCCTCATAGATTTATTTTGCATACCCCAGGGAAGGTGTACACAACACATTGGAGACTATTGGATATGAAAGATATTCAGGAAATACCTGGGCTGGAGATATAAATTTGCTGATAATCAGCACATTAGGGGAATAGGAGCGTAGGAGATGGCCAAGAAAATTGTGTAGTTTGAGAAAGTGAAGGTCCGGGAGGATATGCTAGGAACATCAATTTTCAGGAATAGGTCATGAAAGTAAAGCTGATGAAGGAAAATGAGGAGGAATAGCAAAAAAGGTGGGAGAAGAACCAAGAAATGATGTCATAGAAATCAAAGAGTGAGACACTGTTGAGGCAGCAATACTCAATATTGCCAAGTGCTACAGCGTGGCCAAATAAAACAAGATCTGGCCAAATAAAATGTCATTCACATGGATTGAGCAACAAAGATGCCAGTGGTGATCATGAGAGTGTCTTCAGCAGAGTGGTCTGGGAAAGTCCCTTGAGAGACTATAAAGACAGGAGGTAGAGACAGAACCAGCAACTCTTTCCAGAAGTGTAAGGGTGAAGAAATAGAAACAGAGAAGAGACAGTTACCCAAAAAATGTGAGTGCTGGAGGGCTCAGTTTTCTTTTTTAAACAAGGTGGAAGAAGTTTGACTATCATACTATATTTAAATGCTGATTTTTAACAGTCAGGAGAGGAGAAGTTGAAGAAATAGAAGATGGCAGGTGCAGGTGAAGAGAATACCTCAGATGACAGGAGGGGCGCTTCCTCAAGCATGAGCAAAAGAAAAAACACAGCCTTTCCATATCTTGTTTTTCTCCATTTTATGTATTTAAATAGCTTATATTTTCAATGACTTTTCTAGCATCTTTATGCAAATTATTTCTATTACAAGCATCTTTGAGGATCCCTGTGGTCCAAATATGTTATCGCTTAAAAAATCCACATCCATTGACCATGTCTTTATCCAGTCAATCTATAATCACAGCTATTTAAACATTTCTAAGAAATGCAAGAAAAAATAACAAAAGATGAAAGCATCCAGTTTATGCTCATGTAAACAGACCCCAGTAAAAGTAACACATTTCATTTGTAGTTGTTCATGCAAAATAATTTCAGGCTTCAGTGGAGAGAAATCTACAAGTCACTGCCCTGTTAAGCTCCTTTCTTATCTTATATATGTGTGCATGTGTGTATCTATAGATAGATACATACACACACGTATATATACGTATATGTGTATATATAAGATGTGTATATATACATATATAAGATAAAGACAGCTCTTATAATACACATGTATATAATATATATTCTGTAATGTTATGCATGTTATATATTATGTATTTTTAGCAGAGGTGGCTTTATCAAACTTTCATTTTATATTTATACTATTTCAATGGCAACACTAATGTCACTAGCAGAAAATGGTCAACTGGGATTGGTTCAGGTATGAGTTCCGGTTTCAACCTTTTTTTCTGTTTCCTAAAGGGAAAAATGTTAGGAAATTGATCATCTTATTTTTTCATTGATTTATTCCCTGGTAAATACTTATTGAACAGCAAAGCATTGTTCTAGAACATGAGGACATAGAGAGAAGTATCATTTAGTTTTTCTCTTTTTATGATTTCTCTGTCTGGTACTTTGTCATAGCTTGTCAAATTAGTCACTGCAATAGAGGCACAGCTAAGATGACAAGGGAGTTGGTTAGAAGGAGGTTCATAATCAGTCTGGAGATAGGAAAGGAGCATCCTGAAATCCTGGCATATGAGTTCTTGCAACAGATGCATAGGAATAATTAATTACTCCCGCCGCTCTCCATAAAGGACTAGAGGTAAGACTAGAACACAATAAGATGGAGCTGAGCATGGAGCATACAGGGAGGCAAATGGAGATAAAGGGAGTTTGGGGGAAGGGACTTCAAGGTGCAGCCGGAAGTATGTGTAGCCATAGGGATGGGAGAGCCAGATGTATGGAGGGGCCTGTGGATTTGATGCTCTACCTGACGTGAAGAATTCATGTGAGGGCATGACAAGCCTGGAAAGGCAAGCTTGGCTGCAGCATAGGGAGTCCAATAAGCATGTTAATAAATTTGGGCTTTATAAAAAAACAGTATGAAGCTTCTCAAAGTTTAAAGTGGGAAGACTTATGATAGATGCATGACAGGAAAAGGTTTCAATTCTTGAAAAACCACTGTGACATCACTGTGGCAATTGTAAATGTGGGTGGGAAATGAAACAAGAGGTAAGGAGATATGGGCTTATTGGTGCAACCCAGAGGAGCTGGGCCAAGGACCTAAACTAAGGCAGAGACTGTGGGTAAGGAGCAAAAGAAACTGACTTGTGAGAAACTGACTTGGTTTAGCATCAAGGGAACTTGAGGACTTATTCTGTGGAGGTGTGAGGGATGGGGAGAACCACAGAAAATCCTAAGTTTCAGGTTTGGGTGAGTAAATGATGCCTTTCATATTGACAAAGACTCTTTCTCCTTTGACCAAATTTTAATCAGGCTCCTCTGAGCCCTCTGCTCAACTGGGCCCAAACTTCAGCTTCCCTCTCTCTTCTTATAGAATCTAATCTGAGCAAGAATCCTGCTAAGTCAGTTTAGTGAAAATTTCCCACCCTTAGTATCCAATCACTCCCCATTCTTATCACCTCAAGTTGTCTTCAACAAGAATTCTGTTGAGTCTGCCTAGCAAGAATCCCCCTTACCCTTGATATTTCTTCCTAATAATTTTCCATCCATTGACTCCCACTCCATTCCTTGGCTAGAAATCCCCACTTTTCCTTGGAGTTGAAGTCAGACCCAATCTCTCTTCCCCTGTTGAAGTGGTTCCTATACTCATCACAATAATTCCCTTTCTTTGTATAGCCTTCTATACCATCTTTAATAAGTGCCAATGAATAATTTTTCTCTAACAAAATTAATGAGAAATGTAAAAGGAAGATAAGATCTGAAGGGTAGATCATGAATTCAGGACTTTTAGAATGACAAGATGGAAAAAGACTCACTACCACTATTGACAGTTAAACCAGGATTATTATGATCCACAGATATGATGATTACCAAGGAAATGATGAATAAGACAAAAGTCCATTTTCACAATAGCGTTAGGTTTGGGCCAACATTGTTCTATGCAATCAGTAATTTGAAAATAAATAAAGCATATTACATTAGGGCTTTTCCTAGCTAATTAGCTCCCCACACATAAACATATACACTTTTTTGGGGTAAAATTTCCATGCAGCAATATTGGGTAGTGGTGGTCTTTGAGACCTTGGGTAAGTTTCTTAACCTCCCTGAACCCCAATATCTTTACTGGAGATTATAAGCAAACTTATTGAATGGTTTCTGTGAGGATTCAATGATTTTAAATATGTAAAAGGCTTAGAAAAATCTCTAACTTATGGTGAACATTCAATAATTATTATTTATTGTCATGCAGAGATATAACTTTAATATATTTTCATTACTATATCTGTATAAAATTTTTATTCTACCTGAACTTTGAGAAAGTGCATTTTCACAAACTAATTTCTATCACTATTAAGTTAGAATCGAATGGAGATGGAGAAGAAGGAATGCCAAGGGATAGATATGGGGATGGGGAACGGGGAAGAATTACATGACTAAAATGTTTTAAGATGTTATATACTGATATATGTTCATACAAATGACTCATTGATTGATTGCTAAATGAGAAAAACAAAATTTGATCACAGCATCTGCATTTAGGTCATCTTAACATTATGTCATCACAAACAAATTGCTCAGCCCACAGAATAAGAAAGAAGGTCATGAATACCTACGGCTTGTTGTTGTATATGAAATTTCCTGTGGTTCTGGCCGAGATGTAGTAAGACAGACCAGATTTGCCCTGCTCTCTGAAAAAAATCAAAAACTGATAAATCCCTGTAACAATAGTTTTCAATACATTGAATGGGCATCAAGCAAAGAATGACAGTGATCAATGACAGATGAAAGATAAATGAGATGAGCCCTATGATCAACTTACTGCCTTGTGAAAGTTTCTAGTTTGCAACCTAATGGGGGAACTCTGGCAGAATGAGAAAGCATCCTTGGGATATGAGGAGGCTAAATGGAAAATTCAGGCAGCTAGAATTTGCAGAGCAGGTTAACAGAAAGAAGAAAGGAGACCGCAAAACAGAGAGAGAACCACAGGCATTTACAGAGTCCCTATCCTCCTCCCTGAGCTCAGGTATTCTGCTGAATACTGATCAGTCTGGAGAAAGAAGAATATGAAAGAATTAGTAGGGGCAGTTTCCAGTGTTTACATAGATCTGAGAATGGTAGATGTTACCACCAGGCACATTGAAGAATATAATTTATGGAATGCTGAATATAGTACTCAAGAAGATCTTGCCTGCATAGTGGGAAATACATAGCCTGAGATTGAGCACTGAGCTGAATTTACCTAACTCATCTTAAAAGCAACACCTGAAATGATCAAACTGCATTCCAGAAGAAAGCACGTTCATATTTATAAAAACATAAAAATACTCAACATCCAATCAGATAAAATGTACAAATGAAGGACATTCCCAATTAAAAATTGTCAGACACATGAAGAAGCAGGTAAATATGACCCACAATGAGGAGAAAAATCAGTAAATCAATAAAGCTGCCAGATTCCAGAATTAACAGAAAAGGATATTAAAATAGTAATTATAATCATGTTCTATAGTTCAAAAAGTAGAGAAGAGATATCAAACACATAAGACTCAAATCAAAATAATACAGATAAATATTCTGGCTGATATGAAAGACACAGAATGAGATTATTGGCAGCTTAGACACTGCAGAAATAAAAATTAGCATAGTTGAAGACAAAACAAAAGACACTCTCCAAAAATCAAACACAGAGTGACAAATTAACTTTTAAAAATTCAGAGTGCGTCACTGCAGGGAAGACAGTGTTCAGGGCAAAGTTTATAGCTGTAAACACAATTGAAAAGAAAAAGGATCTAAAATCAGCAACCTGAGTTTACATCTTGAGGAAGTAGAAAAAGAAGAGCAAACTAAAACCAATGCTAGTAGAAGAAAGGAAATAATAAAGATTACAGTGAACATAAATGAAGTAGAGAATTGAAAAATAATAAAAAGAAGCAATAAAACAAAAAGCTTGTTCTTAGAAAAAAATTTTTTTAATTGGCAAACTTTAGCTAGACTGACAAAGAAAATAAAAAAGAAAAAATAAATAACTAAGATCAGATGAAAGTGCGCCAATCTTACTGACCTGACAGAAATACAAAAGATTATGACAGAATACTATAAACAATGATTTGCCAATAAATTGCATAAATTAGATTAAATGCTCAAATTCTCCAAAACACATAAATTTCTTAAAATGATCCACAGTGAAGGAAAAAATATTCTCAAGATTCTCTAAAATCAGGAACAGGACAAGTATGTCCCCTTTCATCATTGCTATTGAACATTGTACTGAAAGTTCTAGCCAGAGCAATTAAACAAGGAAGAGAAGCAAAGGCATCCAAATTAAAAAGGAAGAAGTTAAAACTATTGCCATTTACAGATGATATGATTGATCCCATAAATAGAAAATTATAAAGAATTGAAAAGAATGTTACTAGAGCTAATAAATGAATTCAGCAAAGATGCAGGTTATAAGACCAATGTACAAAAATTGGTTGTTTCTGTACACATGAGATGAACAATCTGAAGATGAAATCTAAAAGGTACAATTTCATTCACAGTAGTATTAAAAGACACTCTTAATAAACCAATACATTTAAGAATAAATTTAACTAAGAACATGAAAAACTTGTACACTGAAAACTACAAACTATTGTGGCTAGAAATTAAAGAAAACCTAAGCAAGCAAAAAACATAACATATTCATAGATAGGAAGACTAATATTGTCAAGGTGTCACTATTGCCCAAAGCAATCTACAGATTCAGCACAATCCCTATGGAAATTCCAACAGCCTTTCTGTCAAAATTAAAAACTCTATCTTCACATTTATATGAATTGCAAGGAACTCCAAATAGATAAATTGCTCTTAAAAATGAAGAACAAAATTGGAGAACTCAGACCTTCTAATTTTAATACTTACTACACAACTAAAGTAATCAAAACAATGCAGTACTGCCATGAGGAAAGATATATAGCTCAATAAAATAAAATTAGAAGTCTATAAATAATCCCACATATCTGTAAGCAATTGACTTGTAACATGAGTGCCAAGTTCATTCAATGAGGGAAAGAACAGTTTTTTCAAAAAACTATGCTGGTATAATTGCATTTTCACACCCAAAAGAATGAAATTGGACCTACTTCACATCAGGTATAAAAATGACTCAAAAGGGATTAATGACCTAAAGACAAGAGCTAAAACCATACAACTCTAGATAAAAACATAGGGGTCAATCTTCATAACCTTGGGTTTGCAATAGATTCTTAAATATGACAACAAAAGCATGAGCAGCAAAAGAAAAAAAGATAAATTGGACTTTATAAAAATTAAAAACTTTTGTGCACCAAAAGACATTATTAGGATAGTAAAAAGCAACTACAGAATGGGAAAAAAATTTACAAATCATGTATCTAATAAGAGTTTGATATTCAAAATAAATAATGGACAACTAAAACTAAACAAAAAGACTAAAAAAACTAAAACTAAACAAAAAGAAAACTCAATTTAAAAATGGACAAAAGACATAAATAGACATTTCTCAAAAGATATACAAATGACCAATAAGTTCATAAAAAGATGTTTAACATCACTAGTCATTGGGGAAATGTAAATCAAAACCAGAATGAGATACCATTTCACACTTACAAGAATGGCAAAAAAACATACAAATAAAAAACCTAACATAGAAAATCACAAGTGTTGACAAGGATGTGGAGAAATTGGAACTCTCATACATTGCTGATGAGAATGTAAAATGGTGCAGCCTCTGTGAAACTCAGTTCGGCAGTCCCTCAAAAAGCTAAACAAAGAATTAAAAAAAAAAAATTCTCTAAAAATGTTTTTAAAATTCTATTTTTTTCCCTAATAAAGTTCTTAGTCCCAGTTTGGTAGCTGAGCTACCAAAGTCTAAGAAAACAAGCCCTTCCTCAGTATCCCTGGGAAAGAAGAGTTGAGAGAACACAGATCCACCAGGCCCTGGGTGACTGCATTGCTGGGGTCATGCAGGGCCTAGCCTTTCACCAAGGGTAAGTGCTGATTTTCCTTGTCTTTGTCCTGGCCTTGCGCCCATGCTGTCTTCCACTTTTCAGAAGTTGCCCGGTTCCAAGATGGCTCCTTCCTTTAGTTTACTAACATTTTCACTTAGTGAAGACCGCCTACCCTTCTCTTGCTTTACCTGTCATGGTGTCAGGGTGCCAGAGGAGTTGTCCTCCTGCAGAATGGTGAGGGGGGGAATCTCCCTAGTACCTTACCATTTGGCTTCCATCTATTGCACATAGAACCTGAAGATTTGGGAGTCTCAAGGTGTCTCAAGGGCTTGTCAGAGCTCTGGCTGGCTACAAGGGTTTCTGTGGGCTGTCTTGCTTCCTCCTTGAGAAACACCTGTTTGGTGCAAAACTCAATCTGGTTCCAAGACTGAGTTACTATATATATATACACTATATACAGACTATATATATATACACACACACACACTATATATATACACTATATATAGATTATATATATATTTTATATATATCTCTCTCCAGAACTTAAAAGAAAAGAAAAGCATATCAGTAAACTGGGGAAGCATTTCCATAAGCATAGTATATATGTAATTGGACTCAAAAAAGAGGGTAAAAGTCAGAAAAATTATTTGAAGAAATAATGGCTTAATTTTTCCAAATATGATGAAAAGTATAAAACCACAGATCAAAAAGCTCAATGAACCCCAAACACAAGAAATATGAGGAAAACTACACCAATTTACATCATAATCAAATTCCTCAAAACCAGATATAAAGGTAAAATCTTAAAAGTAGCAGGAGAAAGCAACAGATATTATATACAGAAGATCAAAGTTAAAGATGCCAAAAGATTGCTCATCAGAAATGATTTAAGTGAGAAGACAGTGGAACATGTTTAATGTACTGAAATGAAAGAACTGTCAACCTAGATTCCTTTCATTTTTGGTTTTTGTCATTATTTATGAAATAAATTTTAAAGTTTGAGGTTTACAACATGATGTTATAGAATACATATGGCTACCAAATTGTTGCTATACTGAAGAAGAGTAACATGTATTTATTTCATCTCACATGGTTACTTTTTGATAGTGACAAGAACAGCTAAAATTTACTTATTTAACAAAAATCTCTAATACAATACAGTTTTACTAACTATAATCCTTATGTTGTGTCTGAAATAATAACTTCTTAGAGGATACCAATACGTATGTTGAATCTCCTTTTCTGCGTTCAACAATTATCATTTTCTTGTTAATTCTTTTTCTTTTTAAAAATGTTCATATAATTATTTTTGCTTTTATTAATCCCAATTTCTGAGTCCTTTGCTATGTTTTCAGCAATTTCAATTCTGTATTATGAAGTTTTCAGCATGGCCTTAGTTTCTAAATCTCTGTTTCGTTTATTCTTCGAGATGTGCCAGCTTATATTTTATTGCCTTTTGTTTTCTTCCTATGTCTGAGAAGTTTCACCTCTGCTTTTTGCTTTGGTTTTGAGGCAGTTGTTTTAATAAGAAACTTTTTTTTTTAACATGGGGCTTTGTCAACACTTTTCTCCACAGTTGTCTACCCTGCTCCACCCAGAGAAGCTGATCTATGTGAATTACATCAGTAGGCTCTCTTGTATTCTGGCATCTGGTGAATTCAGTCCCAACAACAAAAGATTGGAGGAATGGGGAAGAATAAGACTGTGGCGTGTATTCCACCGGGTGATGCTCTGTGGTGTTGTCTAGGGATGGTTGTGTTTCTGAACCTAAATCAGAGCATCTTTCAAAGCAGTTCTCTCCACATCATTCCCTCTTTCCACCTTTGATAAACACTCACTCCCTTTGCCATTCGGGCCTAGGAATATTGATAGCACTGCTGTTAGTAGCCCTGCAATACTTCACTATTGTTTGTGGTTTCTCTACATTGTCCCCACACTTTTGAAACTAGTCTCTTATCCTTGAATTATTTTGATTTGTGAGGATCATCTGTTTCCTGATGGGTCTTTGACTAAATAAAAGCTGGGAGTTTTTGATCCAGCTGGCATCCCATTTCCAAGCCTGAAGATTATAGATTTAGTATTAATAAAGTAGGTAAAGAGTTTATCCTCCTTGTAGTTCCTTGTAAACGGAGCATCTGATGGTGATGTTTTATGCACAGAATTTTATTAAAGATTTATTTGTTATAAAGTGAAAAGTATCTGGTGGAGGGGAAAAATATCAGAGAATAGGAAATCAGTGCAGCAAAAGACCTGTATTTGATCCAGATAATGTCTAAGATCTATTCTGCTCTCCAATTTGATAACATTCACTCTGAAGTATCAAGGTTTATCATCATCTAGATTGAGAGGTATTTACACAAGCCCCCATCTGCCCAGATTGTGAGATCATTGGCTATTCTCTGTTATGTGAGCAGCTTCCATCCTAGGCAGAGTCTCATAAACAGATAAATGATACCTGAGGTCAGAATATTAGATTTCACAGATTCAAGCTCTCATTCTTTGCTTAAAGAATGGTTTGATTTATAGACTGATTTTTTGCTCTCAAATTTCTGGTGAAATGGGTAGTGGTATATTTGAGAGAGAATTCCATATAGACAAATTATTATATAACAAGGGCAATGATAGATGGCTCTACAGATATGTTTGCCAAGTATCTGTTGGTAATTTTCCTACTGTATCTTGATGCTCATTTTGTTTTAAATTTTATTGTTTGCTAAAGGTTTGGAATGAAAATAATTAAAAGAGAAATACCAAAGGAATTAATGCAAAAATAGGATGGAGCCCCAGATAGTGTATGAGAGTGGTGATGGAGGCCCTGGGAAAAGAAGGAAGGGTTAACTGAGCTAAGGAAGCCTGCATATGCACAAGAGCTAACAATAAGTAATTATCCAGGGTCTAAAATAATTCCTGTTTTTAACCCACTCTGAACTGTACTCATAAGTTACCAGTATGAAGTGCCAACTATTCTTTGGTCTTGAGAAACTTGAGGAGCTTGTTCTGTGTGTAACCACATCCTTTATCTCAGGATACCCTTTCAGTGGTGGCTGCCCTAAATCTGGGCTTGAAATGTAGCTGATAAAGTGCCAGCACTTAATAAGCTGTAGCCTGAATAGGGAGAGTAGGGGGAATAAAAGAAAGAGCAGTAAGAGAGCCTTCAACAAAAACAAACTATGAAGAAAAATCTCTAAGAAGGTGCAGTGAGGCCTAGATACAGGAAACTGAATCCATACAATGCATTCCAGCTAAGATGAATAAGTAAAGCTACCGAAGAAATTTTTACATCATACCAAGCCAGTATTTTTCCTCCTTGAGTGTTGTGATCACCGTTGTTATCATCGTCATCATCATGTATTTAGTGTGGAACCTGGTGATGTGCAAGTACTCTAGCATTCTGAGGTCACTCATATTTCACAACCAAATAAAATGATTCAAACCATTGCAGAAAACTGTACAGCCTGTGGTGATCCAGTGACTTCTCAAATATTTCCAAAAATTCTCCAAAATTTAGAATTTCCTGGAAACTTTATGCTGTAACCTCTAAGAGTCAGCAGAATTCTCATTTTGTGTCCTATGGCTCCTGTTGTCTCTCTATTCCACTTTATTATATTCATTCACCCAAAGCACCAATAACCTAAGTGTTAGGCTACTGTGAAGTAATTCCAAACATATAATTTTCTATGTGAGTGGCATGTTTTGCTGTAGTAAGAACATGGAGTGTAATCTCTCTCCCCAGAAGAATGTTATAACACACCTTATCAGACCACATATGTGAGTTTATAAACCCAAGACTTTGACAGACCTTAAGAGCTTAGAGTGTGGCAGGCAGGGTACTTTCTGCCAGCCTTTGAGCTATTCTCTGCTGCTTTGCCCACCAACACCAGCACTATTTGAAAGCACTGAAGGAGTTTACATGCCTCTGTGTTTATCAAACGTCTCTTTCAAGAACCTCTTGTGGAAAGGTTAAGTGTTAAAAGAAAAGTTTCAGCCGAATTTAATTTAAAGGAGTTTAATTGAGCAATGAATGATTCATGAACTGGGCAGCCTTCAGAATCACAGCAGAATCAGAGAGACTCCAGGGATGCCTCATGGTCAGAACAACTTTATAGACCAAAAAAAGGGAAGTGACGTACAGAAATCAGAAGTGAGGTACAGAAGCAGCTGGATTGGTTACAGGTTGGCGTTTGCCTTATTTGGACACAGTTTGAACACACTTAGCAGCCTATGAGTGGTTGAAGTATGGCCACTGGGGTTGTCCAAGACTCAGCTATTGTTACAGGCACATACCCCTAAGTTAGATTTTCAATTTTGTCTGCCAATTAAGCTAGGTTTCAGTTCATCCACAAGGACTCAAATATAGAATTACAGAGTCCTTCTCAGGCCATATTTAGTTTGCTTTACCATAAGCCTCAACTTCCATTAGACTTTACATTCACACATGCCTGCTTCCATCCTAATTGAGCAGCTAGACTTTAATAACTGAACTCTAATCAAAATTGGAACTCACTCACCATGTGCTTAATGTACCTTGTCTATCAAGTGTGTTCTCTGAGATTTATTCTCCTTATTCTCTCTCTCTTTGAGTGTGGTGGAAAAAACAATATTTTTATGTGGCAATAAACTGTATGATTGTGATGAATGAAATCATACTTTGATCATCTCCTTATTTTAACCATACAAAACGCCAAGGCTGTTGTGTAAGAATGCTGTAGAGAAGTTTTAATATCAATAAAGAGGCAAACACAACACAACATGGTACAGAAAATAGCTCAAGATAAAATATATAAGCTGTTTCCACATGCAAGGAGCTTGGGTGTTGCCTCTCCAACCTGACAACAACTAAAAATCTGAACAAAATGAAAAAAATTAACAACTCTTCTTAGATCTCTGAGATAAGTAAAGTCATAGCACAAACTGATGCTCCCCAAATTGGAGAGACAAAGAGGTATGAGGCATTACAACTTTTCTCAAGCAGAAATTCATAGAAATCTCCACAGGAGATTTCCACAGTAAATATGAGGGAAAAATTCCTTTGGGGTCCCAACAGTAAACTGATTCAGAGAAAGACCTCACATTTTTAGCAGGGGAAGGGTAAAATGGACTTTTTAAAATACACCACAGCATTCTGTTCTTAACAAAAACTGTTCTCAGGAGAAACTGAAGAGCTTAACCTGCTGGGATGGTATCAAGCCTAACTAACCTGGGGGAATGGAAATACCCAACTCCAGCTCACTCTAGTTAGAGTAAGCTCGTAAGTTATCTTCATCCTGTCTCACCGAAGGAGAGGAAAAAATAAAACCTGAGAATCATGTGTAAAGTTCACAGTCCAGAGGCACAGGCTGTCTCCGAGACTGACACCTAATCATAAGACTAAGAATGCATTTCTTCCCCCAACACCTTAACCATTACATTACTAAAGGCCTATTTATGGCAGTTTCTTTTACCCAGCACATCATGTCTATCTAGATAGAAAGAAAAATTACAGGACATACTAAATGGCAAAATAGGCAGTTTGAAGAGGCAGAACGTACATCCCAACCAGACCCAGATATAGCAAGGATGTTGAAATGATCAGACTCAGCATTTAAACAACTGTGATTCATATGCTAAGAGCTCTAATGGAGAAAGTAGACAGCATGCAAAAACAGATGGGCAATGAAAGCAGACAGACGGAAGTCCTAAGAAAGTCTCCAAAAGGAATGCAAACCAAAAACACTAAAAGAAATGGAGAATGCCTTTGATGGGCTTATTGGTAGACAGGACATAGCTGAGCAAACAATCTCGGAGCTTAACAATGTCTCCATAGAAATCTCCAAAATTGAAAGGCCAATAGAAAAAAATATTCACAAAAATGTAACAGAATATCCCAGCATTCTGGAACAACTACAAAAGTAGTAACATATGAGGAGGGAGAATACCAGAAGAGAAAAATGAATAGAAGAAATATTTGAAACAATAATAACTGAGAATTTTCCCAAATTGATGTCTGACATCCCCACCAACCTAAAATTCTGTGATCTGCAAAGTTACCCTTCAAAAATGAAGAAGAAATAAAGATTTTTCTCAGGCAAACAAAAACTCAGCAAATTTGTTGCTAGTATACCTGCCTTGCAAAAAATGTTAAGAGGAGTTCTTTAGAGAGAAGGAAAGCGACATAGCTCAGAAACTTGGATCTACATAAAGAAAGAAAAGACATCTGGCCAGGTACAGTAGCTCACACCTGTAACCTCAGCACTTTGGACAGCTGAGACAGGTGGATCACTTGAGGCCAGGAGTTAGAGACCAGCCTGGCCAGCCTGGTGAAACCTGTCTCTAATAAGTAGAAAAAAAAAAAAAAGAGTGGGGCATGGTGGTGTTCCCTTTTCTCTGCATCCTCACCAGCATCTGTTATTTTTTGACATTTTAATAATAGCCATTCTCGGGAGGCTGAGGCAGGAGAATTGCTTGAACCCAGGATGCAAACCCTGCAGTGAGCCAAGATCGCGCCACTGCACTCCAGCCTGGGCAACAAAGCAAGACTGTCTCAAAAATAAATAAATAAATAAACATAAATAAATAAATAAACAGAAGGAATAAGAGGATGAAATAACTTTTATTGTTACTATTCTTTTAAAAAAATCCCTTTTATTTTATTCATTTATTTTTCTTTCCAACTTTTATTTTAGGTTCGAGGGCACATATGCAGGTTTGTTACGTGGGTTAATTGCATGTTGCAGGGGTTTGGGATACAGATAATTTTGTCACACAGGTAATCAGCATAGTATTCAATAGGTAGTATTTCAAACCTCACCCTCTACCCTCAAATAGGCCCTGGGGTCTATTGTTTGTTTCTTTGTGGTATCCATGTGTACTCACTGTTTAGTTCCCACTTATAAGTGAGAATGTGTGGTATTTGGTTTTGTGTTCCTGCATTAGTTCGCTTAGGAGAATGGCCTCCAGCTCCATCATGTTGCTGCAAAGAACACGATTTTCTTCTTTTTTAATGGCTGAGTAGTATTCTATGGTGTCTATGTACCACATTTTCTTTATCCAGTCCACTCTTGATGGACATTTATGTGATTCCATGTCTTCGTTATTGTGAATAATGCTGTGATGAACATATGCATGCATGTATCTTTATGGTAAAGCAATTCATATTTCTTTAGGTATAAACCCAGTAAAGGTATTGCTGGGTTGAATGGTAGTTTCATTTTAAGTTCTTTGAGAAATCTCCAAATTGCTTTCCACAGTGGCTGAACTAATTTGCATTCCTTTTGCTCTGCATCTTTATCAGCGTCTGTTATTTTTGACGTTTTAATAATAGCCATTCTGATTTGTGATACAGTATCTCATTGTGGTTTTGATTTGCATTTCTCTAATAATTAGTGATAGTGAGCATTTTTATATGCTTGTTGGCCATGTGTATGTCTTCTTTTTCACAAGTGTCTGTTCCTGTCCTTTGTCCATTTTTTAATGGGGTCGTTTGTTTTTTGCTTGTTGATTTGTTTAAGATTTATTAAGATTCTGGTGTTAGTCCTTTGTTGGATGTGATGTGTAGTTTGCAGTATTTTCTCCCATTCTGTAGGTTGTCTGTTTACTCTGTTGATGGTTTCTTTTGCTGTGCAGAAGCTCTTTAATTAGGTCCCACTGTCAGTTTTTGTTTCTGTTGCAGTTGTTTTGGAGTCTATGTGATGAAATCTTTGCCAGGGCCTATGTCCAGAATGGTATTTCCTAGGTTTTCTTCTATGGTTTCTATAGCTTTAACCTTTACATTTAAGTCTAATACATTTTGAGTTGATTTTTTTAATATGGTAAAGGGAAAAGGTCCAGTTTCAATCTTCTCCATATAGCCAGCCAATAATCCCTGTATTATTTATTGAAAGGGGAATAATTTTCACATTGTTTGTTATTGTCAGCTTTGTTGAAGATCAGATGGCTACATGTGTGGCTTAATTTCTGGGTTCTCTAGCCTCTTCTATTGGTATATGTGTCCGTGTTTGTACCAATACCATGCTGTCTTAGTTACTGTAGCCTTGTAGTATAGTTTGGGGTCAGATAATATGATGCCTCCAGCTTTATTATTTTTGCTTAGGATTGCTGTGCTTATTCTGGCTTTTTTTTGGTTTCAATTCAATTTTAGAATAGTATTTTTAAAATTTTGTGAAGAATGTTGTTGGTAGTTTAATAGGAATAGCATTGAACCTACAAATTGCTTTGGGTATTATGGGCATTTTAACAGTAAGATTCTTCCTATCCATGAGCATGGAATATTATTCCATTTGTTCATATTTTCTCTGATATCTTTCAGCAGTGTTGTGTCATTCTTATTGTAGAAATCTTTGACTTCCCTAGTTAGCTGTATTCCTAGGTATGTTATTCTTTTTGTGGCTATTGTGAATGTGATTGTGTTCTTAATTTGACTCTCAGCTTAGGACATTATTAATGTATAGAAATGTGACTGATTTTTGTACATTGATTTTGTATCCTAAAATTTTGCTGAAGTTGTTTATAGAACCAGGAGCCTTTGGGCAGAGACTATGGGATTTTCTAGGTATAGAATCATATCATCTGTGAACAGAGATAGTTTGACTTTCTCTCTTCCTATTTGTATGCCTTTTATGTCTTTCTCTTGCTTGACTGCTCTGGATAGAAGTTCCAGTACTGTGTTGAATAGGAGTAGTGAGAGTGGGCATCCTTGTCTTGTGCCATTTCTCAAGGGAAATGATTCCAGCTTTTACCCATTCAGTATGATGTTGGCTGTAGGTTTGTCACAGATAGCTCTTACTATTTTGAGGTATGTTCTTTTGATGCCTAGTTTATTAAGGGTTTTAACGTGAAAGGATGCTGAATTTTACCAAAAGCCTTTTCGGCATCTATTGAGATTATCTTGTCGTTTTTGTTTTTGGTTCTGCTTATGTGATGAATCACATTTATTGATTTGCATATGTTGAAGCATTCTTGCCTCCTAGGAATAAAGCCTACTTGATCATGGTGGATTAGCGTTTTGATGTGCTGCTGGATTTTGTTTGTTAGTATTTTGTTGAGGATTTTTGTGTCTATGTTTATCAGAGATATTGCCCTGAATTTTTCTTTTTCTGTTGTGCCTCTGCCAGGTTTTGATATCAGAATGATGCTGACCTCATAGAATGAGTAAGGGATGAGTCCCTTCTCCTCAATTTTTTGGAATAGTTTCAGTAGGAGTGGTACCGGCTCTTCTTTATATATCTGGTAGAATTTGACTGCGAAACTGTCTGGTCCAGGACTTTTCCTGTTTGGTAGGCTTTTTATTACTGATTTAATTTCTGAACTCATTGTTGGTCTGCTCAGAGTTTCAATTTCTTCCTGGTTCAATCTTGGGAGGTTCTTTCCAGGAATCTATCCATTTGTTCTCTATTTTCAAGTTTGTGTGCATACAGGTATTTGTAATAGTCCCTGACGAATTTTTGTATTTTCGTGGACTCAGTGGTTATGTCCCCTTTGTCATTTATTGTTGTGTTTATTTGGATATTCTCTCTTCTTTTCTTTAGTAGTCTGGCTAGTGGTCTACAAGTCTTTTTTTTTTTTTAAACAATTTTTGATTTTGTTGATCCTTTTGTATGGTTTTTCTTCTATTTCATTCAGTTCAGCTTTGATTTTAGTTATTTCTTTTCTTCTGCTAGCTTTGGGGTTGGGTTGCTCTTATTTTTCTCATTCTTCTAGGGGTGACATTAGGTTGTTTGTTAAAGGTTTTCTAAATTTGATGTGACCATTTAATGCTGTAGACTTTCCTCTTAACAATAATTTTGCTGTTACCCAGAGATTCTGGTGTGTTGTATCTGTTTTCATTCATTTCAAAGAATTTATTGATTTCTGCTATAATTTCATTGTTCACCCCAAAGTTACTCAAGGGTCAATTGTTTAATTTCCATGTAATTGTATGGTTTTGAGAGATCTTCTTGGTGTGGATTTTAGTTTTTATTGTGTTGTGTTCTGAGTGTGTGGTTGGTATGAGTTGTTTTTTAATTTGTTGACAATTGCTTTATGGCCAAGTGTGTGATCGTTTTGGAGTATATGCCATATGCATAGGAGAATGTATATTCTATTGTTGGGTAAAGTGTTCTGTAAGAGGTTGTTAGGTCCATTTAGCCAAGTGTCAAGTTTGGGTCTCAAATATGTTTTTTAATATTCTGCCTTGATCATCTGTTGAATACTGTCGTGGAGTGTTTAAGTTTCCCACTATTACTGTATGGTTATCTAAGTCTCTTTGTAAGTCCTTTAAGATCTTGTTTCATGAATTTGGGTGCTACAATGTTGGGTGCATATGTATTTTGGATAGTTAAGTCTTCCTGTTCAATGAAACCCTTTATCGTTATGTAATGCCCTCTTTTGGCCTTTTTGATCATTGCTGGTTTAAAGTCTGTTTTCTTGGAGATAAAAATAGGAACTCCTGCTCTTTTTGGTTTTCCATTTGTTTGATACATCTTTCTCCCTCTATTTACTTTGAGCTTATGTGTGTCCTTGCATGTGAGATGGGTTTCTTGAAGTCAGCATATAGTTGAATCCTGTTTCTTTATCCAACTTACCAGTCTGCCTTTGAAGTGAGGTGTTTAGCCTGTTTACATTCAAGGTTAATATTGATGTGTGCTGATTTGATCATGTCATCATGTTCTTGTTTGTTAGGTAGACTTGATTGTGTAGTTGTTTTATAGTGCAAATAGTCTATGTACTTAAGTATGTTTTTGTGGTGGCCGTTAATGATCTTTCACTTCCATATTTAGAACTCCCTTAAGCAACTCTTGTAAGGCGGGTCTAGTGGTAACAAATTCCCTTAGTATTTGCTTATCTGAAAAAGATTTTATTTCTCATTCACTTATGAAGCTTAGTTTGGCTGGATATGAAATTCTTGGTTGGAATTTCTTTTCTTTAAGAATGCTGAATATAGGCTCCCAATCTCTTCTGACTTGTAGGGTTTCTGCAGAAAGGTCTATTGTTAATGTGATGGGGGTCCCTTTATAGTTAACCTGCCCCTTCTTTCTACTGCCTTAATATTATTTATTTTGCATTGACCTTGAAGAATCTGATGACTATGTGTCTTGGGGATGTTTGTCTTGTAAAGTATCTCACAAAGGTTCTCTAAATTTCCTGAATTTGACTGTTAACTTCTCCAGTGAGGTTGGAGACATTTTGGTGGATAATATCCTCAAATTTGTTTTCCAAGTTGCTTGGTCTCTCTCTCTCTCTCTTTCAGGGGTGCCAATGTGTTATAGGCTTGGTCTCTATACACAATCCCACATTCCTCAAAGGTTTTGTTCATTTTAAAAATTCTTTGTTTTTTTATTTTTGTCTGACTAAAATAATTTGAAGAACTGTTCTTTGAACTCTGAGATTTGTTTCTCACCTTGGTCTATTCCACTGTTAATACTTCTGATTGTGTCACGAAATTCTTTTAGTGAGTTTTTCAGCTCTATCAGATCAGTTTTGTTCTTTCTTAAAATGCCTATTTTGCCTTTCACCTCTTGAATCACTTTACTGGATTTATTAGATTCTTTGGATTGAGTTTCAATTTTCTCCTGAATCTCAAAGATCTTCATTGCTATCCAGATTCTTAATTCTGTGTCTGTTATTTTAGCCATTTCATTCTGGTTTAGAACCATCATTGGTGAAGTGGCATCATTGTCTGGGGTAAATACCCAAGGTTCATCATCTCATGCCAAGGAAATCAAGTATGCACATGCAAGAAGTAAGTTTAGGAGTGGAGGTTTAACAGGCAAAAGAAAGAAAAAGGAGAACAGCTCTGTCTCCTGTTTTAGAGAAAGGTGCCCAAATGGGACTTCTGGCAGACAGTGGAGTGCTCAGGATTTTATAAACAAGCTTGAGGAGGCAGTGTCTGATTTATATAGGACCCAAAGATTGATTAGACTAGGTTGACATTTACATAGCATGTGAGGAAGCTGGCAGTCCCACCCTAATATTATTACGCAAATAGGATATTTGCCCCATCAGCACCATGTTGTCTTCAATTTACTGTACATATGGTTTGGCAAAGAAAAGGAAAGATGGAGCTGACATTTTGAACATGCCTACTCCCCAGGTAGCCCCTTTCCTACTGGCATAGCTGCCATCACTTCCCCATGCAAGCTTCTAGCTTGCCTTTCTATGTCTGCAGCTCGATTTTACAGGCTGCTCTTTGTTAGAAAAGAAAATGATTTGGGGGCTGCTTTTCATTAAAAGGAAAAACTTACTAAAGACTTTCTTACCTCACTATCTGTCTAAGTAATTTATTTTTAACTCCTATATCATTGAGGAGCTAGTGTGGTCATTTGGGAGTAAGAAAACACTCTTGTTTTAGAGTTGCCAGAGTTTTTACATGGGTTTTTTCTCATCAGTGTGGGCTGATGTGCCTTTAACTGTGGTGTAATTTGAGTATACTCAGTTGAATTTGTTTCTGGATTTTTCAGAGGGCTGATGCTTTGTGCAGGGTCTTTATTTGTCCTTGATTTCATGGGGAGGTATGTTAGCAATGTATTTTTGGTGTTAAAGTTTGGGCTTCCATCCAGTAGATGGCACTTAACCATAATGGCTGGTAGATAGGCTCTTACCCAGCCACATGGTTCCTCTGTATTTCCTCAATTACAGCCATGCTGTCTCTCAGTGCTCTGAGAGTGTGGGTGCCTCTCCCACTCAAGTGCTGGCCATATATCTCAGCTTGGCACTCCCAGGCTGTGCACTATAGTCCTTTTGGGAGCCCAGGCTTTTTGTTCTCTCCTCAGCTTGAGGGTGGCAGGGGTGGGGACCTTGACAGCGGCAATCGCAGAGGTCCTTTCACTTGTCTTTGAAGGATTCACTCCAGAGAAGCACAGAGCTGCTACCAATCAGAATGATCAGCTGGGGGTGGGGCAACTGCATTGTGGGCCTCAAGCCACGGGGCCTTTCCTGGTGAAGAGCTGGAGGATTGGAGGCTTGCTGTAAAATCAGTCTGGCCTTTTCTCCACAGAGCAGCTGTGGCATGGAGGTGTGAACAAAGCACTTGGGCTCTTTGTTCCTGGCCCAATCTGGTGGCAGCCAGGGTGTGTATCCACTGCAGTGGAAGTTATAGAGGGGCTGTCAGTCGCCTCAGGAAACTCTATCCCAGAAAGACATGGATTTGCTGCCAACAAGAACATTCAGGTGGGAGTGGGATGGCTGTGCTGCAGGTCCAAGCCAGGGGATGAAGAGCAGAGAGATCAGGGGCTCACCAGGAAGCAGACTGGACTCTTTTGGATATGATAGCTTCAGTGTGCTGGAGGTACAAGCAAAACAATCAGTGTCTTCATTCACTTCGCAGCACAGTTGGTTTAAAATAATAATAGCAACTATGCATTCAATTATGTACACTTATGTGTATATCTTAGGTATATATGTCTATCTGTGCTTATATATGCTTACATATAAGTAAAATGAATGACAGCAGTGATACAAGGGATATAAGGGAAGAGTTTGAATTATTTTGTTATTATAAGATACCTGCACTAGCTGTGAAATGGTATAGTGTTTTTGGAAGTTGCCTTGAAATAGTTATACAAGCATATTGCAAACTCTAAGGCAACCACTAAAATAAGTGAAAAAGGCATAACTGATATATGTTAAGAGAGGAGAGAATATGGAAACATATTAAAGTATTCAATTAAAACCACAAAAGGTAGAGAAAGAGTGAAAGAAAAAATAAGAACAAAGAACAAGAACAACAAATAGAAAACACTAACAAATATGGTAAATATTAATTCAACTATATCGATAATCACTTTCAATGTCAATGGTATAAAATAACCAGTTGAAAGACAGAGATTGGCAGAGTGGATGAAAAAAAATGACACAACTACATGTTGTCTACAAGAAATCTACTTTAAATATAATGACACATATAGATTAAAAGTAAATGGATGGGCTGGGTGTGGTGGCTCACATCTGTAATCTCATTACTTTTGGAGGCCAACACAGGAGGACTGCTTGAGTTCAGGAGTTTGAAACCAGCTTGGGCAACATGGTGAGACCTTGTCTCCATTAAAAAAAAAAAAAAAAAAAAAAAAAACTGTGTGTGGTGGGATGTGCCTGTAGTCCCAGCTCCCAGCTACTTAAGAGGCTGAAGCAGGAGAATTGCTCGAACCCAGGAGGTCGAGGCTGCAGTGAGCCATGATCACTCCAGCCTGGGTAACAGCAAAAACTTGCAGGAGAGAAAGAAAGAAAGAAAGGAAGAAAGAAAGAAAGAAATGAAGAAAGAAAGAAAGAAAGAAAGAAAGAAAGAAAGAAAGAAAGAAAGAAAGAAAGAAAGAAAGAAAGAAAGAAAGAAAGAAAGAAAGAAAGAAAGAAAGGAGGGGCGGGGAGGGGAAGGGAGGGGTGGGGAAGGGAGGGGAAGGGAAGGGAAGGGAAAAGGAGAAATATTCCATGCTAATAGTAATGAAAAGAAAGCAGGAATCACTGTATTAATTTCGAGCACAGTGGACTTCAAAACAAGGAAAGTTAGCAAGGGTAAAGAAGGACATTACTTAATAATAAAGAAATCAGTTACCCAAAAATACAGAACAATCCTTAACATGTATGTGCCTAACAGAGTAAAAATACATGAGGCAAAAACTAATTATGCTGGAAGGAGAAATCGGTTAATCCACCATTATAGAGGAAGATTTCAGTGCCTCCTATCAGAAATGAACAGATCCAGCAGGCAGGAAATCAGTAAGGACATAGTTTTACTCAACAGCATCATCAATCATCTGGACATCTGTAACTCTCTACAACAATAGCCGAATACACTTTCTTCTCAAGCTCATGTGAAATATTAACCAAAATAGACCACATTCTTGGCCATAAAGCACACTTTAAGAGATCTAAGAGAATAGAAATGTCATATAATATCTGCTGTATATCATAATGAAATTAAACTAGAAATCAATAACAGAAAGTTAATTGGAAAATCCTCAACTACATGGAAATCAAACAAAAATAACACATGAGTCAAAAGAGAAATTTCAAAAGAAATTTTTAAAAATTTGAACTAAATTAAAATGAAAACACAACTTATACATGTTTGAGGGGTGCAGGAGAAGAAGTGCTTAAAGGGCAATTTATAGCATTGAATATGTATATATTAGAAAAGAAGGGAGATCTAATATCAATCATCTAAGCTTCTACCTTAGGAAACTAGAAAAGGAAGAGCAAATTAAATTCAAGGTAATCAGAAGAAAAGAAATAATAAAAATCAGAACATAACGCAGTTGAAGATAGGAAATCAATAGGAAAAAATCAATGAAACCTAGTGCTCATTCTCTGAAAAGACCTAGAAAATAGGTAAGTTTCTAGCTAGGCCAATCAAAAAAAAATCTTCATATCAGAAGTGAAACCGGAGACATGACTAGAGATCCCATGGACAATAAAAGGATAATCAAGAAATATTGTAATCAACTGCATGAACACAAATTTGATAAGGTAGATGAAAGGGACCAAATCCTTGAAAGACACTATCTGCCAAAGCAAGAAGAAAGAGGCAATCTAAATAGACCTATATCTATTGCAGTAATTGAATCAATAATTAATAACCTTTCAAAACAGAGAGCACCAGGCCCAGATGGGTTCACTGTTAAATTTTACCATACATTTAAGGAAGAAATTATACCAATTCTCTACAATCTCTTCCAGAATATAGAAACAGAGGGAATACTTCCTAACTCATTGTATGAGGTCAACATCACCATAATATTCAAACCAGACAAAGGCACTGCAAGTGAACAAAACTACAGTCCAATATCTCTCATGATCATAGATGCAAAAGTCCTCAACAAGATATTAACAAATCAAATTCAGCAATGAATAACAAGAATTATATATCACACCCATAGTGAGATTTATGCCTGGTGGGCAACTGGTTCAACATTCAAAAATTAATTAATGTAATTCATCACATCAACAATCTAAAGAAGAAAAGTCACATGATCATATCAATGGATACATAAAAATCATATTATAAAATTCAAGATGCTTTCACAATCAAGCTTTCAGTAAACTAGGAATAGAGACACTAGATAAGGAATATTGAAGGGTGACATAATATGCCACCTCAAAATATGCCACTTTGACATAGTATTACTTTGGACTAAAGGCACTTAAAAAACATCAGTTGCAGGAAGGCATCCTAATATTCCCCTTTTCTTCCTGAAAATAGAAGAGAAAAACTCATAGGAAAGATGCGCCCTCTATAGCAGGAGAAAAGAAACATTCTTCAATAGAGAGTCATACCCAGAGAATTCTGGGCAAACAGATCCTGTTAAAATAATTCTACCTTCCATTAGCCTCCCCACATAATTTAGTTACTTTTCCATGACTACCTCTCTTTGTTCAACCTAATATAAAAGCATACAAGTTTGCCACTTTTTGGGGTCATCATTTCCTTATGAGGACTCCATATCATGTAAAATGTAAATTCAATTTGCATGCTTTTCTCCCATTACTCTCTTATGTCAATTTAATTCTCAGGCTTAGCTGGGACTTTACAAGGGTAGATGTAAAATTTTGCTTCCCCTACTATATTTATCAAAAAACTGACAGCTAACATTACACTTAACGATAAGAAATGAGAAACTTTCCCACTAAGATTGTGAACAAGGCAAGGATGGTATTCTTACCACTTCTTTTCAGCATCATACTGGAAGTCCTAGCTAACCAAATAAACCAAATTTTTTTTTAAAGCATACTGACGGGGAAGGAGAAATGAAAACCACCTTTGTTCACAAACGACACAGTCATCTATGTAGAAAGTCAGAAAGAATAAACCGGAAAATAAAACCTCCTTAAACTGATAAGTACACCAAGGCTGCAGGATGCATGGGTATTATACAAAGTCAATCTGTTTTCTATATACCAGTAATGAAAAGTGGAATTTTAAGTTAAAAATACAATAACATTTACATTTGTGCCCCCCAAAATGATACACTTTTGTGTAAATCTAACAAAGTATGTGCAAGATCTACATGAGGAAAGCTGATGAAAGAAATCAAAGAGGAGCCCAGTAATAGAAGAGATATTCCATGTTTATGGAGAGGCAGACTCATTATTGTCAGGACATCGGTTCTTCCTAACTTGATCTATAGGATCAACACAATCACAATTAAAATTCCAGCAAGTTATTTTGTGGATATCAATAAAGTGATTGTAAAATTTTTGTGGAAAGGCAAAAGACCCAGAATAGCCAGCACAATGAAGGAGAAACACAAAATTGGAGGATGAAGAGTGCCTGACTTTAAGACATACTACAAAGCTATGGTAACTAAGTTGGTGTGGTACTGGCAAAAGTATAGGCAAACAGATCGATGGAAAAGAGAGGCCAGAAATAGACCTATATAAATAGATTCAATTGATCTTTTGACAAAGAAGAAAATGCAATGCAATGAGGAAATGATAGCCTTTTCAACAAATGTTGCTGGAGCAGTTGGATATTCCACATGCAAAAAATATGAATCTAGATTCAGATTTTGCACCCTTCACAAAAGCTAATTCAAAATAGATCACATACATAAATGTAAAGCGCAAAAGTCTAAAACTACCAGAAGATAACACAGGAAAAGATCTAGATGACCCTGGGTTTGGTGATTACTTTTTAAAGACAACACCAAAGTCAGAATCCATAAAAGAAAGAAAGCTAGAATAGATAAACAGAAAGAAAAATAGATGATTGAAAGCTAGCTAGATAGAATGGATTAAACAAATTATATTACTACTATGGATTTTGCCTCTTCCTTTTAAAATTTTTAATATGGCAAGTAGAAAATTTTTAATTATACATGTGGCAATTATCTATTTTTATGTAACAAATAATCCCAGAATCTAGTGGTTTAAATCAATGATTTCTCTCATAATTGTGTGGATTGGGAATTTAGGCAGTATTGAGTGGGCAATTCTTCTGCACCATGTTGTGTGGACTGAGGGCAGTTAGTGGTATTCATGTGGCAGATAGGTTGTTCTGAAGGGCCCAAGACAGCTTTGTTGCTTATATGCCTGGTGCCTTCGCTGGAAGTTTGCTATATTTGGGCACATCTCCATGTATTTCCGTGTAGTCTCAGGCATCTCTAGATGTTCTCCAGCATGCAAGTCAGACTTCTTTCATGGAGTTCAGGCTCCAAGAACCCATGCTTCAAGAGACAGAAAGTGGAGGTTGCTAGTTTCTTAAAACCTGCACCTGAGAATTGGTACAGCACCACTTTCCTTGTGTTCAATTGGTTGAAGCAATAACAAATTCCACCCATAGCAAGTTATAGGAGATATAAATTCCACCTCTCAATTGGAGCAGTTTCGATATGTGCCCATTTTCAGTTTATTAACTTAATCCAGTGCAGTGGTTCTCAGATTTTAGCCTGCATCAAAATCACCCAGAGGGCTTGTCGAACCTCCTGTCATTGTGACCCACAGCCAGAATTTCTGAATCAGTGGGTCTCAGGTGGAGCTCCACTGATATTTCTTTGTCAGAATTTTCATTTCTAACAAGGTCAGAGGTGCTGCTGGTGGTGGTGGTGATGGTCCAGGATCACACATGGAGAACCAAAGGTCCAGATTTCAACATGACTAACAGAACAATTCTTACCCACTCTTCAACTGACCCCATTGCAATCTTTACTCTAAACCAGCCCAGTGTATCTCCATTTACTATGATATGCTCATGTATACTATTTTACTATTACATATAATACAATACCGGGCACAGTTCTTATTGACTCAAACAACAGGCAAGGATATATTTTTATCATCAGCACCTGGAATAAGCAGAGACTAAGAAGCAGGTTGTAAATGTCAGATACTAGTGTCTTATGCGGCAGCATTCTGTAGGTGTAAATTACTTACTATATTATTTATCTATTGCTGCATAATACATTACCCTAAGACATGAAGACTTAACACAACAAGTTTCAAGTCAGGAATCTAGCAGCAGCTTAGCAGAGTAGTTCTGCCTTAAGGTCTATCATGAAGCAGCAGTCAATTCCCAGCCAGGCTGCAAACATCTCAAAGTTCAAATGGGAGAGGTGGGAGAGGATCTGCTTCTGAGCTTACTCCACAGCTACTGGTAGGTCTCAGAAGATTCACTTCTAAGCTCACTCGCATGGCTAGTAGAAGGCCTCAATTATTTGCCACATGGGCTTCTCCACAGGGCTGCCTTATGACCTGGTTTCCTCCAGAGTAAATCAATCCAAGAAAGAGAGAAAGATTGCTCGAGATGGAAGCCACAGCTTTTTTGTAACCTAACCTTGGAAATGATATTCCATCACTCTGCCCTGTTCTATTTATAAGAAGTCAGTAAAAGGGGAGGAGATTCCACATGGTCATTATACAGGAAATATTAGGAGGCAGTAATCACTGGAGCTCCTCTTAGAGGCTGCCTACCATGTTAAAAACAAACTTGTAAAACCTAATGAATTAGTAAGTTGAGTACTGACAATAATGAATACTGTCTATCTTGAGAAGACTGTGACTTAAAACACACCATGTGCCCTAAGAAAATCAATTAAGTGTAATTTGAGTATACTGCCATTTATCTTGCTCTGTGGTAGTGAAATTATAAAGTGGGTCTACTATAGCATTTTGAAATATAGTTAATAATTATAGTAACAATAATAATGGAAAGTTATTATGCCTAGTCATTCCTGAAAGAACTTTCTCTCTGTTGACTTCCTATCTGAGCTAATGCTTTCCTCCAAATACCAAAGCCAGTAACTGTAGCTTTACTGACAATCAGTAGTTTTCAAGAGGCAGCTATGTCAACTTAAGTATTTTCTAGAGCCCAGTTTATACCGTTCCTATTTCCAGGTTCTCTGGATCTTAGAAAATGATAGGTGGAGATGGAGGGAAATAACATTCTAGGGTCAGAACTCAGTGAAAGCAAATGTCACAAATTTTGCTCACAATGTAATTTTAGTACACTGCCATTTATCTTGTTCTGTGAAATTTGTGAGCAAATTTCCCTGGAGAGTACAGGGAAACCAATTGTTGTGCTTAGCTGAAGTTAAGTACTGCATGAAGGTAGTTAAGTCTGGAAAAAATGATACAGTCAGCTTGTATAGGGCTAAGAGACTGGACATATTCTGCGGTAAATATAGAACTGGTAATGGTTCTCTAAAGAGAGGGGAACAATCAATCCTCATTACCTTCTTGGGAAAAAAAATTCTGATGATGATTAAGATGAAAAATTTTGAAATCACAGTAACACTCATTCAATTAAAGCATTTTGTCACAATGATGGGAAAACACTGTGAAGCAAGAGACATGGGAATGCTTAATGGATAACTCCATTCATGAAACACAGCATACCCAGGCAACAGACAGTTGCTAAAGCAACACAAATTTCACTATAAAGAACTAAGTCAGAAGCTTTTCTCTCTGAATAATTTTGAATAAAGTGTACCTGGAATGCATGGTGGGGTACAAAACAGACAACTATTACTAAAAGGAAGAAGAAACTCTTGATTTGGGCTCTATACTCTTGATGGGTCCACATGTCACGCCAAAGAGCCTTTAGCAGTTGAATGATGACAGCTGTCTGTATCAGGAAGAGGATCACAACCATCGTCATCATAATGACAATCACAGATTAGTTCATGATAATGAATTCTCCACGTTTGAGATCTTTGCAGAACTCAAAGCATTGTTGTTCTGAGTAACTTGGATCTATGCCATACTGTAAAAAAAAAAAAAGGCAAAAAATGAGGCTGCCTACCATCCAAATAATATTGTTTAAAACTACTACATGGTATTTTTGTAACTGTTGCATTTGGAGGTTCTTAAAATAAATGAGTAAATAGAGTATGACAATGGCCACATAGAAAACAAAAGTAAAGTACATATGCCCATATAATGTGCTGCTAACCACTTGGCAAGTAAAGAATCCAAGCTCGCAGATGACTAAGACATAATAGCTGAGGCAGAATGGAAGGCTTACCAGGAGGATGGAGTGTAGCACTATGATATTGAAGATGATTGTAGCAATCATTGATTGGCTATTCTTTTTGAAGATCATACGTAACATCATAACCATTCCTGTAGTGCTACCAAGTAAAATCACACTGTACAGTGTCATGAGAATCATCTTATGATGCATGTCACAGTGATCTAAGTCTATGTTTGAGGAGTCTGACAGGGTGGTTGTATAGATCATCTCCATGTTTTGCCACACAGAGCTTGGACGAACCCCTAAATAAAAAGTTTTACAAAATAATGATAAACATATTGAAACTAAACAACTGTGTATTAACGTTACTGAGCTTGGCAACTCCAGATAATTATTTTAAAACCAAACCTATATACCAAAAAAAATTGTCAGAGATTCCACCCCATTGCCAAACATACTTAAGAGACAGAAGTTAGTGAAATAAATTAACAACAAAAATTTGTTTGAATGTAAAATTCAGAGCTGTGCACCTACAGACAAGTTTAAACACACATATCAGGTTCAGGGCTGGTATGAGACATATTAGCTTCAGGGGTAAAATTTAAGGAAAGGCCAAAAACTCAGGAAACAAAATAAATAATATTTTGAAGCAATATTTTTAAAATAAAAACTAATGCAAAGTATCATGAACAAAATAACAAAAGTTTAAGTAAATGCAGGATCAGTATACATCCAGTCCACGTTTAGGTCAGATATATAAAGGTCATTCTCCTATTGTCATGCGATCCAATTGGGGAAATGTAGAGAAAAATACACTAATCGTGTAATTATTGTAAGAAGGCATATCAGACAACATTTTAGAATATTTTCTGTGGGATCTATTTATTGCAGGATCTGGCCAAGAGCCCACAATGCAATGGGGCTCTTTCTTTGTTCCCAGGTGGATTGGCAGGTCGAGAAATAATAGACACACACAAGATAGTGAAAGTTGGGTCCAGGGTGGTCACTGCCTTCTGGTCCCACGATGCCAACAATGCACTGGATATGCCAGCATTTATTATTAAGTTTAGTGAGGACAGGGGTAGGTTAGTGAGGGATTTAGGGTCATTTGATTATGAGATGAGATGGTCACATGGGGATGAAGTAATTCTTTAACATAACATCTGTATGCAGAAGTACAGTATACAGAGATAAGAATTTACAACATAGTGTGTGCATCATTAATTTCTAACAGAGCCTTAAAACGTAAACAGTCTTTCCATAACCTATGATTAGCAAGATATTAATCAGCCATAACAGTTGCAGCAAAAGCTGGTTACAAACAATCCATATAAACAGGACGTGAAGCTAGACAACTGGTTAGACCAGAAATTCTCAGAAGGGAGTATGCCTTAACCCTAAAGAGGCCTAGAAGAGCCGTGGCAAGATGAGGGCATTTATAGCACTATCTTATCCATATGAACAGTCACCCTCATGCATCCGTTTATAGGCTCTCCACGAGGGTTGCATTCCATTCCCAGAGCTATGAACATCTGCTTTACTAGGAAAGGAATCTTGGTGATGTGAAACCTCCCTGACTGCACGTCCATTCATAGGCTCTCTGCAGGGGGAAGCACATCACGCGCTGTTGGCTCATTCTGGCTGTCCAACCTGGCATTGTCTTTACACAATCCTGCATGCAATTTTGTATTTACAATAATCAAGAGCATTTCATCTTTTATTCTATAGCAATAGTTTCAGGGGGTCTCCCTATATCTATTAAGCAGAAAGTAGCATATAATATATATGTTTAATATATAGTCCTTTCTTCTTCTTAGACCTGAATCTCTTCTTGCACTGATGTGGTACATTTTGGTGAAATGTTGGGGATTGAAGATGGGTTCCTTTTAGTTTTTATTTGAATTTTCCAGGTGTGGGAGTTTAAGGGGCAGTGATCATGTAGCAGAAGGACAGAACATTGTCGATCTGCCACCCTGCAAATAAGCACCAACTCTGTCATTTGGTTACTGTGGGCCTGCCATGAGTTACTTGACTTCTTAGGGCTTCAGCTGTGAAACAAGAAAAGTTGTACTGCCTGCCTTAAAGGGCTATTGAAAAGTTAAGTAAATTGGCAGGGCGCGGTGGCTCATGCCTGTAATCCCAGCACTTTGGGAGGCCAAGGCAGGTGGATCGCAAGGTCAGGAGTTCGAGACCAGCCTTGCCAATATGGTGAACCTCTCTCTCTACCAAAAAAAAAAAATTAGCTGGGCATGATGGCACACTCCTGTAGCCCCAGCTACTCGGGAGGCTGAGGCAGAAGGATCTCCTGAACTCCAAAGGCGGAGGTTGCAGTGAGCTGAGATCACGCCACTGCATTCCAGCTTGGGCATCAGAGTGAGACTCCATCTCAGAGAAAAAAAAAAAAAAAGCCATATAAATGTTATGGTTCTTAAGGCAAAACCACAACCACAAGATGACATTATTTGCCTCTTCCTCTCTGCTATAAGTAGGGGCAGAAACATAGTTATGATCCATAAGATTATGGTTGCATCAATAGCTATTTAGTAAATATCTAACTATTTAAAAACAAACAATAACTTTTCCAGATCTTGTTCTGACAGTATGAGAAACTCAGGCACCAACAGCTCAAAATGTTCTCTCTGGGAAGACCTGTGTCATTTTCTTCATGTATTTCCTACCTACCTGGCCACATTGGAGTTTGATTGTATCAGAGTGAAAAGGTATTCCACAGTGAAAGTCTAAATATCTTAGAGCTTTTCCTCTGCTACTACAGAATCTTCTTAGAATAACTAAGCTTTTTGTTTGTGATAAATTATATTGGACTTGGCATATTTACTACCCTCAATAAGATTTTATGGCAACTTAAAAACATAATTACAACTGATATAATGATCTAAGTTTTATGTGTTAAAATATTCATTTTTTAGAAGTATGTGTGTATATATATATATAAATGTAAAGCTTATAAGCTTTTGGGTGAAATAGAGTAGGTTTATATGACTTAATAAGCAATAAATATGATACTGATTCAGTTTTAAAATATTGGTCATCCTCAGGTCTAAGCATACATGATCTTTTAAAATAATTTCAAAAGAATGAAAACCTAAATTATTTACCAGTTCCATGGTTTATATGAACATATCTCCTAAGGCAGTGTGATATTTGGAAATGGACAGGTAGCGCCACACCTTACTAGCTGGGGAATCATGAGACAGATACTTAACTCTGTAGCTGTTTCTTCAGCTATAAAAATGAGAATGATAATGCCTATTTTGTAAGATTTTTGTGGGCAGGAAGTTAGATCACATCTGCAAAGAACCTAACAGACTCTCTGACATATTATAGGTTACTGAAGTGTCAATGGCCTTTCTCTTTCTATAATGTCCACAAAGATATTTCACAAACACAACGTGCAAGAGCCCATTCTGCTTAAGTTGCCTCTCAGAAACCTACAAATGTTTAAATTCATAAGGACAAATACAGAAGGAGGGGAGAAGTTACACAATTACTTTTCATATCCCTCAAGACCCTATCCTATGACTGCACCACCACTCATAACATTATCTTTCAAAAGCCTGTAATTTCTGGGATGATACTTGCTTATTAAAACCAAGTAAAGACATTTTTGGATCTGTATTATACTCAGAAACAAATGGCTACACAAACTACTTACTTGTTCTTTTCCTGTTACAATTTGCTTAATATCACAGTGGGTGTACAACCTGTAATATTATTTGTAGTATCATCGTAGGGGAATATTATCCCTAATATCATAGTGGGTGTACACCTGCTGTGTACACACTGTGATATTATTCATAATAACTTAGGGGGATGTTACTTCTAATATCACAGTGGGTGTACACCCTGTCATATTATTTGTAATACCTTAGGGGGATATTACTGCTAATACTATAGTGAATGTACACACTATGATATTATTCATAATATCTTAGGGGGATTTGACTCCTAATATCACAGCGGGTGTACACCCTGCGACATTATTTGCAATATCTCAGGGAAATATTACTCGAAATATCACAGTGAGAGTAGACCCTGTGATATTATTTGTAATCTCTTAGGGGGATATTAGTCCTAATATCACAGTATGTGGACACCCTGTGATGTTATTCATAATATCTTAGGGGGATATTCATCCTAGTGTCACAGTGGGTGTACACGCAGTGTGTATACCCTGTGATATTATTTATAGTATCTTAGAAGGATATTCATCCGAACATCACAGTGCATGTACACCTGGGGTGTAGACCCTATGATATTATTCATAGTATCTTAGAAGGATATTCTTCCTCCTATCACAGTCCGTGTACACCTGGTGTGTCCACCCTGTGACATTATTCATAATATCTTTGGGGGATATTTCTCCCAATATCACAGTGGGTGTACTCCCGGGGTTTACACCATTTGATATTCTTCATAATCTCTTAGGAGTATGTTCCTTTTCGTATCACAGTGGGTGTACACCCAGTGATATTATTTGTAATATCTTAGAGGAATATTACTTCTAATATCAAAGTGGGTGTATACCTGGTGATATTAAGAGTAATGTCTCAGGGGGCTATTACTTCTAGTATCACAGTGGATATACAAACAGTGTTATTAGGAGTCATATCTCAGAAGACTATGACTCCTAATATCACCGTGGGTGTACACCTGGTGATATTATTCATAATATCTTGGGAGGATATTACTCCTAATATCACAGTGGATGTACACCCTTGATACTATTCATAATACCTTAGGGGCATATTACTCCTAATGTCACAGTGGGTGTACACACGTGATACTATTCATAATATTTCAGGGGGATATTACTCCTAATTTCACTGTGGGTGTACCCCGGTGATATTATTGGTCATATCTCAGGGGAATATTACTTCTAATATCACAGTGGGTATACACCTGGTGATATTATTCATAATATCTTATGGGGATATTCTTCCTAACATCACAGTGGGTGTACACCCTGTAATATCTTCAGGGATTCTTCTCCTGATATCACAGTGAGTGTACACCCTGTGATACTATTCATAATATCTTAAAAGAATATTCTTTATGATATCACAGTGGGTGTACACCATGTGGTATTATAAGGAATATCTTAGGGTGATATTCCTCCTCATATCACAGTGGCTGTACACCCTGTGATATTATTCATAATATCTTAGGGGGAAATTTCTCCTAATATCACAGTGGGTGTACATCCTGTTGTATTATTTGTAATATTTTTGGGAGATATTTATCCTAATATCACAGTGGGTGTACACCCTGTGGTATTATACATAATACCTTAGGGAGATAGTCCACCTATTACTACAATAGGTGTACACCCTGTGTTATTATTCATATTATATTAGGGGATATTCCTTCTAATATCACTGTGGGTGTACATCCTGTAATATTATTTATAATATATTAGGGGGATATTCCTGCTAATATCACAGTGGTGTGCACCCTCTGATGTTATTTGTAATATCTTAGGGGGATTTTTCTCCTAATATCACAGTAGGTATACACTCTGTGATATTATTCATAATATCTTTCAGTGATATTCCCCCTAATATCACATTGGGTGTACACACTGATATTATTCGTAGTATCCTAGGGGTATATTTTTCCTAATATCTTAGTGGGTGTACATCCTGTGATATTATTTATAATATCTTAGGGGGATATCTCTTCTAATGTGACAGTGGGTGTACAACCTGTGATATTATTTGTAATATCTTAGGGGGATATTCCTCCTAATATCACAGTGAGTGTACACCCTGTGATATTATTTGTAATATCTTAGGAAGGTATTTCTTGTATCACAATGGGTGTAAACCCTGTGATATTATTTGTAATATCCTAGGAGGGATTCCTCTTAATGTCACAGTGGGTGTACACCCTGTGATATTATTCGTAATGTATTAGCGGTATATTTTTCCTAATATCACAGTGAGTGTACACCCTGTGATATTATTTGTAATATCTTAAGGCGATATTCCTCCTAATATCACAGTGGGTGTACACCTGGTGATATTATTTGTAATAGAGAGGTATTCCTCCTAATATCATGGCGGGGGGGAACCCGATGAAGTTTTTCAAAATATCTTAGAGGAATAGCCCTCCTAATATCACAGTGTGTGGACAACCTACGATATTATTTGTAATATCTTAGGGGGATATTCCTCCTAATGTCTCAGTAGGTTTACGCCCAGTGTGTACACTCGGTGATATTATTCGTAATATCATAGGATGATATTCCTCCTAATATCAAAATGGGTGTACACCCTGTGATATTATGTGTAATATCCAAGGGGGATATTTTTTCTAATATCACAGTGAGTGTACACCCTGTGATATTATTTGTAATATCTTAAGGCGATATTCCTCCTAATATCACAGTGGGTGTACACTGGTGATATTATTTGTAATATCTTAGAGAGGTATTCCTTCTAATATCATGGAGGGGGAAACCCGATGATGTTTTTCAAAATATCTTAGAGGAATATTCCTCCTAACATCACAGTGTGTGGACAACCTACTATATTATTTGTAATATCTTAGGGGGATATCACCCCTAATATTTCAGTAGATGTACGCTCAGTGTGCACACCTGATGATATTATTTGTAATGCCTTAGGGGGCTGTTAATCCTAATATCACAGTGGGTGTACACTCAGTGATGATATTTGTAATGTCTTAGGATATCACAGTGGGTGTACACCCAGTGTGTACAACCGGTGATATTATTCACAATATGTTAGAGTGGCATTACTCCTGATATCACAGTGAATGTACACCCGATGTGTACACCCAGTGATATTAGGAGTAATATCTCAGGGGCATATTACTGCTAACATCACAGTGGGTGTACCTCTGGTTATATCGCAGTGGGTGTACACCCGGTGTTTACACCTGGTGATATTATTCGTAATATCTTAGGTGGATATTCCTTATAATACCACGGTGGGTGTAAACCTTGTGTTATTATTCATAACATCCTCAGGGAATATTTATCCTAATATTACAGTGGGTGTACCCCCTGAGATATTATTAGGAATATCTTAGGAAGATATTCCTCCTAATATCACCGTGAGTGTACAACCTGTGATATTATTTGTAATATCTTGGGGGATATTCCTCCTAATAACACTGTGGGTGTACACCCTGTGATACTATTCATATTATCTTAGGGGGATATTTTTCCTAATATCACAGTGGATGTATACCTGGTGATATTATTCCTAATATATCAGGAAGCTATTTCTCCTAATATCATGGTGAATGTGCACCTGCTCATATTATTCGCAATATCTTACAGGGATATTACTCCTAATACCACAGTGGGTGTACACCCGGTAATATTATTTATATCAGGAGGATAGTACTCCTAATATCACAGTGGGTGTACACCTAGTGATAGTATTTGTAATATGTCAGGGAGATTTTACTTTTAATATAGCAGCATGTATACACGTGGTGATATTATTCTTAATATCTCAGAAGGATATTACTCCTAATATCATACTGGGTGTACACCCAGTGATATTATACGTAATATCTCAGATGGATAATACACCTAATATCACAGTGGGTGTACACCCGGTGATATTATTTCTAATATCTTAGGGAGAAATTACTCCTAATGTCACAGCGTGTGTACACCTGGGGTGTACATGCTACAATATTATTTGTAATATTTTGGGGGATATTTCTTCTAATATCACAGTGTGTGTACAACCTGTGAAATTATTAGTAATATCTGAAAGGGATATTTCTCCTAATATCACAGCGGTTGTACCGACCATAATATTATTCGTAATATCATAGGAGGATATTCCTCCTAATATTAGAGTGGGTGTGCACCCTGTGATATTATTCATAATATCTTAGGGGGATATTCCTCCTAATATCACAGTGAGCATACACTCTGTGATTTTATTCGTAATATCTTAGGAGGACATTCCTTTTAATATAACAGTGGGTGTACACTCTGTGATATTATTCTTAATATCTTAGGGGAATATTTTCCTAATATCACAATGTGCATACACCTTGTGATATTATTCATAATACCTTACAGGAATACTCCTAATATCACAATGACTATACAGCCTGTGATATTATTCTTAATATCTTAGGGAGATATTCCTCCTAATATCACAACGGGTTTACACCCTGTAATATTATTCGTAATATCTTAGGAAAATATTCCTCCTAGTATCACAGTGGTTGTACACCTGTGATGTTATTTGTAATATCTTAGGGGGATATTTTTCCTAACATCACAGAGGGTGTGCACTCTGTGATATTATTCCTAATATCTTTGGAGGATATTCTTCCAACTATCACAGTGGGTGTATGCCCTGTGATATTATCCATTATATCTTAGGGGGATATTCCTCCTAATATCACAGTGGGTGTACATTCAGTGATATTATTCATAATACCTTAGGGGGATATTCCTGGTATCACAGAAGGTGTACACCCTATGATATTATTTCTAATATTTTAGAGGTATATTCCTCCTAATATCACAATTGGTGTACACCTGGAGATGTTATTAGTAATATTTTAGAAGGGTATTCCTCCTAATATCACAGTGGGTTTACTCCCGGTGATATATTTGTAATATCTTAGGGGGATATGCCTCCTAATATCACAGTGGGTGTACACCTGGTGATATTATTCCTAATATCTTAAGTGATATTACTCTTAATATCACAGTGGGTGTACACCTGGTGTGCACACCCATTAATATTATTCATAATATCTTAGAAGGATGTTACTCCTAATATCACAGTAAATATACACTGGTGTGTACATCTGGTGATATTATTTGAAATATTTTAGGGGAATTTTCTTCCTAATATCACAGTGGGTGTATACCCTGTGATATTATTCATAATATCTTAGGGTGCTATTCCTCCTAATATAACTGTGGGTGTATGCACTGTGATATTATTTGCATTATTGTAGGAGGCTATTTCTCCAAATATCACAGTGGGTGTATACCCTGTGATATTATTTATAATATCTAAGGAAGATATTCCTCCTAATGTCATTGTAGATGTACATCTGGTGATATTATTCATGATATCTTAGGGGGATATTACTCGTAATATTTTAAGTGTAGACCGGTGATGTTATTCATACTATGTCAGGGAGATATGACTCCTAAGATCACAGTGAGTGTACACCAGGTGATATTATTCATAATGTTTCAGGGGGATATTACTCCTAATTTCACTGTGGGTGTACACCTGGTGATATTATTCATAATATCTGTGGAGGAGATTATTCCTATTATCACAATGGGTGTACACCGGTGATATTATTAGTGATATCTCAGGGGGATATTACTCCTAATATCACATTGGTGGGGTACACCTGGTGATACTGTTTGTGATATCTCAGGAGGATATTACTCCTAATATCACAGTGGGTGTACACCCAGTGATAATATTTGTAATACCTCAGGAGGATATTACTCCTGTTATCTCAGTGGGTGAACACTCGGTGATATTATTCATAATATCTTACAGGGCTATTCTTCCTAACACCACAGTAGCTGTACATGCTGTAATATCATTTGTAATATCTTAAGGTGATATTCCTCCTCACATAACAGTGGGTATACACCCTTCGATATTATGCATAATGTCTTACAGTGTTATTGCTCCTAATATCACAGTGGGTTTACACCCTGTGATATTATTCGTAATATCTTAGGGGGATATTACTACTAATATCACAGTGGGTTCACACCCTGTGAAATTATTCGTAACATCTTAGAAGGATATTACTCCTAATATTAAAGTGGGGGTACTCCCTGTGTTATTATTCATAATATCTTAGAGGGATATTACTTCTAATATCACAGTGGATGTACACCTTGTGTTTATGCCCTGTGATATTATTCATAATATCTTAGGGGGATATTACTTCTAATATCACAGTTTGTGTACACCTTGTGTGTACACCCTGTGATATTATTAGTAATATATTAGTTGTATGTTACTCCTAATATCACAGTGGGTGTACATCCTGTAATATTATTGGTAATATCTTAGTGAGATATTACTCCTAATATCACCAATGTACACCCTGTGTTGTTATACGTAATATATTAGGGGGATATTACTCCTAATATTCCAGTGGGTGTACACTCGGTTTGTACTCCATGTGACATTATTCATAGTATCTTACGGGGATATTACTCCTAATATCACAGTGGGTGTACGCCTGTTGTGTACAGCCTGTGACATTATTTGTAATATCTTAGGGGGATATTACTCCAAATATCACAATGGGAATACACCTGGTGTGTACAACCTGTGACATTATTCATAATGTCTTAGGGAGATATTACTACTAGTATCACAGTGGGTGTACACCCTGTGATATTTTTCATAGTATGTTAGGGGAACGTTACTCCTAATATTATTTTTTAAAATGATATAATTTACCATAGTCATTTACTAATCATGATCAGGGCAGGCAATGAGAGCAACTTACTGGAACCAAGACTTCGCTAACCTCAACAGTCTTGAAAACCATGTGAGAAATGATGAACCGAGGGAATAGATTTAGACTGAAGGCTCACAAGGAGGAACAGTGAAAATGGAGAGCACAGATGAACCATCCCAGCCACAAAGGAATGTTTATCTCTACAGTTAGTGGTGAAACACTTTCGAGAACATTCCCATAAGTAAATGCTTCATTTTCACTCTCAATGTCTTATTTTCAGAAATATTCCTTATTAAAATGAAACACTTAAAAGGCATTTTTCAGTGCTGTTTCTCATTGTATTTATGTGTTGCCCCAAATGTTTCACATTCAGAATGAAAACAACCTGTGGCATGACTCCCTGTGAGACTTTTGTATTCTCAGCAGTAAGCCTCCAATATTTAGAACTATAATTTTCCATTGTCAAATGTCCCTTCTCTCAACAACTGCCATTTGGACATACGGTTTTCTTTGAAGTCCAATCCTCTGGTGATGTAACTTCAACAATGAAGGTTGTTTTCCTCAAAAGTTTTTAAGTTTCATGTATCAACCATCTCACTTTCTGTCCTAACTTCACAGTCATCTGTAGCTGTGCTAAGACATCAAAGCATAATTTTGAGGAAGTATTGGGTGACTACACCCTACAGATGGAAGGAACTAGCAGTTACAGGCAAACTCAGCACCAAATCTTATTACTGCTCAACTACAGGAATTCCAAAGGACGAAAGTGCATAATGCAAGTGCGTTATGGCCTATGTTTAGGTAACAACTGATAAAGTTCTCATTTGCTTTGGAAAAGAGTAAGTATTGTCCCCACCTGTGCCATCTGCTCCACAATCATCCAACAGTACTTGCGGCCACAGAGATGTAAAACAGCAGAATCCAAATGTTATGGAGCCATATGCTTAATTATTTCAAAAAAGGCTCTCAATAAAAGATAAGATTTCAATTCTTATTATCAAAATCAAATATGTACCAATTCAACTCAGCTGAAAAATTTCACATGAAACCAATCTTTCAACTAATTTTAAACAATCTACTTAAATGAAATTCATTCAAAAATATAAAACCCAGGTTATAGTCCTGAATTTGGATGTATTATCTGACAGTTCCTTATTTTTCAGATAAAATGTGTTCCTGGAATCTTCAGGAGAATGTATGTTCCCATAGAAACCGTGCTATATTTAGGGGTTGCTTGTCTAACAAAGGATAAACTAAGAAATAAGTTAGATGTGACCAACAGTGGAGTATAAAAGTAAAAATCAGCTATGGTTTGGAACTATGACCAACACATACTTTAACTGTTCGCATTGATGATATTAGGATTTCAAAGTACTAAAATCTGTACATATTGCATTTGCAACACAGCTAGAAGAATGCAGGTGTTTCACATAATTTCTTACTATACTCAGAATTTAGCACTTTTTTCTTGGGTAGCGCCAAGATTTTAAAGAAAACTAACAATTCCTTACAGTGAGAGCTTAGAAATAATTTACTCCAGAATAGTACAATTCTCTTATTTAAGAGATGAGCCCACCCCAATTCAGAGTTTAGGAATTTACCACAAAGCCACAGGGCTACTTAAGAAGAAGATAAAGATGAAAACCAGGGTTTGTGTTCCAAGTCTTCATTTCCACTGCACCGTGATGGACACTACACATGGCAAGGAATTTGAGACAGTCTCTGGCAGACACATTAACAATCTATGGCTTCATTTTCCACCTTTTTCTTTTTGCTATCTGGAAACTAATTTTTGAGTTGGAACTTAAGTAGAAGTATATTTTAAGTAGAAGTATATTTTTAAATCCCAGAGAATTAAAATTCTTTAAATATAATTATTTTCCCCCTCTGAACTGTTAAATTAAGACATTAACATAAATGATTAACCTAATTTCATTTTTAGAAGACAAAGTCAATCTATCCTCAGAAGTCCAAAGCAAATGCTGCTGGAGATGTCACCAACTTGCCCACTTCTCCTTTTCCATGGAAATGCCATTTGAAATGGCCATTGCTGGGATATTACTCCTAATATCTGCTCCTGAAAGAATGGATGGAGGTCATTTTTCTTCTCTAGAGTTCTTAAACTGCCACTGTGAAGTATTCTTAGGAAAGTGGTAACAAAATCTGCAACTGCTAATTTCCAAACCTGTTTACACTCAAAAGTCATTAGCCAAAAACTTGAGATGCCAGGCTTGGTACCCTGTTTGATCTAAAAAAACCCCAGAGTCTTAACCATCCTAGAAACGGGGAGTGGTGTGTAGGCTCTTCACACTAGGCACCTGCATTCTTAAAGTATGTCTTTATTCATCTTTCCTTCTCCACGTATGTGCATGTCTCACTCTCTCTTGATTGAATGTATCCATGCTCTGGGATGCCTCCAAAGTGTTAAGATATACAGTGCCCTAAAAAGGCCATATTTGGAATTTGGAGAACCCTCCAGCTGTGGTGGATCTGAGATGGTCACGTTGGGTGGCAGAGCTTGTTAAGAAAGGATGATGAACTGAGAATCTCAGAGCCAGGGCATTTCAGTGCTTTCCACTCAGGCTGGCTCTCTGGGTTCTGTTGCTAAAGTATTTTACAGGGAAGAAACAGAACCCAGAGAGGTAGCCTGAGGTGAAACCACAGAACAGAGATTTCCCAGCAATGGTACAATAGACCTTTCTTCCATTGAAACATGAGATTTCAAATGAGAAGAATCCAGATAGGTTATCCCATCCCTGTCTTCCACTTTGCAGCTGAGAGATGAAGGCCCACAAAGGTCATTCTGTCTCTCTCACTCCTCCCCCAGAGGAAGGTGATCCAAGGCCGCATTTCTGAGCATCCACAGGACCAAGAGAACAAGCATGTTAAAAAAACATATTGTCTGGCATTTCTTTTCTAGTCTAGATATAGTCTCAAATAATGAAATCATAGTTGGCGCACAAAAGTCTTGGATGATCGAAAGCTCTGGATATTAGTCTCCAAATATTTATAAATGCATACCCTGCCCTGTAAGGGTGTTCTCTACATCTAACAAAATGACAGATGATTTTAAGTGCAACAAGAGAGCTTGAGATTAGACACTAAGAAGGGATCTGTAATGACTACAGAGAAAGATTTATGCTGGCCTACAACATCCTCCTTTTATATGCTGGACCATTATTCATACCACGCCACGCTCCATCCGTTGGATTTTATTTTGCTCCTGGAGCCCACCCAGCTCTTTGTGCATTGTGTTCTTTGCACCTGTGGGTTTCTCTGCCTGCAGTGCTTTTCTCACTTCCACCTGTGGGGCTGTTCCTGGTCATTCCATTCTCAGTATTAATGGCACATACTTGGGGAAGCCTGCTTTGACTGCCACAGTGTTAGGAAACTGCTCAAGCACTATCACATTGTTCTCTTTGAATTCTTTACATATGACTTTCCACCAGATGTTTTCATTGCCCTATTACTTGGCATGGGTTTCTTGTCTGCCTTCTGCTGAGATATTCTGCCTCCAGTATCTTAGTGGACTTAGCCACTATACTTTTAAATCAAACAGGGCACCCCCACCTGGCATTTTATAGTTTTGATCAGTGTAAACACGGAGGGTAAACAGGTTTGAGAATTAGCAGTTGCTGATTTAGCTAACACTTTTCTAACGATCTATTCCACATGGCCCTAACTATATTGTTTATTGTTATTTCCCAGTGCCCAGAAAATGCCTTGCACGTATTTGTTCAATTAATACAATATTTTCAATGATGGTCTGACTATACATGATTTTCTGAGAGTAGTCGTGGAATAATCCTTCTTTTGTAGATAGCTATTTAATCATTCTTAACTTGATTTTCAAAACTTTTCTGGGATCCCGGTTGAATGTGAGGAGAACTGACCTAAAACAAGGCTCTATCAAATCCATATACAGTATTTTACAGGGAAGGAGCAGAACCCAGAGAGGCAGTCTGAGTAGAAAGCATTGAAATGCCCTGGCTCTGTGATTCTCAGTCCTTCCTCCCTTCTTAACCAGAAGTGGCACCCAAAGGGACCATCTCAAATCTACTACAGCCAGAGGTTTCTCCAATTCCAAAGATGGCCTTTTTAGGGCGCTGTATATCCTTATTTTAAAATTAATATATGTGTTTCTTTATTAGTATAGTAAATACAGTATCTAGTGACAGGTTTAATGGTCACTGTAACATTGAAATGATTTGCATAAATGGTATTCTGAGAATGTGCCACAGTTGCAGTGTAATGTCAAGTGATCTGTGATTCCTACTGGTGACAGAGTCACTGGTTTCTCTAATACAATTCTCCTTTTTTGTCAACATTTATAATTGAAGGAAATGACAGATTTAGTTATAGATCAGTGAAAAATAAAAGTCAATTGTTTTCTGATCCCAGTTCACAGCTGAGGGCACTATATATCTTAACACTTTGCAAGTATCCCAGAGCATAGATACATTCAATCAAGAATGAGAGAGGGAGGAGCAAGATGACTATATAAAGCCCTCAATTTATCATCCTGCCAAAGGAACACCAAATTGAACAATTATCCACACAAGAAAGCACCTTCTCAAGAAGCACAATTCAGGTGAGCGATCACAGTATGTGGTTTTAACATCATATCAAGGAAAGAGGAATGGAAGAGGGATAGAAAGACAGACTTGAAACACACCTTCCCCATCCTTCCACAACACCTATGTGGAGCATGGAGAGATAATTTGTGTGCTTGCAGGAGGGAAAGTGAGTGATTGTGGGGCTTTGCACTGGAAATCAATGCTTCCCTGTTAACAGTGGAGAGCAACACCAGGCAGAATCCAGCTTGTGCCCAAGGAGGGAGTATTTAGACCATCCCTAGCCAGAGGAGAATCGCTCATCTTAGTGGCCTGAACCTAAGTTCCAGCTAACTTCACCACTGCAGGTTAAAGTGCTCTGGGATCTTAAATAAATTTGAAAGACAATCTAGGCCACAGGACTTCAATTCCTGGGCAAGTCTTGGTGCTGTGCTAGGTTCAGAGCCAGTGGACTTGGAGTGCATGTGACCTAGTGAGACACCAGCTGAGATGTCAGGGCCAAAGGATTGCTTTCATCACCCCTCCCCCAACTTCAGGCAGTGCAGGTCACAGCTCTGAGACTTCTTCTACTTGAGGAAAGGAGAGGGAAGAGTAAAGAGGAGGCCGAGGCGGGTGGATCACAAGGTCAGGAGATTGAGACCATCTTGGCTAACACGGTGAAATCCCGTCTCTACTAAAACTACAAAAAAAAAAATTAGCCAAGCATGGTGGCGGGCACCTGTAGTCCCAGCTACTCAGTAGGCTGAGGCAGAAGAATGGCGTGAACCCGGGAGGTGGAGCTTGCAGTGAGTCAAGATCGCGCCACTGCACTCCAGTCTGGGTGACAGAGCGAGACTCCATCTAAAAAATTAAATTAAATTAAATTTAAAAATAAAAAATAAAAAAAGGACTTTGTCTTGTAGCTTGAATACCAACTTAGCCACAGTGAAATAAAGCACCAAACAGAGTCCTGAAGCCCCTGTTCCAGGCCCTAGCTCCCTGGGCCAGAAAGGAATCTGTTGTTCTGAAAGGAAGGACCCAGTCCTGGCAGGATTCACCATGACCTGCTGGCTAAAGAGCCCTTGGGCCTTGCATAAACATCAACAGTAGCTGGGCAGTAGTCACCATGGGCCAGGGCAGTGGTAGACACAGGGAGAGACTCTTGCTTGAGGAAAGGAGAGGGAAGAGTAAAAGGACTTTGTCTTGCAACTTGGGTACCAGTTCAGCCATAGTAAAATAAAGCACCAAGTAGATCCCTTAAATTCCTGATTTCAGGACCTAGTCCCCAGATAACATTTTTAGACCCACCGTGGGCCAGAAGGGAACCTGTTGCTCTGAAGGCCTGGAAGGATACACCACTTTCTGACTAAAGAGCCCGTGGGCCTTGAATAAACATCAGTGATAGCTAGGCAAGAGTCACCACAGGCCTTGGGTGAGGCTCACTACTGTGTTGGCTTCAGGTGTGACCCAGCAGTGGAGGCCACAGGAGTGGTTCCATCACCCCTTCCCCAACTCCAGGCAGCTCAGCACAGAGAGAGAGACTCCATTTGTTTGGGGGAAAGGTATAGAAAGTGAACCAGAGACTTGGCCTGGGAATTCAGGGAATTCACTCAGATCTTACCCAAGACCACCAAAATGATGTTTTTACAAGTCTGCAAGAGTCACATTGTTACTAGGCTTGGGGTGTTTCCTAATGCAGATGTGGCTGCAGTGGGTGACCAAAGACTTAAATCACAACACTCAATTCCCTTCGAATACTTGGAAAGCCTTCTCAAGAAGGACAGGTACAAACAAGCCCAGAGTGTGAAGATTAGAATAAATACCTAGCTCTTCAATGCCCAGATGTCAGTGAATGTCCACAAGCATCAAAATCATCTAAGTAAATGTGACTTTATGAAACAAGCTAAATAAATTACCAGTGACTGATCCCAGAGTAACCGAAATATGTGACCTTTCAGACAAAGAATTCAAAATAGCTGTTTTGAGGAAGCTCGATGAATTTCAAGATAATACAGAGAAGGAATTCAGAGTCCTATCAGATAACTTTAGTAAAGAGATTGAAATAATTTTTAAAAATCAAGCAGAAATTCTGGAACTAAAAAATCAATTGACAAACTGCAGAATGCATTGCTGTGTGTCAACAGCAGAATTGATCAAGCAGAAGAAGGAATTAGTGTGCTTGAAGACAGGCTATTTGAAAACACACGGATTAAACAAAAGAATAAAAGAGTGAAGCATGCCTACAAGCCTAGAAGATAGCCTCAAAATGGCATATCTAAGAGTTATTAGCCTTAAGGAGGAAGCAGAGAGAAAGAGATCAAGGTAGAACGTTTATTCAAATGGATAATAATAGAGAACCTTCCCAAAATATACAAATGTATTCATGTTTAAGTACAAGAATAGTATAGGCCACCAAGCATATTTAACTCAAATAAGGATACCTAAAGACGTTTAATAATCAAGTTCCCAAGGGTCAAACATATAGAAAGATTCATAAAATCAGCAAAAGAAAGAAACAAACAACATATAAAGGAGCTCCAATACACCTGGCAGCAGATTTCTCAGTGGAAAGCTTAGAGGCCAGAAGACAGTGGCATGACATATTTAAAGCGCTAAAGGGAAAAAACTTTTAGCCTAGAACAGTGTATCCAGCAAAGATAAATGAAGGGGAAATAAAGAGTTTCATAAACAAATGAAAGCTGAGGGATTTCATCAACACCAGACATGTCTCACAAGAAATGCTAAGGGCAGTTCTTTAATGTGAAGGAAAAGGATGTTAACAGGCAATAAGAAATCATCTGACAATACAAAACTCACTGGTAATAGTGAGTACAAAAATACAGAATATTATATCACTGTAACTATGGTGTGTAAATTACTCATCTTGTGTAGGAAGACTAAAAGTTAAACCTATCAAAAATAATAACTACAATGACTTTTTAATATATAGATAGTAAAATAAGATATCAATAGAAAAACAGTAAAAAGTTATAAGGTGATGTGGATGAAGTTAAAGGTAGATTTTTCATTAGTTTTCTCTTTGTTTTTGTAGTCAAAGTTTTATCATCTTAAATAATTATTTATAAGACATTATGTGCAAGCCTCATGGCAACCTCAAATCAAAAAACCTATAACAGATATTAAAAAAAGAAAAGCAAGACATTTAAACAAATCAGAGAAAATCACTTTCAGAAAAGAGAAGACAGAAAGAAAGGAAGGAAGGAAGGAAGGAAGGAAGGAAGGCAGGAAGGAAGGAAAGAAGGAAGGAAGACAATACCAAAAAACAACCAGAAAACAAATAGCAAAGTGGCTGTACTAAATCCTTATTATCAACAGTAACATTGAATTTAAATAGACTAAATTACATAATCAGAAGACATAGAGTGGCTGAATGGATTGAAAAAAAAAAGACCCAACGGTCTATAAGAAAGATATTTTACCTGTAAATAAACACATAGACTGAAAATAAGGGCTACAAAGATACTCTATGAAATAAAAATTTAAAAAGAGCAGAAGTAGCTATACTTAGATAAAATAGATTTCAAGAAAAAACTTATAAAAGTGACAAAGGTTGTTATATAATGATAAAAGGGTCAATTCAGCAAGAGGATATTGGGTAAATATATATGCATCCACTGTTGGAGCACCCAGATATATAAAGCATATATTATTAGACCTATATAAAGAGATAGATCTCAATACAATAATAGCTGGAGACTTCAACACTCTCCACTTTCAGCATTGGACAGATCACTAAGACAGAAAATCAACAAAGAAACATTGGACTTAATCTGCACTATAGAACAAATGGACATAATAGATATTTATAGAACCTTTCATCCAATGGATGCAGAATACACATTCTTCTCCTCAGCATATAGGTTACACTCAAGGATAGACCATATGTTAGGCCACAAAACAAGTCTTCAAATATTAAAAAAACTGAAATCATATCAAGTGTCTTCTCCAAGCACAATGGAATAAAACTACAATCAACAACATGAAGAACTCTGGAATCTATACAAACTCATGGAAATTAAACAATATGCTCCGAATTACCAATGGTTCAATTAATAAATTAAGAAGGAAATTTAGGCCGGGCATGGTGGCTCACACCTGTAATCCCAGCTCTTTGGGAGGCTGAGGCAGGTGGATCGCCTGAGGTCAGGAATTCGAGACCTGCCTGACGAATATGGAGAAACCCTGTCTCTACCAAAAATACAAAATTAGCTGGGCACGGTGGCACATGTCTGTAATCCCAGCTACTTGGGAGGCTAAGGCAGGAGAATCACTTGAACCCAGAAGGCAGAGGATGTGGTGCATCAAGATCGTGCCATTGCACTCCAGCCTAGGCAACAAGAGCAAAATTCCATCTCAAAATAAATAAATAAATAAATAAAAGAAATTTAAAAATTTCAATTAAAATGAAACCACAACATACCAAAACCAATGAGGGTACAGCAAAAGCAAAACTAAAAGAAAAGTTTCTAGTAATATCCCAATGAGGGTACAGCAAAAGCAAAACTAAAAGAAAAGTTTCTAGTAATATGCACCTACATCAGTCAAGTAAAAATTTTTCAAAAAACAGCATAATAATCAATAAACAACCTAATAAACAACCTAATGATGCATTTTAAAGAACTAGAAAAACAAGGGCAAACCAAGCCCAAAATTATAAGAAAAGAAATAGTACAACACAAAAGATCAATGAAATGAAAAGTTGCTTTTTTAAAGATAAGCAAAATCAACAAATCTTTAGCCAGACTAAGAAAAAAAGAGAGAAGACCCAAACAAATAAAATTAGACATTAAAAAGGAGATATTAAAACTGATACCACAGGCCAGGCACGGTGGCTCATGCCTGTAATCCCAGCACTTTGGGAGGCCGAGGCAGGAGGATCATGAGGTCAGGAGATCGAGACCATCCTGGCTAACACAGTGAAACCTTGTTTCTACTGAAAATACAAAAAATTAGGCAGGCATGGTGACAGGCACCTGTAGTCCCAGTTACTTGGGAGGCTGAGGCAGGAGAATAGTATGAACCCGGGAGGTGGAGCTTGTAGTGAGCTGAGATCATGCTACTGCACTCCAGCCTGGGCAACAGAGAGAGACTCCATCGCAAAACAAAAACAAAAACAAAAAACCCTGATACCACAGAAATTCAAAAAGTCATTAGAGATTATTCTGAACAACTATATCCCAATAAATTAGAAAAACCAAAAGAAATTGATAAATTTCTAGATACATGCATCTACCAAGATTGGCCAATGAAGAAATCCAAATTCAGAATAGAACACTAACAAGTAATGAGATTAAATCTCCTAGCAAAGAAAACTCTGGGACTTCATGGCTTCCCTGCAGAATTTTACCAAACATTTAAAGAATAACTAACATCAATCCTACTCAAACTCTTCTGAAAAATAGAGGAGGAGGGAATATATCCAAACTCATTCTGTGAAGCCATTATTACTCTAATGCCAAAACCAGACACAAACACATCAAAAAATGAGAGCGAGAGAGAGAAATACAGGTAAGTATCTGTGATGAAAATTGATGCAAAAATTCTCAACAAAATACTAGCAAACTGAATTCATCTAAACATTAAAAAGATGCATTATAATCAAGTGGGATTTATTCCAAGCATCCAAGGATAGTTTAGTGTATGCAAATCAATCAATGTGATACATCATATCAACAGAATAAAAGACAAAAATCATATGACCATTACAATTGATGCTAAACAAACATTTGATATCATTCGACACCCTTTCATGAGAAAAATCTCTCAAAAAACTGGATAAAGAAGAAACTACCTCAACAAAATAAAAGTCACATGTGACAAACCCATACCTAGTATCATACAGTACGAGGAAAAACTAAGTCTTTCCTCAAGATCTGAAACAAGACAAGGATGCCCACTTTCACCACTGTCATTCAGTAAAGTACTGACAGTCTCAGCTAGAGCAATGATATGAGAGAAAGAAATAAAGTGGATGTAAATTGGGAAGGAAGAAGTCAAATTATCCTTCTTTGCAGATGACATGATATTATATGTGGAGAAAACTAAAGACTCCACCAAAAAAACTATTAGAACTGATAAACAAATTCAGTAACATTTCAGGACACAAAGTCAACACACAAAAATCAGTACCATTTCTATATGCCAATATCAAACAATCTGAAAAAGAAGATAAGAATATAATTCCAGTTACAATAGCTGCAAGTAAAATAAAATACATACGCATAAACTCAACCAAATAAGTTACAGGTCTCTAAAATGAAAGCTATTTTATTATAACTATTACTGATACTCAGTAATTTATAAAGGAAAAACGTTTAACTGACTCACAATTCAGCATGGCTGGAAGAGGCCTCAGGAAACACAATCATGGTAGAAGGAGAAACAAACATGTCCTTCTTCACATGGTGGCAGCAAGGAGAAGTGCCAAGCAAAAAGGGAAAAGCCCCTTATAAAACTATCAGATCTTGTGAGAACTCACTTTCAGGAGTTGGAAGTAACCACTCCCATGATTCAATTACGTCCCATCAGGTCCCTCCCACAACATGTGGTGATTATAGAAACTACAATTCAATATGAGATTTGAGTGGGAACACAGCCAAACCATATCATTCCACTCCTGCCCCCTCCCAAATCTCATGTCTTCAAATTTCAAAACACAATCATGCCTTCCCAACAGTCCCCCAAAGTCAACTCATTCCAGCATTAACTCAAAAGTCCAAGTTCAAAACCTCATCTGAAACAAGGCAAGTCCCTTCTGCCCATGAGCCTGTAAAATCAAAAGCAAGTTGCTTGCCAGATACAATGGAGGTATGGTCACTGGGTAAATATGCCCATTCCAAGTCGAAGAAATTGGCCAAAATGAAGGGGCTACAGGCCCCATGCAAGTCTGAAATCCAAAAGGGCAGTCATTAAACCTTAAAGTTCCAAAATTATCTTGACTCCATGTCTCACATCCAGTTCATGCTGATGCAAGAGGTGGGTTATCATGGTCTTGGGCAGCTTCGTCCCTGTGGCTTTGCAGGATAGAGCTAGCACTGCTTTCACAGGCTAGCATTAAGTATCCGTGGCTCTTCAAGTTGCACAGTGCAAGCTGTCAGTGAATCCATCATTTTGGGGTCTAGAGGACAGTGGCACTCTTCTCACAGCTCCACTAGGCAGTGCCCCAGTGAGGACTCTGTGTGGGGGCTCCAACCCTACAATTCCCTTCTGCACTGCCCTAGCAGAGGTTCTTCATGAGGTCTCTGCCCCTGCAGCAGACTTCTGCCTAGATACTTAGGCATTTCCATACATCCTCTGAAATCTAGGTGGAGGTTCCCAAATCTCAATTGACTTCTGTGCACCTGCAGACTCAACACCACGTGGAAGCTGCCAAGGCTTGGGACTTGCACCCTCTGAAGCCATGGCCTGAGCTGTACCATGGCCCCTTTTAGCCATGGCTGGAGTGGCTGGGATGCAGGGCACCAATTCCCTAGGCTGCACACAGCAGGGGAGCCCTGGGCCTAGCCCACAAAACCATTTTTTCCTCCTAGATATCCAGGCCTGTGATGAGAGGGGCTGCCGGAAGGGTCTCTGACATGCCCTGGAGACATTTACCCCATTATCTTAATGATTAACATTTGGCTCCTCATTACTTAAGCACATTTCTGCAGCTGGCTTGAATTTCTTTGCAGACTATTGGTTTTTCTTTTCTATTGCATTGTCAGGCTGCAAATTTTCCAAACTTTTATGCTCTGCTTCCTCTTGAATACTTTTCTGTTCAGAAATTTATTTTGCCAGATATCCTAAATCATCTCTCTCAAGTTCAAAGTTCTACAGATCTCTAGGGGAGGAGCAAAATGCTGCCAGTCTTTTTGCATAGCAAGAGCGACCTTTACTCCAGTTTCCAACAATTTCCTTATCTTCATCTGAAACCACCTCAGCGTGGACTTCATTGTCCATATCACTATCAGCATTTTGGTCAAAGCCATTCAATAAGTCTCTAGGAAGTTCCAACTTTTCCCACGTCTCCCTGTCTTTTGAGCCCTCCAAGTCTCTAGGAAGTTCCAAACTTTCCCACATTTTCCTGACTTCTTCTGAGCCCTCCAATCTCTGCCTATTACCCAGTTCCAAAGTCATTTCCACGTTTTTGATTATTTTTATAGGAGCACCCCACTCTCTGTAGTACCAATTTATTATATTAGTCTGTTCTCATGCTGCTAATAAAGATATACCTGAGACTGGGAATTTATAAACGGAAGAGGTTTCATTGACTCACAGCTTAGCATGGCTGGGGAGGCCTCAGGAAACTTACAATCATAGTGGGAGGGGAAGCAAACACATCTTTCTTCACATGGTGGCAGCAAGGAGAAGTCTCAAGCAAAAGGGGAAAATCCCCTTATAAAACTCTCAGATCTTGTGAGAACTCACTCACTTTCAGGAGAACAGTATGGAGGTAACTGCCTCCGTGATTCAGTTACCTCCCACCAAGTCCCTGTGGGGATTATGTGAACTACAACTCAAGATGATATTTGGTTGGGGACATAGCCAAACCATATCAACTATAAAAAGTTGATGCAAGAAATTAAGGAGGATACAAAAAGATGAAAAAATATTTCATGTTCATGGATTGAAAGAATTAGTATTTGAAAATGTCCATAATATCCAAAGCAATCTACAAATTCGATGCAATCCTTATCAAAATACTGATGACATTGGTCGGGCACAGTGGCTCACGCTTATAATCCAAGCACTTTGGGGGGCCGAGGTGGGCAGATCATGAGGTCAGGAGTTCAAGGCCAGCCTGACCAATATGGTGAAACCCAGTCTTTACTAAAAAATACAAAAATTAACCAGGCATGGTGGCACACACTGTAATCCCAGCTGCTCAGGAGGCTGAGGCAGGAGAATCGCTTGAACCCGGGAGGTGGAGGTTGCAGTGAGCTGAGATCGCACCATTGCACTCCAGCCTGGGTAACAGAAAAGACACTGTCTCAAAAAAAAAAAAAAAAAAAACTAATGATGTTCTTCACAGAAGCAGAAAAAAAACCCTAAAATTTATATGGAACTATAAAAGACCCCAAATAGCCAAAGCCATCCTGAGCAAAAAGAACAAAACTGAAGGAATCACATACCTGATTTCAAATTATATTACAGAGAAATGGTAACCAAAACAGCATGGTACTAGCATTAAGACAGACACATAGACCAATGGAATAGAATAGAGAATCCATAAATAAACCCATACATCTACAGTGAACTCATTTTCAACAAAGGTGCCAAGAATATACATTGGGGAAAGGACAGTTTTTTCAATAAATGGTGCTGGGAAAATAGGATACTCATATTCAGAATAATGAAACTAGATCACTATCTCTTGGCACATATAAAAAAAATCAAAATGGATTAAAGACTTAAATCTAAGACCTCAAACTATGAAACTACTAAAGTAAAATATTGGGAAACTCTCCAGGACATTGGTTTGGGCACAGATTTTTTGAGTAATATCCCAAAAGCTTGAGTATCAAATAATGGTCAAGAGGGATCACATCAAGTTAAAAAAAAAAAAACAAAAAAAACAAAACTCTGCACAGCAAAGGAAACAATCAAACAAAGTGAAGAGACAACCCAAAGAATGGGAGAAAATGTTTGCAAACTGTCTGTCTGACAAGAGATTAATAACTAGAATATATAAAGGCACTCAAGGAACTCATAAAATCTAATAATCCAGTTAAAAATGGCGTTTATCAGAAGACGACATACAAATGGCAAACAGATATATGAAAAGGTACTCAACATCATTGATTACCAGAGAAAATGCAAATCTAAACTACAATAGGATATCATCTCACCCCACTTAAAATGGCTTTTATCCAAAAGACAATCAATAATGAATCCTGGTGAGGTGGTAGAGTAATGTGAACCCTGATACATTGTTGGTGAGAATGTGAATTATTATAGCCACCCAGGAGAACAGTATGGAGGTTGCTTAAAAAAACTAAAAATAAAACTAACATAAGATCCAGCAATCCCACAGCTAAGCATATACCCAAACTAAAGAAAATCAGTATATCAAAGAGATATCTGCATCCTCATGTTTATTGTGGTACTATTCACAATATCCAAAATTTGGAATCAATCTAAGTGTTCATTAACAAAATTTTTTTCCTATTGAGTTCCTTGAGCTCTTTTATACATTGTAGTTATTAATCACTTGTCAGACAGACCATTTGCAAATATTTTTTCCCATTCTTGGGTTGTCTCTTCACTTTGTTAATTGTTTCCTTTGCTGTGCATTTTTTTAACTTGATGTGATCCCTGTTGTTTATTATTGTTTTGATACTTGTGCTTCTGGGATACAACTCAAAGAAATCTGGGATAAAGAAAATGTGGTACATACACACAATGGAGTACTATTCAGCCATAAAAAAGAATGAGATCTTGTTATTTTCATCAATATGGATGTAACTGGAGATCATTATGTTAAGTGAAATAAACCAGGCAAATAAAGACAAATTTTACATGTCCTCATTTGTAGGAGCTAAAATTTAAAACAATTGAACTAATGAAGATAGAGAGTAGAATGATGGTTACCAGAGGCTGGCAACGGTAGTGGGGAAGTGGCAGGGGGAAGAGTAGGGATAGTTAATTGTTAATGGGTGGAAAATATAGTTAGATAGATGGAATAAGATCTAGTACACACATCCAGTCTGCAGTAATTTATTGTACATTTAAAAATAACTAAAAGAGCATAATTGGAATGTTTACAACACAAAGAAAGGGTAAATGCTTGAGGTGATGAATACCCCAATTACTTTGATGTGATTATTACACATTGTATGCCTGTATCAGAATATCTTATGTACCTCAAAAATATGCACCAATATACCCATAAAAATTCAAAATTAAAAAGTAAATAAAAGGAATGAAAAAACATTTTGTCCAATGTAGACTTTTTCTCTGATCTTCTTTTTAGTCTTAGATCCTTAAATGTTTTGTGCAAATCTTCACTCATGCCGTAGGGTACCAGTCTGATGTTAGTATAGAAGAAGCAAGTGACCTCTTCAGGGGTTACTGTACAATGAGGTTTAATTTTTTTTCATCTTCTTTATTCTACGTCGTTATGAAAGAAAGATACTATTTATTTCCTCAGAGCACAGGAAGGGAGCTGGCGTTTTTTCTAACAAATGATATACACTGGACTAAAGAATGACATGTAGCTCACATCAGTAGATTAAACTCAACTGTTTGCAGAAACAATTATCTTAGAATTTTGACATCCAGAGGAATGTCAATCAAGATATAATCAACAATATATCTGATAAATGTGACAAGGAGGACTTTGTAAGAATTCACAGAAAGCACTTTCTTCAAGGCATAATAATATCCAGAAGCTGTACACATGTCTACCACTCTAGTGGTTTAAAAATGAAACTTCTAAAGCAGTATTTCTCAAATATTATTGTGCTTACGAATCATCTGGTGATCTTGCTAAGATGCAGATTCGGAGTCTGTAGATCCAGGGAGGAGCTTGAGAGTAGGCGTTTCTAACCAGCACCCAGGTGATGCAGAAGCCACTGGGCCATGGACCACATTTTATGTGACAAGACTCTACAAAATACTGTCCAATATGACAGTCATTTGCCACATGTGGCTTTTTCAATTAATTTAAATTAAATTACATTTAGCAATTTACTTCTTCAATCACGTTGGCCACATTTCAAGTGCTCAATCAGAGAGAGTTCTATTGAATAGATTTACTAAAGAAAACACAATTTATCAAACAACTCCTAATCCCTGTGATCTCACCTCATCTCTCTTTCAGCTATGGGCTGACAGCTTACATTTGAAGAAGAGCAAAAATTGACTGGATAAGCACTTGGATTTGGAACTGGGGGCAATGGGACTGAAGAGAACCAGGGAGAATAATTGTTAAGGAATCAAAAGAACAAGGGGATTTTAAAAAAGGCATGGTCAACAGGGTCAAATGCTGCTGGGAGGAAAAAGAAGCTAAGGCTTAAAAACTGTTCACTGACCTTGAAGAGGGCAGAGTAAGAGGGCAGGAGTTTGTGGAATATAGCATCAGACAAGGGTTTCTGAAGATGGAAGATTTTTGCTTGTTTACATGATAACTCTCAGAATGGCCATAAGGATATATTGGTTTTGAATGCTCAAGTCAAAATGGGCCCTGTGGTGACCTAGTTTATGCTCTGACAGTTCAAAGAACTCAAATAAATACCATTAGCTATTAAAGATTTCAGTCTCCCATTATAAGAAGCAGATCACAAGCCTTCAAAGAAACTTCCCATTTCCTTCTGGCTAAGTAGAAAAATAATTACTTTGTCATGAATACACCGGTGACTACAGAACTCTTCGCTCTTTTGCAGACTCTAGTTAGGATGAGGAGCAATTTCACTAATCACTTTTCACTCAAAATCTCACCAGACCCTTAAAAACAAACCCTCTAGGCCAAGCCCTGTGGGATTTTGCCAATCGAAATCTGATGCCTTGTTCAGAGCGTGAAAAAGCAGTTTTAATTAGGAGCACAGGCCAGCCTCTTTTTAAAGGAAAGAAAACTTCTTAAAATTACATTAATTGCCCTATTATTAGTAAATAAAAACACACACACAAAAAAAAGCCTGTAGAACTCTGTGATGGGTGAAACTGATTGCATTTTCCCGCTGCAGCAGCAGCAAAGCCCACTGAAGGAGGATGGCATCATGTGCTGGGGTAGACAAGGTTTAATTTCCCCCAAACAGTGCCGCACCTTGAACACTGAGAATATTGCTTCCTGGATTGTTCCAAATTGCTACCAGAGCATTGCATCACTGCACTACATGCTGGCAAATGACAGTTGACAAAGTTACTTGAAAGGACTCTTGGACAAGTTGGACAATGGGAGTTTGGCTCAAATGAGTACTGTGTGACTTCAGGCAAACCACCGAATATTTTAATTCTTTTATTTTTAAAATAGGCAAAATATATTTTTTTCTTCTCTTAAGAGATTTTTTTTTTAGAGGAACAAAAAGCAAAATAAACAAGAACATAAAAGGCATCTTGATTTCTTCAGGTAGTTGAGCAGTGCTGACCCAGCTCATGCACCGAACATTAGTTGATGGCTTAGACTTTCATTTTAAGCAATTGAAAAAATCTGAGTTTCCTTTGATTAACTAATAGAGGTCATTCATGGGGACACGGTATCAGTGGACATCTGGGAGATGACATAATTGAGTTGAGCTTAATTACAGGCACTGGAGAGAAGGATTAAGACAGAAAGGTGGGACTGAGGAAATGGACACTACTAAGGAGCTTGCCCCACTGGGGCAGTGGGGCCTTGCAAGGGTAGGCTCAGATGAAATGACAGCCTCAGCCAAGTTCGACCTGGTGAGGGCAAAGCAGCAAGAAGAGATCCAGGTGGCGGATGTAATCTAAACCCAGACAGGTAGAGGCAATGAACCTGGTATTGGGTTCATTCATGCATGGGCCCGGTGAGAGAAGAGTCAGATGGTAGGCGGAGCTTTCAGCTTTAACCCACTTCAGAGTCATCTGGGAGGCTTGCTGACAGGACCCTTCCTGATGGACTGTGGGGAGCTGGGAGGGGACCAGGCATCCACACTTTTGAAAGCCGCGAGGTTATCCTAATGTGATTGATCAGACGACCCTTCTAAAGCAATGGAAAACAGGCCTTGTCACTCCAGGTGTCAAGGCAGCACACAACAGGGCCAGATTTTACCTGAGGGTCTCCTAAAAAGGAAGCCAGTGTTCTAGAGAAGAAATGGAAGCAGAGTCATAGTTGCATGGACCAGGCAACAGGCTGATGAGCAGAAAACGTTTAACTCGGGCTGGCCAGATGTTTTCACCTCATACATGTTGGCCAAAGCCCTAACACACTTCCTGCATGACTACGGTCTGTGAGATATAACTCTAGAGGCAGAGTTTAGAGGCAGATCCAACCACAGAGAAGCCTAGAAGGTAGGGATACATCACATCTAGAGTAGCCTCAGTAGTATTCATTACCAAGTGATGCCTTCAAGTTGAAGAATCCCAATACAAGAGTCTTGGATAAAATGAGAAATTTTGTATCACACATTACAAGAGATTCAGGGTGGATGGCTCCAGTCTAGGTTATTCTTGAGCACTCACTGATGGCAGAACTCTCGCTTGGTTTCCCTGTGGTCTCACGGCCTTCTTTTCATGACTATAAAAAGATGAATGTTGCTTCAATTTTCAGGCCATCACACAACCTTCTGGAGAGGAAGACAAAGAAACTGTATCTTCCTGGTGCCTCTTTTTGTCAGGGAGAAAAACATTTCCTGAAGCCCTCATGCACACCTGCCTTTACACCTCACATGACAGAATGAGTAGTTGTTGATTCCTCAATCCATCTTAGAAGCATCATGGTTCACACTCTGTGGCTAGAGAAGAGCCTCTTTTCCCTGAGCCTACTCCTCCCAGTACAGAAAAGTATTGTGGTGCAGGGAGCAAGGAAAGAGTTGGCATATCTCTTCAAAGACAACACATAGTGCCTTTACCCTTTGACTCAGGAACTTAATCAAGAGATTCTAAATGCCAAGAACATATCTGTGCAGAGTTTACTGCATGAATTCCTCATGGTCTGCCCATTATCAAATTATGGCAGTAAAGTTATGGTCAAAGAACTAAGCTCCAAATACAACTGAGAAGCCTGTAAGTCCTCCTTCCATTCATCCTCCTCTGAAAAACAGTAAAACAGTGTACATTCCCAGCACACAGCCTCCTGTGCAGGACACTGCGGATCTTCTTTGTGTCATTGCAACCCTTGTTGTGATGCGCTTAGCAATATTTCATAACTTAGATGTTTCCTCACTTTTTAAAAAAACTATAAATTCCTTCTTCTAACTTCTTTTCATTTTATTTTTCTCAAGGCTCATCTAAAGATATTGCACCTCTAACATATTTCCTTCTTCAGGGGAAAGTGTCTTAGGAAATGCTGTACAAAAGTAGTCTGGGTTCTGTTTTTGAAATGACATGAAACCATGTTTTTCTATATGCCCACAAGGACATTCATGCCTAATGATTTCTGTGAATAATGTGACTTAGAAACATATAGGCCAGGCGCAGTGGCTCATGCCTATAATCCTGACACTTTGGGAGGCCGAGGAGGGAGGATCACTTGAGGCCAGGAGTTCGAGACCAGCCTGGCCAGCATGTCAAAACCCCATCTCTACTAAAAACACAAACAAACAAATAGACTTCCTGCTTGGTTCCATTAATGTTTCATAATTTCATGATCGGGTTTGCACTTTTAAAGCTATGTCAAGAGAATACATACTAGCAATAAGAGTATCTTAGTTGGCTTCTGTATTCCTTCATTCCCTTTTATTTGGCAAAGGTCCATTTAAAAAATCTCAGTATCAAACAACTCACATTTGAATATTCAAAACAAGCTTTTTTTAAGGAACAATAAAAAATATTATTGCAGGACAATTAGCCATTGTATCTAGAATTTAGGTAAAAGTCCTGATGGCTGGATAATAAGTGAAAAAAATCCAGAAGACTACTTGCTGAGAGAAAGCATAGGATCATAAAATCATCAGTGTTCAAATGAAACATCAATAATCTGTCGCAACCACCAATCTTACTATAAGGCATCAGAGCTGGAGAGGTTTCAAGCCTTGCCACATCTCACATGAAGAAGGATGCGGAGACAACCCTTGTCTTGCTTGGGCTTATAGCTTGGGCCTGCACTGCTGAAGGCAGTAGCCCCAAGTCAAGTGGGCCTGAACCCTTTAAATATGGTCATCCCAGTTGAAATTCAATACACGCTGAATTTTGAAGTCTGTTAAAGAAAAGAAATGTAAGCTATATTGTTAATATCCTTATATTGATTACAAGTTGAAGCAATATTTTTAATATATTAGGTTAAACAAAATGATATATGAATTTTGCCTTTTGCTTTTTACTTTTTTAAAAATGTGGTTACTAGGGAATTTACATTTTCTCACATGGCTGGCATTATATTTCTATTGTATTGAAACAGATGGTTAGCTCTTTTGGTTCTGAATACTAACCCTATTGAATGAGAAGGGTATAGTCTGGCCTCATGAAAGGTTTGTCTCACTATTTTTTAAGGAGGTTTTTTTTGGGGGGTGGGGAGGGCATAAATTGTGATTTTTTTTATTGGAAAAATAAAAAAAATCAACTCACAATGGGAGTGGATTTGAGGCAAATTGTGCCATAAGCAGATTTTCTTTAAGTGGCTAAGCAAAGTTTAAAAAGCAAGTAACAATAAAAGAAAATGTTTCTGGTACAGGACCAGCAGTACAAAAATAGTGTACAAGTGCCTGGATAACATACCCATTTTGCAAAGTGCAACTTTTAAGTACACTATTTTAATGACTTTCTTTGTTGCTTAATCCTTTGGATCATTATAAAATAGTTTTATGAATCAATCAACAGCCAGGAAATTTGAGGTATATTTCCTACCTGTATTGTTTATCGTAAGAGTGTTGGTCTCTAGTCCCACTTAAACTCTACAGCCCATGCCTGGCAATTAGGGACTAATTAACACTATGGATAGAGGTATATGGTTTTACCAGAATTCCTGACTGAAAAAACAATCAGCTTTAACTGGTTAGAAGTCATCAGTGCTGGCTTACATATTAAATAAATCTTTTCCATAAGTCTGACAGTGCCTTAGAAAGAAGCACTTTTCCCTGGAGACCTTCACCCATGCAGAGCACAGAAGAATGAATTCCAGAGCCAGCCATTGCTGGGAGATGGAACAACAGTAAGGAAAGCTGAGAGAAGCACAGTGTCAGTCCAGGGCTATTCCCTGCAAGCAGCAGAAACTTTGCCTTGGCTGACATTACACAGAAAAGGAGGTTTTGCAAGGTTAGTAGTTTGTTCACAGAATGATTGGGAATATGCAGAACTAGTGTCTGGAAATAGGCATGAACAGAGGGCAGCCAGAACCACAGCCAAAGTCAAGACTCAGAACTTGATCTTAGGGTGGTCAACGCCTCACTGCAGATACTGCAGCTTCCCCTACAGCCACGGTTGACCCTGGACACTGAGGCTGAAACTGCCACCCCCATACTCCAGCAGCAGGTGACCCACTGGTGCTGGTTTGCTCAAAACTCTTTGCCGGTTTTAAAACTGATAGTCTGGGCTTCTGAGTACCCCGTCTGCCTCAGCAAAGCAGGACAGTTGGTCATGCTAGTCGCAAGAAATTCTCCACCATCCCTGGCTCCCATGTCCAAGTGCTGGGCGCGTATGTCTGATTAGACCCTGCTGGGTCACCTGTCTAAGTTCTAGCTGCCAGAGAGATGAAGAGAGAGGGTCTGGCCATCTATCTTCCCTAGTGGGCGGCTGGCTAAGCTTTCCATCAGAGGCTTGTGACTAAAACATAAGGAGACTACTTCTCAGTAATTTAAGTTAAACAGAGGATACGGAACACAAAGAAAAGCAGCCAGGAGCAACTGGAACTGATGGCTCTCCTTCTGAGGCAGCACCGTGTGGTCGAAGGGGGAGGTGCTTTGCTGGGACTCATTTTGTTCATTCATAAGTTGGAGAAAGGACTCTAAAGGAGCTCATGTAAGGAAAGTGCCTAGCCCACATCACATGCTCAAATATTTCTTTCCCCTTTCTTCTGTTTTTCACTTTTTTTCCCTCACCCCTTCATTGGAATGTGATGTCACTAAAGTATAGAAACTTTACTATGGAAACTAAACTGATTTACATTCTCTACCAACTAGCCATTATTAAAAATTCAAGTAATAATGTGTAGAACTCATCACTTACTAGAACTCATCACTTACTATGTTTTATTTATTTATGCTTTTGAAGTTACTTATGTCTTAGTTGCAAGTTGCGAGTTCTACATAATGCTATGTCACTGCACATCTCTTCCCAAATCTGTGTTTGATGACATCAGTCGGATAGCTTGAAATTGGCCTGGTGGGAGTATACACATTTCAAAAATTGGCAAATGCTACAAATTAGGGCTCAATTTATCTTTTCTTGACTGTCTAGACTTATGGAAGTGGTAGAGAAAATGTTGATAAAGCAGATTAAACTTACAAGTGTGTTGTGTTTCTGTAGTACTGAAAAATATAGTTTTCTAGTATTCAACCACTATTATACAATTCAACAGGGAAGTTGCTCACACCATGGACAAAACAGTGAAGCTCTGAGACGTGAGTCTTCATTGTTTCACTTTTGTCTTACATGAGATAAACAAATGTGTCAATTAACTTGTTCATCAGTTGCAAACAAAGGTTGGCTATAGATAAGAGTTTGGTAGAAATTAATGAAGCGTTCTGTGGGAACTAACTGACTGTATGAAATTTATAATAACGAATATTGTGTATATATATAAAATACACATACATACACACACACATACGCACACACACATACATACGCACACACACATACATACACACACACATACATACACATACACTTACAGAGATTTTTTTAGGGAGAAGGGAACCAGTTCAAAAATTACCAGTATACTGCAGCGACCTGCCGTCTTTACATACGATCTGTTGTTATAATCATATTATTGTTGTTTTTAATTTTTATTTTACTTTAAGTTCCTGGATACATGTGCAGAACGTGCAGGTTTGTTACATGGGTATACATGTGCCATGGTGGTTTGCTGCAACTATCAACCCATCATCTAGGCTTTAAGCCCCACATGCCTTAGCTATTTGTCCTGATGCTCTTCCTCCCCTCCTCCCCCTATAGGCCCCGATGTGTGATGTTCCCCTCCCTGTGTCTATGTGTTCTCATTGTTCAACTCCCACTTACAAGTGAGAGCATGTAGTGTTTGATTTTCTGTTCCTGTGTTGGTTTGCTGAGGAAGATGGCTTCTGGCTTCATCTGTGTCCCTGCAAAGGACATGATCTCATTTGTTTTTATGGCTGCATAGTATTCCATGGTGTATATGTACCACATTTTCTTAATCCAGTCTATCATTGATGGGCATTTGGGTTGGTTCCATGTCTTTGCTATTGTGAATAGCGCTGCAATAAACATACGTGTGCTTGTGTCTTTATAGTAGACTGATTTATAAGTCTTTGGGTATATACCCAGTAATGGGATTGCTGGGTCAAATGGAATTTCTGGTTCTAGTTTCCTGAAGAATTGCCACACTGTCTTCCACAATGGTTGAACTAATTTACACTCCCACCAACAGTGTAAAAGCATTCCTATTTCTCCACAGCCTCGCCAGCATCTATTGTTTCTTCTGTCATCCATGTCATCCTCTGTTCAGTTCTGTGCCTTTGCTGGAGAGGTGTTGTGATCATTTGGAGGAGAAGAGGCACTCTGGCCTTTTGGGTTTTCAGTGGTTTTTTTGTTGATTTTTTTCTCATCTTCATGAGTTTGTCTAGTTTTGATCTTTGAAGCTGTTGATCCTTGGATGAGGATTTGTGGGGACTTTTTTTGTTGATGCTATTGCTGTTGCTTTCTGTTTGTTTGTTTTTCAATAGTCAGCTGCCTCTTCTGTAGGACTGCTGTGGTTTGCTGGGGGTTCACTTCAGGCCCTATTCATCTGGTTCACTCCTGTGCCTGGAGATATCACTCAAGGAGGCTGGAGAACAGCAAAGATGGATGGCTGCTCCTTCTTCTAGGATCTCTGACCTCAAGGGGCACCAATCTGATGCCAGTAGAAATGCTCCCATATAAAGTGTCTGACAACCTCTGTTGGAGGATCTCACTCAGTTGGGTAGCATGGGATGCAGGACCCACTGAACGAAGCACTTTGGCTGTCCCTTGGTGGAGGGGTGTGCCTTGCTGTGGGGAAACTTACTCCTTTGGGCTGCTCCGATTCCTCAGAACTAGAAGAAGGAAAGACTGAGTCTGCTGGTCCACGGAGACTATGGCCACCCCTTCTATGGGCTCAGGCCCAGGGAAATTAGAGTTCTGTCCCTGAGCCCCTGGCTGGAATTGTTGGAGTTCCTGCAGGGAGGCCCCACCCAGTGAGGAGGGATAGGTCAAGGTCAGGTCTGAAGAGGCACTTTTTCAGTACTCTGCCACAGCCGGTTTATTAGGCCGTGGGGAATACCTCTTGGGACCAAACCGTCCAGCCTCCTTGGCTCCAGCAGGGGAAAAGCGTGTCCTGGAGCTGTAGAGATGGCTGCCACGCTTCCCCTGCCCTGGCAGCTTAGTGCGTCAGGCAGCTAGCATTCCGTGTTGCCTGCCGCCCCTCGTCCAAGGAGCCCAGACAGCTTAGACAGCAGGCAGCTACAGCTGTGATGATGGCCTCCCCTCCTCTCAAGAACCAGGCAAGCTTAGGCAGATTCTAGCTGACTGGCTGTTGAGAATCTGCATGGCTCCATGGTTGGGACGCTAGGCCATGGTGGCTTGGGCTCACAAATGGGATCTTCTGATCTGTGGGTTGCTCAGTTCCATGGAAAAAGCACAGTTTACCAGACTGGGTAGCACACTCACTCACCACCTCCCTTGGCTGGCGGTTGGGGTCTCCTCTGTCCTGTGTGGCTCTCAGGTGGGCCGCCCATCACACTGCTCTTCCTTCCTCTCCATGGGTCATGCCAGCCTCCTACACAGTCCTGATGACAGAACCTGGATACCTGGGTTGCCGGTGGAGGATTCGCACACTGTTTTGGTTCTTTTCTATGAGAGCCTCCGATCGACACTGATTCTAGTTGGCCATCTTGGCCCTGCCCCCCAGTCATATTATTTTCTAAATCAAATAAAAATACATGATTGGACAGATTTATTTTCTGAGTTGTAGAACTTTTTACATGAAAATGCTTACATACAATTAAATCACATTTAGTTTTATGTTTACTAGGTTGTCTTCACTGAAAAAAATTTGTCACATAAAACTAATACACCATTCTATATAAATTATAACACTTAATGCATTACCTGACTATTTGAATAATGATAATGTACTATATTATGAAAATATAATCAGAAAGACTTAGTGTTCAGCTTTTCCTGTGTAATATTGGGCAAATTATTCTGAGTATCAGTTATCTCATCTATACATGCAATTAATGATATCTCTCATCCTTTTATTCAACTCTTTTTTTTTTTTTTGAGACGGAGTCTCGCTCTGTTGCCCAGGCTGGAGTGCAGTGGCCAGATCTCAGCTCACTGCAAGCTCCGCCTCCCAGGTTTAGGCCATTCTCCTGCCTCAGCCTCCCGAGTAGCTGGGACTACAGGCGACTGCCACCTCGCCCGGCTAGTTTTTTGTATTTTTTAGTAGAGACAGGGTTTCACTGTGTTAGCCAGGATGGTCTCGATCTCCTGACCTCGTGATCCGCCCATCTCGGCCTCCCAAAGTGCTGGGATTACAGGCTTGAGCCACTGCGCCCAGCTCAACTCTTTTAAAATAATTTCAACTTTTATTTTAGATTCGGGGTAGGTAGGCAGGTTTGTTAGATGGGTATACAGGATGATGCCAAGCTTAGGAGTATGAATTATCTCATCACCCAGATAGTGAGTATAGTACCCAATAGGCAGCTTTGCAGTCCTTCCCTCTCTTTCCCCCTCTAGTAATCCCCATTGTCTGCTGTTCCCATCTTTATGCCCATGAGTTCTCAGTGTTTAGCTCCCACTTATAAGTGAGAACATGCAGTATTTGGTTTTCTGTTTCTGTGTTAATTCACTTAGGGTGATGGCTTCCAGCTACATTCATATTCCTGCAAAGGACATAATTTTATTCTTTTTAAAGAATGTGTAGTATTCCATGGTATATGTACCATATTTTCTTGATCCAGTTTACTGTTGATAGGTACCTAGGTTGATTCCATGTCTTTGTTACTGTGAATAGTGCTGCAGTGAACATGAATGTATGTGTCTTATTTGTTGAATGATTTATTTCCCTCGGGTATATACCCAGTAATGGGATTGCTGGGTAGAATGGTAGTTTGTTTTTTATTTCTTTGAGAAATCTCTAAACTGCCTTCCACAGTGGCTAAACTAATTTACATTCTCACCAAGAGTGTATAAACTCAACAAATATTTATTGAGTACCTACCATGTACTTCACACAGCACAGAGTGCATTGAACAAGACGTGGTCACTGTTCTCAAGGAGCAGATGACTTCATGTCATATGAATTTTTTTTTAAATAACATGTAGGCTGTCAAACATGGCAGGCTCTCAGTAACAGCTGGTTTCTTATTTCCTTCTCATTTTTCCAGTTATCCAGGTTATATGGTCTTCAAAGCTATGTACATTTTGCCCTCCCTGTGCTCTTAAAGAACCTATAACTTTCTTCCCTTTGACAATCTTAAGCATAAGATCACACACACACACACACACATACACACACACAGAAACTGGAGAACAAAAGTGTTTCTTCTGCAAGTGGTCCTCTGATGTAATAAACCCTAAGTATCAGAGGCAGAGAAGAGAAATTCAAAAATCAACTAAATTAAGAGCTGAAATAATATAGAAGACACTGTTTCCCTAGAAGCTGAAAGTGATATTTTTCTTGTTCCTCTGTGAGTGAACTTAGCTGGCCCCTGAAGTCTTTCCTGGCCAGGAATTAATTGGCTGTGTAAGTTCCCTTTCTTATTCTCAATTTCTATCTCAACATAGAAGTATTCCGAGCTTGAAGTTTTATGTGAGTCTGGTTTTGCCACATAGGAAATGCAATCAGCACCTGGTAGAGATATCTGCACTCTCATGTTCATTGCAGCATCATTCACAATAGCCAAGTTATAGAAACAACCTAAGTATCCATTGATGGATGAATAGATAAAGACATTATAGTATATATCTACAGCGGAATATTCATCAGCCTTATAAAAAAGAGGAGAACTGCTACTTGCTACCACGTGGATGAACCTGAATGACACTGTACTAAGTGAAATAAATGAAATGACAGAAAGAAAAATACTACGTGATCTCACTTATATGTAGAATCCAAATAAAAGTCAAAAACATAGAAACAGAGTTAGAATGGTGGTTATCAGGGGCTGGAAGGGAAAAGAAATGGGGAGATGTAGGTCAAAGAGTCCAAATGCTATCATGTATGCTGAACAAGTCTAGAGATCTGATGTATGGCAGGGAGACTACAGTTAATAATATTGTATTGTATATTGAAAATTTGATAAGGTGGTGAATTTTATATCAAGCATTTAAAATGAAAATGTTTACATATAATTAAATCACATTTAGTTTTATGTTTACTAGATACATCTTAACTGAAAAAAAATGTAACATGAAAGTAACACACAATTCTACATAAATTATAACATTTAATGCATTACCTATTTGAATGAGGCATGTCTCTAGATAATGTACCATAGTACAAAAATACAATCAGAAAGACAGTGTTTTGCTTATGCTGTGTGATACTGGACAAATTATTCTAAGTATCAGTTATCTCATCTATACATGCAATTAATGAGAGCTCTCTCTCATCCTTTTATTCAACATTTTTTAAAATAACTTCAGTTTTTATTTTAGATTCAGGGGTACATGTGCAGGTTTGTTACATGGGTATATAGCATGATGCCAAGGTTAGGAGTACGAATGATCCCATCAGCTGGATAGCAAGTATAGTATCCAATGGGTGGCTTTTCAGTCCTTCTTGCCCTCTCTTCCCGTTTCTAGTAGTCCCCAGTGTCTATTGTTCCCGTCTTTATTTCCATAAGTGCCCAATGTTTAGATCCGACTTATAAGTGGGAACATGCAGCATTTGGTTTTTTGTTTCTACTTGAATTAGCTTGGGATGATGGCCTCCAGTTACATCCATGTTCCTGCAAAGGACATGATTTTATTCTTTTTAAAGAATGTATAGTATTCCATGCTATAAAAGTAAAGGTACTCCAAAGTGAGTAATAATTTCACTTCATGTATGAACGCATCATGTTGTGCACTGTAAATATGTACAATAAAAAATAAATCAACTGATTAGTTCATTAATGAAAACACAGTCATATTTCCTCCAGTATTCAAACTGTGACGACAGTGTCCCCAAGCACATGGTTGGAAAGTGAGATTTTATTCTGGGCTTCTATCCAGGTCATGCTAAGACTCTCTAGTGTAGTTTACACTCCTGAATAATTAGCTCTCCTTGGTGTTTCCCTGCTGCTGCCATCTGTCTGGAGAGCACAGAACCAGCTGTGCCCACAACAGCTGATCTCTAATCTGCTCACTTCTGGGTAGGTGGTGCAGGCCCCATGTTCTGCTGGGACCTAGGGAGCAGTAAGCCAGTGTGATCCCACAGCTCTGGAGCTGGGCTCTGCTTGTCCGAGGAATCACCATGGTAACCAAGGCCCAGCCACCCTTGCACAGTTGGCACTCCAGCAACCCTGTGTAATATGCTGTCTACAGTCTTTGATCCTTCAATGTTTCTCTGTAATGGATGAAAGTGTTTGACTCCTAATAGTACACTCAACCAGGGGTGCCCCAAAGCAACAGGCACAGGATGCAACACCCAACTGTCTGGGCTCTGAGATACCAGCTCTTTGAGTTTGCATACATGCGCCTCTTCCCAGTAGAAGATAGGAGGAAAGAGTAAAATAATGGGAACTGCATCAGGAAAGGGTACAGTACAGCCACAAATTGTGTCTCAATCCAGCCTTTTTCGAAGAATATCTAGGCTCTGGGGTTGCATCCAAATCACTCATTTAGATCCCTCCCTGATGGTGAGTTTCCTCCTGGGGTACCCTGTTGACCTTTCTTGGTAGCTGGTTTTATTTGCCACCCTTCTAATCCATCACACATGTTCTAGTTAATTATTGTAAACTTCAGAGATGATATTTGTATTCTGTTTCTCTTTCTTCCATAAAGGTCCTTGGCTTCTAGGAAAAAACATAAAGCAGAATCAAATCAATACGTAAGGGATACATTTTGCCTAACTATACACAGCAAGGTTTCTGTGTTCCAGGTTCCTGCTGAGCTTTACATGGATGACACATTCTTTCAGAACAGTAAGTGGGGTACTTGATCTCCAGCAACATCACTAAGAGGGACCATTGAGAGCAAAAGGGTCTATTTCAGTAGGCACAAAACTTCAGGTACAAAAATACAAAGTCTGGTTATCTCCAGCCCTAGGGAGAAAACTGCTTTCAAAGGAAATGGGAGCTTTTCAGCCAGCATCTAAGTTCCATCTGTTATGACATATTTTCCATATGTTCCAACATATTTCCTTGAAGAGGAGAGGACAATGCAGAATTACGGCTACTCCACAGGGAATATCCACCAGCCTCCAGCCTCTGTGAGTTTTACTGGGAGATATAGTGTTCCATGTGTGAGTACTATCCATCACAGGATAGGGAAGAATAGTTGAGAACGACTGTGCAGAACTACATGCACCTGCCTGCTCACTCACTTGATGCTGCATGTGTCACCGTTGCCTACATGAACACAGAAAATATTTCTAACAGGTAGTTTGTCAAATATTTTGTTGTCCCCAAGTCTGGTCAAATTCAGAGAATGTAACTGGGCTCCTGTCTGAAATGCCTGTCCAAATGTTCTTGGACATCGCTAGACTGCAGTTGAACTAGGAAAGCAGGCCCATCTCAACCTTTGCCCTCCTGATCCTGACACTTGCCTCTCTCCACTGTTTCTTCCTTAGTAACTAGCCCTCATGGACTCCTACTCAGAACCCACATTCCAGGCACTTGCAGTGATTTTCTGTCAAAGTCAGCCTCCAGCGAGGACTAGTTTCTTCACACTGAAAGAAAAATGACTGGTCTGGCTAAGTGCTACTCTTCCCAAAAGCCCAAAAGAATGCAAAAGGAAAAGAATGAGAATCTGAAAGCTCCCCACTCTCCAGGTTATACTTGCAAATACATAATAAGAATCTCGTTACCTTGGAGAAAAGCAAGTCATCAGGACTGAGAGTTACACAAATTCTATTTCTTCCAAAACTCTGTAGCTTTAATCAAGGCATGCTGACACCAGATGATGTCTGGTTTATGGTACCACTACATTAAATTAAATTAAATGATTAATTTACACTAGATTAAATATTTAACTGCTATGACCACATGGCAGACTTTGAGATAAAGATTGTTTCAGCAACAGGCCCTGCCTTCAAGGAGCTCACGATCCAGGAGACATATAAGCAAATACTTAAGGGCAGATTATATCAAGTACCTGCCAACAAGTGCACATAAGGGATTGATGACTAGAACCACAGAGCCTAGGGAGGGTGCAGCCAGGTTTGTGTCCTACTAACACTCTGTGGAAGTACTACTGTCCCTACCAATTGTCTTTTGCTTTTGACAAAAGTGATGACATCGCTGTGGTGTGAGAGCTAATCAGCCACATCTGAGAGCACTGGTTAAAAATCAGGTCAAGGCCAGGCACGGTGGCTCACACCTGTAATCCCAGCACTTTGGGAGGCCAAGGCGGGATCACCTGAGGTCAGGAGTTTGAGACCACCCTGACCAACATGGAGAAACCCTGTATCTACTAAAATCACAAAATCAGCTGGGCGTGGTGTTGCATGCCTATAATCCCAGCTACTTAGAAGGCTGAGGCAAGAGAGTCACTTGAACCCAGGAAGTGGAGGTTGCGGTGAGCCAAGATCATGCCATTGCACTCCAGCCTGGGCAACAAGAGCAAAACTCCATTTCAAAAAAGAAAAAGAAAAAAAAACTCAGGTCAAATGCTGCACTAGCGCATGGCCAGAGAAGACGAGGCCCTGGCTGTGGGGCTTCCCCCTGAAGTGCTCCCATCATGTGTGGCAATGCCAGGGGACTCTTCCACAAGGGGCCCAGATGATATTCTGTTACCTCACTTTGATCGGAATATCCTAATTTTAAAACTTCATTATTTGTTCTTTTTCTGAAAATACTCACTTAAGCACCTAGGAAATATTTTATTGAAAAGAAAAAACACAAAAATGAAGAAATTGTATTGAATCTAGTTGCACTTCGAAACTCACCCTTCTCTGTGAGGCTGAGTTCTCTCTCCTCATTCCAACAGAGAGTAGTCATGTGATACCACCTCCTTCCAACTGAAAACCATCCTCTCTCCTTATCTGTGACTACAGTTTACTGTCATTAGACACCCAGCCCTCACAGCAAAAATCTCCTTTGGCAGATCAAATGAGATTACCTCATGATCAACATTCTTTCAATGCTGCTTTTAATTGTTCACCAAAGGTGGCCACTGCAACACTAAATTCACCTTTTCCAAGAGTGAATAGATTGCTTTCTTAAACCTTAAAATATTCTGTAAGTCATACACATTTACTACTTTAAAGTGCACAGGAGTAAAGACATTCAGAAAAAAGAAAAAGCCAATCAGAATCAACTATAAGTACAGCCAAAATCTCAATTTATATTCTTCTCAAAAACTCTACATGAAAAGAGAAACACACACACTGGATTTATCACATGCTTAGTTTCCTTAATAATACATAAAGAACATTTTCTCATGGAAAGAAAAGTTCAGCAGCACCATTTTTAGGAGTACATAATAATATAAAACACCTGTGGATAATAGGCAGGGTTGTACAGATGAAGGAATGATCAGCTCTTCCTGAAGGAATGAATTCTGTTCTGGGTTTTAAAGCACAGTCAGCAATTTGCTGGGCAAACAATAGAGACCACTGTTGGCAGTAGAGAAACAAGACAATGGCGTGTGCAAAGTCACTGAGGCAAGAAAACATGTGAAGTGCTTTGGGAGTTTTAAAGAAACTTCATAATGCTCACACATAAGAAAGTTATAAGTGATGACTTTCTAGAAAAGTAAAGTTTTCTAGTTTGATGTAGTCCTACTTGTCTATTTTTGCTTTTGTTGCCTGAACTTTTGTTGTCATAACCCAAAAATCACTGCCAAAGCCCATGTAAAGGAGCTTATCCCCTATCTTTTGTCCAGGAATTTTACAGCAAGTCTTACACTGAAGTCTTTAATCCATTTTGACTTGATATTTGTGTGTGGTATAAGATAAGAGTTCATTTTCCTTTTTTCACATGTGGATATCCAGTTCTCACAATAGCATTTATTAAAGAGACTATCCTTTCTCTGTTGAGTAACATTGGTTTCCTTATTGAAAGTGAGTAGTCCTTATATGTTTGGACTTCTTTCTGGACTCACTGTTTTCTGCCATTGGTCTAGGTGTTTGTTTTTATGCCAGCATCATACTCTTTTGATCACTATAACTTTGCAGTATAATTTGAAATCAAGAAGTGTGACGCCTCCAGCTTTGTTCTTCATGCTCAAGAGTGCCTTGGCTATTTTGGGTCTTTTGTGTTCTATTTGCATTTAGAATTGTTAAAAATGTCATTGCAATTTTGAATAGGAATGCATTGAATCTGCATACTGCCTTGGGTAGGATGAACATTTTAATCATATTAATTCTTCTAAACTATGGACAAAGGATATATTTCCATTATTTCTATATAAGGATTGGGGGAATATATTTCTAAACCATATATCTGATTAGGGATTAATATCACAAATATATAATAAATGCACACAACTCACTAACCAAAGAAAAAAATAAAAAAACTCAAGTGGTTTAAAAATGGGCAAAGGACCTGAATAGACATTTTCTTAAAGAAGACATACAAATGACCAACAAGTATATAAAAAGAAACTCAACATCACTAATCACTAGGAAAATGCAATTCCAAATCATATTACCTCACACTCCTTAGGATGGCTGTTATCAAAAAGACAAAAGATAGCAAGTGTTGATGAGGGTGTGGGAAAAAAAAGGGAACCCTTGTACACTATTGGTGGGGCAGTCATTACGGAAAACAGAATGGAGATTCCACAAAAAATTAAAAATAGAATTGCCACATGACCCAGTAATCCTTCTGTTGGATATATAGCCAAAGGAAATGAAACCAGCTCCTGGTAGAGATACCTGCACTCCCATGTTCATGGCAGCCTTACTCATAATAGCCAAGCTATGGGAACAACCTAAGTGCCATTTGGTGGATTTATGGATTAAAATGTTGGATTTATGGATTAATATTAAAATTAATATTATATATACACACACACACATGCATGTACAGAATAGAATGTCATGTGACCTTTAAAAAGGAGACACTGCCATTTATGACAACATGGATGAACCTGGGAGACATTATGTTAAGTAAATAAGCCAGACACAGAAAGAAAAATACTGTATAATCTCATTTATATGTAGAATTTTTAAAAGTTAAGTACATAGAAATAGGGATGGGGAGGTAGTTGAAATGGGGAGATACTGGTCAAAGGGTACAAAGTTGCCATTCTGTAGGATGACTGTTTAGAGACCTAATGACTAGCAGGAGGACTCCAGGTGATAATACTTTACTGTGTATGGAAGATTTGCTGAGAGAGTAGATTTTAGGTTCTCTCACCATAAGAAAAATAAAGTCAACTCTGTGAGGAGATGGCTATGTCAATTTGCTCAACTATAGCAATCATTTCACTATGTATGTGTATAATCAAACGTCATGCTGTACACTTTAAATACATGCAATTTAAAAAAAAAGATAAAACACAGGCAAGAGCCAGATCATCAAGTTATAGAGGTCATAATGAGTAATGTGGGCTGTATCCTGTATGTTGTTACTTTCACAACTTCTTTTGAGTTGCATACTGACTTTGAAAATCTAGTGAGAACTATGGATTCTATATCTGGAAAATGCATGCATATAAGGTACACACAAACATTTACAAATAATTTAGGAGAATCAGAGACCTCTCAAGTTAAAACCAGTGAAGATTTTAGGCAGTGAGGTGACAAAGTTACATTTGTCCCTGATTGATTTCTGGTAATAATGCTTAACTGGGTTATATTCAGTCCCACACACATCCTTTTCCCCTTCAAATAGCTTTGTCACCTAAAAGAGAGATGTACATATATTGTGCAATCTCTAATGGCCATGTGTAACAGTGATTTGTCATTTGGGATATGTAAATTCACAAAATAAAAACTTATACACTAAGCGATATCTTTCTCTTAAACACTAACAGACACACAAAATATGACCCTGTTCTTTAATTCTGCTGTGCATATCTTGAAACTTTTGTCCTTAATTATTATTATCCTCTATAAATATTCACAGACCTCCTAGCAGAGCACTCTTCTAAATCATGTAGATAAAAGGGGAAAAGGGAGTTGGTTCCTGCTCCTGAAAGAAGTAAAACTTTAGAAAGTCTGTAATGCTTTAAATCAGAATCTTTACCCAATATTAGCTCATAATTATCTCAATTCCTTGACAAAGTTCAGCTGTCATTAAAAAGGAGACATGACTTCTTTTCTAGATGGTTTCTGTTTTCCTGTCACTTTGTTGTGATTTTTTTTTTAAATTTTGTAACCAGAGATTTTCCTCTGCCTGTCTTTCATACAGACAGAGCACCAGCTTTCAGCCACAGATACCTGGGCATATCCACATCCATGTCTCTGCCAAGTTTTAGCCCTGTGTCCTCAGACTAGTCACTTAACTTCCCTGACTCCTATTCTTGGCCCTGGAATAAGTGGATGATAAGACCTATGCTTGTTGTTATGTTACTGTGAACATGTGTAAAAGTAGTATATATAGTTTTTAATAAAAGAAGACTCCTGATTCATCAATGAAACAGGAAACAGCAATAACAGCAGCAAAAACAACAATGTACCAATAAATGTGCTATGAGTAAGCCATCATCCACCTTTCCTATGGCCATACCACAGCTCTTCTTCCCACTTGAACTCAGAGAATCGTTACAGTTCTCAACAGAGGGGTCCAGGCAGACAGCACTCTGATGTAACTGGTCCTCAGGTTGAAGATTCTTTGATAGCCTGAGCAGCTGATTCAATCACAAAACCTCACAACAGAGGACAAGCATCAACTGCTTCCCTAAAGTGCACACCTGCTCGGGGATAGGCTCTCCCCTCTTTCTTATTACATTTAGGTTATTGAAAAAGTAATTGTGGTAAGTAATTACTTTCAATGGCAAAAATTGCAATTACTTTTGCACCACCCTAATACCTTTTGTTTATGTAGAGATGTTATCAATTTTTTAAAATTAATCAAATTCACTGAGAGAGATACTCTAATTATAATTCCCACAACAATTTTGTCAAAACTATTAAAACAAGAACATAGTCTATTAAGGCCTAAGGCACTCCTGAAGTTTATGCTCTACTGGACCAATTCACAAAGTCAAAAAGAGTCATTACAAACCCATCAGAATTACAGAATTTCCCCAAGCACATAATTTATCATCTCTGAAAGAATCATTTTTAAATCATCCAAAAAAGACCAAAAAAACCATTTTATTAATGAAAAGAACTTTTCAAAGAGGCCCAACCATGACACTTTTATCTGAATACAGGCTGTACATATGCTAAGCTGCTCAGTGAAGGACAATTCATTTAGACATCTACTCGGCTTTATGGCATTGTGCATATGGGCTGGCACTGTTTCCATACCTCACAAATACCACCTCACTTGAGATCTGGGACCAAAATACCTCTGTCCCATATAAACAATGCCATAGAACATACTCTTCTGCCCCAGTGCTAACCAAATCTGAGACAATATATTCTTCCTGTTTCTTTATTAACCAGTACTGAGAACAAGCAAAACACACTTAGCTACTTGCTCCTTGAAACACTTGCTCGTGGAATATAAGACCGTGAGCCAACCCAATCACTAATTCATTAGGACTAACAGCTTGCTAACTTAATTCACTTTACCACCCTCACCCTACTGTGTCCATCAAAGCACAGTTATTTCATAAACTCTGTCCAATCCAAACCTTAAAAGATACCTTTAAAATCTCCCAGGCTGGCCTGTGGCCCTATAAATATCCTGCCCTAATTGCTCTTTTTAAGAAACTCCTTGGGGTCCATCAAGAGATGGCTCTGCTTGATCAAGAAGTCTTTCTGTTGGTTTTCTGAGGAGTTATCATCCAACCTGGTGAATTTTCACATTAACTTCAGAGAGTTAAATGTTTTAAACTATCATCTTAGAGAAGAAAAATTTGAGGTTCTTAGATATTGAGAAACTGACTCGAATTTTATATGCTAAAAAATGGCAGATCGTGGGTTCAAATCAGTCTGATGAAAAGCAGGAATTCATTCCTTTACCCATTTTTTTATTCTTTCAACATATATTTATTGAATGCCATTAAACCTTAGCTCACAATAGCCAGGCAAAAATAATGTCCTTCTTTATGACACTTAAATTCTAGTGGACAAAAATTTAATTAATTCTTGTTAATTAAGAATACATAACAATTTGTGGTAATAATAAATGCCATAAAGAATGTAAAGTAACCAGGTGTGGTGGCTCATGCCTATAATCCCAGCACTTTGGGAGACCAAGGCGGGGAGGATCACTTGAGGTCAGGAGTTGAAGACTAGCCTGGCCAACATGGTGAAACCCCATCTCCACTAAAAATACAAAAATTAGCTGCGTGTGGTGGTGCACCCTTGTAATCCCAGCTACTCGGGAGGCTGAAGCAGAAGAATCTCTTGAACCCAGGAGGTGGAGGTTGCAGTGAGCCGAGATGGCGCCACTATACTCAGCCTGGACGAGAACATGAGACTCCATCTCAAAAAAAAAAAAAAAAAATATATATATATATATATACACACACACACACACACACACACACACACACACATACACATATGTATATATAAAATAGTATAAAAAGTAGGGAACGAAGAGCTACAATTTTAGATAGAGAAATAGAGAAATCAGGACCGTCTTTGCGGAGATGACACTGGAGCAGATGTGAATGATACGGAGGAACCAGCCATTTGAGGAAACGTTCCCATCAGAGATAACAGAAAATTGAAAGCTTATGAGGCAAAAACAAAGGAACAGAAAGAAGTTAAGTGAGAGGCAGGCAAGGGTCTGATCATGGTGTTTATATTTTCATCTGAGTGGGATCGAAAGCCACAGGAAAATTTTCAGTGGAGACTATCATGATTTAACATCAGTACTATAAATTAGTATAACATTGAATTTATAATTCCACGTGATGTATGGCTAATGTGCAGAGAATTGACCACAGTGCAACAAAAGTGAAAACAGAAAGAGGCAGAATGTTGTGCTAGCCCGAGAAGGTAGTAGCAGCAGAAATGAGAGACATGCTTTAAAGCAGGGTCATCCATATTAGAAGATACAACGTATGTGGTGTGGGTGTGAACAAAAGAGAGGCTATCCATCCATATATTGTCTTCGGCTCCAAATCCACCCTCTATTACCCTGCCATGAAACTAGCATGTTTCTCCCTTACCAGTGGGCAGGATGCTAAACTAATCTTCATCATTACAAGGCGCTGAAGCAGTACTTGGGGAGGAATAGGCTTTTCTCCCTGGCTTTGGTACCTGCTGTCTTGTAGCAGGCTGCTGCCTAATGCACACAATGCATGTGGCCTCCTCGTGGACAGTCACCCCTGCCCTTCAGAGGGCAGCTTCCAAAGGCATTCAGTTCCTGGACAGATGCCCAGCATGGCCTGAGATGCAGTTTCTCCCCTTGGAGAGCTTTTCCTAATACCCCTATGAATGACTTTTCAGCGAGTTCCATCAGCACAGCACCTTTGTGAACTTCTCCATCATCCAGGGGACCCCCCCCACCCCCCCACCACCACTGCCCGCCACCATTTCCTGCAAGGTCTGCATTTCAGCGCTAGTTGTGTGTGTATGTGAGGTGGGCTGGTGGGGGCAAGGGGGAGGATTCCTTACCCAGGTTCTTTTTTCTTTGCATGCTTTGCCTCTGGTCTGAAGATAGTGGCTGCTGGCTATATCTCCTACTCTGTATTCTTTAGACATCTCTTTACCTCTTAGTAGCTAATCTCTCAATGCTTCAAGAGATTCAATCTCTCAATGCCTGTTATAGCTAATGATTAAACTTTCCCTGTTTAAATCACCAAGCAGTTTCTGTCTCATAACTGGAACCTGATGGACACAAAGGGCGTTGAGAATAACTTCTTGGTATTTGGTTCGAGCTAATGGGTAAAAAGTGATGCCATTTTCTGAGATGGGGAAGGCTGCTGAGGCAGGAAATCCAGTGTTCTGATCTGGTGAAATTAAATTGAAGTTGCTTATTATTATAAGTAGAAGTTTCAAGTGTAGCTGGAATCTAGGAGGGAAGACAGAGAGATATAAATTGGTGAAGATCAGCATACAGATCACATTCAAAGCCACAAAACTGGCTAAGATTTTTTTAGGGAAGTGTGCTGAGAAAGGCAGGAAGGTTGCTGAGGATGAAGACCTGTGCACTCCAACCTTTAGAAACTGGGAAGAAGAGGATGAATAGCAAAGAAATGGAAATGGAGGCAGGGTGTGGTGGCTCACGCCTGTAATCCCAGCACTTTGGGAGGCCGAGGCAGGTGGATCACGAGGTCAGGAGATCAAGACCATCCTGGCTAACACGGTGAAACCCCATCTCTACTAAAAATTAAAAAAAAAAAAAAAATTAGCCAGGCATGGTGGTAGGCGCCTGTAGTCCCAGCTACTGGGGAGGCTGGGGCAGGAGAATTGCGTGAACCTGGGAGGTGGAGCTTGCAGTGAGCCGGGATACGCCACTGCACTCCAGCCTGGGCGACAGAGTGAGACTCCACCTCAAAAAAAAGCAAAAACAACAACAACAACAACAAACAAACAAAGAAATGGAAATGGAATACTCAATGAGGTAGGAGAAAATCCAATAGCAGGAGACATTTTAGAAATTAAATGAGGAAAATATTTCCATAAAAAGAGATATCTCAACTGCATCCTACCTTACTTTGAGATTGAATAAGGTGAAGACTCAAACTTAACCATTGAATTTTATAATTGATACCATTAATGACCTTGACAAAATTGGTATGGAGTGGGGCATAAAGGAAACTATGGAACTGGGCCAAGGGAATAATGGAAGGTGAGGAACTGGAAACAGAATGCAGCTTTGGGAGGCCAAGGGTTGGGGGGTGGTGAATCGCCTGACATCAGGAGTTCGAGACCAGCCTGGCCAACATAGTGAAATCTCATCTCTGCTAAAAATACAGAAATTAGCCCGGTGTGGTGGCTGACACCTGTAATTCCAGCTACTCAGGAGGCTGAGGCAGGAGAATAACTTGAACCCAGGAGACAGAAGTTGCAGTGAGTCAAGATCACGCCATTGCACTCCAACCTGGGCAACAAAAGCAAAACTTCTTCTCAAAAATAAAATAAAATAAAATATAATAAAATAATGCAGGTGTTACTTTCAAGGAGTTTTCTTGTAGAAAACTTATAAAGGGAGGCAGAACAATAGCATGGCATTTACTGGAGATGATGGGAGTGGTTTTGTTTCATTAATACTATATTATTTATGCAGATGTGGATGACTCAGCAGAAAGAGAGAAAATGATGGTGCGGGAGTCTGAGGCCACAGTAGCAGAGGCAAAGTCCTGAGTTGACAAGAGAGGATGAGGTCTGTGGAATAAGTACATATTTATATACCAACACCCAAGATTTGGTAGTTTCATAATTTTGGAGCATTTTTATTTCAAAAAATTATCTGCATTGATCTTTTAGGGTAGTATCCTATATTTAAATATCTTTAAAGGTTTTGTGGTTTTAAAGCATCACAACAGACAAAACTTAATATATCATGCACTAGAGTTGCTTTGATCATTTGCATTTAGTTCAATAAATCTGAAATGAATATGTGAACACTCATATTTTCAAGAAATTCTGCATGACTCTCCTTGGCAGGCTGGATGTTTATTTTCATCATGCCCTTCTGTGAATTTACGCACAACGCAATTCGTGGCATACACATTTTTACTCTGTCAGGTTTTTTAAAAAACATTCAAGGCCAGATGCAGTGGCTCACACCTGTAATTCCAGCATTTTGGGAGACTGAGGCAGGTGGATCACCTGAGATCAGGAGTTTGAGACCAGCCTGGCCAACATGGTGAAACCCCATCTCTACTAAAAATACAACAATTACCCAGGTGTGGTGGCAGGCGCCTGTAATCCCAGCTACTCAGGAGGCTGAGGCAGAAGAATCACTTGAACCTGGGAGGTGGAGGTTGCAGTGAGCCAAGATCGCACCTTTGCACTCCAACCTGGGCAACAGAGCAAGACTCCATCTCAAACAACAACAAAAAAGAACATTCAAACAGATAAACTGGATCAAACTTCACTTTGACATGTTTAACATGCTTGATCTTTTAATATCCATAAAAGGCAGAATTAATTTTAATCATCAAATATATCAAAAGTCAGGACTTTGAGAGAAATTCAATGTGTTCACTTATTGATTGTTTACAACTAATTTCAATCTCATATAAAAATTTATTTTTTTAAAAACTTTGCCAGATATTTTTGGGGCAATGTGTCATCTGGGGTGACTTTACTGATAACAATAGCAGATACAGGATTCATTTTGTGTCCATGATATACCAAGACTGGCCAAAGGGCACCTAAGACCAAAGACTGGAAACTGACCAGTATTTTCAAGAAAGTTGTCTATATGTGGTTCTTAGCACAACCACCATCTTGCAGATTACTTAATTATAATCTTATAAATGGTGTTTATAATATTTCTAGTACATTATGATATAATACAAATAAAGTGATTATAAAAATATGTCTCTGAATATATCATTAAATATGTTTCACTTTAAGAGAAACACAGTGCATCATTGCTACATTTCTTATTTCCCTGGAAAAACAAAATTTTACTATGAAGCAGCACCTGTCATTTGTGGATTGAAGGCTACTTGGAGGTTCACTGACATTGCGGGGAGAGGGTTTGTACACACACAAAAAAGGCAGTTTCTTCACTCCAGAATCATTCTGGGTACACAGGGCTGACCACTTTACACAAGAGAATTAATAACTATACAAAAGACACTGCAGCATTAATAGAGTTTTCCATAATCCCTACAGCCTCTTTCCTGCCCTTCGGCACTTAACACCAGGAACTGGTAATCAATCTCCTATGTTTACATTTAAGTGGATGCCTCTAATAGCGCCTGATAATAAGGACTTAATGAGAAGAAGCCACTGACACAGTTGGTAAGAAAAACTAAGGCCTAGGGATCGCTTATTTAGGAATACAGGAATAAGAGGGGAAAACTACACGTGGCCAATAACCAGAACTGCTCAAATGGTAGAAAGAGTACGTTTGAATAGAATTTTCTGAATGAGACAGAAAGACATTGTAGACAGTACTGGTCAATTTTAAACCACTGACAAAATTCAAAATACATGTTTTCTGTAGAACAAGAGGTTAAATGTGAAATATGTTAACAGGTTGTGATAAAAATGGAGATGAGGCAGAAATTTAATTTTAGGAAAGTTTAGGAAATAAGGTTGTGAAACTAAATATGCAATAAAAATTTAAATGCAAAGCAAAATTTTGAAGATGATTGTGATAGGAGGGGAGAGACAATTATTTCAGAACAGATATCTGGCTCTTTCTAGTCTAAGGAAATAGTGACATGGAAGTGGCTCTAAGAGTGGATGGAACATGAGAACAAGAGGCCAAGGAAACCTGCCTTCCTATTGTCAGAATCATGGAAGAAACATTTTTCTAGACCGAGTGCTGAATGGATCTTATTCTAAAAGGAATGTTAGGATTTCACCAGCAACTTGCCTCCTGGAAAGATAATTTGGCCTCAAGATAATCAAGTAGAGTTGCTCTCCTACCTGGGGAAGACCCTGGAGTTGGAGAAGCAATGGTTTTGAGATGATAAGCCATGAGATGGAGAGGAAAATCCGTCTCAAGTCCCTTTGTCTACCTAGGGGCATGCACAGTAGTTGCCTGCTTAGAGAGTTCTTAGCCATGACGTTTTAAACCAAAATCCAATAGGCATTGACTCCCATTTTCTGGCACTTAGGCTGTGAAGGAAAATAACACCTTTCTAATTGTTTTTCTTTCTTTTAGAGGTAAACATTTCTCTTGCCTGGCTCTTTTTGTACTAATTCTTTGTTCTTAATATTAAAAGCATCTCCAAGGATATGTCCAGATGTGAAGTGTTTTCCATTTGCTTTCCCTATAGGTAGTCCCTTGATAGGAGGACTGAACTCTTTTTATGTCTCAGACTAGCTTTTTTCTTTCTAATATTTTAACTTTCTCCATCAGCTCAGTTCTTGCCTATTAAAGTTTCTAAATATATACATATATATATTTAGAAATGTTATATATATAACTAAATATATATATGATATATATATCTTCTAATTTAAAAAATTGTTTATTGTGGTAAATATGCATGACATGAAATCAACTATCTTAGGCATTCTTAAGTGTACAGGTCAGTAGTGTGCGCCATTTTTAAGCACAATGCTATGAAAATAATGGAATTCTGAGAGGCAAAGGACAACTCAGAGAATGGGGTACCCAACTGGGCTGTGGTAAGAGGTGTGCTGTGTTATACAGAATTGAACATCACTGGAGAGGGGGCCTAGATGTCTTTCCAGACCCTCCTGAGGGTGCCAGAAGGCAGGTGTAGACTTTGGCAAGTGTCTACTCCTGACATGTAAGATGATGCTTTCCTGAAAACAGAAGGGAAACTCTTCTGACTCTTCTAAATCCAAGGGATTCTTTTCTTACTTGACTTAGGGATGAGCTGGAGATCTTTATCCAAAATCTCTGATCAGGTTGCCAGTGGTTACATTTTTGTAACCACACCCTGTCCTCCATGAGCTCTGTGGCCCAGATCAACAACAAAGGGCAGGAATCATTCATTGCTAATGACATAAACGATTAGGACAAACTGCAAATAAAACAAACCTCACTCTCCAGCACCTTCTTACCTCCTGTTCAAAACTGTCTTCTTTGTTTGCTGCCTCCATTGCTCTGTTTTTCAAGAACAGTCCTGTTTGCTCAGAACTCCTGAGCAAGACTCCCACAAGCCCCTCCTGCTCTCAGCTAGCGGTTCTCAGTCCTGGGTCTCATTTCCCCAGCAGCTCCTGCTGGGTCTTCAGATTCCCCTGGTTTCCAATCCCCATGGGTGTCCCTTGGCATGTTGCAATCTCTGAGCATTATCCCCGCAGTTCTGCCATCCCTGTGCCCCTTTACCATGGAGCTCTCAGTACCAAGTATTTACAAAATGCTGTAGTTGGCCCCTATAACAAGAAGAGCTTCCTTGTTCCTGCCCCAATAAGTGTGAGAGTCTTTGGCCTCTGTCTGTCTCATAGAGGAAAGTGGGCAAAATCTATCCAATCAAAGCTATGACAGCGTCCCAAATTCTAACTTCACACCAAAAACCAGTGACTGAGAATGGATTGGCCCAATACCCTCCTTCAGAAAAACTGAATCTTAACCCAACAATCGTGTTTTCATGGCAGCTTCATTGAGGAGGATTTGGGGAGGCAGGAGGGATTCATTAGCACCTCTTGAATCACTTTACAAAAAGTTCATTTCACCTACAAGTGAAACAATCTTTTTATCCCGAATTTAAATGAAGCTGGGGAGGAAGGCAGCGGACTCAATGATCCTGTCACAGGAAAATTAAGGAATAAATAAGAGCATGTACTGTCCCTTTTAATGGGTGCCTGAAGAGATCTTTCTGCCTGGACCTCAAAAATTATTATGCCTGGGTTAAAAATCTGGTAGATGTTGATCAAGAGCCAATCTGAGAGTGGTGAGGCTCAGAAAAAAATGTATTTTTCTCATTAAAAAAGAAAATACACATGTATATTTTCTTCACATTTTTCTAAAAGTTGCATTTAATTGTTTTAGAAACAAAAGAAGTAATTTAGAATTGAATGAAGATGAGGTAAGTATCTCAGAAACAGAAATATTTTTCCTGTTTATAATGTTAAAATTTATAAATTTCCCTCTTATTTTGTCCCTTTGTGGTAATTTAGTGGTTCTCAGCTTTCTCAGACCCAATACTTTGCTTTTTATCACAAATATTTGATAATACTTTTACCATTCTAAAATAAAACTTACAGATAATTTTACCATTTCGGAATGAAATGTATATACTTTCTACACTAATAATGTAAATATACACATTATTTTTACATATAATGTTCTCACTGTAATATAAATGAGTAATGAAAAGTTATCAATACTAGTATATAATTCAGTGTGTAAATGCTTAGGCATCACCACATAAAGAGACAAAATGAGTGAGTCTGATGCTGACACCTGTATGTAATATTCCCTGAATACAACAGCTACAAATACTGCCTACAGGCATGTTGTGTCATATTTTAATGTCATAAATGGCATTGCTACTTATGTCATTTCCAAAGGACTGAACAACTCTTGGTAAAGTTCAGAGGAAACCAAAGTAAAATCTTTCTTCAATCCATGATAATTGCATTTCCAGAAAATTCAGAGAATTAAAGCTATACAAAAAAATACTATGTGTTTGTGAAAACTGGGTAAAACCTGGTAACTGCTCTGATGGTTTTGTTTCACTTCATTAATATCTAATAGGGCATTCAAATAGAGAGCAAGGCCTGATGGTTCTTTATTGTACGGACAATTATGTGCAAGGCAGGATGTCTATTCCTTGGCTCCCACCACCAAATGCTAATACTAGTGCTCTCTTATAATGGTGATATCCAAAAATGGCCCTAGAGGCCAATGTCACCCCCAATCCCACATGAGGTTCATTTCTGTATTGACTAAAGACAAAGAACAGGAAAACTAAAATTTTTCTATTTACTCTGTAAATACTGATGAAAAAGATATTTTATATCATGAAATATTGCATTTCTATATTTTGAGTAACATTTGTAATAAGCCCTTTATTATAATGTATGAAAATAACATAGTGTTATGTTAACATTATAACAGATTAATACAGAGATTAATTCTTTTGAATTGCCTGACCTCAACATATATAAAATGTGGAAGAGAGTATGATATAATCTACAAGGTAATGAAATTCTAATGAATACTTTTAATTTAAATATTTTCTAAATTTATTTTTTTTACATATTTACAGGTATTATAAATTTTCTTAAAACTATCAGGGGTCTTAGTAATTGTCTTATAAATTTTATGGTCCAAAAAGAGAGAGAAAAAATGTAAAAAATAAATGGGAAAAAAGGCAAGAAAGAAAATAAATATTACTTTTTTAAAAGGACATTTAAAAGAATATATAAAACAGAAAATATATGGAAACAAGTCGTGTTTGAACTATGTTGCTACTTCTGCTTCCTCAAATTAATTTCTGTGGCTCACTAATTTTAGTTGTCACAGAAATTCACAGAGGTATTTCTTATTCATCTGAGGAATCTGTGGATCCACAGAGTGATAATAAATTAAGAAAAACTTTTAAATCCTGAAGATATATCTTGATGAAAAAAAAGTTCCCTTAATTCATTATGTTATTCTATTCATGTTACTAATTACTCTAGGTTTTCTGAAGCATTAAATATGAAACTGGATCAGATCCTGGGAAATTTTTAAGGAGATAAAACATTGAAGATAGTAGAGTATGGGCAGGAGGTAAAAAAAACCCAAAAAGCAAAAATCCACAAGCCAATGTATCAACCTAGCCAGTAATGGAAGTTTTTGAAATAAAGTCAGTTTAACATGCCACATGTCACAAGTCATTAATACAATTTTACAGAAAGTAACTCAGAATTTGGAAAGAAAATCCAAATTATTTTATTATTATTACTTTAAACTTTTATTTTAAGTTCAGGGGTACATGCGCAGGTTTGTTACATATGTAAACATGTGTCATGGGAGTTTGTTGTACAGATTATTTCATCCTAAAGTATTAAGCCTAGTATCCATTAGTTATTTTTCCTATATTTTAAAGGATTATACTTTTATTACTTTTGAATACATTTATTTATCCATTCTTCAAATATTCAGAAAACCTTCTTCATGCAACCTAATCTCACAGAGTCTAAATTAATGGTTTTGCTATATACTTCTCAAAAGTTCTCTTTTAAAAACATAGTTTTCATTTATTTAAAAATATATAATTTTAACCTGGAAACCATCATTCTCAACAAACTAACACAAGAACAGAAAACCAAACACCGCATGTTCTCACTCATAAGTGGGAGTCGAACAACGAGAACATATGGACACAGGGAGGGGAACATCACACACTGGGGCCTGTCCAGGGGTAGGGGGCTAGAGGAGGGGGAGCATTAGGAGAAATACCTAATGTAGATGGGTTGATAGGTGCAGCAAACCACCATGGCACATGTAAACCTATGTAACAAATCTGCACATTCTGAACATGTACCCCAGAACTTAATGTATAATTTAAAATATATATATATCTATAATTTTAACAGTGGAAGGGAGCTCTAAAGATTTCAGTATAACTTTCTGTCCCCCGTAAAAATCTTAATTTACTGTGGCCCAGGACATCTAGAAATTCTCTCAAAAAACAGAAGAGAAAAAAATTTTAATCACTTCCCTTGGGAACTCATTTTAATGCCTACCAGCACATTGGTCAAGAATATTTTCTAAATTACAGTTTCACCATTATGTAGATATGTCCAGTAAGCTTTTAAATGATTTTTGGAGCAACAGTGCAATTGGTGATATTGAGGAAATTGATCCCCATGTCGTGAAATGACCTTTCACAGGACAAATCTAGAAAACCTTGTTAAAACAGAAGGCCACACGTTCTTTGTCTCTTGATTTCTAGACAGATGACTTCCCACCAGAGTTATGATACCCTAGAAAAATTTTTTAACTATTCTCTCCCCTTACCAGTTTTCATCAGGGTGTGAGATGAATGGGACATCTAACCTGGTTAGCCAAGGAGAGTTTGTGTCTTTGGAGCTGGGTGGTGGTCAGGATTTACTTACCTAAGATGAAGTGGGATGAAAAGAACTAAAGGGCTGAGTTCAGTCCAAAACCTAAGAAAAGATCATGCTTCAGAGGAAATTAGAATGAGCTAATGAAACTCCAAAATTCTTAAGACCTATGTTGCTTTAATGGGCCACGCAGACATTCTGTATTGGGAAATAATGTAATATTGGAACTCCAGGTGGAATCAACATCACTGGTCTTTGTATGGGCATCACTCAGAGATGGCAGGGATCCCACAAGGACTACAATGAAGGCTCTGACATTTTATAGTTCTTTCATTTTGTGTAGATCAAGGCATGGTTTTGATTAAGTAATGAAATACCATTCTTACCTCCCCATACTGATTTTTATTCCCAATATAAAGGAAGCAAATATGAATACTGTAGTTTGTGGCTAACGGCACAAAACACAATTCCATAAGTCAATTATCTTTTGCTTAAACCAATGGCTTCCCCCAAAGACAAAGAGAAGCAAATCATAGCAGCTAATTGCTGTTACACTCAAGAAGATTTCGTTATAAAATGCAATCTTGCTGTTACAGGTATTGGAGTGCATCACAACATTCAGGTAATAGATCCTAAAGAACTGGTAGGGAAGGAAACAAACAAGGATGACTCCTATAAAAAATAGGTTTTTCAGCTGAGCCCAGAACTCCTGGTGGGATAGTAAGGAGTGGCGTAGCTTCTGCACCATCAACATAATGATGAAGACCTGGAAGACCAAAAGAATCACAGCAATGGCTATGACAAAAATGACTATCATATAGTTGATGACTTTCACATACGTGTAAGCAAGCTCTTTGTGAAATTTAAAACAGTGCTTTTCATTGTATTCCTCGTGAATTCCATACCGGGAGACAACCAGGGGTACCACAATGACAATCACCAGCGTCCACAGGCCAGCACTGGCAGCCACAGCATGCAGTTTTCTGTAGAATTCCACTTTGTCTTTGCGCTTGAAGAAGATGAGGTACCTGGTGACCAGGATCACCACATAGAACAGGAATGTGAGATACATGTGGATGTGCAGCATGGCACTCACGAATCTGCAGAAGGGCAGCCCAAATATCCAAGTCTCCTTGATGAGGTAGGTCAAGCGAAATGGCACTGTCAGCAGAAAAACGCTGTGGACCACCACCAAGTTAATGACCGCCATGGTGGTCACTGACCGGGTGTTCATTTTCACCAGCAGGAACAGAATGGAAATGACACCCACCAGCCCTCCAATGAGCACTATGAAGTAGAGGCTGATTAAGTGGGATGTCACTAAAGGATCGCAAGAGGAATTCCTGGAGGTATTGTGGCCAGGCATACTTGGGAAGTCACCTGGAGGAGACAAAGCACCAGAGTAACTGACAAGCTTTCAGAACTTTGTTCCTATCTCTTTTCTAGCACTGACAATGTGACTTTGTCATTTATCTGCTTACATGATATAAACTTTACATGCTTTAAGAATGAAGATTATGTCCTATGAATGTTTGCATACCCTAAACCTAAAGCACAGGAAGCCATTGATTCTTACTCTTTAATAGGAATAAAAATCGAATTTTAATCTTCAAGTTGCCCCCCAGAGATGTGTATGTAGATAAGACAATTTACATAAAACTTCAGGAGGATTGCAGACCATCTGGAGCTGATACTTGGATACTAGTACTACAGTAACCCTTTAAAAAGTTGTAAGATGGATAGAAAGATCGACGGATTCATGAAGTATACAATTTTTTTTTCTTATGGACATGATTATAATTCTCTAATTCTTTCTTACTTATTAGCAAATAACCCAAGAATATTCATACTTAATTCATTTAGAATACTGATTAATTTGACCAAAAATATCATCTAAGTCAAGGCAGCAGCAGGCAATAGGAAGGTTTACCTGAATTTCTCATTATAATTATGTGATCATCCAGCAATGAGGCCTTGCTAAGCCTTCCCATGGGCCCCACTGAAAATACAGCATGTCTCCCAATCTCTCATCTACTCTCAAAGGACTTGAAAATTCATGACAGAGCCATCGTCATTTATCCCCTGGACTCCTGAAAGATCCGCTCCATAAATACTCTCAGTCCTTTCTAATTCATTCTCCATATTCTTATTCATTGCTTGCTATAAAAGATTTAGTAATCTTTTAATTTCACGAGAAAGTCATGTCAGTTTCCTATCTAAATCCCTTCAATGGCTTCCCATCTCTTCTAAGATAAAGATTGATAGCCTTACATGTCTGGAATGTTCTGGGTTACAGTGGCAAAATCTGATCCCTTGAGACAAGATTCAAGCAATAATCAAGAGATGAAATTGGCAGGCTTTAATGGTTTTGATATGGGGAAATGAGGCAAAATGAAGTGTCTTGATACTCTCAGATTTTTGACTTGAACAATTGTGTTATTAGAGGTATGTCTACTAACACCAGGGAGACTAAGATTTGAGAAAGAACATAATTGCATTATGCACTCACTCCCTGACCTTCGTAACACATATTCAATTATTCTTATTCATTTATTGAATGTCTCTTTGTATAATGGAATATTACCCAGCAATAAAACGAACCAACTTCTGATATACACAATACTGATGAATCTCAAAAACATTACACTAAATCATGTATTCTCAATGGGGTGACAGCACCTTGTAAGGGGCAAAACATTTTGAGCTGTGAAAAAAAAATCTTGGCCGGGCGCGGTGGCTCACGCCTGTAATCCCTGCACTTTGGGAGGCCGAGGCGGGTGGATCACGAGGTCAGGAGATCGAGACCATCCTGGCTAACACGGTGAAACCCCGTCTCTACTAAAATACAAAAAATTAGCCGGGCGTGGTGGCAGGCGCCTGTAGTCCCAGCTACTCGGGAGGCTGAGGCAGGAGAATGGCGCGAACCCGGGAGGCGGAGCTTGCAGTGAGCCGAGATGGTGCCACTGCACTCCAGCCTGGGCGACAGAGTGAAGACTCCGCCTCAAAAAAAAAAAAAAAAAAAAAAAATCTTACTCTGTATAAAACACAGGTGTATACACAGTACATAAACATATAGATTATCTGTGGTAGCAAAATTTCATTAAGTGGGGAGAGACAATTAGGGAAAAATACTCATTAGAGGGACCATAACAAACACAAAATGTTGAGAAACATTACTAAATAAAAGGTACCAGCCACCAAGATTATATATTGTATGATATCTTTTTCTAGAAAAAGCAAAACTAACATGACAAGAAGCAAATCAGTTAGCCCAAGGTCCAGGTTGTCGGGGAAAGGATTAGTTTCTGTTTTATATTATGTTGGTTACCATTGCAGTTATTCGCCAAAGCTCATTGAATTGTATACTTAAAATTGATCATTTTTATTGCATATAACGTATACCTCAATGAAACTTAAAAAAAAAAGATAATAATAACCCAACTTCAGGGAGCCTTCTGCATTTGTGGGCATGGAATACAATTTCAAGGAACTGTGACTCACTTAACTGAATATTATTTTTTTGTTGGCTCTGCAACAGCTGTCTCATGTTACACTGTGTATTTCATCCGTAGGCTGAAATCTCTCTACCTGCCTTTTATTTTCCCCTGTAGAAAAGTAGTTTTATCAAGGAGACATGAAATTATATTGTGTTCACATGTGAGTCAAGAATGAATGTGCCACCATAAGTTCTGCTCACCATTTCCTTTGGCTATTGGCCTAGTAGGATTGACTCCTAATTGAAGAAAGTAAAGTAAGTAAGCACATCACTTGTCCCAAGTCCTCTTTCTTATTATAAACTCTCATGATCGTTGCCAGATAACAGAAACACATGTTAAATATCTTCCATGTTTCAGGACTACACTACATCCTTGCCTGTACTTTGTCTTATTTAATTTAACCCTTACAACAGTTCTATGAATTGTGTAATGTATTATTATACTGAATATTAGATGACAAAACTGAGCCCTAGCAGGATAAGTCATTTGACCAAGGTGCCCAAAGCACACACACACTCCCCAAAACTTTATTATACATTACAGAGAAGCATTGTGAATCTCCTAAGTCCAAGTTTCTAAATTGTAATACAAGAAGGAAAGGAGGCCACGGAAATTTGGTTCTACTCACATGGCTGTATGCCAATATATCTTGAAAGGTGCTTTTCTCTCTTTTTTGATATCTTACTTTCCCATTCCCTTTACTTGGCTTATAGTCAATCCCATATGTTAATTCACTCAATATCCACCTGAACCTTTTCTGGACTGCTTTTCTGTACAGACTTTTTGCATCTACAGTGCTTGTATGTGCCTTAGTTTCTGCTAGTCTGTTGCACTATTGCAAAACTTGGAGGCAAAAGTGAAGCAAATGAGGGATGTCAATGTGCAGAGAGATTAGACCAGAGGTGTCTAATCTTATGGCTTCCTTGGGCCACATTGTGGAAGAAGAAGAATTTTCTTGGGCCATATAAAAAATACACCAACAATAACTAATGAGCTAAAAAAAAAAAAAAGTTAATAAAAAAATCTCATAATGTTCTAAGACAGTTTACAAATTTGTGTTGGGCTACATTCAAAGCGGTCCTGGACTGCATGTGGCCCATGGGCCGCAAGTTGGATAACCTTGGATTAGACCATTTGACAAGACAGTGGTAGATTTATCTGGTTTCTCTAGGACTGTTATAACAGAATCCTGGATTTCAAATACTAATATGATATATTACACATAATTTCAATCACATTTTACATTAAATGTAAATAGATTAAACAGTCCAATTAAAAAATAAAGGTTGTTACACTGAATTAAAGAAACAGGATCCAGCTACATGGGTTTTAAGAAAGACATTATAAATACAGGAATTATAATAAAAGTGATATATTCATTATGAAATGTCCTCTTTGTTTCAAATAATGATTCTTCTTTGAGATCAACTTTTGACACACTCAAGCTTTTTTGTTTATTGTGTGTACTTTATATGTTTTCCCTTTTTTTCTTGCAATCTTTATGATTACTACCTTTAAAATGTGTTTTTTGTAAATAGAAATTTTGACTCTTCCTTAAAATGTTATAAATTCAGAGCATTTTAATTCCATTTACACACTCCCTTCTTCTCTTATAGTTTTCATACTTTTTATTTCTATATATCTAATTAAACCCCACACAATATTATTGTATTGTATCATTAACATTCAATCCCTAGTCATTTATTTTTGTCCATTTAGTTTTCTTAACCATTGATTTTTATGTCTTCTTGAATTTCTGTGTTTCCATTGGATATAACTTTCCTTCTGCTGAAGAACTCCATTTTAAATTTCTTTCAGTACAGATTTCTTACGGATAAATTCTCTCAGCTTTTGCACGTGTGTGTCTGAAAATGTTTTCATTTCATCTTTATTTTTAGGATATATTTGCAAGCCATAAAAGCCAAGGTTGGCATTTCCTTTCAGTACTTTAAAGATGTTATTACATTGTCTCCTGCCTTTCATCATTGAAACTTCAGTTGTCAATATTGCCATTGCTTCTATTAAGGTTGCATGTCTTTTTCTTTCCTTCTTTCTTTTTAAGAAAGATATTTTTGCACTTTTGCCTGTGTCGGTTTTTTTTTCTTCTTTGTTTATGCTGTTTGAGGTTCTTAAATTTATAGGTTAATGTCTTTGTCCCTTTTGGAAAATAATCAGTTTTACCCCTCCAAATATTGCTTTGTCCCAATCTGTTATCTCCTCTTAAAGTTCAATTATAGTTATGTTAGACATTTTAACTGCTTCCCTTCTGTCTCTACTTTTTTTCTGAATTTTATATACATTTCATCCATCTCTTCTTCCCTTTCTCCATTTGGATATATCCTTTTTTTTTTTTTTTTTTTTTTTTTTTTTAAAGAACCTTGCTCTGTCACCCAGGCTGGAGTGCAGTGGCACGATCTCGGCTCACTGCAACCTCTGCCTCCCAGGTTCAAGCAATTATCCTGTCTCAGCCTCCTGAGTAACTGGGATTACAGGTCTCCATCACCACGCCTGGCTAATGTTTGTATTTTCAGTAGAGACAGTTTTCACCATGTTGGTCAGGCTGGTCTCGAACTTCTGACCTCAAGTGATCCACCCGCCTCAGCCTCCCAAAGTGCTGAGATTATAGGCATGAGCCATCATGCCCAGTCTGGATATATTCTTGTTCAGTGCTTTTATCTTTGGTTGTTTCCATTCTGCTGTTAAACCAACTATAGTTCTTCATATCAGATATGTAATACTTTCAGTTCTATGCTGTGTCAGTCTTATACATTCTACATTCTACTTTGTGAAATTTTCTCATCTATTTCATTTTCTTCACCTTTTCCTTTAATTTTAATTTCTTAAATACTTTAACCATAGTTATTTCAAAAGGCTCGTCAAGAACATTTGTAGATATATTTCTATTATCTCTTTTTTCCTCTTGGTTTTCCATTATGTAATCTTATCCTTTGATATGTCTAGTAATTTACTAATAAGTTCTGTATATTTTTCTTTAAAAAGGTAGTGGTTCCAAGTAATGTTCTTTTTCTTGAGAGGGGTCATCCTTTCCACCACTATACTAACATTATTTTCAGTCAAGCCTTGTTTGCAGTTCTAGTAAGGCTTAGTGTACTTCTGGGTCTCCTTAGCCCCTTTTGTAATTTCAGCTACAGTCAACAGTCGTATCTCTGACCTCTTTTTCTGATGAATCTGGCCTGACTTCAAATCCTGGTCTTACAAAACTGCTGACATTGTTGCTATATTTTTCAGATGTTTTAAGGCTTAGGATTTTAGTCTCCCATCTCCCCAAAGTCCCAGAATTCATCAAAATGTCTTCATGCATTGGTGAAGAATTTGAATTCTCAGCTCTGAAAAAGCTACTGTGGTGAACGAAGTTGCTTTGAGCTTTTTCTCTCCTTGGGAGTCACGACCTCTTCACTAATTGCCTCAACTGCGCTCCACTGTCTTCAAGCAAATAACTTCGGTATTTTACTTTATTTGATTTCTTGGATTATTCCTGGCGGGAGCACTAACCAGTTGATCAACCTTCCATCCTATGAAGATGCAGAAGCTAATGCAATTTTTAATGTTTCAGTGGTGCAATAAATTCTTATAGTCTTGAAATTAATGGAATTAACAAGAGAAAGGTAACTTCCTCCCCAACATATAAAGATTAGTTCCCTTTTATAAATTTATATTCTGATGTAAATACGTTATAGTACTGTTATTTGTACATTTTAAAGTGCATCATCTAATCCCTGCTTTCAGCACCCACACTCCATAACACCTTACCTTCACTGAATGCCTCAAGCTCTTTCTTGCCTTAGCACCAACACTTCTTCTCTCCCCTCCCCACCCATCTACTAATCCTTCAGGTCTTAACTCCATTATCAATTCTTTAGGAAAGTTTTCTCTGACTCCCATACTAGATAAGATCTACTTGGCCTCTTTCAGAAGATAAGGCAGAGAACTCCTACACTACATGAGATCTACCTGACTTTCTCTTTTCTCCTCTTCTGAAAAGAACCACCTCTACAAGGGTGATTAAATAATCACTTGGGTAAATAGGTGCTGGTTGCTGGTATCTTCCCTCTTCCCCCTAGATTATAAGCTCCTAAGCTCCACAAGGACAAGGACTGTGCATGTTTTTATTATTTTCCACTCTTAGATCCATAGCAATAGCCAACACATAGAATATAGTCTCTAAATATGAAGTAGAAGAATAATTAAATATTCATAACATGTAGCTAACAGAACAGTGCATTACTTCAATTCTTGCTTCTGCTACTGTTTGCAGTGTTACTGTGAACAAACTACTTAACCTCTCTGAGGCTTATTTCTCTCACCTAAAATGTGGATAAGCCCTACCTACCTCATATAGCCATTATGAGACAAACTAGATAATTTATGCCAAATTAAAACAATATACAACATAATTAATATTGATTAATTGAGTAATTAATTAGTTGGGACAGTCTCGCTCTGTTGCCCAGGCTGGAGTGCAGTGGCATCATCATGGTTCACTGCAGCCTCGATCTCCTGTTCGCAAGTGATCCTCCCACCTCAGCCTTCCCAGTAGCTAGGACTATAGATGTGGACCACCACACCTGGCCTAATTTTTGTATTTTTTGTAGAGACAAGGTTTCACCACGTTGCCCAGGCTGGTCTCAAACTCGTAGGCTCAAGAAATCCACTTGCCTTGACCTCCCAAAATGTTGGGATTACAGGCATGAGCCACCATACTTGACCAATATTGATTAATGTATGAGATAAATATCCAACGTGTGAAGTGGAAAACATCTTCTAGGAATATTTTAAACATCATCTTGTGGCTGCAAAATTCCTGCAAACTTCTGTTTTTCTGAGGGGTCTATCAAGTTGGCAATAACTGGAATGGTAACTATCAGGGATGCTAATCCTAGCAATACTTTTCTTTTTTTCTTTTTTTTCTTTTTTTTCTTTTTTGAGACGGAGTCTCACTCTGTCACCAGACTGGAGTACAGTGGTGGGATCTTGTCTCACTGCAACCTCCGCCTCCCAGGTTCAAGTGATTCTCCTGCCTTATCCTCCCGAGTAGCTGGGATTATAGGTGCCTGCCACCATGCCTGGCTAATTTTTTGTATTTTTAGTAGAGACAGAGTTTCACCATTTTGGCCAGGCTCGTCTTGAACTCCTGACAGGTCATCCACCCTCCTTGGCCTCCCAAAGTGCTGGGGTTACAAGCGTGAGCCACTGCGCCTGGCCACAATACTTTTCTGTGGCTTTCCTCATCCATGTCCCTGCTCCATTTGCTGGGACAAGTCACCATGTGTTATGGTAACATCACAGTTATTCCCAGGAGCAGAGGCTTCTTCCCGTCCCAAAACCTAGGACCCAAGCTGTTTATAATAAAATTCCTTGCCAGGTGCATGATAATAAAAGCACCTGTAGATATAGCTGCAAAACATTCAGCTAGCCAAGCACATAGAGCCAAGTGTATGTCTTCCCAGCCCTGCCCAGATCCATCCACGTACTCTACGTTACTTGTTCTTGACTTGCCACCTGATATCTGGTTTTGGTTTTCTGCCTTACCTGACACACTTTGGCTCACTCCCTACCAGCTCCCTGCCTCAGACTCAGCTCTCTTGATTGTTTCCCAGGCAAACTCATCTGCCTGACTTTAAAGCCTGATTTTCCCTTCTAGGAAATGCCTCTTCATGTCGCAGCTCCCCCATATACTCTTGCTACTTTCCTGTGACTACATCTCTACCTCAAGTTTTGGATTAACCTTCTCCCAATCAGAAAAGGTTTATCTGCATCTCAGGAGATTCTGCATGAACCACTGCTGTGCCAACCCTCTCCTTATGATCATCTAGCTCTCATAAAGAGTTCTGCTCTGCTCCTTTGTTACAAATCTATTACTGAGATTCCTTGGTGGTGCTGTTTACCTGCTCACTATCTTCATAACCTATTTATTGTTCCTATATTGTAACCTTGAGGTCAAGTTCCATGATCCCACTTACCTATGATCACTTGTCCTGAAATTGAGTCCTGATAGGTTTTCCAGATGCTGCCTTTTATGTCTGCCTGAACCCAGCATGTTTCCAACTTCCAAATTCCTTTTTTATTGTGCTCTGTCCACACTTAATCAGGATATTGCACAAGACTTTCAGATGATCTGCATCAGATTGCAACATCTCCATTCTGTCCCATGGACTATAGCTAAAATAATCATTCCGCTAAACCATGCGCTCTCTCAATCTGCCTGCTGGGGGCAGAGTCTGGCAACTCATCACTCTCAAGGTGCGGGGCTCTGACTCTAGCCTAGGTAATAGGTTGTTGCAAAAGTAATTGCTGTTTTTGCCATTGCTTTGCATGCTTTTGCAACAACCTAATAACAAAAAGAGAAAGAAATTGCAGTAAGCCGAGATCACGCCACTGCCCTCCGACCTGGGTGACAGAGTGAGACACCATCTTAAAAAAAAAAAAAGAGAGAGAGAGACAGAGAGAAAGAAAAGAAGTTAGAAAGTTCTTCCTGCACGTTGTGCACATGTACCCTAGAACTTAAAGTATAATAAAAATAAAAAATAAAAATAAAATAAATAAATAAATAAATAATAAAAAGCAAACAAACAATAAACCTCTCTTCCTCTTTACTTTGCTTCTTTCTACAAGGCACTTACTCCCTTATTGTCCCCCCGAAGACCACTTCATCTCATGTAATGAGCACCCCACTCCCAAGATGGCTCCCCAGCATCTAAAAACCGAGCAAGAACTAGGATGGGGCCAAATGGAGGAAGACCATGAAGCAATAAACTCTTTCAAGATTCACAGATAGTAAGAAAGGCCAGAAAGGGATTGGGGCACAAGTTTTTCCTAGTGGGACAAAAAGATTATATATTTGTGTAAGAAGTATTCCTCTGCACCTGTAATCTCTGCACTTTGGGAGACCGAGGCGGGTGGATCCCGAGGTCAGGAGATCGAGACCATCCTGGCTAATTTGGTGAAACCCTGTCTCTACTAAAAATACAAAAAAAAAAAAAAATTAGCCGATGTGGTGGCGGGCGCCTGTAGTCCCAGTTACTCGGGAGGCTGAGGCATGAGAATGGCAACCAGCAGAGCTGGACAATCACCTCCCCACCTATGCAGGTGCATGGGGGATTGCTACATATTCATAACAGCCTGTTCTCTAATCCCTGAGAAGAGATGGGTATGCAGGATCAATAACATGATTTTATCAGTATTACATTAAAGAACTGTATTCTCCAAATCGAATTTGAAACATTAAAATCTGCAGATTATTCTCATTTGAGTTTTAATTTTAGCAGTGTCACATTTGTCCTCCAGGGCATATTTCTTTTTACAGTGGTTTCCTTCAATGGCAATTAATAGCAACATCAATTCAATCAAAGTAAATATATTTGTTTGAACTTAGACTGTTAAATATTCCCTAGTCTATTAATTTACGTGTCTGTTAGAGTTGGATGCCCACAAAGAATGAAGGCAATTTTGAGCCTTTTCACAAAATGGAAAGTTCAAAGCTTAATAACCTTGAAAGGAAATGTCTTCATTGCTAAAAAATTGAACGCATACAAAAAGAATAAATGCTGCTCAGAAATGCTTCCAATGCCTCACTTCAGAATATTAGCTTGTTATTTAGAACACTCCCCGAGACTGTGGGAAGCCAAGAGAAGGTCTGAGAGACACAGTGAGCTGTGAAGCAGTGAGCCTGCCAGGCATGAGACAGACAAGCCTGAGAGACAAACACCATGGCCATGGCCGGGCCCTGGGACCCTGGAACAAGCAAGCCAGCACCCACAGTCACAACAAGTGCAACTGATGGCTTTGATGTGTGTTATATACAGAACCTGCCAAGTGTGGTTAAAACAAACACTTGTAGGTAAGAAATATGCAGTCTCTGATCAAATGAAAAGCTCTGTTTTCCTGGGTGCCAGCTTTAGATGATACATGTTTAGATTTCTTGATATTCAGGTTCAGGTTTTGAAATTTGTCCTGAGCTTTGGGACACAGGCACTTTGAAGAGAAAACAATGGAAGCTTACAAAGTGTCCAGGATAGACTGTTTGAGACACACTTGTTGTTATTATTTAAAGATCCACCTCACACTTAATTTTGAAGAAAAATATAGCATGTACCCTAGCTCAGAATTTGGGACGTGGTATGTGTCAAGTACTTCTGTCATGATGCAATGAATTCATGAAAGAAAGAGGGTGAGAGATCAAGAAAGTGAGGGAGGAACAGAGAAAAGAGAAAGAAGTGGGGAAAACAAAGAAAAGGAATAAGAAAAATAAAGAAGAGAAGAAGATGAAGGGAAAATAGGAGAGTAGGCTCTGAGGGTCCCAGCCAGTGATGCTGGTGTTATACTTAAGGCATTGAACTGACCGTAATATTTTCCTGGGCTTCGGTCTTTCTTTACACCTAGAAATGATTCAAATGTCTCAGTTACTCTCTCAGTTGATTGTCCAATATAGTTTTGCTAAGGAGTGCAGCTGATCCAGGAAAACCTGAAAGAAGGTAAGAAAGAGGTAGTTTCTGCTTCCACGGAGACAATCCATTCCAAATACAAGAAACCAGGGAATTTTTTTTCAAATAACATTAACAACAGTTATTTGTTGATGCTACTTAGATATTTCACCTATATGTCTTCACTGTGCTTTCTCTTCCCAAAATATTACCCTCACTCACACAGTCTTGCACATCTTTGAGGTGTAAACACGGACTTTCAAGCCCTTCAGGCCCCCAGGACATTCTCAGCTGCTTTCTCAAAATGCTTTACAGGTGCCTCTCAGTCCTTCCTTTGTTGTCTTATTAATTTCTCTATTTTAATTATTTTATTCATTTGTGCACTTGCTTTTAACTTTGAATTTCTTTCAAAACTAGCATATAGTTTTTTAATAGCGGTCGTGAGTTATTAACTGAATGGGTGAAATAATGGTGAACAAGTGCCTTGACTGGATTAAATATTTTTTGGATATGGCCACATTTGGATCTAGACCAACAACTGACATCAGGATCCCAGAAATAAACTGCAAACCCAGAGCCAGCTCTCTCAGGGGGCAGGACTGCCTCTCTGGCTGACTGTGAACTTCCTTGTCCCACATGGGGATCCCCTCTTTACCTCTGCAATTGATCTTGGAAGGTCATCATGAAGTCTGGCCTCAAACTCTGATTTTCCCCTGCCCTCTATCATGTCTCTGCTTAAAATCCTCTTTGTTTCCTGTTAGAGAAAAGAATAAATTCTCAGTTCCTACGATGACATGTAAGCCCTTTGCAAACTGGCCTCAGCTTCTATTTCAAGGAACACCTCCTCTCTAACCCCCTTCCTTCAGCCTCGTCCTGTGACTCAGACTTACCTATCGTTCTTGGAATGTTCTCTTTCATACCCCCAGCTTGTTTCTTTTTTCTCTATGCCCCAAATGTACAGCGAAACAACTAGACTGAAGTCCAAATTGCGTCATCAATGATTTCATTTCTCTTTTTAAAAACTTTCCCTGGCATCCCATTGTCTATGGGAGCTGTGGAAACTGACATATTAGCTGACCTGACATACCGGGCCAGGTCTTGCTGGTATTTGTAGCTCTAAACAAGCCTCTCCCCTATTCTGGTGCACCAGGATTCTCCCATCGTGCCTGCATGATTCTCTTATGATTCTGATCTGATCTCATCCCACACACAAGAGAGCTCCTCAGGTCTGCCTGAGGCCTGGCTGGTGGCTATTCCCTTGTATCTTACCAACCCCCTTCCCAAAGCCTTGCCCACAACCTTGCTTGGGTCTCAGCAGTCATTGTCCATGGCCTGAGGACTACATCAATGTCAGAAGTGAGATACGGAAGTGGTTTTAGTGGCTGTTTCATAAGAAACCTATGGTAGAGCCAACATCAGAGACCAGCCTACAAAATGAGAGTCCTACACAATTTGTAGAACCCTGCAAAATGACATTAAATAATCCAAATGCTCATTAGTGTGTAGACCTTAGTCACCAGAACCCCTCCCTGTACCGTTTTAAAACAGGCAAACAAGTATAACCTACTTTGGGATTTCTCACTTCATTTATTAAACAAATGATATCACTCTAAGTGTCTATTGTACAGTAGGTAGCAAATATTCTGAAATGAATAAAACACATCCCCGCATTTAAATCTCCTTCTGTTTGGTAGGAGAGAAAGAGACACATCAATTATTTACAGAAACACCTACAGATACATGAAAAATGCTGCAAGAATTCAGAAAGAGCAGTAGTTATTTAAGAGGTACTGGAGGATGAAGGCATCAAAATAAAGTAAAAGATGCTTGGGTACAGATATGTAGCAGTTACTGGATCTGAAAGGATGTATTGAAGTTCTAGATGTAGACAGGAGGAAATAAAGCACTCCAGGGAAAGAGAAGATTCTGGGCAAAGGCTTGGATGCACATTCTGGGAATTACCAATAGTTTGATGTGCCTGGAACATCTGACACATGAGGAGAACATGAGTGAGAATCTGTAGATGAGGGTTTCCATATATACGGCATGTTGCCACTCTAAGGATTTTGCATTTTATTCTGAAAATTATGAGGGATGCAGGGAATTGTAGAATACTGAATGACATCTTAATATTTCAGTTTTGAAAGTTTGTTTTGGCAACAGAACGGAGGGTTGGAGAAGGGTTATTCAGGTTAAAATATTATAAGGATTGGAGCAAGATGACACCCACCTAGGAGAGCTTGCCCCCAAATTAAAAAAAATTGAAGAGTCTGGGCTTGGAAGAGAAAAGTACGTGCTTCAGGTTCCTTCATCCACATTCAACAATAAGAAAGCAAGGATGAGTCACTGGACATTTTAGGAGAGCTAATGCCACATTAGATGGATACCAAATTTCCCAGACAAAAGAACTAACAGATGGGTTGGTTTGCTAAGAAGGCAAAGTGGAAAAAAGTAACTTTAAATGTGCTCAGAGAGGAGAGAATGGTGTGAAGTAAGACTCAGAGTTGTTATTTTAATTAAAATGCACCAAACCACACAATCAATGAGATTGTAAGAAGGTTGAGAAGACTCCCGCAGATAGAACCAAAAAAGGTCAAGAGATGGAAGATTTAAAAGAAAAGCTAAAAAACACCTAGAACGAAACTATTAATAGAAGTTCCAACATCATCTGTTATTTTCCTGATCTTGACCATTGTATGTGGTTGTATAAGAGAATATCCTGTTCTTATACAATATCACTGCATACCATATGGATAAACGCAGCATGCTTTCAATTTATTCTCAAATAGATTCAAAAAAATTACAACATGTATATACAAAAAGGGAAAAGCCAATGTGGAAAAGATTACAATTGGGGAATCTGGGTGAAGGTTATATTGGAGCTCTTTATATCATTCTTACAACACTGTAAATGTTGTGTGTAAAATTAGTTCTAAATTTAAAAATTATGAAAAATTACATAAAATAAACATACAGTTGGTCACCTCTTCATTGCCTACATTGCAACAACTGGGATTCAGCCACATTAACTCTTAAAGGGATTATTACAGCAAATCATTTTTTACTCCTATCTCCCCTATTCCCAACTCAGCAACCTAAGTAATCTTTCAGAATGTAAGTTAGAAGATGTCATTCTTCTTATCTCAATCCTCCAATGGCTTCTCACCTTTCTCAGAGTCAAATCAAGATTTGGAAATGGTGTGGAAGACTTTATAGAATGCGATCCCTCCTCCCCGTTCTCTGTCTTTGGTCTCACTTTCTACAGCCAAACTGCAGTGAAATACATTTTAGACCTACAATGCTCATGATCATACCAAATTAAAACACCCATTGGTTTCCACAAGGTGGAAGTGAGGGAAATAAAAGAGAGAAATTGTATGTGAATATCTTAATATTTTTTGGTGGGGAAGAGGTTAAAGGTACTGTTTAAGTGTAGAGAAACAAACAAAAAAAATGAATGTAACTTCTTCTTTTTTTTTTTTTTTGAGACGGAGTCTCACTCTGTCGCCCAGGCTGGAGTGCAGTGGCCGGATCTCAGCTCACTGCAAGCTCCGCCTCCCGGGTTTACGCCATTCTCCTGCCTCAGCCTCCCGAGTAGCTGGGACTACAGGCGCCCGCCGCCTCGCCCGGCTAGTTTTTGTATTTTTTTTTTTTGGTAGAGACGGGGTTTCACCGTATTAGCCAGGATGGTCTCCATCTCCTGACCTCGTGATCTGCCCGCCTCGGCCTCCCAAACTGCTGGGATTAGAGGCTTGAGCCACCGCACCCGGCCGAATGTAACTTCTTGACGAAAACTTAAGAGCAATCAATTAGTGAACCAAAGTTACATGTATGGCTTGCAAATTATGAGAAGGAAAAACAGAGCACAGCAATAGCAGTAACAGATGCAGGAAGGAAAAAAAAAAAAAGCAAACATGGTAAATAAACATATTTTAAGATAAAAGAATGAAAAGTCCAGACATCCGAATTCACACAATTTATAATTTGTTCCTTCTTCCACCTACAAAAACGAGAAATTTTGTCTATCACTCTGTGACTGTACTAAAAACCACTGAATTGTGGTTCACCAGCCATAAAGTTGTCCTTTGAAAAAAATGACTTTTATAGTTGGTGAATTATATTTCAGTAAAGCCATTGTGCAAAAAAAGAGAGAAAGAAATTGCATCTGAGCTGAGCCTTGGTGATGAGGGAGGAGCGGGAGAAATATTGACAGAGAATCAATGCTGCCGGTGACTTCCTTCATTTATTCATATCGAGGGCAGAGTAGGAAGCTCCCCTGGTTAGAGGGCTAGGTGGATGCCGTGCCAGGAACCAGGAGCTCTGGGTGCCTCACCCTGCTCAAGATTGCAGGCCTAGTCCCTCTGATGTGGCTGCTCATTCCTCCTGGCTCTCCACTCCATCCCTGGCTTCACTTCTTTCCGCTGCACATTGGACAGATGGGACTGCAGATTCAGCTTCTTGATTCTTGACCACTCATTACAAGGAACCAGCCCTACCCAAGCCATGTGCTTCATAGCACTGATCACTGTCATCTCACTTTTTCTTTGTTATTCTCTATATTCATCCCTGCTTCCAAGAAGAAAAGATCCATGAGAGTGGCCATGATGTCTCCATCTCCAGGACAGAAGGAACCCTTGGACCAGGAATCAGAAGACAAAATCACGAATTCTTAGTGTCAGAGTGAAACCTAGAGATTATAGCATCCAGTGCACTCATTAAACTGAGGAAGACATCGAGGCCCACACAGGGACCTTCAAAAGCTAGCAAGGCTTGTCACTGGCTAAGTTCCAGGTTCTGTGTCTCAGTCTGGGACTATTCCCGTGACACAGCACTACTACAGGCAGACTCCAGAGGCCCAGTGAGACAGATGGCAGCTTCTAATCAACAGAACTATGCTTTAAGTCCAGCCCCATAGGCCCCACCTCAAGGACACCAGTTGGGAGCCAGGATGGATGTCCGGCCCCAGCTAGAAGAGGCATCACAGGTTGTTCTGAGAAAAAGTTGTCAGCAGACAAATGGCTTCCCTGCCTTTGAGATCTCCTTAGAACGAATTATAGTTTGTTGTGCTTGCAGAAAACAAATGGGAGCCGTCACTTTAATCACTCACTCAGGGAAACTCAAGCAGCAGTTCATCCAAAATATATTGAAAAAAGATTCTGGGATGGCAGCTCCCACATTAAGGACCAGCTCAGTATAGCTAAAAAAACCAAAACCAAAAAATCTGTCTGAAAATATCTGAAGCAGTGTGGGAAACAACAAAAGAGAAATATCCACTCTAAAGAAATCCACTGGAGAAGATTATAGGCCTAAGTAAAATATGAAAATTGCCCCCTGTTTTGTCCATATTCAAACTCTTCTCACAGTCCTCCTCCTCTGTACATCCTATTTCTGAAGTTTGAAAGGACTCTCTCGGGTTTTCTATGGTTTGTTTAATAGCAAAAAAAATAATAATAATAATACATTTTTTAGGCAGTTTCAAGTAAAATTAGATGTGCAGCCTCACTCATCAAAGACATCATTTTCCACCAAAGAACAGGCTTCTGGATTTGAGCTCTCCATTCTCTCCTCACTTGAGGAATTCACCATTGCTGCTGACTCTCTAACAGGTGAGGATGCAAGTTCTGGTTACCTACAAGGGAAGTGGGAACTGAAACTCAGAGGCTTTGTGTCTGTGTAGAGTGAACCACACTGCTCCGCAAGGCACTCAGGCTGCCCCTGCTGCCACCCGTGTTCTCCAAAATAAGGAACTGTCAGTGAGTTCGTGAGTTCTTTCCATTCCCAGTGAGAGCCTTGCATAGATCCGTAGGTCTGCAGATATTAAAATGAGCTATGAATTCTGATCTTCTTGAATGTCCATCTCCTTACCAGAAATTTTGCTTCAAAGTAATCTTTCATTGTCCAGGGACTGTGCTTTATTCTCTGAAATTGTTAAATCTGGGGGACTGTGTTCCTGGAATTCCTGAGTGTCCAGTGCTACCACGGCCTTCTCGTCACCTTCGACACACCATCTGGCCTACTTAATCCACCCAGCCTCGAAAGACAGAGAAACATGTCTATACGGACATGTAAGGGACGAGGCCTTCAGATAGGCAAAACGTGGTATTCAACAATGCTGGTAACTTCCTTGCCTCCAAGCCTCCTTATGGCCCATGAAGCACTAAAACGTGATAGAGCAAGAACAGGACATCACTAAAGGAGGCTGCTTTTCACATCATCATTTCACAGGATTCACTCTGTGCTTCACCCAGTATCATAGTTTCTTCCCTCCCTCACCATGTGCACTTCAGGCATTTCACTATCTGACTTGCTCATCTTCCATGCCATTCACTTTTTTTTTTTTTCTTCCTAGTAACTTCTAGGGTTTTATTTCTTTTTATTTTCTCAGTGTTTCTGGGATTGTTTTATATCAATAAAAAAGAGGCAACTAAAAGTCACTAAAGGAAAATTAGGCATTTCTGGACTCTTAGGCTGGGCACAGTGGCTCACGCCTCTAATCCAGGCACTTTGGGAGGCCGAGGTGGGTGGATCTGCCACCACACCCGGCTAATTTTTGTATTTTTAGTAGAGACAGGGTTTCACCATGTTGGCCAGGCCAGTCTTGAACTCCTGACCTCAAGTGATCTGCCCGCCTTGGCCTCCCAGAGTGCTGGGATTACAGGCGTGAGCCACTGCACCCGGCTTTTTTTTTTTTTTTTTTTTTTTTTAGAGAGGGAACCTCACTATAGTGCTCAGGCTGGTCTCAAGCTCCTGGCCTCAAGTCATCTTCCTGCCTCAACCTCCCAAGTAGCTGGAACTGCATATACAAGCCACCATGCCTGACCTGTTTCTGTGCACTTTTATATGACAGCATAGCATCTCATCAAGTGGATGTCTCCAAAGTGATTTAACCAAATTTTCAATGATGTTATGTTTCTAACTCATTAATGTTATAAATAACTCTGGGATAATCATTTTTGTGAATTTAGTGTTTTACGTATTTTAGATTTTTCCAAAAGGTGGTGTCCAGTAAAAAAGTGGTCATAGGACATGAAAGTATTTGTGGATACAGATTGATACTGCCAAGTTGCTTTATGTTGACAGACATGAAATATTTCCTTAAAGTCAAAAGTTTATTTCTGTTTTCTAACTTAAACTATTCCTGTCAAGAAGTTTTCCAATATGTTATCCAGATGGCTTCAATCAACCATCAATCTTTATTCACTGTAGGTGAAGTACACTTGTAGGCAAAATTCCGAAATGAACAAGACAAAAAAGGCTGTGGAAAAAATACATCCTTCAAGCAACGCATTGGCCCCTGAGACAGACACCATACTTTCAGGCCTCAACAGTCCAGGCCGACAGTGAGAGAAGACTCTCCCAGAAGATCTAAAAATTGTGTCTCCACTTCACACCCAGAGACATGGAGATATTGTCGACCTTTGTCTTGGAGCCCAATATAATCTGCCAACAAGTTCAGCTGCCATGCCAACAGAAAATCTAGGGAGAACCAGGAATGGAAAATAGTTTTAGGACATGTTGGGCATGTTTATAAAGGGGATTTCATCTATAGAAGCAATCAACATCTATGGATGGAAAACACCACACCACCAAAGTGAAATCCATTCAGAGAAGACCTTTCTTAAATCAAAGCTACTGAGACATTAACCAGGCCAATCTGTCCAAGTTCACCCTTATTCTGTCTTTAGTCCCAGGTACCTCTAGGTTTATGCCTTTTCACTAATAATGGGCACATCTATTATAGTATAATGTATTGATAACTTTTGCCACCAGGTCCTGAGTGCCTCCTCAGTTCCTGGCACTAAGATGCAAATTTCTTATATGCTACTTATAATCCTCCCAAGAAATCTAGGACATGGGTACTTTTATTCCAAATATTAATTGAAGAAATGAAACTCAGAAAAATTAAGCAGCTTTCTGGGTTCACTCAACTAACAAATGATAGCCCTGAAATTGGAGCCCCAGGCTGTTTGACTCTGAAGCCCAAAAGTTCTGCAGCACATCACAGGGTCACAGCAACATAGAAGTCCCTTTCCTACAAAAAAAGAGAAAAAGTGATATTTCTTCGCTGCTCCATCCCTGCTCTCCTTTGGAGCTGTGGATTCCCCTAGACAATCGGTCCTTGTTTTTCAAATGTATTGTTTGTATCTCTATGACCAATTATCAGGGTATCGAAAAGTAATTAATTAGAATACTGGAAGAGGACTTGGAGAAGTAATTAAAACAGGCCTACTCGAGTTCTCTAAAGCCAATAAATGTTTGAAAAGCAGTTCATCAGATTGCAATGTAAGAGCAAAACAAAATTGCACTAAAATTTAATTCCCCAAATTTAATTTATCCCAGACAGGGTTCTGAACCCTTTTCTTAATTTCTTTTCCTTTTTGAACTCTAAGTCCTTAACTCTCTGCTTTTGTTGAGATTGGAAACTACACTCAGAGACTGTTATGATGCACTCAACTCACATGCTCAGCTCCAAGAAGGCCTAGCCCAAGGTGGGCCAGGTAAAGCCATCAGTGGGCATCAGGGTCTGGTATCTCTAAGTGTCTGCTGCCCTGTGCCCTGTGAACACGGGATGAGTGCCGGGGACAGTCCCTCTTTTGGAAGTGCCAGGCTTGAGTCACGGCACACCTTTTCTCTGCCTGCCTTCTGCCCAACTCCTAATTCACCTCCCAGGCCCTGTTGAGTCCCAAGCCTTCCTGAACCCCAACAATCTCCCCACACTCTAGAACCTTTTTCGTTCATGTTGCGGCCCTGGCAGTAGTTTAGATGTTCCTCTTTGACCAGTGACCCTCCAAGACTAGTCACCCCTTCAGAGGCTGGTTCCAGCCTGACTCTGACACTCTCTGGGGGCTGCGTTCCCCATTATTCCTGCTGCTCCCTGTTTCCAAGGGCTGTCCTAGCTCCCCAATCCTTGCCTTATTTCCAATGGGATCTCTGAAAGGATTCAAGCTCCACCTCACACTCTCATTCCCTAATCTCTTCCAATAAGCTCATTCCCTGCTGTATGTCATAGGAGTTGAAGGAATGTTTTTCCAAAAACAATTCCTGACCAGGTGGAGAATCACTAATTTCACTCATTTCCTCAGTTTCTCGTCTAATTTTCAGCCCCCTTTTTCTGGTTTTCTACTCAGCTGCCTATGAACTGTACATTCTAAATATGGCCAAGGCTAACTCTAAGGTTAGACAGTTTAGTCCCTTATGACAATGACTCATAATTTGCAGACATGTGTGGCAAAGGTGAGTGTCAATATTTTTGAGGAAAGCAACTAAGTTGCTAGAATCATTTTGATCCTCTATATAAGATGGGAGAGGACCCATCTGTTAATTAGAAGAAGTTAAAAAGTTTATAACTAGTAAGGGTGATTAGAAGCCCTAAATTCAGCAAATGTTCAGCAAAGTATTTAGTGTTTACTAGATATCTAGTATCATGCTAGTGATGAACTAAATAGTCACTCTCACCACCCTCATGGAGACTGTAGTCTAGTGAGGAAAATGGTCAATTCATATGCAAATTAACAAATAGATTTACAGTTAGACATTGTATAAGTGCTATAAAGAAGTTACTAACCATCAATGCTGGATGAAGGAAGAAGAGATGCAGATATCCAAGCATTATCAGGAAACTTCTTGCCAAACTGAAAACTTGCAAGATACAAAAACTCATCACTGAATCTGATGGTCAGACAAGATGATTTATCTCGAGAGTGTATGATTTGGCAAAGTCCTGGCTTTTGCAGTCATATCTTTTTTTTTTTTTTTTGAGATGGAGTCTCGCTTTGTCGCCCAGGCTGGCGCGATCTCGGCTCACTGCAAGCTCTACCTCCCGGATTCACGCCATTCTCCTTGCAGTCATATCTTACCACCTCTCATAGCTCACACAAACTTCTACCTTAGACTCAATCAACACAACTGTCTTGTGATAGTGCCGGTTACCAAGCAGCCAAAGGCATTTCTTTCTTGGCCCAACCTTTGATTCTGGCATGGCAGAACCAACCAGAACTGTGTGGACATTTTGAAGTATAAATTGGCCATCCTCCACATCACAGCTTTCCCAGGTCACATGAGAAAGTTGAAATCGTCTGGTGAAACTCTTCACACACAGGCAAGACAGCTTGTTCTTCTTGCCTTCATAATGCCCTCCAACCCCATCCCCCACCCTGCAACACACACACACACACACACACACACACACACACACACACACACACACAACTTATCAGGGAAGCCTAAAATACAAATGTATTACAAATGTGAGCCCTGCTTAAGATACTGCATCTTCAGTTCTATGTCGCTGGTGTGCATTCAAAGCTTAACAGAAGCCCTTGGTTAAGGTTCAGTGAGCCAGGGAGATCTACATAGGCTCTATCACCCTTGTGATCTCAGAAGAGCAATTGTTAAGTGGATGTAGACAGGGTTCTAGTACCAATTTATCTCTCATTTATGCTCAGGGCAAATGTTGTTTCCTTTGCCAACCAGTGGCCTTTTCATACATCTCCATGAATGAGGATAGCTCAATTTATCTTAAATCAAGCTCATCAGCAGAAATGACTTTCTAACCCACATTTTCTCTAAACCTTTTTTTCTTGAATCAATCCTTCCTTCCTTCCTTCCTTTTTTAGAGACAGAGTCTCACTTTGTTTCCCAGACTGGAGTGCAGTGGTTTAATCATAGCTCACTGTAGCCTCGAACTCCTAGGATCAAGCAATCTTCCTGTCACAGCCTCTCAAGTAGCTTGAGTAGCTAGGACTACAGGCACACGCCACCATGCCTGCTAATTTTTGTAGTTTTTGTACACATAGAGTCCTGCTATGTTGCCCAGGTGGCCTTGAATGCCTGGCCTCAAGTGATCCTCTCACATCAGCCTCCTAAAGCACTGAAACTGCTTAATTTCTTTATAGCACTTATACGATGTCTAACTGTAAATCTGTGTGGTAATTTGCATATGAATTGACCATTTTCCTCACTATAGTCTCCATGAGGGTGGTAAGAGTGACTATTTAGTTCATCACTAGCATGATACTAGATACCTAGTAAACACTAAATACTTTGCTGAACATTTGCTGAATTTAGGGCTTCTAATCACCCTTACTAGTTATAAACTTTTTAACAATTCTAACTTTCAATATAATTGACTTATTTCAGCCCAGAGAGAAGGAATACTTTGCAAGGCTATTAGACCAGGGGATCCACTTCCTGGTACATTTATCACACAATTATATTTAACAATTATATTTATGAGCAATGTAAACAATCATATTTAAGATATATGTGTTTGCCCAAGAGATGTATAAGGATTGCTCAGTAATGAAGGAGGGACACAAAGTAAAAGAAGAGCAGTCCTGCCCTCAAGGAGCTTATAATTTAGTGAAGGAGACAGATGCATGTTGTAGAAATTCATGAAAGTAAAATAAGATAGTGCATCAGGGCATTGTTGTGGGAGAACAAGCCAATCTTGGAGAAGGGGGAATCTGTGAAGGCTTCATTCAGGAAGCTGGTTTTGGAGTGACACTTGAAGATAGAAAGGATTCAGCACACAACAAGGAGGTGAGGGAAAGAAAGAGGGGGCAGAAAATATCAGGGATGGATAGCATAAGCCAAAAAGGCAGGCACTGATGTTGAAACATTTGTTAATGAACAAAGTGGTCTTCTCCATTATGGTCTGAAATGTATCAATCAGCAAATACACAACCTCCACCTAGACTTTGACTATCTACTCCTCCTTTTTCAGAGATGTCCTCAATCCTCTTAACCTTTGAGGGGAAGGGAGATTTCAGTAAGAAATATACTTGCAATTCTCTTTTATTGGTTCAGTTTTAGGTCACAGGCCACCTACTTTAAATGTAGAAGCTTAGCTTTCCCTTTTGTAGATTTGAAAACAGCTTTTTCATTCTTCTTCTAGCAAGCCTTCATGCATATTTTCTGAACCACATTCCCTCCTAGTGTCTATTATGTATTTAGAAAATGAAGCAAATTTTCACCTTAGTAGAAGACACACATAATTAGCAAGGCCTATCTGTCCTCAGAGGCACCCGTGATTTGGACATGGCTTGATTCTCTTTTGATCCTCTCCATCATCAAAATTTGAGGCTCTTAGATGGAGGACCTCTCACCTATCTTCCTGAGAACCTTACATAGAGCTGAGCCCTTTTAAATGCTCACAATACCCTCAGCCCTTGGCAGGCACTTTATCCATCTCCAGTGTGTAAAGGAAAACCTTCCCTTTAATATTTAGAAACAGAATTTGAGTTGAAAACTTAGCTGAAAGCTCAGGTACTTTGAGTCTTCTTTTAGAGCAAAAGAGATATAAGTAAACAAATATAGTTGCAACTTTATTCAGAAATAGAAATTCTTAAGAAGGAATCATATAAGCTGACAGAAAATATACTTTGCAATACTCTGGTTTCCTGAGCAAAGAGCTAACTCACCAAAGAATATAGAACTTACCATTTTTCAGCCAACAAGAAATTATACTTTTGTCCACACACTTCTGATTTTTTGACCACACTTATTGGAAAAATTGATCCGAAGTAAAACAGCGAAATTGAGTAATTTTTGTTCTTTGGAGCCTTATATTTTCTACTAAAGCCCTGGGCATTACCTCTCCTCATCTTTCTGTCCATCCTGTTCCCTAACAAGTCTTACTCTCCCTATGTCCCAGTTTCTCTCAGCATCATATCACATGCAGCTAAAATAATTCCTATTCCTAAGTACCCCTTCGAGCTCTAAGAAATCTCTCACCCGCCTTGAAAATTTTCCATTATTTGTGCCAAAAAGTAATTCTCCTTCTCACTCTAATAGGTAGTTGCCACTTTTATGTCACAGCATTTCAGGTTTTGATTATAGTTATTAATTTAGCTCCTCCCTCTTCATAACAAATTATAGGCAGCCTGGACAGGAACTATGTCTAATTCATGTCAGTTTCTCCCACTGTTCTTAGCCCGATTGCTCTCTAGATGCGGCTTTGAAAGAATAAATGATGTTGTGGACAGCTGGGTTTGCCTGGCTCCCAGACTTCCATGTCTGTCTGCCTTCCTCAAAGCCTACCACTTCCATTTCAAGATCCAAGTCATTCTGAAAAGTTGACTCTGTCTTAGCTCCAAGGATGGGATTCTTGACTTGGGCTATGTTAAATGGAGCAATGCATTTCACCCCCGCCTCACCCCTAATCACAATTACCAGTTCGGGCTGCACATAAGGCTTATGGTGGTTTAATCAGAATGAATTTCAGGACTCGTTTCAGGAAGCGTGGACAAAGGCAAATTCTCTTGTTTTAGGTAGTGGGATGTGTGCATCGGCGACCTACAAATGCTGCCACCATTTTGTTAACATAACAGAGGTCAATATTTCAACTAATACTCACCTCCTGATGCTAATACCTGCTGGCCACAGACTTTTAGGGATCTGGTAGAAGAACTATGTTTTCATATGCAAGGAAACAAACAAAATTTCCTATCAAATTTTGAACCCATCAAAGCCTGATAACCAAAAAAGCTAAATTAGAGATCTATGCAGTTTGCATTATCAAATGCCATTGTTTCTTCAGCTGTAATATGGAACTAACATTGCAATAAACTATGTAAAGCACCCAGCATAAGATTGGATGCTGAACAACCACTCCATAAATATCCTTTGTTTCCTTTTATTTTCCTCCTCATCTAACGAGGTTTTCTTTTTAAGGAGGAAAAAAACCCCACTATTTAAAGGAGAAAATAGACTGGGCACAGTGGTTCACATCTGTAATCCCTGCACTTTGGGAGACCAAGGTGGGAGGACTGCCTAAGGCCAGGAGTTCCAGACTGGCCTGGGCAACATAGTGAGATCCTGTCTCTACAGAAATAAATTTTAAACAAGAATTAGACACATGTGGTGGCTCACATCTATAGTCCCAGATACTCAGGAGGCTGAGGCAGGAGAAGTGCTTGAGCCTAAGGAGTTCAAGGCTGCAGTGCGCTATGATCATGCCACTGCACTCCAGCCTGGGCAAGAGAGGAGAGTGAGACTCTGTCTCTAAAAAACAATAAAATAAGATAAATAATAAATAAAAACTTTAAAACCACTAACATATATCAATAGCCAACAATTCTTGTTAATAATAAATAAAACACTTTAAAACCACTAACATATGTTAATAGCCAACAATTCTTGCTATAACATGTTTTGCAGAATTCAATATAAAGACAAATAATACCCAGAAAAGAAATGCCATTTTCTAACTTTCATGAAGATAAAACTAACCCAAATCAGAACTCATAGAGTTTTTTGAAATTCCTAATGCTTGAGACACAGATGAATGGGAAGCCATTGGAAAAAACATAACAGCTTGCATCCTGTTTCCACACATCAAAGTAACTGCCATGGCGTAACAGTGCTTGCTACACAAATGGCATATGAAAACAACATGAAGAAAAATAAACATGATTTTTTTTGGACCATATCTTTACAGTAAAACATGTTCATTGGAAAGTGAGGACAATGGAAGGGAAGAAATTTCAATTTGCTTTCTTCAAGGTTATTTAGATAAATTGAAATTAGTTTGACTTCTTTTTGGGTTATCCTTTAACTTAAATTGTCTAAGAAGTTAGGTAAACAACCAATAGTAACAAGAGTCCCAAGTTATTCAAAAATCCTTTTATAAACCAACACTCTAGAACTTAGTGGGCTGTATGGCTGAATAGTAACTATCCTCTGCCATCTTATTTCTATGTTATTGCAATGTGAAGAACACCCATGCTATTTTTATTCCCAACCTCTTCCAGAACTGTATAAATATAGTCCTTTAGGTCCAAGTTCACTGGTTAGTTCCAGCAGCAAAATTGTAGACTCTCACACCTTCGATTACCATGATTAAACATAGTAATTTAAATAAGAGAGGAGGAAAATATACTGAGTCTGCATCCCAGTCCCTGTAAATCTCTTCACTTCAAAGTACTAGTCCCTGCAGCTTTATAGAAGATAACAGTAACACGTGCCTTGCCACACTCACAGGCTCTCAAGAGAATAAAAAGAGATGGCACTAACACTTGCTACCCAAACATTCTTTACTACATCTCAGAGAAAAATTTAAAAACTCAAGTATATGGGTGAGAGGAGGGGAGATGATTAAAAAAAAAAAAAAAAAGATACGTGGAAAATAGTAGAAAAACCATTGGCTTCGTAGCCAAACCAAACTGTATGAATTCTGATCTTATTACCATTTCGTCCTTAAGCAATGTATTCAATCTTCCTGAGTTCAGTTTTGTTTACATAATGGGGATTACTCAATGAATACTGCAGTGTTGTTGTAAGGTTTAAAGGAGATGACAAAGAGATACATAGGAGTTAGTGTAGATTCTTCCATTAGAAGGTTGTCAATATGCGGCAACTAAAATTACACAGAATATTCGAGGAGAGAAATAACATCTCGGTCACGTAAATATATAACTGATGCGTATTCTGCAGAATGAACTGGAGGCTCTTTCACAGCAACTTTAAAGACAGGGTATCTTTAAAGTGGCAGAAAAATTGCAGTTATAGAGTCTGAGAATTTTAATTGAGTAACAACATTCAAGGCAGACAAGTATAGCTTTGGAAGCATGAGGAACACAGGAAAGAATTAGAAGAATCTATACAGCAGAGGAGCAAAAGAATTCTGAACAACACCAGTCAGATTTGGATACATTGACTAAAGTGTTTTAACAGTTTATTCACAGGAAAGCATTATAAATTAACATCAGGCCAGGCACAGTGGCTCACATCTGTAATTGCAGGACTTTGAGAGGCCAAGGTAGAAGGATTGCTTGAGCCCAGGAGTTTGAGACCAGCCTGGGTAACATAATGAGATCTCTAAGAAAATAAAAAATAGCAATAAAAAAATTAGCATCAGAACCTAATGGTATTTTATCTAAATTATCTTACATGTATTTAACTTAATTGATAACACATGGTGTATATTTGTGTTAGGGACACTATTTGCCCAATTCTTCATGCACTGCCTAAGCCTATATGCACATTTCCTGACTTATAACTTTGCAGTTTCTCAAAGTTATGCTGTAGGAGCATAATGTATTTCTGGCCCTCTTGACCCTGTGTTTGGCCAGGTGACTTGCTTTAGCCCATAGACCAAAGTGGAAGTCACAATGTGCTAGTTTCCGGCTCTGGCATTAAGAGACGATTTTTCTGTACATTCCCCTGTGCCTCTATCACTACCATGAGAAAAACATGCTTGGCTAGCCCCTGGTTTTAAGAGGAAGATGAAGACACATGGAGCAGAGTGAAATCATCCAGGACAGCCCCGCTAGAGTCAGCAGACACCAGACATAGAAGCAGGACCAACCGAGTTCTGCAGAGCCACCGAACTCAGCCTTGACCATCTGGCTGACCCTTGGCCAATACACAGGTCCATAAGGATAAATGATTGCTCTTTTGTGCTATTGAGTCTTGGGATAAACTTATTGGGTGGCATTTTGTTGGCAGTTGCTAACTAAACACAATGTTCTTCAGAGGCATCTTATTCATCTTGTTTTAAAAATTACTGTCCCCATTTGCTCATGCATTGCCACCAGAAGGGCAGCCACTGTTTTCCATCTTTCAGGTATCAGGTGTGCTTAAAAACAAAAGGCCTTTGATTCATGACCTGGTGTTCTTGACCTGAGGTATTACCTGGAGAAACAGAGGGGCAGGTGGTGTGAGGAGTAAATGGCAGTCTAGCATCAATGGCCCAAACAAAAGCAGTATTAAGTAGACAACATTGATCACTTTATTAACCTCCTTGTCTTTGTTTCTTTTATACTCTTTATTACTTGACCCGCCCTGCCCTCAGACATACACACCCTGAGTCCCTTAATGCTTGGGTCCTCCTCCCTATACCATATACCACCGATTCAGGCGAGCCCAGGAGATATGGAGGTGAAAACATAACTGTTATCAAGGCGATCACAGGTGGGAATTTGATTGCTGCTCTCTTGCTGTGTACCAAAGGTCAGCCAGTTTCTCAGTATCGCAGGGATGCCCCCACCCACTCTCTCCACTTAGAACTTCTCTGTAGGGCAGATTCTGTCTCCCTGGGATCTGCCTTTGAGATTTTCATATTTTTGGTTAATCAAGTAACAGGAGATGAGAAACTCAAATACCCAGGGAGAGTTACAAAGCTTCTAGCAACTTTAAAATCCTAAAGGTGCTTCTTGGACTTAGATTCCTGAATTGTTATGAAATGAAGGTATCTCCCCTGACTTTGAGGGCATCTGTCATCTATTTTTACCATACAGACAGGACTGAGTTTTCTAAACCTCCGGCACTCTGGCTGCGACAAATTGAACTTGGAAGCCGTTATTCGAGCGAATCAACGTACTCTTTTGACTGGAGTTTAAAATTTGCATCTCTGGCATAACCCAGGTATCCAGATCACTGCCTGTTCAAGAATGTCTAAACAGATCCAGTAAGGAAGTAATCACAGACAAGAGATGCATACAGGCAGAGGCTGTGGGATTTCAGAAAAAGGTTGCCTCCAGTTAGGAGACTCACATAAAGATATCTGGCAGTGTTTGCAACAGGCTTACATTGCAATCAGTGGTTTAAATTTGTCTGGAGAGGGAGAATCTTTCTTAAGGACTTGATTTTTAAAAGGAGGAGTTATCTCAAAGGAATGAACCTATGATGAAAAATTGACAACCCCCAGTAAATTCAGTGAGGCAGCTGAGCCTTCTCTATCTGTCACATCAGGTAGGAAACAACCTGGTCAACCCACAATTCACCTGCTCCTGCCCCATGACGTGATTTTTCCAGCACTTACTCCCATGTAGTGCAAAGTGAGTTCCTCTGTACTTTAGCAGGGCTGTAGCCAAGCAGATGCTCCCGTTGGCTGTTAATTAGGCAACATGTAGATGGATTAGTGTCACTAAATCAGTCAGTGCATTGGCAGCATCGGCATCACCAGGGCCCCACCCAGACCTATTGAATCAGAGTCTCTGGGGTGAGGCTCAGCAACTGGGTTTTAAGAAGGCCTCCAGATGATTCTTGGTCATGTTAAATTCTGAGAACCATTGATTTAGATCACCTTGAGCAAGTCACCTTTCCAGCCTTAGTGTATCTCTCTACAAAATGAAGAAATCAACTAGAATGTTTTCAGTAAACCCCTGTAGCTCTATTACTCTGTGATTTTACTTTAAGTAATGTCAGTCTCTCCACTTGCTTTGTTTTCTTTTCTTTTTGATTCATTGATGTTGCAGAATATAAAGGAAGATTTTGAAAGCCAGATCACTGGTAAGCCCTCCCATTCTCACCCAGAAGAACCCAAAACACTGTTAGTTACAATAATCACACTGAGTATTTAAGAAGATACAGAACTCTGATACTCAGGAGAGAAAAAATGACCTACTGTTATATAAATAAGTAAATAGCAATTAAAATTCTGTATGTAAAATAAAAATATCCTCCTATTACTTTCTAGCTCTGTCCAGAAATAATAACCATCAGAGTCGCAATAAGTGTCCCTGGCACTCAGACTGTGGGCATTTATTTAAATATCATTTTCCACCAGAAGTACCATTTACTTATACTTATTAAAGTGAGTACAACAACAAAACAACAAATGCAAGGTACAGATCTTGTGTGGAACCCAATTCAAGAAATCAACTGAAAAAAATATGAGGCAATCAGGAAAATTTGAACAGTTATTGACTATTTGGCAATTTTAAAGAATTATTTTGGGCAAGATGATAGGTTTTTCAAAAACCATCTTGTAGAGATATATACCAAAATATTTATGGATAAATGGTATTACATCTGGGATTTCTGGGATTTTCTTCAAAATGATCTAGCTGAGGGGTCGGTGGGGAGACAGAATAAATCACTCAGGGCAGCCTTGCATGGAGTCTATGGAGTTGCACGTAGCTGAGTAATGGGTACATGCAACTCTGTATGGGGTTTATTGCTCTCTACTGTGCTACAGATTTCAAATTTTCCATAATAACATTTTAAATTAGTAATCTAAGAACAAAAGAGTAAGGGCAGAAAAAAATACCCAAAAGAAAAAAATCCAAATAGTAACAAAAGTTATACTTCCATTTTCTATTATGAAGAGTAAGATGACTAAACTCAATGCCTCAAAAGGAAATGGTGCCTGTGGGGCATCCTCCAGGTCATCACGTACTCTCAGTTTCTGTACTTGGAACCCATTCTTGTTTTATTCTTTGCAGAGAGAGCTTCGTGAACAGAGAATCCACGCTGTGAGAGAATGCTTACTGCGGGCGTGCATGGAACCCGGCAGGCATTGGACAACTGTTCATGCAGTGAAAAATACTCAGAATGGAAGAAAGAGAGGCAAGCTGACAAACAACAGACATCCTTTAGTCCCTGCTGCTGTGCTCCCAGTTCTTGTATGCAATACCCAAGCCTCCCTTACCCTTGAGTTCTTATCTTGGCCCTCACCCTTGAGTTCTTATCTTTTCCCTTGGAGGGAAACATCCAGTTAAGCTGCCTTTTACAAGGATTTCTTTTATCCATGTCTTTAATAAGTTGTGTGGACAACGGAAAGTGACCATGCCAAGTGAAAATTAAAACAACAATATCTTTTAATCTATAAAATTAGTGAATTAAAATATTGTGACAATCTTCAATGCTGGCAAAGGCAAGCTGATGTTGCTCATTAGAGCTGAAATTGGTACCACATTTCTAACAGTCAGTTTGGCCATATGTGGCAAGATCACTAATAGCAATCATGCTCTTTGGGGTAGTAATCCTTCTAGGAATTACGAAGAGCAATATCAGCAACAGGTACAAAATACATATACTATATGAAAGAGATTTGTTAACAGTAAGTTAAGTAAATTATGCTCCACTCATATGATCTACTATGTCATTAAAATGATGCTTATTAAGAATATTAAATAAAATAGAAAATTTCTGTGATAAAGAAGACAACCCTGTACACACACTAGAATCCTGACCATATAATCCAAATATATTTATTTATTGAAAGTAACTGCACCAAATATTTAAACATTGTTGCTTTGGGCAGGTGGATCACGAATAATTTTTATTTTCTTTCTGTACAGTATACAACGATTTCCCATTTTTCTGCAATAATAAGAACCCTGTTTCATATGTTCTTCTAATATATCTTCACCATGCAAAATTGGCCAAATTTCTTAGTTACCTAATGACAGAAACAAAACAACAGTCTTAGATGCACTCAAAATAGGTGCTATAGCTTGTGGATATATATATATATAATTTTACTTGGCTTAATTAAAAATATAGTTTAATAATACCTCCATCTCAGGGTCATTTAAAACATAAATGAGATATTAACCTTCATATGCCTTTACATTCATAGTTTCCTTTGAATGTAAAATGTTGAGAAGTCTTGAGTGAGATGTCAAACCTGAACATGCATTGTAATCTACGAAATGTTGTAAAAATGGTAGCCTCTATGATGACTTATTTAAATGGGTACTTCAAAGAAAGCATTTGAGCTTTGATACCTTATTGCTCTTCTACACTCTAGGTGGCTCTTACATAATGAAACTAACAGTTATGCACGAAAGGACCCTGTCTGTATGAGGTCAGTATCCTACGAAAGCCACCCTGATTTCCCTCTTGAGTTTCTTGGAGTTATCTGCCTCTTCCCAGAGGGAACCCCTGACTTTGCTGTAGGCACAGCATGATATTATTGCTCTCAGACAGGATGAGTACTCATTTTTCCCAGGTCTTATAAGGTCAGCTTTAGCTTTCACCACCCTCTGAACATGGCACCTTATTTGGTCACCACCATTCCAGTAGTTCTACTACAGCATAGAGGAAGAAATGTGTCTTCCTAGCACAAAAAATAAATTCCAGAACAACTCTCTGCTTAATTAAAATGCAGGCTGCTTTTGGCCAGCTTTTTTTTTTTTTTCTTTTTTTCTTTTTTTTTTTTTGGCCAGCAATTTGTCAAGAGGCAGTTTGAAAGAAATGCTGGCAAAGACTAGAAATGCTGGCAGAGACTAGATTCTGAGCTGAGTTCAATGACTAGATTAGTCATTTACATGGGTTCAATCACTTGTCCTTATCATGCTTCAGTATGACCACTTATAAAATGTTATCATTACATCTGTCGGGCTGCTGTGACGGTTTCAATGAGCTAACTTGTATATCCAAAGCATCTAAGAGGTCACATATTAGCTTAGAGGTCATATACACTCCAATGTTCTCTTCAATTTAGGAAATTTCTTTAGCATCTGAAAATTTCCAAGGTCAAAATCTTCACACTCTGTTTTGAGAGGCAGTCTGTGGTGTTGTTAAAAATAGTTGCTGGAAAGTCCTTTATCATATTGTGCAGAAATCTGCCTTCCTAGAAAAACCCTGTCGTAGCATTGCGATGTAATTGTTTTTCCTCTCTAGTTGGTATTTCCTTGTCAACTGAATATTCCTATTTTCTCTCTTTGCTCCCAACTTCCATCTTCCTCTGTGTCCTGTCATCCTTTCTTTTTCAGGCAAGTAACTAAAGTTTCCAGTGTAGTATATGATCATAAGCGTTGGCTCTAAAATCTGCCAGCATTTCTAGTCTAAAATCTTGCCTTTATTATTTACTAGCTGGGCCATCTTGGGCAATTTACTTAATATCTCCATAATTTATTTTCCATATCTGTAAATTGGGATGATTATAATGTTACCTGTTTCATAAAGTTTTTGTACTGTTTCACAAGCATGTGAATAATCTATATAAAACACATCATAAGACTTGGCATAGAGAGTACATTTGATAAATGCTTATTGTTGATGAGAGTGATAAAGATAGTATGGTTTCAATACCTTCCTCAGAGGGCCAGGATATTTGGACACTGTAGTTCATCAATGACCTTCATAAATTATAATGCCACAACTAGAGTCATAAAAATGTTATAATCAGGGAAGCTCAAAGTACAGTGGGATATATACCACTTGATTTGAATATTAGCTATCTGAAATTGAGCAAGGTATTTGACCTCTCTAAGCCTACATTGATAAAATGGGGATAATGGTAATAACGTTATCTACTTGTAAGGTACAAACTACATTCAAATCACCATTCTCAGCACTAAATTTTAAAATACTTAGAATTGTCTTGTCAAGAAGTAAACACTCTATTATCATGTAGAAGTTCTGGGAGGTTCAGGATAGAGATGGCTGCCTCTAGGGTGACTTTTTTCTCATGGGCACAGTACCTGAGGTTACCCTGCCCGTGAGGAATCCCAAAGGCTCTGACCACAGCTCTGTTTGGTTCCACCACCACACACTTTTTAACAGGAAGGAGGTAAAGGGAAGGAGAAGAGGGTCAGGGAAGCACTGGAGGGAAAGGGAAAGAGGAAGGGGCAGTGGGAGTGGAACAGAAGAAAACATACCAGGTGGGTGGGTGGTTGCTCTCAGGAGGGAGAAGAGGGAAAACCACCGACTTAAGAAGGGGCAGCTCTTCTTTTCCTTTGTCCATGACCAGGCTATTTGTAAGGGTCTCTAGTCAATCATTACGATTTATATGAAAAGAAAATGTATGTGAAAAAGCGTCCTACAAAATTCACACTGTCACTTGCATATAGAGAGGCAATGGTATGGAGAACAAAGGATGTGAACTTTGGTATCAACACATTTTCCTTTTGTATAGTCACATTTTCATGACACCCATCAGGAAACCTCTCCATTTGAGTACCAGGTTCAGCTGAGCCTCTGCCAAGTGTGGCCTTTAATTTGTTTGGCTAGAATCCTCTTAAAAATTATTTTTGCCGCTGATTTGTGAATTCTTTAATGCTGCCAGAAGAGTGGAAGGAACTCTGGTAGGGAGTCGGGGGAGATAGTTCCACTTCCTCCTGGTACTTACAGAAATCTGGAGGGTTGAAAAAAGTTCTCTTCACTGGGAATGTTAAACCTCAAGCCTTCTTCTTGAATCTAGATAAATGCTTTTACAAATATTTTGCTGTTTAAAATTTACTAATACAACAGAGTACATAAGTGCTCTGAATTTTGGAAGTTCATCTATCCCAAACCAATGGTTCTTAATCTGGTTTTTAAATGCTCTCCAAGTATTTCTCAATCTATTGACAGACTTGCACCATCTTGTCCCTTCTATGCATCCGTAGAGTCCCTGGCCATAAAGGTTAGCGTTAGACGCCATGAATAATAAGAGCTGATACTGTGACAGCTGCAGGGAGAACTAAAGAGAAGCCATTATTTGTGTATGTGTGTAAACACTATGCAGGCCCGAGAGCTTCTGGAGAAAGGAGACCTGTAGTTCACCAGTGGGTCTCAGGCTTCTTCTAAACCACCCACATTGGAGCAAAGCAGCTGCCCTCTTTAGTGGTAGTTTCTAGATATTCTTTCATTTCCTGATTTCTGGAACAGGAGCAGCAGCTTTTTCTGGTCTCTTTTCTCTCTCAGCCCTTTCAATGCTGTTGCAGCCTCTGATTCCCTACACTAGACCTCTTTCCTGTTTGAAATACCTGGAGTGGTTTCAGTTTTCTCATGACATCCAGATTGATGCACCAACTCTGGCTGCACTATAGAATTGCCTGGGAAGCTTTTGCAAAATAGTGACACGTGGTTCTCACTTCTGGGAATACCATATAGGTGTCTATATTTTTTATTGCTCTCCAGATATTTTCAATGGGCATCCCAGGATGAAAACCATTTTCTCAATTGCAAATTTGAATTTTCAACCTCAGGCTTTGGTATCTTTTCTCTCAGACCCCCATCTCATTGTCACTTCAAATCAGGTTTACCAAGTCACAGAACTCACTTTATTTCTTGCCCTCAATATGTTTTCTCAACATATTGAGAAGAGGCCAGCAAGCAATTTCCAATGTAAAAACCCTAGATTTGCAGACATACTTTCCTTCAGACAACTAGCCTAAGCCAGAATCCAACTGATATATCGCAGTCCCCAGCATTTCCTTTCTCTACTGTGGTCGTAGAAATAATATTATAAATGGAGAATACATTCTTTAGATGGATTTATGCTGTGATGTAAATAATTTATCAGCGATATAGGTTTTACCATTTAGTCTGGTGATCAAACCAACATTTAGAGTATTATTTTCTATGGAAAAATATTCTTCAAAAGAGCAAACACCTGAATTGTGGACTGCCCATCTGAAGTCAATAAAAATTCCTAAAGTTGCAGATTGAGGCCTGTATTCTCTTCAGAGTTTTAATAGAATGTTTTAAATTTAACATATTTTAATTGTCTTCAATGTCAAAATAAGCTTTCCTTGGGTTTTTAGAGAAATATCTAAATAATACCAGGGTTACATTCAACTATACATATAATTATTCATTTAATAAGTATTATTAGAATGGCTATTGCATACCAAGTATTGGGCTTGTCACTGAGAATACAGCAATAACTCTGATGTGGAATTTGAGGCAGAGTCAGTAAGTGTTGACCTCAGTTCACAGTGGAAAGTACCCTAAAATGCCAAAAATAATTTTTAAACATCTTTTAAAAATTCATGGATGAGTTAAAATAAGTATAAAGTCTTAGTAGAAAAGAATAATTTAGTAATACATAAATCAAGAACGGTAAGCTAGTAAGTGAGTACTAAAAGCAGAGGCAGCTCTGAGGTTATTCATCAATGCTGGAGACTTAGATCTTTCCTGTTAACAGACCCATATACACAGGACAACAGGGACAAAGCCTGGGCCCCATATAAAGTGTAAAGTCAGATTGGACTCAACCACACTAATATGGTTTAGCTGTGTCCCCATTCAACTCTCATCTTGAACTGTAATCCCCACAATCCCCATGTGTCATGGGAGGAACTCAGTGGGAGGTAATTGAATCATGGGGGCGATTTCCCCCATGCTGTTCCCATGATAGTGAGTGAGTTCTCACAAGATCTGATGGTTTTATAAGCAACTGGCATTTCCCCTACTGGGTCCTCATTCTCTCTCCTGCCACCCTGTGAAGAGATGCCTTCCGCCACGATTGTAAGTCTCCTGAGGCCTCCCCAGCCATGCGGAACTGTGAGTCAATTAAACTTCTTGGGTATTTCTTCATAGCAGTATGAGAACAGACTAATACACACACAAAGCTACAACCTAAGACAAGGAAAACACTCGGGAAAAAAATCCACTCCAGCGAAAGACACAGTCTACTTACTTGTCCTAGTTTTAGCTTTGGGTGGAAAAGAAAAAATATATTCTCCCCACAAAAATTCATAATCATAAGACCGCCTTGTCAGAGTTTGGACAAAGGAATCTATACTATCACTGGGTCTCAAAAAATCCCATGTTGAAAATTTAGTTTGAAATGGCCCAGAGTTTCTGGGTATCTGGCAGAAGGTAACTGGCAAAAGCAAATGTCAATGTAAATATACATATATAAAATAATGTAATATATTAAAAGGAAATGATCTTCAAAAATGAATAGGCATTTTGAAAAATAACCAAAAAGTTACTTTTGGAAAATTGTATTTTTGAAAGTGAAAAATATACTAATAGAACTAGAAAGAGAAAATAAAAATTGGTGAACCATATAATAGACATGAAAACAATTGCTCAGAGTGCAACACAAAAACTAAATAAGAGCACACTGTTCAAGCTTCTTAGCACTTTACACATATTTCATCTTGCAATCCTTACAACAATCCTATGAAGTAGATACTATTGCTTCCTCCACTTTAGAACTGAGTGAACCGAGGCACAGAAAGCTTAAGAAACTTGCTCAAATTTATATGCCTACTAAGAGTTAAAGGCATCATTTCAGCCTAGAGAGTTTGGACTCAGTTCTGTTTCTTAGCAACTATGCTATGTTCCTGTAAGAAAATTGAAAATTACAAAAAGGAAGTCACATGGAGGTTAAATTTGTTCCAGAGTAGAAGATAAAGAGAGCAAAGTAAAGGCAATTTTTTCGAGAGATAATAGCTGAGAAATTTCCAGAGTTGATGAAAAACATCAATCATCAGATTCAGTAAGGTCAAAAGTTTTTAAGCAGTGTGAATAAAAAGAAATCATACTTAGACACAGCATAGTGAAACCACATAATACTAAGGAAAAAGAAGCTGATATTAAAGGCAGCCAGTTAGAGAAGACAGACCACTGAAAAAAAATCCTCTACACAGTCAAGTGGCTTCTTAAAAGTGGCAGTGGAAGCAGGAAGACAGTTGACTATTATCTTTAAAAAATGAGTGAAAATAATAATCAACCTACAATGTGAACCCAGTAAAATTGTTTCAAGAATGTGAGCAAAATAAAGACCTTTTATACAAATGAAAATTGAAAGATAATACTACCAGTTTACCGTTACTAAAGGTACACATGGAGGACACATTTGAAAAAGAATGAAAGTTATACAAGAAGGAAAATCAAATAACAAACGAAGAAATGTTATACTCCAAAACACTGTAAATATATGGGTAAACATATTTTGTATGAATCAATAATATCTAATTTATCAGTTTAAAATATAAGAAAATACTAAAATACCAGGCAACAATATTATATGACTTCGGGGGTATTTTCTGTCTATGTGTTCTGAGACGTGTATTGTTTGAGAAGAAAGTAAGATTATTTAACTTCAGTTTTCTTAAATTAATGTGAAAATTTGTATTTGACAGCAATAAAAGAGTAAAAATAGAGTGTATATCTTCTGAACTAGTAAAGGTAAAAAATGAAGTAAAGAAGAAAAAAGCTTACTTAAGAAGAAAGAAATGAAGGAAGGAGAGGAATGAATAAAAAAAGAAGGGAAGGAGGGAGGAAAGGAGGGAAAAGAGAGGAAGAAAGGAGAAAATATAAAACCTACAAAAATATAGACAAATAGTAAACAAAAAATTAAAAGGCAGAAATAGATGTACATATTATCAATAGATAACTTGTGTACCAAACTCTACAGTTAAAAATAAGATTTTTAAAATCAGACTTTGTGTCTAAAAATTGCTTTAGAAGGCCATTATTTAGACATGTTTTAAATAAGATGACTTGGAAAGTTTTGAAAGAAAAAAAATCTTATAAAGTTATGTCTGACAAACACAAACCAAACAAGAAAGAAATTGATATGTCTATGTCATTATTACGAAACAAGCCTTAAACCATGTAGGTTGCTGCAACAGAAATAAGTACAGCCTGTTAAAAGGGAAAAGGGAGGAGCTCCTTATTCTTCTCAGAAAGGTTAGGAAAGCACTGAGGTAAGTTTGAGAGGCAAAAAGAAAATAAACATTTACCTAATGTTTTTTGAGCAGCTGCTGAATCCTAACCTGAACCTAGGAGATTTATTTGCATTCTCTCCATTTAATCCTCATGACAACTCTACAATATGAATTATTAGCTCCAGGATAAGCAACTTTTCTAAAGGCTTATGTGTGGTTGTGCAGAAAATTAAATCCAATTCTGTTGAACGAGAAAACTCTCCACATGAAAACTCAGAGCCTTAAGTATTTGTGTGTAGGGTTGACAGATAAAATGCAGGATACTCAGTTAAATTTGAAATTCGGGCAAACACGAATGATTATTTTGTATAAGTACCCCATGCAATATTTGGAACAAAGTTGTGCTAAAAAAATATTTACCATTTATCTGAAATTCAAATTTTACTGGGAGTCCTATGTTTTCATTTTCTAAATCTGGCAAGTCTGCATAGGAAGTGAAATAGAACGGAGGACAGAATTGAGCTGAGATCTAGTGGTGCTTCTCAAAGGCCTTTCCTTGGGTCATGAAGCAAGTCTCCCTCCATTCCTCTCCCAACAACCCACTCGAACATTGAAGTGAGAAATATATGGATGACCATTTATCTATTATGATTTATATTTCCTTTTATTAATAGTTATTACTATTTTCATAAATGAATATACAGTGAGGTACTGGAGAAAGAAAGAGACTTAGGAAAAATAATCATATCAATTCAATTTTCTTCTACATTCCATTTGAAGCATTTGGAAGAATTTTCTTTGCCAAATCACGATGAATCGTAAGATGTATTGTCTCAAGGTTTGCAAATGGAACGACTAGGAGTATGTTCACTATAACAATGTCCTACCACAATGACATAGTTCCATGCACAAGGGGTATATGCTCACTTTTCAGCATAAGCTAAGGATGCAAATCCTGTCTAGACTGGAAGAATAAAGCATCCACACTCAGGTGAATCAGACACCATTTCCTGGGGCAGGTGAGTTTACCAGGCTGGTGGTAGGAGAAAAATATAGGTTGGACTCTTCTAAAAGAGAATATTGTTTAGTGGCAATATTAAAGTTTTGAAGATTTGAAGATCTGGCTTCAAATTTCGTCTTACATATATAATATACTTGTGATATTTTTGGGATATCTTTCATATTTATCCACAGAAATATGTAGAAGCTGGGTATATGGTATAAATGAATGTAAACATTATATGACTAGGAGATTGTTTTAATTAATTTGCATGAAAAATATCATTGTGTGTTTTTTGACTATAAACATAAAATCATAAGAAGGTACCTGTACCGTTACATGTTACCTATACATGTTTGTATTTGTTTTCTATATTCAGAGAATAGGAGATTTTAGTTGAAAATTCCTTTTGACTGAGATCAGTGGCATAGCATGTGGTAGGAGAGGTTTAGAGTAAATCTCTCTCATGATATGCCTTACCTCATCTTTCTACCGTCAAACTACAGTGGAGACAATCTGACACGGTGGTGGTAGATGATCTTGGTTTTCAGGTGGCGTTATTATGCTACACTTTGCTGAAAGAGGAATATATAAAAAGGAAATTAGCATGCTGAGGCTCAATATGCAATGCCCTCCAACACTATGGTACTGAATTCTAATTTCCACATTTAGCCTTTAATTCTAAGTTTTCAAAAAATTTAAATGTAACAAAATACACTCTGCACTAAATTCAATCTGATCACATCATTTTAGTTTGATGATTCAGAAGATGATCCAAAGATCTTATGCCCCAGAGCACCAATTGAATAATTTATAAAAATTGAGGGATAGGGTATAGTGGAAAAAGTGTGAGTTTCAGCACTAGTTCTACCACAATATCTGGATGACCGAGGACAAATTGTTCAGCATCTCTGAGCCTCAGTTTAGCAAACAAGAGTTATCCTTTAAGGAATAATGAAAGGAAGGGCCAAGCATGGTGCCTGATAGACTGAAGGACAGAAAAACTATTCAATAAACACTTTGGCCTCACAAGATCTGGTTGTCACTATACAGATGGAAAAAGCAAATGGCATGAGGCACCATGCTGATTCTCTATTGTGTTTGGAAATAAGCATTTTTAAAAATTATAAATAAATTAATAAATCCCTGAAAAACCAAAACCTCACAAAGTGTCTATTTGTTCATATTTATTTTATATTTATTACACATATTTACTTATTCAAAGCAACTTTAAATGTGTTAAACACATTTTTAAAAACCCAAGTTCATTTGGGATCTTTGCTTACTTATCATCTAGATAAAAAGTTTGCAAACTAAAGCCAAAGGGCCCAATTCCACCTGCCACCTGATTTTATAAATAAAGTTTTATTGGAGCATAACTACACCTATTTGTTTACATATGATCTATGGCCACTCTTTCACTACATTGCCAGTTGGGTAGTCCTACTAGAAACTTTATGGCCCACAGAACCAAAAATATTTACTATCTGATTCTTCATAGGAAAAAAATTGCCAATCCCTGATTCTAGATCAAAGTATGTTTTCTATTGTAAGTAAAGTCAAAGGCAGGCCATTTCAACAGACAGGCAGGAATTCATTCGCATGCTCTAATGGTGCCCAAAGCACAGCTCAATAAGGTGACAGCACACCAGACTGGGAGTTTTGGTGGTTAAAAGTCAGATAGATCTGGCTTCAAATCCCACCTTATGTAGACAATATACATGTGAGATTCTCAGAAGGATCGAAGTTTATCTTGACGTAGGATACAGAAACTGCTCAACAAATGTTCAGCGTCTCAACACTTCTCCACCTTCCACAATTCAAATATATATCAGCTTTGCTCCTACATTCTCTTTTATTTCAGATGTGAGAAAGAAAAAAAGAGAGCAGCTCAAGTAAGATCACTCTAAGGCCATGACAAAGTGGTACAAAACAAGTCTACTGCACACTTTTGTCTAAGCACAGACAAAAACAAGGTCATTGGGCCACTCATAAAATACCAAACACCCCCTTTTCTGGTTAAAATTAGTGACTGACATTTCTTTACGTAACCATAAATTTGTCCCTGCCTTCTGACAGCAAACAGCATCCAATACATAGCAAATCCCCACATTCCCTAATCACCCAACCAAAACCCAAATCCTTCCATAGATTGTTTCTAACACTCTCTTGCTGAGTTGCCCCAAGATTCCCCATGGGGTGTGTTTCCCCTCCCTACAATGAGTCATAGGCCCTACACACACGTTCTCGTGGCCTTTGGCTGAAAGTCGTTGATTGATGGAATAGTGAGATAGGATAGTTTGGTTTCATTTATAGATGTTATAAAAACTAAAAACTGTACAATGGTGGTAGTGGGGAAGAAGGGTAATAATTTTGAATAATACTCTGTCCTAGGCATTTTTCACACATTATTACTTTTGATCCTCACAATTTTCATTTGAGTTAGATATCACTCTCTTCCTTTTACTTACACAAGAATCTGAGGCTTGTTGAAGCTGACCAAGGCCATGCATCTGGAATATGGCAGATTAGCTTGTTTCTTTAAAGTACACAATAGCAGACAGAATCATCACTGTTTTTATAAAGAAAATCTAGGAAATAAGGAATAAAATTACTAGCCTGTATATCCCCCTGTGGCATAAACCTCCTGTATGTATCCCATGCTGCCAGGCATGGTGGCCAGGATGCACAGGTTGTCTCTGAATATTCCTCCCTCTCTTAAACTTAAGCCCTCAGAGCAGCTGTTAGTTATGTCCTTGGTATTGGCACTTACTATACAAGATTAGGATACAAGATGAGAGATAACCGGGCTCCTAACCTCTAGCCTTCATAATCACCTAAAGAGATGAATCAAATCCCTGGTGCCCAGAGCCTCTTCTCAGACCACTGGATTAGAATTTGTGGAGAGACCTTGAAACTGGTGCTGATAAGTGGTTCAGGTGATTCTGAAACAAACCGCCTTTGAGAATCACTGCCTTAATGTGCCTGAGTGTCAATTTCTTTGTTGTTTATCCAAATGCCATCTGTACACTGAGACTCAGTGAAGAGTCAACCTTCTGATCTCTCCACCTTCACTGACCTCCCTCCTTCCTAAACCACCTCAGCGTTCAGGGTACACATCCATAACTCATGCCTGAGCATGGAGGCTGCTGAGACACACTTAGAGCTTGAAGTCAAAATTCACTCTCCTGACTGGCTAGGTGACCTTGAGCCTTGACTTTTCCATTTGCATTATAAGGCTCTAAAGTTTTTAAAATAAACTTTAATGGTATTAGGACATATTCTAGAAAACTAGCTACAAAACTAACTACCCACTCAGTCATTTGGTTAGTGATATGTACTCAATGTTCTTTTTCCATTTATGCTAACAAAGATTATCTAATCACTCTGTTTTTCTGCAAATGTCTCCAAATTGGCCTGTTTTAGATCTGTTCCTGTGAAGAAAATTTGACACTTAACTTGTAATTTCTCCTAATTAAATATCTGGGGAAAAACAGTAAAATAAGAATTATTACTTCTACCTCCTCTTTATAAATCATAAAGCATTTTACAAGTATAGAATTTCAGAAAGTCTTCTGATCTTGGCATTAGTTTTACATATATAAATTGTGTCCTTCTAACTAATTATAGCCTCCTGGAATGCATGGGTTATAAAAATATCTTTGAATTTCCCTCTTTGAATTTCTCTCTCTCTCACTCTCTATCTATCTATGGTATTATAAAGAGTAAATTAGGTAAAATAATTTCTATTTTACTATTAAAATTTTTTCCAGAAAACTCAATTAAGGAAGCCTATATATGTTTGTGTCAAATTTACTGCATCTGAAATGAGTATGAAGGGCGACTGGGAGAGGAGAGAGAGAGTAGGCATCAAATTAATGTGACAATTGTTTAACTTCTTAAAAAATTATTGCATCTCATATCTAAATCTCTAAGCAAGGCCATCACATAGCATAAAGACTGGATCCTGTTCTACAAGGAGATTACAACCAAATAATAAGATTAAACCTAAACTAAAATTATCTTTGTAAGGCAGCATATGATGTGTTATATGAGTGCCATTATACTAAATGACATAGAGAAATGAGAATTATTCCATATGTGCACATCAGTGGTCCTTGTACTGGGTCGAATGACAAGTTGCACTTAGGAAAATGAGGTGGTTGAATGCCAGGCATAGATCATAACATTCCAAAGAAGGGAACAGACAATATATGTTTTCAGGAGCAACAGGTGGAGGATAGTGGGAAGTAATGCATGAAAAGCACATAGCAGGGTACTCTTAGACAAGATTCCAATATGGATGCTCCTCAATTTTCAACGGGGTTTTGTCTTTATAAACTCACTGTAAGTTGAAAATACCATTAAGTTGAAAGTGTATTTAACATACGTAACCTACCAAACATCATAGCTTAACCTCAACTACTTTAAACATGCTTAGAACACTTACATTAGCCTACAGTTGGGCAAAACCATCTAACACAAAGCTATTTTATAATAACATTATTATAAATGATTTTTAAGCAAAAGTCAAGATTCAGAGTCTGTTTTCTACTGAGTGAGTATTGCTTTCACACTATTATAAATTGCAAACTTATAAGTCAATCATTGTTTAAATGGGGGATTGTCTGTACTTTCAAACCAGAGGTGGCTGGAGGCCAAGGTATATGGGTAACTTATTTTTTCCTGTGACTCCAAGAACAGATGCAAGAATTTATGTTTAAGCAAAAGAACAAATACTATATGCTTTCACTTATACAAGGGACCTAAAATTGTCAAATTTATAGAGACTGAAAGTAGAATAGAGATAACCAGGGGATAACCACCACACAGTGACAACATGACATGTTGGCTTGTCAATATACATTTTTTAATTCAAACACTATGGAAGTGTTTAAAGAGAAAGGATAGCTGAGTGACAGAAAGATGGCTAACTAGAAGCCCCTAGCACATGTCCTCACCACAAAGACAGACAAAACAATGAATACATAACTACATTTTAATAAAAATAGCTAGAGCAGAGTGGCAGAGTTCCTTAAAGAAGTAACAGAAACCTGAATGAACACAGAAACTTAGGATACCCACATAGAGAACAGAAGGAAACACAGGGACTCCTACATTCCATCCGCCAGCCAGGATCAGCTGGGAGCGAGGAGGAATTTCTCCCATTGTCAGAAAGGTGAGCAAGAGAACCCTAGCCTACCTCATCCACACTTTGAACATCTACAGACCTTGCCAGTGGGTCTCTACTGTCCTCACAGGCATTAAGTCGAGCTGAGGGAGCTGCCTGGAGTCCACACAGCTGTGCTCCTAGCAAAGGAGTGGACACAGTGTCCCACCCCCAGTGGCCTGCATGGCTACTGTTATGCCATTTCGGAACTGGAACTATGTTAGAGTGTGTCTTGCTCCAGGGGCATGGAGCTATGGGGGCCCCTTCATCCCTGAAGTTAAGCTGCCATGGAACCACCCCCATTCTGTGGCCTGATATCCACAAGCTGAGCTGTGAGCAACTGTTACACCCTTCCCTGGAGGCCAAGTGACTGTAAACCACTCTACCTGCTCCTCCTTCTGCCCCCTCGTCTGGAGCTAAAGCTGAAGCTGTGCAATCCCCGCTGGGGAAACCTTGCTTTGGCAGAACAGCTCCATATACATCTCGCAGTACTGGCTGTGCCCTGCCTTCAGGGCCCTAAGCTGACGCTGCACACTGCCTGCTGGGAAAATGGTGCCTTAGCGGAATTCCTTTATCTACCCTTCCCAGTCACTGAGCTCTACCCTTAGGGTAGAGCTGTAGTTTGGATACTTGACCCTCTAAGCCTAATGTTGAAATTTGATCCCCAATGTTGGAATCCAGGCCAAACAGGAAGTGCTAAGGTTATGGGGGTGGATCCCTCATGAATGGCTTGGTGCTGTCCTCATGGTAATAAGTGAATTCTTGCTCTATTAATTCCCATGAGAATTTCCCTGAGAGTTGGTTGTTAAAAAGAGCCTGGCACCTTCCCCATCTCTCTTGCTTCCTCTCTTGCCATGTGATCTGCACATCTGCCATGTTTCTTGTACAGGCTGCAGAACCATGAGCTAAATAAACCAATCTTCTTTATAAACTACCCAGCCTCAATATTCCTTCACTGCAACACAAATGGACTAAGACAGGGCCTGAGCTGGAGCTGCATGCTCCCTGCTAGGAAAACAGTTCTTCAGCAGAACAGCTCCATCTACCTCTCCAGTTGTTGCTTCACCCTGCCCCCCGGGGCCTGAGCTCAAGTTGCACAATCTTTCCTGAGGAAATGGCGCCTTGGTGGAGTTGCTTAATCTACTTCTCCCGGTTGCTGCTGCACCCTGCCCTGAGGGGCCTAAGCCAAGGCTGTGCACTGCCTCCCAAGGAAAAAGTGCCCTGGCAGAGCTGCTCCAAAACCCCTCCCAGTCGCTGCTGCACCTGTCCCACAGAACCAATACTGAAGTTGCACACTGCCTCTCATCCCTTCTGATTACTACTGGGCCCTGACACAGGTTTCAGAGCTGAAACAATGCCAGACATCCCAGGAAAATAGTGCCTTGGCTGCCCAGGGTAGTCATACCTCACCAAAGTCTAAATCGAAGCAACAACCTGCCTCCCAGGAAATGGTGCCTTGACTGTCTGAAGTGGTCATACACTGCAGTACCTAAGCCGAAACAGTGTCCTATATCCCAAGGAAATGGTGCCTGGGTCATCTAGACCAGTCTTGCCCTCCAGGACTGGCTGAAGTGGCACATTGCCCTTGGGAACTCTGTGTCTTTACAGACTTCAAGCTAAGAAGCTGCACATCTAAGGCTGAATTGACAAGATACCCTATATCCAAGAAAAACAGCTGAGACACCCCATCCTACAGGCAAAATAACTCTAGTATTCTGCTTCCCTGGAGTTGGACTAGCCCGCTAGAGTTTGAACTACTGAGATACCTCTCTTCTGAGGAAGTAGAGTCATTGTTGTGCTGCTTCATGCTCCCACAGGGCCCTAACAGCTGTGCCCCACCATTCTGGGATACTTGCTGCCACTGTACCTGCTCTCACAGAGTCTGGGATGCTGCTAAGCCCCACCATCCCAGGGTCTAGACTCACCACTAGGAGGTGCTTCATCCCCTTTGTCCCAAGTTGCCACTGAGGCCTATTGGCTCAGTTTACAGAAATACAGCCATACCTGACTCCTCTACACCATATAGCTAAGACAATCATAAGCAAAAAGAACAAAGGTGGCGGCATCAAGCTACCTGACTTCAAACTATACTACAAGGCTACAGTAACCAAAACAGCATGGTACTGGTACCAAAACAGATATATAGACCAATGGAACAGAACAGAGGCCTCAGAAATAATGCCACACATCTACAACCATCTGATCTTTGACAAACCTAACAAAAACAAGCAATGAGGAAAGGATTCCCTATTTAATAAATGGTGTAGGGAAAACTGGCTAGCCATATGCAGAAAACTGAAACTGGACCCCTTCCTTACACCTTATACAAAAATTAACTTTTGTATAAGGCAGATTGAAGACATAAATGTAAAACCTAAAACCATAAAAACCCTAGAAGAAAACCTAGGCAATACCATTCAGGACATAGGCGTGGGCAAAGGCTTCATGACTAAAACACCAAAAGCAATGGCAACAAAAGCCAGAATTGACAAATGGGATCTAATTAAACTAAAGAGCTTCTGCACAGCAAAAAATGAATAAATAAAAAATAAAAAAAATAATAATTTTGCAATCTATCCATCTGACAAAGGGCTTATATCCAGAATCTACAAGGAACTCAAACAAATTTACAAGAAAAAGACAACCCCATCAAAAAGTGGGCAAAGGATACGAACAGACACTTTTCAAAAGAAGACATTTATGTGGCCAACAAACATACGAAAAAAAGCTCATCATCATGGGTCATTAGAGAAATGCAAATCAAAACCATAATGAGATACCATCCCACGCCAGTTAGAATAGTGATCATTAGAAAGCCAGGAAACAACAGATGCTGGAGAGGATGGTGAGAAATAGGTACGCTTTTACACTGTTGGTAGGAGTGCAAATTATTTCAACCATTGTAGAAGACAGTATGGTGATTCCTCAAGGATCTAGAACCAGAAATACCATTTGACTCAGCAATCTTATTACTGGGTATACACCCAAAGGATTATAAGTCATTCTACTATAAAGACACATGCACACGCATATTTATTGCAGCACTATTCACAATAGCAAAGACTTAGATCCAACCCAAATGCCCATAAATGGTAGAATGGATAAAGAAAATGTGGCACATATACACCATGGAATACTATGCAGCCATAAAAAAGGAGGAGTTCATGTTTTTTGCAGGGACATGGATGAAGCTGGAAGCCATCATTCTCAGCAAACTAACACAGGAACACAAAACCAAACACTGCACGTTCTCACTCATAAGTGGGAGTTGAACAACGAGAACACATGGACACAGGGAGGGGAACATCACACACTGGGGGCTGTTGGGGGATGGGGAGCTGGGGAGAAATACCTAATGTACATAACGGGTTGATAGGTGCAGCAAACCACCATGGCACGTGTATACCTATGTAACAAACCTGCATGTTCTGCACATGTATCCCAGAACTTAAGATGTAATTAAAAAAAGAAAAGAAAGAAAAACAGCATGCAATTCAGCCCACCAAAAAAAAAAAAAAAATCAAAGACAGTGAGAATTCTTAAAACAGCAATAAAAAATATAAAGTCACTCTAAGGGAATCCCCATTAGATTAACAGCACATTTCTTAAGAGAAAGCTAACAGGTCAAGAGAGAATGGGATGATATATTCAAAATGTTAAAGGGGGAAAAAATACTCCACTCGAGACTACACCCAGAAAAGGTATCTTTCAGAAATGAGAGATAAAAACATCTTTCCCAGACAAACAAAAACTAAGAGAATTTATTACCACTCACCAGCCTTACCAAAACATGCTCAAGGGAGTCCTACATCTAGAAGCAAAACGACAATCATCATGAAAACATGCAAAAGTATAAAACTAACTGGTAGAGCAGATACACAAAGGAGAAACAGAAAATAATCAAACTTTATATTACAGAAAATCATTAAACCACAATAATAAACAATAAGAGAGGAAGAAAAGAACAAAGAATATACAAAACTACAAGAAAACAATTAACGAAATAACAGGAGTAAGTCTTCACCTATAAATAATAACCTTGAATGTAAATGGATTAAATTCTCCACTTAAAAGATATAGACTGACTTGAACCAGGGAGGCAGAGGTTGCAGTGAGCCAAGATGGCGCCACGGCACTCCAGCCTGGGTGACAGAGTGAGACTCCATCTCAAAAAAACAAAGCAAAACAACAACAAAAAAACACAACAGCAACAACAACAACAACAACAAAAAAGATACAGACTGGATAACTAGGTGAAAAAAAAAGACCCAACTATATTCTGTTCACAATAAACTTACTTCACCTATAATAGTACAGATAGACTAGAAGTAAAGAGATGGAAAAAGACATTCCATGTAAAGAGAAACCAAAATTGAGCAGGAGTAACTATACTTACGAAGATAAAAGAGATTTTAATCAAACCTCTAAAAAGATACAAACAAGGTCATCCTATAATGATAAAAAGGATCAATTCATAAAGAGAACATACCAATTGTAAATATGTATGCCCCAACACCAGAGCACATAGATACATAAAACAAACATTATCGAATCTAAAGGGAGAGATAGACTACAATACAGTAATCACAGGAGACTTCAACACTTTGTTCTCAGCATGGGCAGATGATATAGAGAGAAAATAAACAAAGAAATTTGGATTTAAGCTGCACTTTGGATGAAATAGACCTAACTGATATTTACAGAACATTTCATCTAGCAGCTACAGAATACGTTTTTTTTTTTTTTTTCTTTTTCATCAACACATGAAACATTCTTCAGGACAGGTTACATGTTAGGCCACAAAACAATCCTCAACACATTTAAAAGAACTGAAATAATATCAAATATATTTTCTTACCACGATGAAATAATCTAGAAATAAAAAACAAGAGTGTATTAGGCTGTTCTTGTATTGCTATAAAAAATACCTGAGACTTGGTAATTTATAAGAAAAGAGGTTTCTTTGGCTCATGGCTCTGCAGGCTGTACAGGAAGCACAGTGCCAGTATCTGCTTCTGGGGAGCCATCAGGAAGATTTTACTCATTGTGGAAGGTGAAGTGGGAGCAGGCACATCACACTGTAAAAACAGGAGAAAGGATGGGTGAAGTGCTACACACTTAAATGGGTGGATCTTGTGAAAACTCTCTCACTACCAGGTGGACAGCACCAAGCCGTGAGAGATCTGCTCCCATGACTCAAACACCTCCCACCAGGTCTCACCTCTAACACTAGGATTTACATCTCAACATGAGATTCAGAGGGGACATCCAAAGTATATTACAAGAGAAACGGTCAAAACTGTAAAAATGCATGGAAATTTAAAAAAAAAATGCTCCTGAATGACCAATTGGTCATGAAGAAATTAAGAAGGATATTTTAAAATGTCTTGAAATAAATGAAAATAGAAACCTAAATTCCAAAATGTATGGAGTACAGCAGAAGCAGTATTAAGAGAGAAGTTTATAACAATAATGGCTACATCAGAAAAGTAGAAAGATTTCAAATAAACAATGTAACACTGTATCACTAGGGACTAGAAAAACAAAAACAAAACAAACCCCAAATTAGTAGAAGGAAATAAATAATAACGATTAGAGCAGAAATAAATGAAATTGAAACTGAAAACAAAATACAAAAGAGAAATGAAATAAAAACTTATCTGTTTGAAAATATAAATGAAACTGACAAATGATTACCTAAACTAACCAAGAATAAAAGAGAAAATACCCAAATAAATAAAATCAGAAAGGAGAAGAGACTGTACAATTAATAGCACAGAAATTTAAAATAAAAAAAGAATCACTGAAGACTACCATGAACAACTGTACACCAACAAGATGGAAAACCTAGCAAAAATGGATAAATTCATGGATACGTATACCCTACCAAGACTGACTCAAGAAGAAACAGAAACTCTGAATAGACCAATTATTAATAATAAAACTGAATCCATAATTTTTAAAAAGTCTTCCATCAAAGAAAAGCCCAAGACCTCAAGACTTTGCTGCTGAATCCTACCAAACATTTAGAAAATAACTAATACTATTTCTTTTCAAACTCTTCCAGAAAATTTAAGGGGAGAAAATTCTTTTAAACTCATTCCTCAAGGCCAGCATTAACCTGATTCCAAAACCAGACAAGGATACAACCAAAAAAGAAAACTATAGGCCTATATCCCTGATGAGCACAGATGCAAAAATCCTCAACAAAATACTAGTAAACGGAATCTGGCAGCACATTAAAAAGATTATTCACCATGACCAAAAGGGATTTATCCTAAGGATAGAAGGATAGTTTGACATATGCAAATAGACAAATGTGATATATCAGATCAACAGAATGAAGGACAAAAACCATGTGATCATCTCAATAGATGCAGAAAAAGCATTTGATAAATTTCAACATACCTTCATAAGATTACCAGGGGCCTGAGAGAAGGAAAGAATGAGGATTAACTGTTTAATGAGTAAAGAGTTTTAGTCTGGGATGATGAAAAACTTCTGGAAATGAATTATAGTCCTGGTTGCACAACAAACTGAATGTATTTAAGCCACTAAGCTATATGGTAAAATATTTAAAATGGTAAATTTTATATACTTTACCACAAAAGAAAGGGAAAAGGAATTGTCTTTACAGCAGACTCTCCCTTTAGTCAAGAAAGGAAAATTCTGATAAGCCGTTTAGTGGCATGAATGGGAGATAAGCGCTACTGGTAGTTTCAGAGATGCTTCCGACCTCCATGGACCACATTTCTGTTCAATGGGCCTTCCTCTTGTCAGATGATTATGGCATGAACTTGTTTTTCACATCCCTAGCTGGGGCTTAACATACGGGGAGAAGAACCTGAACTTGTGGAAGTGAAGGCAAGGAGGAGAGAGGACTTCTGGCCAGGAAGGATGAGTGGGTCTCAGTAGCACGGCCTCAGGCCAGGGCTAAAATGAGTGATGGGCACCTCCAGGAAGGGAAGTGCTAATACTTCTGGAAGGCATTCTCTAACTGTGAATTTTGTATATCTTTTTACTACATTGTAATTTTTTTTTTTTTTCTGAGACGGAGTTTCACTCTTGTTGCCCAGGCTGGAGTGCAGTGGCGCAATCTTGGCTCACCACAACCTCTGCCTCCTGGGTTCAAGTGATTCTCCTACCTCAGCCTCCTGAGTAGCTGGGATTACAGGTGTGTACCACCATGCTTGGCTAATTTTTATATTTTTAGTAGAGACGAGGTTTCACCATGTTGGCAAGGCTGATCTCGAACTCCTGACCTCAGGTGTACCACCATGCCCAGCTAATTTTTGTATTTTTAGTAGAGACAGGATTTCACCATGTTGGCCAGGCTGTTCTCGAACTCCTGACCTCAGATGATTCAACCACCTCCTAAAATACTGGGATTACAGGCATAAGCCACCGCGTCTGGCCTACTACATTGTAATTTTTTAAAGTTGACACCAAGCATTCAATATAGTTCATGGGCCAGCAAACTACATCCCGTGAGCTGGCCACTCATTTTTGTAAATACAGTTTTTATCTGATCACAGCCACACTTATTTATTTATGTCTGTGGCTGCATTCACACTACAACTATAAGTTGTATCGTTGCAACCTAGGTTGTTTGGCTCACAAAATCTAAAATATTTACTATCTGGTCCTTTAAGAAAAACCTATTTTGCCCCCAAAATAGGTTTGCCACAGATGTAAGTTTACTTGTCTTTGAGAGGAAATGAAAGGGGTCTTGACCACTTTTTGGAGTAAAGCCTTCCAGAGAAGTGCAGAGGTCATTTGAAAATAGAGCTCGGGGCAGCAGTTGAAGTGAGAGGAGTGGGTGCTACCAGTCTTGGATTTGTAGAACATGCAAGCACTGCCCAGGGAGTCTCAGAAATCCTCAGAGAGGGGACTAAGCTTCCTGCCACACCCAAGTGAGACCTTGGATCATAAGACATATTTGAGCTCCCATTCATGAAGGTTCTGGTCTTTGGATTACATCTGGGACTAATCTCAATCCTTAAGGAGATCCGGAAATATGTCCTCGGTAAAACTGCTAAATGTGTGAAGAAAATGGTGCTATTTAATATAGAGTGATTCTGCACAGGTTCACTGTATAATTGTATCCCAAAGCAAAGACTACATTGCTATTTCCTAACAGCTTCTGAGATGAGGGGATGACAAGAGCAGAGGTGAGAGGCACTTTTTTGAATAAGGATGTCTCAGGCATGATACCAACTATATACAAAGCTACTCAGGTTTTTCATTACCATTTCTTAAAATTTTAAATCTTATATTTCCCTGAGAAGTGAGTGAATCATATACTAGTTATTATAGATTGGATTTCTTTTAGTGGAATTGTTCCTGGAGTGTGAACAGAGCTATGATTTGATTGATCACAAGTTATTCCCCTGCCCCAGGTAGCTGTAGAAAATTCTCAGGAAACAGTGCACTGACTGACATCATCAATTGGGCAGGCAGTGGAGCACAGTCTGAACTTTTTTATCAGGGAGCAGAGTAGTGCCCTAAGTTCTACCAGACTTGACTTTTGGATTTCCCAGAAGAGCTACCATTTATGCATGATGCTCCAGCTGATAATATCTTCTACCCAGTCTCAGGACACAAAGGGCTCAGATGCTGATGGCAATGCTTTTCATTAACAAAATTTCACTCTCCACTCATGCCATCCCAGAGAGTAGGTTACTAGCAACCTTGTAAGAAGTATTTCTCTCTCCTATGTTAATTAAATTTCACAAATTTCACTCTTTTTAAAAAGTGACTTAATCATCAGGAACTGCAATATTGAGTTGGCCAGTTATTTTGAAATCACAGTTACCTCCAAATTTGAAAAGAGAAGCCATCTTTGGACTTAGCAACTACTGCTTTTAGACCATCTGGAGTTCCAAGCCTTCAGTATCTATGGTACATAATCTCCATGATAATACCTTCATCATTTCATTCACTTATTCACTCATATAACCATTCCAAAGATGCTGAGTACTTACTAGGGGTCAAACACTGTTCTAAAATATAAAGGTAGCAAAGGCATAGTTCCTGACCTTAAGCAAATTATGTTTTTAAGAAACAGACTATGCTTAGATTAAGTTTGATTATGATTGTCATGAATAATAACATTGTCATTCAAAATAAGATGGGACAATAACAATTTTTGGAAAATACTTTGGTATAACGCATGAAGTAGCTTTGAAAACACTTTGCTGGGGGCGTGCCCAAGATGGCCAAATAGGAACAGCCTCAGCCTCCAGCTCCCAGGGTGAGTGACACAGAAGACAGGTGATTTCTGCATTTTCAACTGAGGTACCGGGTTCATCTCACTGGGGTGTGTTGGACAGTTGGTGCTGGTCTGCACATGCAGCCCGACCAGCGAGAGCTGAAGCAGGGCGAGGCATCGCCTCCCCTGGGAAGCACAAGGGGGAAGGGAATTCCTTTTCCCAGCCAAAGGAAATTGAGACACACAACACCTGGAAAATAGGGTAACTCCCACCCTCATACTGTGCTTTACCAAGGGTCTTAGCAAATGGCACACCAGGAGATTATATCCCACACCTGGCCCAGAGGGTCCCACACCCACAGAGCCTCCCTCATTGCTAGCATAGCAGTCTGAGATCTAACAGCAAGGCAGCAGCGAGGCTGGGGGACGGGCACCCGCCATTGCTGAGGCTTAAGTAGGTAAACAAAGCCCCTGGGAAGCTCGAATTGGGTGGAGCCCACCACAGTTCAAGGAGGCCAGCCTGCCTCTGTAGACTCCTTCTCTGGGGACAGGGCATAGCTAAACAAAAAGCAGCAGAAACCTCGGCAGAGGTAAATGCCCCTGTCTGACAGCTTTGAAGAGAGCAGTGAATCTCCCAGCACAAAGATTGAGATCTAAGAATGGACATACTGCCTGCTCAAGTGGGTCCCTGACCCCTGAGTAGCCTAACTGGGAGACATCCCCCACTAGGTGCAGACCGACACCTCACACCTCACACCTCACATGGTGGGGTACACCCCTGAGACGAAGCTTCCAGAGCAAGAATCAGACAGCAACACTTGCTGTTCAGCAATATTCTATCTTCTGCAGACTCTGCTGCTGATACCCAGGCAAACAGGGTCTGGAGTGGACCTCAAGCAAACTCCAACAGACCTACAGCTGAGGATCCTGACTGTTAGAAGGAAAACTAACAAACAGAAAGGACACCCACACCAAAACCCCATCAGTACATCACCATCATCAAAGACCAAAGGCAGATAAAACCACAAAGATGGGGAAAAAGCAGTGCAGAAAAGCTGGAAATTCCAAAAATCAGAGCGCATCCCCTCCTCCAAAGGAATGCAGCTCATCACCAGCAATGGAACAAAGCTGGACGGAAAATGACTTTGAAGAGTCGAGAGAAGAAGGCTTCAGTCGATCAAACTTCTCAGAGCTAAAGGAGGAACTACGTAACCAGTGCAAACAAACTAAAAACCTTGAAAACAGATTTGACGAATGGCTAACTAGAATAACCAATGTAGAGAAGTCCTTAAAAGAACTGACAGAGATGAAAACCATAACACAAGAACTACGTGACAAATGCACAAGCTTCAGTAACCGACTCGATCAACTGGAAGAAAGACTATCAGCGATTGAAGATCAAATGAATGAAATGAAGTGAGAAGAGAAGTATAGAGAAAAAAGAGTAAAAAGAAATGAAGAAAGCATCCAAGAAATATGGGATTATGTGAAAAGACCAAATCTACATCTGATTGGTGTGCCTGAAAGTGACAGGGAAAATGGAACCAAGTTGGAAAACACTCTGCAGGGTATCATCCAGGAGAACTTCCCCAACCTAGTAAGGCAGGTCAACATTCAAATTCAGGAAATACAGAGAATGCCACAAAGATACTCCTCGAGAAGAGCAACTCCAAGACACATAATTGTCAGATTCACCAAAGTTGAAATGAAGGAAAAAATCTTAAGGGCAGCCAGAGAGAAAGGTCGGGTTACACACAAAGGGAAGTCCATCAGACTAACAGCAGATCTCTCGGGAGAAATTCTACAAGCCAGAAGAGAGTGGGGACCAATATTCAACATTCTTAAAGAAAAGAATTTTCAACCCAGAATTTCATATCTAGCCAAACTAAGTTTCATAAGGGAAGGAGAAATAAAATCCTTTACAGACAAGCAAATGCTTAGAGATTTTGTCACCACCAGGCCTGCCCTACAAGAGATCCTGAAGGAAGCACTAAACATGGAAAGGAACAACAGGTACCAGCCATTGCAAAAACATGTCAAAATGTAAAGTTCATCGATGCTAGGAAGAAACTGCATCAACTAGCCAGCAAAATAACCAGCTAACATCATAATGACAGGATCAAGTTCACACATAACAATATTAACCTTAAATGTAAATGGACTAAATGGTCCAATTAAAAGACACACACTGGCACATTGGATAAAGAGTCAAGACCCATCAGTCTGCTATATTCAGGAGACCCATCTCACATGCAAAGACACACATAGGCTCAAAATAAAGGGATGGAGGAAGATCTACCAAGCAAATGGAAAACAAAAAAAAGCAGGAGTTGCAATCCTAGTCGCTGATAAAACAGACTTTAAACCATCAAAGATCAAAAGAGACAAAGAAGGCCATTACATAATGGTAAAGGGATCAATTCATTAGGAAGAGCTCACTATCCTAAATATATATGCACCCAATACAGGAGCACCCAGATTCATAAAGCAAGTCCTTAGAGACTTACAAAGACACTTAGACTCCCATACAATAATAATGGGAGACTTTAACACCCCACTGTCAACATTAGACAGATCAATGAGACAGAAAGTTAATAAGGATATCCAGAAATTGAACTCAACTCTGCACCAAGCAGACCTAATAGACATTGACAGAACTCTCCACCCCAAATCAACAGAATATACATTCTTCTCAGCACCACATCACACTTATTCCAAAATTGACCACATAGTTGGAAGTAAAGCACTCCTCAGCAAATGCAAAAGAACAGAAATTATAACAAACTGTCTCTCAGACCACAGTGCAATCAAACTAGAACTCAGGACTAAGAAACTCAATCAAAACTGCTCAACTACATGGAAACTGAACAACCTGCTCCTGAATGACTACTGGGTCCATAATGAAATGAAGGCAGAAATAAAGATGTTCTTTGAAATCAATGAGAACAAAAATACAACATACCAGAATCTCTGAGACACATTTAAAGCAGTGTGTAGAGGGAAATTTACAGCACTAAATGCCCACAGGAGAAAGCAGGAAAGATCTAAAATTGACACCCTAACATCACAATTAAAAGAACTAGAGAAGTAAGAGCAAACACATTCAAAACCTAGGAGAAGGCAAGAAATAACCAAGATCAGACCAGAACAGAAGGAGATAGAGACACAAAAAACCCTCCAAAAAACCAGTGAATCCAGGAGCTGGTTTTTTGAAAAGATCAACAAAATTGATAGACTGCTAGCAAGACTGATAAAGAAGAAAAGAGAGAAGAATCAAAGAGATGCAATAAAAAATGATAAAGGGGATATCACCACCCACCCCACAGAAATACAAACTACCATCAGAGAATACTATAAACACCTCTATGCAAATAAACTAGAAAACCTAGAAGAAATGGATAATTTCCTGGACACTTACACTCTCCCAAGACTAAACCAGGCAGACATTGAATCCCTGAATAGACCAATAGCAGGCTCTGAAATTGAGGCAATAATTAATAACCTACCAACCAAAAAAAGTCCAGGACCAGAAGGATTCACAGCCAAATTCTACCGGAGGTACAAGGAGGAGTTGGTACCATTCCCTCTGAAACTATTCCAATCAATGGAAACAGAGGGATTCCTCCATAACTCATTTTACAAGGACAACATCATCCTGATACCAAAGCCTGACAGAGATACAACAAAAAAAGAGAATTTTAGACCAATATCCCTGATGAACATCGATGCAAAAATCCTCAATAAAATACTGGCAAACCAAATCCAGCAGCTCATCAAAAAGCTTATCCACCATGATCAAGTGGGCTTCATCCCTGGGATGCAAGGCTGGTTCAACATATGCAAATCAATAAATGTAATCCAGCATATAAACAGAACCAAAGACAAAAACCACATGACTATCTCAATAGATGCAGAAAAGGCCTTTGACAAAATTCAACAGCCCTTCATGCTAAAAACTCTCAATAAATTCAGTATTGTTGGAACGTATCTCAAAATAATAAGAGCTATTTATGACAAACCCACAGCCAATATCATACTGAATGGGCAAAAACTGGAAGCATTCCCTTTGAAAACTGGCACAAGACAAGGATACCCTCTCTCACCACTCCTATTCAACATAGTGTTGGAAGTTCTGGCTAGGGCAATCATGCAAGAGAAAGAAATCAAGGTATTCAGTTAGGAAAAGAAGAAGTCAAATTGTCCCTGGTTGCAGATGACATGATTGCATATTTAGAAAACCCCATTGTCTCAGCCCAAAATCTCCTTAAGCTGGTAAGCAACTTCAACAGTCTCAGGATACAAAATCAACGTGCAAAAATCACAAGCATTCTTATACAGCAGTAACAGACAAACAGAGAGCCAAATAATGAATGAACTCCCATTCACAATAGCTTCAAAGAGAATAAAATACCTAGGAATCCAACTTACAAGGCATGTAAAAGACCGACCTCTTCAAGGAGAACTACAAACCACTGCTCAGTGAAATAAAACAGGACACAAACAAATGGAAGAACATAACATACCATGCTCATGGATAGGAAGAATCAACATTGTGAAAATGGCCATACTGCCCAAGGTAATTTATAGATTCAATGCCATCCCCATTAAGTTACCAATGACTTTCTTCACAGAATTGGAGAAAACTGCTTTAAAGTTCATATGGAACCAAAAAAGAGCCCACATTGCCAAGACAATCCTAAGCCAAAAGAACAAAGCTGGAGGCATCATGCTACCTGACTTCAAACTATACTACAAGGCTACAGTAACCAAAACAGCATGGTACTGATACCAAAACAGAGATATAGACCAATGGAACAGAACAGAGTCCTCAGAAATAATACCACACATCTACAGCTATCTGATCTTTGACAAACCTGAGAAAAACAAGAAATGGGGAAAGGATTCCCTATTTAATAAATGGTGCTGGGAAAACTAGCTAGCCATATGTAGAAAGTTGAAACTGGATCCTTTCCTTACTCCTTATACGAAAATTAATTCAAGATGGATTAGAGACTTAAATGTAAAACCTAAAACCATAAAAACCCTAGAAGAAAACCTAGGTAGGTAATACCATTCAGGACATAGGCATGGGCAAGGACTTCATGTCTAAAACACCAAAAGTAACAGCAACAAAAGCCAAAATTGACAAATGGGATCTAATTAAACTAAAGATCTTCTGCACAGCAAAAGAAACTATCATCAGAGTGAACAGGCAACCTATAGAATGGGAGAAAATTTTTGCAATCTACTCATCTGACAAAGGGCTAATATCCAGAACCTATAAAGAACTCAATCAAATTTACAAGAAAAAAACAAACAACCCCATCCAAAAGTGGGCAAAGGATATGAACAAACACTTCTCAAAAGAAGACATTCATACAGTCAACAGACACATGAAAAAATGCTCATCATCACTTGCCATCAGAGAAATGCAAATCAAAACCACAATGAGATACCATCTCACACCAGTTAGAATGCGGATCATTAAAAAATCAGGAAACAACAGGTGCTGGAGAGGATGTGGAGAAATAAGAACACTTTTACACTGTTGGTGGAACTGTAAACAAGTTCAACCGTTGTGGAAGACAGTGTGGCCATTCCTCAAGGACCTAGAACTAAAAATACCATTTGACCCAGCCATCCCATTACTGGGGATATACCCAAAGGATTATAAGTCATGCTGCTATAAAGACACATGCACACTTATGTTTATTGTGGCACTATTCACAATAGCAAAGACTTGGAATCAACCCAAATGTCCATCAGTGACAGACTGGATTAAGAAAATGTGGCACATATACACCATGGAATACTATGCAGCCATAAAAAAGGATGAGTTTGTGTCCTTTGTAGGGACATGGATGCAGCTGGAAACCATCATTCTCAGCAAACTATCCCAAGAACAGAAAACCAAATACTGCATGTTCTCCCTCATCGGTGGGAATTGAACAATGAGATCACTTGGACACAGGAAGGGGAACATCACACACTGGGTCCTATTGTGGGGAGGGGGGAGGGGGGAGGGATAGCATTAGGAGAGATACCTAATGTAAATGACGAGTTATTGGGTGCAGCACACCAACATGGCACATGTATACATATGTAACAAACCTGCACCTTGTGCACATGTACCCTAGAACTTAAACAATAAAAAAAAACTCTTCTTCAGTTCAAAAAAAGGAAAAGAAAACACTTTGCAAAGCAATGTCTCAGAAATCTTTGACCAATTGAAAATTGTTTTCAATGTTACTACTTTGAAGGATAGTACTGACTTGCACATACTCTAATCTTCTTTAAAATATTTTTTGTCTGAGTCTGAGTCAGGAAGACTGCTTGAGCCCAGGGATTTGAGACCAGCCTTGGCAACACAGTGAGACCCCCCTCTCTAAAGAAAAAAAAAGGCAGGCAGGGTGGCTCACGCCTGCAGTCCCAGCTATTCGTGAGGCTGAAGTGAGAGGATCACCTGATTCCAGGAGATGAAGGCTTCAGTGAGCTGTGATTGTGTGACTGCACTCCTGCCTTGGAGACAGAGCGAGGCCCTGTCCCAAAAATATATTTTTAACGTATTATTTAACAATATATTTAACATATTTTAGTCACAACATGCTATGTCTCTTATAGTGCTAGCACAATGGCTTATACATAGTAGACACCAGTAAACATTTCACGGGTTCATTGATTTTAAATTTGGAAAGCACTTTTAGAAATTAGCTAGATCTATGGTCCTTAACTTTAATTGGATTTTGGACCACTTTGAAAATCTGATGAGATCCGTGTTTTTCTTATTTGAAAAAGAAAAAAAAAAAAAAAAAAAAAAAAAAAAGCGCTGCCAAGCACAATGGCTCATGCCTGTAATCCCAACACGGCCAAGACAGGAGGATCACTTGAGACCAGGAGTTTGAGACCAACCTGGGCAACATGAGCAAGACCCTGTCTCTATTAAAAAAAATTAATTAATTAGCCAGGTGTGGTGGCAAGTACCTGTAGTCTCAGCTACTGAGGAGGCTGAGATGAAAGGATCACTTGACCCCTGGAGATTGAGGCTGCAGTCAGTGAGCCATGATTGGGTCACTGAACTCCAGCCTGGGCAACAGAGAGAAAGGCCCTGAAGAAAGAAAGAGAGAGATAGAGAGAGAGAGAGAGAGAAAGAAACAGAGGGAGGGAGGAGGGAGGAAGGAAGGAAGGAAGGAAGGCAGGAAGGAAGGAAGGAAGGAAGGAAGGAAGGAAGGAAGGAAGGAAGGAAGGAAGGAAGGAAGGAAGGAAGGAAGGAAGGAAAGAAGTAAGGAGGGAGAGAAAAACAAACACACACACAAAAAAGAAAAGAAAAACACACATTACACTTTTGCATGCAACTTCAGAGGATTGGTGTATCACTCTAAAGACCATGCAGGATCTCCCTTAGCTGAGCATCTCTTATCTAGTCTACAACTTCCATTTTATAATTGTTGAAAATCATTGCTAGAAGAAGAGTTGGAAAACTGTGTCCCCTAAGTCAAATCTGGCTCACTTCTTGTTTTTGTACAGCCTATGAGCTACAAATGATTTTTATAGTTTTAAATGGTTATGTAAGTACCAATATATTAGCCTCAGTTCTACCTCTCGGCTTGCAAAGTCTAAAATATTTACTATCTAGGCTTTCGTAGAAAAAGTTTGCCAACCCGTGGTCTGGAATCCTTAGATAATATTCCCCCAAATTATGCAGCCAGTTACTAGAAAACAGAGGACTAGAATTCACACCACCTGATTCCTCATTCATTGGTCTTCCTATTACTCCTATTGACTGATTAAAATCCTGACTAATTAATTGATTTAAACCCAATAAAACAGAAAACAAAGACATGTAATTCTGGAGTACTTACTAAGTAATTTCTCAGATAAGTAATTGTGCAATTATGTAGAATGTTGAAGTCCAGAGAACTAAGTGACCTATCAAAAGTCATATAACAAATTTGTGAAACAAAATTAAATGCCTATATTCAGGTTAGGCATTACTTATTTTTTTAAAAACTTTGCCTTATATTTCATTCGACATATTTGAAAAATGCTACTTCTTGGAAGTAGAACATATCGGTACAGACGGTATTTTACTTAAAGTAAAATTATTTGAACAGATGTTGTTCCTTTTATTTGTCTTATTTAAGAAGTTATTTTTGGATCCTTCCTGTTATGTAGTACTTTAAAAGTGGTATGGAAAGAATTATAATTACCATTATTTCACATGTTATTTTGAATATGCTTCTTTTAGAAATGCCTAAGTACCTGATTGCTTACAGATTGTTTCCTTCTATTGACTAGGGCTGCCTGAATAGTTTCAAATTCTATCTGAAAATAATGCAGTAATAGAGTTAAAGGATTTTTCGTAACAAAAGAAAATTAAGACATCACTTAAAAGATAAGCATTTAAATAATTATACATAAATTCAATAGTGCCAGGTGCCCTAAAAAATTCTATGATACGTTTAGCCGGTATTTTGACAGAGAGATTCTGAAATCATTTTGGTTCATAGTTACCAATAAAAATTAGGTTTTACTTTCAGAGCAGCGTATCCTAAGCAGTAAGAATAGAACAATTCTTTCTATGAAGAAGGAGTTGTGGTTAGAGAGAATAAGCTTGCTTTTTATAGCAGAACCGTTGGAAGATTCCGAATTAGAACTATGCCAACCAATTCAGTATGCTTTATTTCTACGGCATTTTCATTCATGTGTCCCCAAACCTAAGTCTTCTGCACTTACCTTGAAAATCCAGATTTCTCAGTGATGGCTACAGAGATGGGCCACATGTCTGCCTTCCAAATAGGATTCTGTTTCAACAGCAGGGCAGCTGGGGCATTTCCATGCTCTGCATGCATTTGCAAGGGCTCTGGACAGCTCACCAAGCAAAAGGAAGTGAATGTGTTCTAAGTTCCTCAGAATGTCAACAGACCATAAAACCTCAAAACCGTTTGAAACACAATAGTCTTGAAAAACTAAGCTGTTAAACATGAATAGTCCAAGTTGCAAAACTACAGAGAGGCCAATTATGTCAAGAAATATTTATGAAGGATTGATGACTATGATGAATCAAGTTTTTAAAATGTTATTCAAACGAAATTTTGTAGAGAATGGGGAACAAAGTGATATTATCAAAAACAAAAAGGGAAGATAAACTGTGTATTGTTCTTCTGGTGAAGGAATATATGTAATATTTCCTTTCAGTAAGGAGAAAATTTCCAGAGTTGCTCTATACCTCACTGGGCTCCCACTTAGGGCTCCCACTTTTATAATTGTGTTAATTAGCTGTTACTGATAAATGACATTGACTGTGATATGGTACTATAATTATGTCATTTAATTAGAATTAAGATAAAAAGCATTTAAAATCAGAGTGTGCTATAGGGGCAGGGGACGGGAGTAAATTTGTCACAGCTTAACTTCTTAGACTGTCAACATTATCTCCAAAAGAAGCTGTTCACAGTCATAGAGATGCAATGCAAGTATTAAAAAAAAAAAATTGTCAGTTCCTCAAACTGTTTTAACTTTCCTACCATTTTATGACCACTCTATAAATTAGGATTTTATAAATGTTCTAATTATCATGTAAATCAGCGGTCCCCATCGTTTTGGCATCAGGGAAAGGTTTCATGGAAGACAATTTTTCCACAGACAGGGCTGGGGGATGTTTTCCAGATGACTCAAGCACATTACATTTATTGTGCACTTTATTTCAGTTGTTATTACATGATAATATATAATGAAATAATTATACAACTCATCATAATGTAGAATCAGTGGGAGCCCTGAGCTGGTTTTTCTGCAACTAGATGGTCCCATTTGGGGGTGAGGGGAGACAGTGGCAGATCATCAGGCATTAGATTCTCATAAGGAACACTGCAACCTAGATCCCTAGCATGGACAGTTCAACAATAAGGTTCACACTCCCATGAGAATCTAATGCTGCTGCTGATCTAACAGGAGGTGGAGCTCAGGCAGTAATGCAAGTGATGGGGAGCAGCTGTAAATACAGACGAAGCTTTGCTGGCTCATTTGTGCACTGCTCCCGCTCCTTCTCTACAGCCCAGTTCCTAACAGGCCATGAACCACTACTGGTCTGTGGCCCCGGGGTTGAGAATTCCTGATGTAATGAGCATGATAATATTTTATGGAAATTTATCAGTTAAAAAGTACTAATTTATTAAATATCAACATTTTAAACATTCCCCTATTTTAAAAATCCACTGTGACATTTCACCATTTCAAAAAGAAATTTTAAAAGGCATCAAAATGATATTGGTCCTGGGTTATTTCTACTTTAAGGTCCCTAAGTAGAATAATTTTGGTCATTTTGGGTGATTCCTGGTCTTCTTTACAATGCTAAAACACTCATATTTTAGGCAAAATTTTTGCAGTTTTGCTTTCATCAGTGTTCACATTTCTTACTCCGAACAAAATGTTGTAAGTGCTTCCAACTTTGTTTCTTAGTTTGAAGGAAAGGCCTCTACATCAGGAAACTCTTCAATTTCAGCAGATGAACGTTCTTTCCATTATATGCGTTAAAATGTTATCTGCTTCAAAATAACTCATGCTAGAGATATTTCAGGCTTTATTAATCGTAGAGAAGATTGTTGCTGACAAACCCTCCTGCTGAGAGCAGCTTAAAAGAATGAACAGAATGCAAAACCTGTAAGTTCAAAGGCTTTAGAAAGCTGCCCAGGCGATGAGAACTTAAAGAAATAAAATCCACAGAAGAAAGGAAGTACCAAAAAGTGAATCTGATTTTCAACTCTTGAGTACGTTTTACTCAAGGCACTGCTGATTTGAAATTGGACACTGAGAGGTAAAGAAACAGGAGAAATGGAGTGTCTAAGATGCTCAGAAGTAAAGGAAATCTAGTTTAAGAAGCAAAATTAGAGTCTAGAGACCACCAAGGACGTGGTGCCCTTATAATTACCTCGAAATTTTCAGTTAGGACCCCTGAAGGGCTACACTCTAGGAGAGAGCATGCACTAGAAATATTGTACCATCATGAAGTGGGAGCCCAATTTCAAATCACCTAAATGACTTAATTAGGTAGACAATCACTGAATAGATTAGGAGATTTGCCACCATCATAACAACCTCCTCGCGCACACACCAAGCAAAAGTAAAGAGTCTCTGGAGGACAATAACACCAACCAGATCAACAAATTGGTTCTCAAACTTTTTTGACACAATGTCCAAATTTCAATAACTATTAACAGCCATGTCTGAAGACAAGTCTAGAAAAACAGACCATGAAAATAAACAGAAAATAGAAACAAATGCACAAGGGCACTCAGAATTCATTGGCTTTAAAATAGCTGTAATTAATTGAAGAACATACACAAAATATAGAAAATTTACACTAGAGAATTTTTTAATCAAATAGAAATTCTGAAACTGAAAAATAAAATAACTGAAATTACTCAACTGATGAAGACTCATAGAAGATTAGACACAGAGGATGACAGAATTGAAATATAGGTCAGTAGAAAATACTAGATTGGGCTGGATGTGGTGGCTCACACCTGGAATCCCAGCACTTTGGGAGGTCAAGGTGGGTGGATCACCTGAGTTCAGGAGTTTGAGACCAGCCTGGTCAACATGGTGAAATCCCGTCTTTACCAAAAATACAAAAATTAGCTGGACATGGTGGTGGGCACCTGTAATCCCAGCTACTAGGGAGGCTGAGGCAGGAGAATTACTTGATCCCAGGAGGTAAAGGTTGCAATGAGCTGAGATGGCGCCATCGCCCTCCAGCCTGGGTGACAAGGGCGAAACTCGGTCTCAAAAAACAAAACAAAACAAAACAAAAAAACAAAAAAAGAAATACCAGATTGAGGAATGGCAACAAAAAAAGATAAAAATCATATAAAATCACACAAAAGACATGAAAGACACAGGGCACAGTTTTAATATGCCTATAATGTTGCTCTGGAAAGAAACAAGAGGAAGAATTTGGAAGAAACAGTATTTTAAAGGGCAATACATTTTTTAAAAATCATAATTAAAAAAAGGCATAGACTCAAGAAGCACTATGAATCCTAAAGAGGATAGAAACAACAACAAAAACTCCACCAAGGTCCAGTATATAAAACTTTTCAACAATTGCAATGGAACCCAAAGGAAATGGAACAACATCTTCAAAATTATGAAAGAAAATAACTAATTTAGAGTTCTTTATGCAATAAAAATACCCATCATCTTAATGACAAAATAATAATTTCAGACAAACTGAACCTATGATTTGTAACCTGCCAACATGAACTAAGGGAAATGCTAAAAGGACTGATTCCAAAAGTGCAAAAGCAATCGCAGGTGAGAGCCAGAACTGCACAAAGAAACCAAGAGCACTAGAAAGAGCAAATGTGTGGGTAAACCTAAGTACATATCGAAGATTTACAATAACAATAGTAATCACCTAACAGGATTTAAAATATAGGTAGAGTCAAAGTTCGTGACAATAATAGGATAAAACATAGAAGAGTGTTCTAAAATCTTTGCATATTCTTGAAGGTGGTAAAAGTACTAATTAATATTGAACTTTAATCAGTCAAGAATGCTCACCATAATCTTTGGAATAGTCACTAAAAAATAACAACAAAAATAGCAAGATAAAACAGGAAAAAATGGAATGAAGAAATAATAATCCAAAAAATGCCAAAAAGTAGAGAAAAGACATATAGAATGGATAGATAAGTAGAAAACAGAGTAAGAGAGCAAACTTAAAACCCCAAATTTGATGACAATAATATGTAAATGCACTGAGCACTTATCAGATTACACTTTAAGGCAAGAAACATTATTGGCAACAAAGAGAGTTAATTTCATAATAAAAGTGTCAATCTTTCTAAAACATTACAATTCTGAATTTGTTGCAGTTTTAGTCTCAAATATGTGAAGCAAAATAATGACATGACACGAGGGAAAATGGACAAATTCATTATCATAGTAGAAGATTTTAACAAACTTCTCTGTGATACAAGAAGCAGACAAAAATTCAACGTGGATATAGTACATTTGAACAATGCAATCAATAAACGTGACCTAATTCATGTACCTTATACTCAGCAAATGCAGAATTCATATCACATGAACAATCTCAATTAACTCAATGGTAGATATAAAACAAATATAACAAATATAATAAGACTGAAATTATACAGAGTATATTTTCTGACAAAAAGCACAATTAGGCTAGAAATCAATAACAAAAAGATAATGTTAAAACCTGTATATGTTTGAAAAGTACTCAATATACTTCTAAATAAATCACAAGCTAAAATGTGAGTACAAATGAAAATTAGGAAATACTGTCATTTGAATGATAATGAAAATTCAACTTGTAAAAACTTTAATATTACAATTAAGGCCATATTTAAATGCATATAGTAGAGGTGGAAAGATGAAATGAATGAAACTCGAGGTAAGCAGCAAGAAAGAAGTAAGAAAAGTCAAGCAGAAGTCAATGAAAGATAAAACAAATGTATAAAAGAGAAAATAAATCTACAAGTTCATTCTTTTAAAGACTAATAAATTTAATGAATCTATAGAAAAATGGAGAAAAAAAGAAAGAGGGCACAAAATCCAAATATCAAGATTTTTTTAAAGAAGGGACTTAACTACACATCCCTCAGGTAATAAAATGCTAACAAAAATATATCATAACAATTTTAGAGCAATGATTTCAATAAAATGCTGAAATAATTTAAAAAGCCATTATTTATATACTAAACTGCCACATGAAGAAATATATAACACAAATAGTTAATATCTCATAAAAGAAATGAAATCTGTAACTACAACCCTTTGAAAACAAATTTCCAGGCCTAATGATTTTATGTGAATTCTTCTAAACATTTAGAAATAACATCAATTTTATATACATTATATATTATATATATACACATTATATACAATTTTATATACAGCACAGAAAAAAGGAAAGATTTTCTAACTCATTTTCGGAGGTTATCATAACTTTGATAGCAAAATTCAGTGAGGAAATTATAATAAAGGGCCTAAGCAAAGTCTACTCTGATTTATATAGACACAAAACTCCTACACAAAATATTAGCAAATAAAATCTAGTGATACATATATATAAATTATAGCTGGGCATGGTGGCTCAAGTCTGTAATGCCAGCACTTTGGGAGGCCAAAGCAAGAGGATTTCTTGAGCCCAGGAGTTCAACACTGCAGTGAGCTATGATCAAGTCACTGCACTACAGCCTGAGCAACAGAATGAGACCTGCCTCAAAACAAACAAACAGAAAAATTACACACACACACACACACACACACACACACACACACATGCAATGGCATGGCATTATGGTCAGGCAAGAATTATTTTGACAAGACAAGACATGTAAAAATTACTGAGTGCAATTCACCACATAGGCAAAATAAAGGAGAAAAATCATAGGATCATTTCAAATAGAGGCAGAAAAATCGCGATAAAATTCAACACCTATCCATGATTTTTTAAAAGGTACCTACAAATGAAGAATAGACATATACATATAAAATCCTACAGCAAACGACCTGCTTTAATGGGAAAATATTGAATGCTTTCCTCCTGATAGCAAGTATAAGTCAAGGATGCCATCTGTTGCCACTCTTACTAAAAATGTTTTATTGGATCCTGACAGAATGTAGTGAGGCAAAAGAATTAATAAAAGGTATAAATATTGGAAAGAAAGAAGTAACAGAATCTTTATTTGCAAGAGACATTATTTTATATATATAAAATACAAAGACTCCACAGATAGACTTATAGAATAAATTTGTTAACTATTGCAAAGCCAAAAGTTACATATTCATTCTCAAAAATCAATTGCATTTCACACTTGCAGCAAAGAAGCAAAGAATACAATTTTTAAAATAATACCATTTAAATTAGCATCAAAATGAAAAACTTAAATACCTAGGAATAAATTTAACAGTAGATAAGCAAGTCTTCAATGTAGAATAATATAAAATATTGAGAGAAATTAACAAAGATCTCAATGGGTAGAAGACTATGCAACTATGCATTACTTTCAGGTAAAAAGATTCAATATTGTGAAGATAGCAGTGCTTCCCCAAAACTACCTATATTCAATATATTCCTAATAAAAATCCAAATAAGCGACTTTGTGAAAATTAACAAGTTAATCCAAAAATTTATATGGCAATGTAAAGAGCCTTAAATGTCCTAGACAATGGAAGAAAATACAAATATTTGAAAGACTGAATTACCAGATACCAAGATCTATTTTAAAGCTAAAATTATTAAAACAGCATAGTATTAGCACAATCATAAACAAGTATAGTACAGAGTCCAGCAAATGAGCCACATGCATATATGAACACTTATTTACAAAAACAGTGGCAATATAAAGCAGTGGGGAAAAAGAAAAGAAAGAGGGAAAGAGAGAGAGAGGCAGGGAGGCAGGGAAGGAGAGAAGGAAGAAAGGAAGGAAGGAAGGAAGGAAGGAAGGAAGGAAGTCTTTTTAATAAATGGTGTTGAGTTGACTAGACATTCAAATCAGGGGGAAAAAATGAATCTTGAGTTTCTACTTCACGTTATTTGCAAAAAATCAGTTCCAGATAGATTGTTGATCTAAATGTGAAAAGTAAGACAATAAGGCTTCTAGAAGATAACAAAGATTATCTTCTTGACCTTCGAGTATAGGAAAATTTTTTTAAGAATACAAATTTCACTAATCACTAAAAAGGAGACTGAGTCAAATTACTTTAAAATAAGATTTTATGTTCATCAAAGATACCATCAAGACAGTAAAAAGACAAACCATGGAATGAAAGCAGATATATGCAGTTCATATAACTGACCAAAGATTCATATCAAATATGTATAAATGAGAAAAAAGATAGATAATATAATAAAATTAGTACATATAAAACACATGGATAAGCAATTTGCAAAAGAAGGTTTTCTCATAAGTACAGGCGATGTTACTCATCTAAATTTGTCATTTGGTAAATGGTAATTAAAAGCAGCTGTGGAATAACACTAAATATATCCCAAATGGCTAAAATTAAAAAGATTCACAATACCAAGTATTGAGGAGGATGTGGAGCAAATAGAATTTGCATACACTGCTAGTGGTACAGCTAAAACTTTACTTCTCAAGCTCAACATACCTTTGTCTCATGATCCAGCAATTTCATTATTAGATACGTACCCAACAGAAAATGCATATGTATATGTGCCAAAAATATTACAAGAATGTTTGCAACAGAAATATGCATATCAGTCAAAATCTGGAAATATCCTTGATGTGGCTCAAAAATAAAATGTATTCTTTTTAAAAAAAAATATGGACATGTAGTTGTTCTTTAACAATGAAAATGAATGAAATAATTTTACATGCAAAAACATAGATGCATTTCACAAACATAGTATTGAGAACAGAAACCAAAAACAATTCACTGTGTGGTTACATTTATACGAAGTTTAAATACAGAGAAAACTGAACTATGATTTTGCAAGTCCTGCTACTGGTTACCACTGGAGGCGTGGGAGGAGTGGGAGCAATTAGGGGAAGAAGGGGTACTTCTGTGCTACCTCTTGATCTGGGTGGTAAGCAGTCAAATGTGCTGACACTGATAATTCATCTGGTTGCACTCTTGTGACTTGTGCATTTTTCTGTCTAAACAATATACTTCAATAATGAAAGTTCATTTTTAAATGTTCCACACTAAAAATTTAGTGGTATAGGTGATTTAACACTAATTATTTTCACAGTTTTATTATTATTATCATTATTATTTTATGATGGAGTTTTCACACTTGTTGCCCAGGCTGGAGTGCAATGGTGTGATCTGGCCTCATTGCAACCTCCACCTCCCGGGTTCAAGTAATTCTCCTGCCTCAGCCTCCCTAGCAGCTAGGATTATAGGCGCATGCCAATACACCCGGCTAATTTTTGTATTTTTAGTGAAGACGGGGTTTCACCATCTTGGCCAGGCTGGTCTCGAACTCCTGACCTCGTGATCTACCCACCTCACCCACAGTTCTATTATTTCTAAATAATGATCCAGCCAACATTCTGTTTTCTCACATGAAGCTTCACATTAAATGTCCTCCTTTTCTGAATTACCTGCATGCTACAGCTCATTTTCCTGGGAACGATGCTAAAACATCCTCTTCCTCACTTTAAAATATATTTGTCCAATGCTTTATCTCATTGAAATAAATGCCAGAACAATTAGTTCCAAATCCATATTTAGAGCTCATTTAGAACAAATTTGCATCTGGCATTTGTGAGCTTCCAGCTCTCACCTATTACATCAACGTTATTACATGCAAAGTAAACTCTGGTTGAACTCTGCTGCATATCTTCAAAATTATCCGAATCACAAAAAAAGGATGATTTCCAATATTGGGACTTCACACAAGAAACAGGGTGGTGATAACATGCCAAATATGTAAAGAGCAAAGGAGGGATCTGTGAAGCACAGAAATTCAGTGTTTAGAACTACTCGCTGATACTGGAGACAACCCTCCAAGTACCATCCAGTATCTAGTTGTTCATCTTCTGACAGCTCTGGCATTTAAAGTTATTTATTACTTACAAACTGAAATGTTTCCTTACACTAATGACCCACATTTTTAATTCCCATCTTAAAGCCAAGGAGAAAAGAAGTTTAATCCCTTTTCTCCGTGACAGCCCTGCAAGTACTGAATGACGATTGTCTTGTTCGGTCTGAGTCTTCCCTTCTCCATGTGTGGAGCTGTGATCTTTTAAAGCAATACTCACGTGATGTGGTTTTGAGTTCCTCCATTCTCCCAGCCACTCTGTTTACAACATCCTTTAGTTTCCGTAAGTTCCTCCTTCTTAAAGTGTTCATCCAGAACTACACCAAATGCCTTTCAGTGTGCTCCGACCTGTGAAATAAAATTTCTCTCCTCTTATGTGGTGCCTTAAGAACTGCCTTCAAGCACAACTTCCACCATCCTGTGATTTTGGACCCAGGAGAAGGACCTTTTATTGATCATTATTAAACTTGAGTTTCCTCCTGCCTTCTTCAGGACTTATTAGATCCTAAATCTGACCACTCACCTCATTCAAGATGTGAAAAATTGTCCAAAACAACAGACCTGAGGTACAAGTCCTCCACCAGCTACCCGATAGCCTCCAGTTGGGCACCAGTTCATTCATGAGTGTCCTTTGCCTGGAGGTATTCTCCAAATATCATACAGCCTGTGTTTCCGTAAGGTCAACATAGTCAGCAGTAGCCTTGCCAAATGCCTCACTGAATACCACATACCTGTGATTAATGAATATTGTCCATCTTCATTCTGATAACCTGTCCAAAATATTCCTGTTGCAACTGAGCTTTCCAGCCATATGAATAAGGATGTAGATGCTGCATTCACATAGTACAAAGAGATCTGGAAGTTCATCTGCACTCAATTCCTCCCCTTCATCTGGTAAACTGGGTGTCTGTAGAAAGACCATATAGACTTTCTGAGCATCATTTTGCTAATTGCGACAGTGGGGTAATTACCTATAACTCTATTGTAGATTTTTTGAAAATGTGTTTGTTTTACAATTTGTGTGACCTTTGTTTAAAGCAGTATTTTCTCTTTAAAGTGTTCAACAAATTTCAAACTTCACACTTCAGAATGATCTGAAACAGAGGCTATCAAACATCCCCCCCAGTGCAGAGGCAAAGGTTCTTACCATTTGATGCATTCAGACACTATATTTAGTTAAAAAAAACCTTTGTCACCTGTAAAGAAATGTTGTGACAAGAAATAGTGATGTGACAAAGATGATGATGATGATGCTGATGCTGATGATGATGATGATGATGATATCCTCGCTTCCACCCTGAGGTCTACACCGGGAAGACTTCTGCTGTTGGAATAACTTATGTCACTCGCTTGGCTTCTCAGAGTACGAGAAATTGTATTTATACTCATGTCAGGATATTACAAGGTATTTTAGGGCAGTTGCTAGGGTGACAAACATATTTTATGGGGAGCATGAATGCACCTCAAATCTGTACTTCATCTCAGCAAAGGACTAGATTCAAGTCCTGTGTAATTCTCAGGAAACAGAGTTACAGAGTCATTTTTAAAGCAGAATGTGTTTTTCCAGAAACAGAGCAGCAGGCCCTGCTCTGTGGGAGACAATACTCCTATAAATAGAGAAGAAATCTAATGGTATTTTGTCTTAGGCAGGAAGGCTTAGAATATCAGGGCAGAATTTCAATTTTTAATGTATTTATTCATCAATAAGATTCAAACACACACATGTACACATATCAAATAAATCTAGTAACTGAATCACCAAACGAGAGCTTTTATTCCAGGCTAAGCCGGTCAGCCACCAGTTATGAGCTTCAGGCATCCTAGCCATGTTTGCTGGAATAGTCTCTGACCTTTTCTTTTGACAGTAACCTTAACTTCTTGTCTCATTGCCTACATTAGTCAGGGTTCTCTAGAGAGACAGAACTAATAAGACAGATGTATACATGAAGGGGAGTTTATTAAGGTGTATTGACTCACACGGTCACAAGGTGAGGTCCCACAATAGGCCGTCTGCAAGCTGAGGAGCAAGGAAGCCAGTCCAAGGCCCAAAACCTCAAAAGCAGAGAACCTCACAATGCAGCCTTCAGTCTGTGGTCAAAGGTCCAAGAGTCCCAAAGCTGAAGAATTTGGAGTCCGATGTTTGAGGGCAGGAAGCATCTAGCATGGGAGAAAGATGGAGGCCAGAAGACTCAACCAATCTAGTCTTTCCATGTTCTTCTGCCTCCTTTTATTCTGGCCGTGCTGGCAGCTGATTAGATGGTGCCCACCCAGATTGAGGGTGGGTCTGCCTCTCCCAGTCCACTGACTCAAATGTTAATCTCCTTTGACAACACCCTCACAGTCCCACCAAGGAACAATACTCTGCATCCTTCAGTCCAATCAAGTCGACACTCAATATTAATCATCACACTGCCAAGTCTACATTCACTCAGCTCTTGACAGTTTAGCCTTAACTCCTTTTAGTGGCCCGGGGCTGCACCTTGGACTTGAAGATAGATTTAGCTTCTTCAGTTCCAGGCAATCTCTCTACCTGATGGAGTCCCAGCTTGGAACTCATCATCAATGATAGTTTTAACACTCATTCTGTGAGAGGTTCAAAGAGAATGGCCAGCTCTTGCTTGAGAAAGATAAGAAACAGTTACACTGTGTCTTTACCTTAGTGGCTTTAAAAGAGTTTTACTCTCTTTAAAAAACAAAAAAATCTGTGGCTTACTGTTTACTTAACATCCTTCTCTTAATCCTTTATTGTGGTCCCTGAATCTCTAGAGTGGATTTTCTCCAAGGATGACTTTATCAATTCATTCAAAAATGCTGATTAGACCAGGCATTGTACTTAACAGCGTAGGTCCAGAAGTTGCCTGTTAGTTTGATTCTGCCTTTGCTAAGGAACGTGTCATCTGTTTGTGCAATGTCACTCAACAATCTCCTTGCATTTGCCAGCACTCCACTAGACAGTCTCTTTGCCTTTGAATTCTTCATCTTTATGCACCAGTCTCCTTCTCACACACTCTCACTTTCACTACTATTTCAACTTGCACTTTAAAACCTTAAATTATCTACCATAATAAACTCAATTGTTTAGATTTGATATCCATATTTTGTATACAGTTCAACAGAAAGGCGGGTCTATGAAATTAGGAACTATAATTTATCTATTATCCTAATTTCATAGGCAATATCTATATTATCCTATATTTTCCTAATTTCATAGGAAATTCCCTATGAAATTAGGATAATTTGATTTATCTCTTACTGCTTCACCAACACTTAGCACAGTAGCACCAAAAACACTGTAGGTGCTCAAATGTTTGCTTATGGGTGGATGGATAGATGCTTACTTTGTGCCAGGCAGACAGTAAGAATTTCATAATTTTTTAGTATTACCCCCACAATGATTTTATAAGGGTAGGAATCATCAGTGTCGCTTTATGGATAGGGAAGCAAACTAGAAATATTGTGGTAAGTTGCTCAAGACCATTATTAACAAATACTATTATTACTTGGTATTACGTTAGTCAGATTTGCATTTATATTTATAATCCTATTGCTAGCGTTTATTGGATACTTATGCCTTCAACAAATATTTTCTTCCTATTATCTTACAGAGTCCTCAGGCAACCCTGTAAGATAGTACAATTATTACATTCATTGTATGTATTCTCTACGTGCAGGACAATCTAAATGAGAGCTATTAAATGGAATCTTTTCACTTACTCACACTTCTCTGTCCATGGCCAACCCAGGAAATGGAGCATACAAAAAAACTTCTGCTTTCCTAGAAACAGCACTACCTAAAGAAAATAAAATCAGTTTAATCTACAGTTGCTCCTGTAGTTCCCCATTACAGAAAGTCATTGTCATCACTAAATTGTCATCACTAAATCAATTTGAAACTTCATCTTCCATTATTGATAAGGACCAGGATAGAACCACAGGTTTTGACATGCTTTGATATTATTAAATATATGTATTTGCTTTTTCTTACACATCAGTTAAATAGGAAATAAAACTGTGGTGTGTTTTATGATAGGAAAACTCAACTGTGAATCGGGGTTATCTAATTTCCTCATTCTTCATTTAAATGTACTCTACCACCAAGTCAATATACCTATCAATTGTTTTCAGGTATTGAATCTTTCCTTGTCTTCTGTTTCCTTCTATTCATCTACAGAAACTAAAGTAAGTACCAAACGCCATGAAACAAAAGTTGACACAAGGATGAAATTTCCTGCAGATTGACATTTTTGGAAAACACAGCTATTGCTCACCCAGGGATTTTCCTACTTCCTTTCAAATGGGATGTCAATTTTGTTTGGTTGGCAAAGTACCCAGCTTGGGTGGATCTATTCTCAGCCAATAAATTTTTAGCCAGGCTTGGTGATGCACATCCTCCTTGCTGTTAATGGGTCTAAAGGTGGGAATATGATGCAGGTGCAGCCACTGGAGGTTCCTGAGAAAGACTTTGCTCTCTCATTTTTTAGGGGGTTAGCAGGGAGATAACAAAGAGACCTGTCCTTTCTTTTTGAAACGAGTTGAATGAGAACAAGCTTCCATAGCTGTACCCATGCAAGGGGTACACCTAAGAACAAGTATCCAACATGCTGAGGTTGGCATATTGGATTATTAAGAGCTGGGTCTTTGACATCAGTCCAGGCACTGCACAAAACGCCTGTTCTTCCATGCATTCTCAAAAATTCTTCTAATATGAGATAATTTAATGTCTATAACTTTTGTCATATTTAGTTAAGCTTTCTGTTTAAGTGCAAAAAAACCCTAACTTAATTAATATGTGTTACTAGTTGCAACTGAAAAGAAAAAGAGAGCGTTTGCATCCTTAAGAGACAATTTAACAGTGCTGCCAGCAGCCAGAGCTAACATGTGTCATGTCCCTCTGTCAACTTGGCCAAGTTGACAAGCCACAATTTCTTCATGACAACACACACACACACACACACACACACACAGAGGAATATAATACTTATCTCACCTGATTACTGTGAAAAGAAAATGTACATGACACATACCTGATATATAACTAGTGTCAGGTAACTGATAAGTACAAGTTTTGTGATTTCCTTACAATTATCTCAGTGGGTGATGAAGTATTGCTGAGTAATTGATTGTTCTTTTTGCATTTAACTGATATTTTTTGTATGACAAAGGCTATAGGAAAGGCAGGAAAATCCTCTCTCCATATTTCCAGAAAACCCTCTGAAGAGCTTTTGTCATGAATAGCCACTGTGCCCTTTTTATTGATGCCACTTGATATTTCAACCTTTCCCATCCTAATTCATAGACAGTGTCCTACCACTGCAAAAACAAGCAAACAAACAAAAAACAAAACACACACACACACACACTTTTCAGAGCTTCCACCATCCAGCTAATTCCACTGAAAAGCTGTAAAATAAACCAGCAGGCAAGTAAAAGTTGGTATTAGTGAAATTTCCCTGTTTTTTTGTTTGTTGGTTGATTTGTTTGGAACAGGGTCTTGCTCTGGCACCCAGGCTGGAGTGCAGTATTGTGATCATGGCTCACTGCAGCCTTGACCTTCCAGGCTCAAACAATCCTCCCTCCTCAGCCTCCTGAGTAGCTGGGACTACAGGTGTGTGCCATCACACCCGGCTAATTTTTTGTAGAGATAAGGTGTTCCTATGTTGACCAGGCAGGTCTTGAACTCTTGAGCTCAAGTGATCCTCCTGCCTTAGCCTCCCAAAGTGCTGGGATTATAGGCCATGGCATCTGACTTCCTGTTTTTATCTTTCTTTCAGAATTTTTTCTAGAAAATAAATATTGCAAGAACTCATCTGGGGAACACTGAAGCAAGTTCACAAACTCATCCCCATAGTATCTCTCTGAAGGGAAACCAGTAAACTTGTCCAATACCCAAAATAGGTGAGCACCAGACACATCCATACTGTGCCTGCACATGCCCTGAAACCTTGCATACCAAATCTTCCCATTCTTCTCCAGTTTTGGTCTGATTTTAGACAAGAAATATTTTCCTATCTAGCTTTCTCACCTGAAAAAGGAGCAATTAATATCTTCTACCTTGTAGCCATTGAAGGGATTCACAGATTGCAGGAAAAACAAAGTACTTGTCACAAAAAAAACACCAGTGACTCAAATACCACTCTGAGGTGAGAAGACCAGATACATATGCGGATTCCTTCTTCCCCAGATATGATAAAATGTGTAATGCCAATGTGAACTTCTTGGCAGGGGGATTCTCCCTGTTGAGTGTATCTTTACCAGTCTTGGACTCGTGACTGTGAGTCTTGACTGACGGACATCCTGGTGAGCCTAAAATCAAGAATATTTTCATGGTCTGTCTCCTTAACTTGCACTCCCATTGTGTTTCTGCTATGGCTTTTGACAGCAATAAGTACACTTTCTAAAAACATATTTTGCCTGGGATAAATTTTAGAAGCTAGGACTACTGTGATAAACTTTAAAAATATGAGGCACTCAATGACTTAGCATTGAATTAACTTCAGAGGAACTATATTCTCCCAACTCCAAGACTGCAGGAAAAAACATCAACTCCACCTTGTATCAAAAACCCATCAGGTTGACAGAATAGATTAAGAATTGAGTAAACTAAATCTGGAAGCTTGGTTTGTTTCAATTTTAACTTTCAGAGCCATGTAAATTGGGTGTCAGACCTTACTTCTTTTGGTCTTTAATGTGTTCAGATTTTAACTTGCAAGAAAATTTATTCTTTGAACTAAATTCTTTCCCTTGGGATACCATGATGGAAGTCACTTACATTCCAAATCGGGGTGTCTCTTTTTTTTTTTTTTTGAAACGGTGTCTTGCTCTGTCACCCAGGCTAGAGTGCAGTGGTGCAATCTTGGCTCACCTCCCAGGTTCAAGTGATTCTCCTGCCTCAGCCTCCCAAGTAGCTGGGATTACAGGCACGCACCACCATGCCCAGCTAATTTTTGTACTTTTAGTAGAGATGGGGTTTTGCCATGTTGGCCAGGCTGGTGTTGAACCCACCTCAGCCTCCCAAAGTCTGAGATTACAGGCATGAGCCATCATGCTTGTCCTTGGAGTTTCTCTTCTAACTCAGCATCTTCATGTTATTATCTGATCTCAACGCAGAAGCCTATATTTAATTATGTAGCTGGATATATTATGGGATGAAAAATAATATAGTCAATAAAAATTTTAGCTTTGGGAACAGAGGGGCTACAGGGTTAATTTTATTTAACATTTTGTCCTGACCCTTTTCAGAGTCTTCACTGAAAAAAAAACAGTGAAAGTCCTAGGAGGACCCTAAAAGGAACAGTGATTGATTAAAATTAGAGGAGGAGATCTGTGCTAATAGAATCATAATCTTCCCTCCCAAAGGGGTAAACACAAACTCCTTGATTAGCATGAGCTTAATGGTTAACCCCACTGAATTAAGAGAAGCAGTAACTGAGAAAATGTTAGATGGTTTCGAGAAGAGGAGGTTTTTCCTTATGTTCTCTTGCCTGCCTCTTAATTCTCTCCACAGAGGTGAGAACAATTATTGTACTGATGAACAATAACAGTTGGTCTCCATACTTCCATACTGGGTGGAGCCAATTTATCAAAAGCCCTTGACATGGAAGAGATGATCTTTTTCTTCTTTCTCCTCTTCTACCTGGGACCTGTGGAAGTCAGCCCCTCCAAGTTTCCTCCCTGAAGGCCATTCCCTGTGGTCATGAAGTTGGCAAGCCCATTTAGCTCTCATACCAAAACCAAGGCATTCGATATCACTTTATATGCATGATAATCTTTATTTGGTCTCTCTGGATCCTTCGTCTTATATCTCCAGTCACTGTCTTCTCTTAGCTTTTATTTCATACTCTTATCCTGTTTTGTCACCTTTCATCTCATTTCAGTGTCCATGTTTTCTTGTTTGTTCTTGAGAACACAGAGTAAATGTTCTCAAAGGCGTTGTTTTTTCTTGTGAATAATCATCAGAAGAAGTTAATTGTTAGGATTCTTACGTTTCTCCTCCATACGCTTTCATGAGTCTTGAGTTTGTGCTGTTGCCTCTTTCTCTAAGTGAATGAGAGTAGAGACTTAGTGATGAGGCGGCAGGAGAGAAGGAGGGTGAGGAGAGAAGAGGAAGGAGAGGGAGGAGGTGAGGAGAGGAAGAGGGGAGAGAATCCTCAATGCCTCAGAAAGGAGGTCTGCACAGTAAGTTAGGAGTTTCCTGATCTTTTTGCTTGAATATGCTAAGGATGCCTTTGTCCTGTCTGGCTCTGTAGTTTAGTCTCAAAATTATAATAAGTGTTGGGCAACAGTGATGGCTCAAGACAGGACCAGTCATGCTGTACAAACAGGTAATGCCTCATAGGGTTGACAAATCACCAAACAATATGTGAGGTTCTTTGAGAAGCAATTGTTAAGAAAGAAGATTCATGCTGGGCAAGGTGTCAGAGCCTCAGCAACAGAAAGTGATTGTCTCACAAGTAGTAAGAAGAATTTACCAACAACAGTATAGGTTTGAAGAGGAAAGTTTTATTAGATGAAAGAATACTGCAGGAGAGTGCGGCGGGGTGCCTCAGCAAGAGAGAACTGAGCACACAGCGGTGGATTTTTCCTTGCAGGTATTTATGGGCCTTAAAGTGGGAGCTTAAGAGTAAATTGGACCACATTAGCCACATAAATCATGATAAATGATTACATTTGTAGGAATTTTGGTGCTTTGATGTAAAGGTTAACACAATGAGCTTCAACATGCAAGCATTTCGGAGATGTATAGAAATTCTAGTTATAAATTGTGGGGAAAGAAACCTGAAACCAGGTGCTGGCTTTAGATAATAGGGACGTCTAATTATTTCTGAATTCTCCGGATACGGAGTTTGCCTCTGGATGGTCTGCCTGATAGCCACCGGGTGATCTTTGCTCTCCCCAACGCAGGAAAGAATAAAGTCAAACTAATGGGTATGACTCTCAGTCCATAAACTAGGGCACAAGAAATGTCCTGTTTATATTCTATTCACATGATTTTCTGACTTAAAGCCCCCATTCCCACAGGCTATTGAGAAAAACTTAACACAGTTCTTTCTGGAGATTCCTTATCTGCCCTGAGCAGTGCTTCACGTCCAGAGTCTCCAATGCTGCCAAGGCCCAGCAGGGCAGGGAAAAAAAGGCATCCCATCCTTCATTGCTTATCTGCCATTGCCCTACCAGCTGGCTTTAAGAAGACATTAAGCTCTCTGTCACTGCAGCTGAAGAAAAACACAGGGAACATCTGCAAGGTATCCATAGCCCCATCTTCCCAGAAACACCAGGCAGACTTTCTCTTGTATTCGGCTGCCCCTGTGGCGGTATACCCCCAGGACAGCACAGGATCCCTCTTTTCTCACAATCAATAAACCCAGCTCCTGCACTGCCTCTAGCCTGGGCAGACGGAGTCCTGAGCTCCTGCACTGCCTCTAGCCTGGGCAGACTGAGTCCTTCTCTAATTCCCGTCAAGCCACTTCTCTATCCACAGATAATCTCCCTGAGGACCTGAGAATGTACAAACAAAAAACCACATCTATTTTTTTTTTTAATCTGGTGACAAATTTCTGTGCTTGTTTCAACGTGGGAAAGAAAAAGGGGAATAGATCAGTAGAAAAAAATATATGAAACAGTAACCAGCCATCCACCATCCTAACCACAAAAACCGCTCCTCGTATCTTTCCCCGCCCCATCTCACAGCTTTGTGTTAACCGTGTATTTGCCATAACAAAGGATTCAATTAAATGTAGAATTTTAAAATAATAATTGTGTTTTTCAAAAACCAGTATATAACAAAGTACTCCCATTTTTCTAAGAGAGAGGTATTTTTTTCTCTTCTTTTCTCCTTTCCCCTTACCCCTACTTCTCACTTAGCCCTTTCTGAAATGCAAAATAACCTCTCACCTCTCTCTCACCAGACATTCCCTAGAGGTCAAGTTCATCTCTGTGCTCTGGATCTCTCCTGTAGAATTGACAGTCTATTTGCAGATCAAAGCACGTCCCCATGGAGCTCCCATCTCCAGGTACATGTTTTAGGCATGCCCACTAGGCCACTTCAATAACTGACTCCTGCTCAGAAAGATGCCAAGTCAACTGCCTAGTTGATAACTTCTGGGTATCAGGACACCCCCAGGCCTTGCTCACTTCATTCCTTACCTAATAAAAGTGCCCACTTTTTGTTCCAAAAGCAAAGTGACACATTCCAAGCAGGGTGAACTTCCCCCAAGCTAGCTTCAGAAATAAATTCCTTTTCTTGTACCAATGAGGCAGCAATGAGAACAGGGTCTGGAGACAGGGAACTTAAGGCCAATTTGTGCTAACTTCCTAAAAGAGAAAACACCAAGGTCTGGGGGCAGGAAATCTAAGGCCAATTCACGCTGACTTCCCAAGACCTCACTCTTGTTAGTGGGACTCTTCATACAGAGAGCAACTAACCTACTTTGTGGCTACAAGTACATATTTCCTTTGGATACTTTGGAAAATTCATAATAGTATAGTGAAGAAAATAATAATATACAATGCCACCACCCTGAAATAAACACAGATGAGGTATTGATATGCACACATATGGGTAGTTTTCAAGAATTTTATGTGGCAGGTTAGCTGAGTCGGAAATTAAGGGTTTGATTTTTCTCAGTTATAAGAAAGATTGTAGCCAATATTTCTATTTAGCTAGGCATTATATATTTCAATACTCAAAAATCAGGAGCCCAATATTTTATGAGATTATTTTCACTATGGAATGTTCCTTTTGCTAATATAGAGTAATACTAAATTGCTCTGCTTAATTTTTAAATTTTTGCCTTAAACATGCTTTTAATATTTCTATTGTCTTCCTTGAGTCTGTTCGTGGCTTCCTAATATCTACATTTTACTTTTAAGTTATTCTGAGTTCCCTGTTTTAACATTTGTTTTAGTTTGAGAGTCTTTGTGTTTAGTAGATAACTTTACTCGTGACAGATACTATCACAATTTGTTTAGTGTTGCTCCTTGTAAGGCTTAACAGGAAGCACGGCTAGGAGGACTCAGGAAACTTACAATCATGACGGAATGCAAAGGAGAAGTACGTCTGACATGGTGGCAAGTGACAGAGAGAGAGAGAGAGAGGGAGGCAGGGAGGAGAGAGGATGGGGGCAGAGAGAGAGAGAGAGAGAGAGAGAGAGAGAGAGAGAGAGAGAAATTGCCATTTATAAAACCATCAGATCTTGTGAGAACTTACTATTCTGAGAACAGCATTGGGGAAATGGCCCTTATGATCCAATCGCTTCCCACCAGGTCCCTCCCTCAACACCTGAGGATTGTGATTTGGATAACAATTCAAGATGAGATTTGGGTGAGGACACAGAGCCAAAGCATATTACTCCTATAACTGACCAAAGGTTTCACCTTGTCCAATGTTTAGGTGGGGTCAATTTATCAAGAAAGGGGAATTACGATGGAGAAAAAGTAATTCACACAGAACTGGCTTTGTGGGAGATGGGAGTTTTATTATTACTCAAATCAGTCTCCCCAAGCATTCAGGGATAGGAGTTTTTAATGATAATTTGGCAGGCAGGGGCTCAGAAGTGGGGGGTGCTGATTGGTCGGGTTGGAGACGGAATCAGGGCGTCAAAATGAGTTTTTCTTGCGTCTTCTTTTCCTGGGTGGGACTGTAGAACTGGATGAGCCAGATTACTGGTTTGGTAGTGTCAGCTGGCACATCGAGTGCAGGGACTGCAAACTATCTCAAACACTGATTTTAGGTTTTACAATAGTGATGTTATCCCCAGGAGCAATTTGGGGAGGCTCACCAGTGTATGTGAGGTGGACCTATTTACACACTGGTGAAGTCTTTGACAATAAATGTACTGATCACATTTCACTAATAAGAACAAATAGAATTGGTATAGGGAGCAATCACACTGTGAAACAATTTAAGATTGCTCCATCTTGTCAGAACCAGCTGTTGTCTCTTTGCCCAAATGTTAGCTGTCACTCTCTTTACGCTTTTTCAGTTGAGACAAACGAGGCTCTCATTCCTACTGATTACTAATTCCAATCATCGGGTTAGCACAATCACTTTAGGGTAACTATATTTAAAAGAGCTGAATAGATTTAGCAACAACACAAAAAGGTTTCCCTCACATTAACTATAAGATCTGACAGAATCTGTTATACATAATTTTGTGTACATTCTCCTCTTTTGCCTGCAGAATTCCAGTGCCTCTCAGATGAAAACGAAGACCCCGGCTCTCTGTGTATGTACTAAATTTAACTGTTTGTCTCCAATCACTCCACAGTTCTGACCACAACTTTTCTACTTGCCAGACCTGATTATTTACTATTTTCCAATTTAACTACAAACGTTTATATCTTGATGACTTTACTCAAGTTTCCAAAATGTATGCTCCCCTGCCTGTCCAAAGAGAAGACATTTGTTTCTCATGACTTAGTTCAAATATCTCATTCTTTGTAACCTCACCTTCCTTTTGAGTAAAATTATTTGTTTCTTCAAGCTTATTCCTATAGCAATTACCAAACTGCACCACATTAGTAGGTAACACTGATATCTTTGAGAGAAGGAACTGTGTATTATTTATATTTGAATCCCCACACCTAGCACAAATGGAACCAACATCTATTCCTTCACTCATTTACTAAAAAAAAAAATTCACTACTGTTAAATCAAGTTTCGCCTAAAGCTGCCTCCTTACATATTTAAGTTCGGCCTAAAGGTTTTTCTGTACGTTGTGAACTATAACAAGTGAAGATATAAACCAGCCATAGCTCACACCTGTGCCAATCACTGAGTTTTTGGCCAATCAAATGTAGCCAACTGTTCAAATCATGTTCAAATAAGGCAAACAGAGCTGTAAACAATCCAGTTGTTTCTGTACTTCACTTCCATTTTCTGTACATCACTTTCTTTTGGCTCTCTGTAAATCTTCCACCACGTGGCTGCACTGGAGTCTCTCTGAATCTGCTGTGATTCTGGGGGCTGCTCAATTTGAGAATCATTCATTGCTCAATTAAACTCCTTTAAATGTAATTCGGCTAAAGATTTTCTTTTAACATGACTTACCGTATTCCAGACACTATTCTAGGCTCTTGCAATACAGTAATGAAAGAACAAAGTGTCTACTTTTTTAGAACATCCTCAATAAAAAATAGTTTAGTGGAATTGAAACTTTTGAAAATATTATATAGTTTAGATTGTATCCTTATGAAATTGGATGGGCTGGCTTTAAAAGAAATTTAGTCTAATTCATTATCCAACTGACTTGTGTGAGAAATCATTCCTTTGTGATGCTATTTAGCTGATTTTTTGGAACTTGTTGAAATAATCCAGTACTTTTTCTTTATTAAAACACACTTAGCATATAGTTATGAGCTTCTTTCAGAAATTATAAAATAAATAAGGTAGGCGTGAAGGTTTTACTGAAACCTGAAACTGGTCTCAAAAGGTGCCCTTCGCACAAAGTAAGGGCTAAGTATTTTTAGAGTGAATGAGTGAACGAATGTGTTCACAAAGCAATGCTTCTGTTGTAAGATAGTCATTGAGAACGCTAAAATGATAACTACATACTGGTTGCTTAAAATACATATGATTTCTATATACAGTATATTATTTCTATACACAGTATATTATTTCTATGCCTATGAGTCCATTTTTTTTTTCTCAGAAATTCAAATTTTATATTCACCACAAGGTAGGATAGATTCTACTTGATTATTTGAAAAGATTTTACTTCTACAGCAGAAAAGAAATGAATCCATCTGTCAGAGGTGTTTGAACCAGAGCAATTCCATCTTGAATAGGGGCTGAGTAAAACAAGACTGAAACCTACTGGGCTGCATTCCCAGGAGGTTAGACATTCTATGTCATAGGATGAGATAGGAGGTCGACACAAGATACAGATCATAAAGACCTTGCTGATAAAACAGGGTGTGCAAAGAAGTCAGCCCAAACCCACCAAAACCAAGAGGGCCACAAGAGCGACCTCTGGTCATCCTCACGACTCATTATATGCTAATTATACAACATTAGCATGCTAAGAAACACTCACACCAGTGCCAGGAAAGTTTACAAATGTGATGGTAATGTCAGGAAGTTACCCTGTATGGCCTGTAAGCCAGTTCTGCGGAATTGCCCACTCCTTTCCTCAGTTCTGCGGAATTGCCCACTCCTTTCTGAAAGCTCATGACTAATCCACCTCTTGTTGCCCATACAAATGGACAATCAGCAGCCCTCAGGGCTGCTTTGCCTACAAACTAGCCGTTCTTTCATTCCTTTACTTTCTTAAACTTGCTTTCACTTTACTCTATCCACTCCCCTCGAATTCTTTCTTGAGTAAGATCCAAGAAGCCTCTTGGGATCTGGATCCGGAGCGCTTTCCAGTAACAGATTCATACCCTTAGTTGTATCCAACTACATGTAAGTTTCTGAACATTGAAAACGAAAAAAAAAAAAAAAAACATTGAATGTATTTGAAATAGAATGTAAAAGGTGAAAGAATACAGTAAGAAGTTTTAATACTGATGTCATACAAAAGAAGCATGTCAAAAGAAATCATTTTTAAGTACAGAGGTGGTGTACTCTGAAATGAAGTGGACAATATGCTTGGCATAGTTGAGGTTTTGCATCTCAGTTCATCTTGCTGTGCACCAGCCTGTCAAATTGAAGTGATTCTCAAAAATGGTGTGAAAAATATTGTCTGGGTTTAGACAGAGTCTTTTGTTTTGATTTTGCAATGTTGTTATATTTTTGACACATCTAACATTTTTCCTTCTTGAAGTGTTAAAGAAGACATTTTTAAAGGTTAAATATCATATGACTATCTTATTTTAAGAACCCCTGTATTTCCAAATTTCCAGTTGTCACTTTCATAGGTGGGTAATTTGAGACAAAATAAATGCACACATACATACACACACAAATATACAAAACTGTATACTTTTTACAAATATAGAAAACTATATAGTTTTAATGTGAATTTAATAGATAATGTAGTTACATGATTCAAAATTCAAAACATACAGTAGAGTGACAATCTCTCACCCCTCTCTTCTTCCTCAGGGGCCAATAATATGATCAGTTTCTTGTTTCCCATTCAAGAAGTATTCTTTTCTATTTCTCTACTCCCTCCACTTCCTTTCCATACATGGAAGCACAGAAACATACTACATACAATGTCATGCATGTTACTTTATACTTAATAATCTATCTTGGAAATTGTTCGATATTAGGACACAAAGTAGTTCTGCCATCTTTTCCTATAGTTGCGTTGTTTTCCATTGTATGAATGGGCTACAAATTATTGAAGTAGGCTATTAAGAGAAAGCTATGCCCCCAACCTTAGGTTACTGCAAATTCTTATTAAAATTCTTCAATAGATAACATTTTTCTTTTATCATTTTGCATATGTGTGGATATATATATGAGATAAATTCCTACAAATAGATAAGTGGTTATTTGGGGTTTTTTAACGTTTATTTTAGGTTCAGGGGTACATGTGAAGGTTACGTATGTAAACCCGTGTCACAGGGATTCGTTGTGCACATTCTTTCATCACCCAGGTATTCAGCCCAGTACCCAACAGTTGTCTTTTCTGCTTCTCTCCCTCTTCCCACCCAAGAGTGGTTATTTTGAAAAATTATTTCCATCTCATACTCCAAAGAATTCATTCTTGTTTGTCTCCCTTAAACCCATAACAGCGGGATGTATCCCCACACCTGTCAACAATGTGTGCTGCCAAACTCTTTTGGTTTTGCAAGTATGATAGGAGAAAAAGACAATTTCAATGAAGTGTTAGTTTATATTTTATTACCACGAATGATGCTGAATATCTTTAATGTGTTTAAAAGCCTTTCATGTTTGCCCACCTGTAAACTCTCAGTTCAATTCTTCACCCTCTCTTGAATTACTGGCAGCTTTTTTTCTTACTCATTTAGTATATATTTTCTATTTTAAGAAAATTTGACCTTTGTTTTTTTCAATAAGTTGCAAATAATTTTCCCAGTTTGCTGTATGACTTTTGACTTTGCTTATGATATTTTTGCTATGGAGAAATTATTTTTAGGCACTACATTTATGAATCTTTTATTTCATTGTTTCTGGGTTTTATGTCCTAATAGAAAGGACCATTTCTACTTCTCACATAGTTTCTTCTAGAACTTAAATGTCTGTTTAATTTTAAATATTTGATACATCTGTATTTTGGTTTACAATGGAAGTATGGATCCAATCATATTATTTACAGCAGGCTATCCATTTATCTTTACATTACTTCTGAATAATTTACCTTTTGTCTATGGATTTGTTAGTCCACTTCACATATGTGTGTGTGTGTGTGTGTGTGTGTGTGTGTGTGTGTGTATTTACATATGCTTGGTACCATTTCTAGACATTTATTTGGTTCTATTCATGTTGACATTACCAGGCTATTTTAGTTAGTTAGTTAGTTAGTTAGTTAGTTAGTTATAGTGTTAGTATATGTTTTAGTGTTTGGTAAGGATAAATCAACTTCAGTACCTGCTTTTTACTCAAAAATTTTATTTCTATTATTGCTTATTTTTTTCCATTTGAAATTCAGGATCATCTTCCCTAGCTATAACAGTTTTTAAAGTATTTGCTGTGATCACATCACATGTATAATTTAAAGATAATTTACATCTCTATGATAGTGACTATTCCTATCCGAGTTCACAGTATATCTTTTTCTATGTTTGCATCTCCTTTTAGTTCACTGCTGAGCATTTGCATTTTCTTCATATAGGTATTTATAATAAAGGCACATATTTCTTGGTGTGGCAGTTACTGCAATTTGACACCTACTTCCACCACTTCTCACACATCCTCCTCCACCACAGAGGGGGTAAAGCTGGAGGTCCTTCCACCAAGCAGAAATGTTCATACAAGTCTTAGAAGGCAGGAGTGAGCAGTGTGAGATGACATCTAGACTCAGAGAGATGGAATTTCCATAAGCATCTGCAGCAGAGGTGCCACTATCACAAGTAGTGAGGAGGAGGTGGCAGCTTTGAGGTTTCCACTAAACAAAGTGGATTAATCTGCATCAATCCTGCCTGTGAAGTAACCAAAAGAGTTTCCCTGATTCTTGCTGAAATTCTGTAAACAAATTCTTTATGATTAATCTACCTGATATCCTGTTTCCTGAAATAATTAGAACCCCCCCAAAAAAGTTTGCAGGCAACAGACCATCAAGGCAATTGGAATTTAGAATCAGCTCTCTGACTCAGTTTGGGTTAAAGGGTTAGCATTAATGGGTGGGACATCATATTCCATAACTCAAAGTGATAAAAGAGTTATGTAAGGGGTCATCTTTGGGAGAGAGTAAGTGGCATCTGTGATAGACTACTTTGATGTGGTACTAAGTATACAAGGATCATGGAGTAGGCTGGCTGCGTCTAACTGCACTGGAAGGTTAAATAATAGGACTCCATTATTGTATTTTGGGGTTAAGACATGCTTGGTAGCCCTGGTAGATTCAGCTTCTGACCGTGGACAGCAAATGACTGTCTAATTTATTTAGATTCACACAGCATTAAGCTGGGTGTGCCCAGCAGCATCCTACCCTCAAGAGGAAGTGGTCTATATGAGACTGAGTTTGAGGAGATACTGAAAGCACAAGTACATTGCTTAAGCAGCTGGTGAGCACTCCCAATGTGCCTACTCCTGCCACATGGCCTCTTCACCCTTCTCCCATATCTACAGCCCAATAGGGATCATCCTGCAACCCCCTTACTAGGGCCAAAAAACAGTTAAGCACTGCACTATGTGCTGGCCCCAGTGGACTACCAAAGAATTACTCTCCTCTGAGGGCTATCCCTAATGACTCAGGAATCCTCACAGTACTCAGACCTCCAAGCAGTCTATCTCTTTAAGCCCTTTCCCTGAAAGGACAGGTGGCCAGATATTTATGCTCCTGTGTTGATGCTGGTGATTTGGTAAACAATCAAAGGTTAAGAAGGAACAAGATTTGAAGATTAATAACAATAAGGTTTGTAGAAGAGGTTTCTGCAGGTGCCTCTCAGAATGCTAGAAGAGTATGAGTATATCTGCATCCTAGAGAACACTCCTCAGGACGTGTCTATAAAACAGATTCTAGATAAGAAAGTGGGCAAGACAACATGCTCTGTGAATGTCAGTCAGCCTCTTTCTCCAGATACACCATTGATCACAATGGGCCAATGAAGAGGTGACCAAAGGAAGCAGGGAAGGAGATTGCATGTGAGTTTCACAACATGTACTTCCCCTCACCAAGTCTGACCTAACTTCAAGTGAACCAGCAACGGAGACCAACACTAATTCCCAAATATAGCCCCATAGCCCAGGGGGACCAGACTGCACCTGGTGGCAGATCAACAGAATTGGATCCCTTTCATTATGTAATGGGCGGTGATATATCACATTCAAATAGAAACCTATTTTTGCTATACTCTGTTGCCTGCAATTCCTCTAGCAATACCATCCACGGACTTAACAAAATCCGTATTCATCATAATGATACATGGCTTCTAACCAAGGATCACATTTTAGGCAAAAGAAGTAAATGCAATAGGCTGATGCTTATGGGATTCACTGATCTCACTGTGTAATCCATCATCCAAAAATCGACATTATAGAAGGGTAGAAAGACCTATGGGAGTCTCAGAGGTAGCATCAACTAAGTTTTAGAAAAGCCTGTGAGTTTGGCATACTAGCCAATAGGTACAGAATATATTCTGAACCAGCAGCCAATATGTGATGCTGCTTCTTTTATCACTGAACTATAGGAGTCTGAAAGTCTAGGGATAGAAGTTGAAGTGTCTTTTTCTAATATGGCACAAAATATGACACAATATGAAAAATTTTGCTTCCTATTATCACAAATTTGAGCTGTGTTGGTTCAGCAGTCTTAGTACCCAAGAGACTAACGCTTCCACCAGGCAATACAACAATGGTTCCATCAAACGGAAGTTAAGAATGCAACTGGCCAGTTCTCCCATGACATTAGAAAATCCAGCAAAATACATGCTTGCTGTGGCATTTAGCTGACGTGATTGATCCCAAATATGAAGAAGTGGTTTCCAACTACATAATGGGAACTTAGGTGAATATTCTAGAACATGGAGATTCTCTAGGGTGCCTCCTGATACTGTCATGTGTAGTGGTTAAAACCTAAGACTCCAGTAATTCCATACATTGCAGGACTCCAAAGGCTCAAATGAACAAGAATGGAGGTTTGGTTTATTCAACTATATAAAGACTTGTATGGTATAAAGGGAATGTGGAAAGGGCAGGCAGGAAGTTATACAAACTTTTCCCTTATGACCATTTGCAGAAAGAAGACTCAATTAGCTACTCATATTCTTCCTGGTTTTCGTACATGGATGTGATCTTGGATTTTGTATGTGGATATGTTAGGTGCTCAGTGGCCACAGTGGGGTTTCCACTGGCACCAGGTCTCTTGCTGTGTTTGTGCAATTTCCCTTGCTGTATTACTTCATGATGTGTTGCTTCCAATACCAGTTCCCTTTCCCTTATGGACATTCTGTAAGCTACTTAATAGCAATCGACTGAATGTGTCCCCTCCAAATCCTGATGTTGAAACCTAATCCCAATGTGATGGTACTTGGAGGTGGTAGCTTTGGGAGGGGATTAGGTCAAGAAAGTAGAGCCCTCAAGAATGGGATTAGTGCCTGTGTAAAGCCCCAGAGAGCTTGACTGCCCATTTTGCCATGTGAGTACACTACAAGAAGGCAGCAGTCTATGAACCAAGAAGTGGGCCCTCAGCACACAGTGAATCAGCCAGCACCTTGATTTTGGACTTGCAAGCCTCCAGAACTGTGGGGAATAAATTTCTGCTGTTTCCAAGCCACTCAGTCTATGGTATATTGTTAAGGCAGCTGAACACACTAAGATATCATGTAAGTATTTTCTCTTTAAACTATCACAATTGGGTTATGTTGTCTGCAATTCAGACAGACCAAAAAAAAAAAAAAAAACCACACACACACAAATTTTTATTTTGTTTATTTTTGCTTCAGAAAACTGCGTCTTTTCTTTTACTATGTCTTCTAAAGTGCTATTTGTCCCTTTTTGTGGTGAATGCTTGGGTATACAATTATGTCATCTGTACATAATAAAGTTTACCTATTCTTTTCCAATATTTATACATCTATCTATTAGTTCACTAAGACTGCCATAACAAAGTACTAAAGACTGGGTGGCTTAAGCAATGGAAATTTATTGTCTTACAATTCTGGAAGTTAGAAGTTTAAGGTCAAGTTGTCGGCAGGGTTGGTTTCTTCTGAGGCCTCTTTCCTTGGCTTGTAGAGAGCTGTCTTCAACTGGTCTTAACTCTGTGATTCTCTGTGTCCTAATCTCTTTTTATAAGGAAAAAAGTTATATTAGATTAGGACTCATCCTGATGACTTCATTTTAAAAGTGAATTAGCCCATTTACTAAACCTGTCTCCAAAGGCAGTCACATTCTGACATAGAGGGAGTTAGGAATTCAACAAGAATTTCTGGAGGACACAGTTCAGCCTATAACAATCTACCTCTTGTTTCATTTTTTGGCTATATACTTATTTGACAAAATAATAGAAGTGATTATTGATTATTCACAGTATTTACTGTCAATAATCAGGAAGCTGATTTTAAAGGAAGGATTCCATTGTTTCTCCATTAAGTGGGATTCAGGATTTGGAGTTAAGATATAAGTAGATTTTATCATGTTAAGAAAGAATCCACCAGATCCAGCAATTCCACTTCTGGATATATATCAAAAGGTATTAAAATTGGAATTTTGAAGAGATGTCTTCACTCCCATGTTCACTGCAGCATTATTCACAATAGCCAAGACACGAAAGCAACCTAAATGTCCACAAACAGAGAAAGAAATAAAGATTACGTGGTATATACACACAGTGGAATGTTAGTCAACCTTATAAAGAAGGCAACTCTGCCATTTGTAAGAACACAGATGAATCTGAAAGACACCATGTTAAATAAACTAAGCCAGAGGCATAAAAAACAAACACTTCATGATACCCCTTACAGTCATACACTGCATGATGATAATTTGGTCAACAATGGATCACATATATGATGGTGGTCTCATAAGATTATAACACCACATGTTTACTATACTCTATGTTTAGCTATGTTTAGATACACAAATACTTGCCATTGTGTTGCAATTGCCTACAAGATTCAGTACAGTAGCATGCGGTATAGGTTTGTAGACTAGGAGCAACAGGCCATACCACGTAGCCTATGTAGTGTATTAGGCTCTACTATCTAGGTTTATGTAAGTACTGTACACTCTATGACGTTTACACAATGATAAAATTGCCTAATGATAGCATTTCCCAGAATGCATTTCCATTGTTAAGCAACACATGATGAGTCGAAAATAGAAGCAGGGTATAGAACAGTGGTTGTCAGGGGCTGGGGAAAGGGGAAACGAGGTATTAGTCAAAGGGCACAAAGTTTCAGTTAGGCAAGAAGAATAAAACCTAGAGATCTATAGTACAGCACAGGGCCCATATAGTTAATAATATTAATAATATTTTATTATCTATTCAAAATTGCTAAGAGGGTATTTTGTTAAGGATTCTTATTATACACATGTAATAATAACAGAGGGGGGAGGAGGAAACATTTGGAGGTTATGGATATATTCATGGCATAGATTATATTGATTCTTTCATAGGTGTATGATTATCTCCAGACTTGTCAAGCCGTCTACATTAAATATGTATAACTTTTTGTAAGTCAAAACACAAATAAAAACACTGCTGATGACAGAAGGAAAGAAGGAAGGAAGGAAGGAAGGAAGGTTGGCTCCACTCTTCCTTGTTTATTAAAAGTTATTTTTCAGAAAGCAATGTAAAAATTTTATTAGTTATTTGAATAGCACTGATACAAATGGTCACTTTTCAATTTTTTTTCCTTTGAGCTGGGAGTGGTGGCTCACACCTGTAATCCTAGCACTTGAGAGGCCAAGGTGGGCAGATCCCCTGAGTCCAGGAGTTCAAGAGGAGCCTGGGTAACATGGAGAAACTCGCATCTCTACAAAAACAGAAAAACAAAAATAAAAAAATTAGCACAGCATGGTGATGCACACCTGTAATCCCAGCTACTATAGAGGCTGAGGTGAGGTGGAAGGATCCCCTGAGCCCAGGAGGTCAAGCTGCGGTGAACTATGATTGCACCACTGCATTCCACCCTGGAAGACAGAGTGAGACCCTGTCTAAAAACATTAAATTAAATTAAGAAATAATTTTTTTTTGCTTTGAATTGTAGGTCATCAGAAACTTATACAAATAGTACAGAGGATTATATCATCTTTACCAGTTAGTATTACTGATATTATAAATTTTGGTGATAGATTTCCTAATGTTGAACTATTCCTGCATTCTTGGAAAAAAGTCTACTTGCTCATCGTCTGCTTTTCTTTATGATATGCCACTGGATCCTACTTGCTAAATAGTTTGCGTAGTACTTTGGCATCAATATTCTCAAGTAAGGTTCATCTTTTTAAAGCAACTATGCTTTATATCAACTATGCTCACATCTTCAAAAGAATTTGAAAACTTACCTTCCTTTTCTATGTTTGAAGCATTGAAATTACTTAATTTTTCAAGATTTGGTAGAAGTGTCTCAACTTGCTTTGTTTGCTTTTATCGTTGCTTGTTTGTTTCTGCGGGGAGTCAGTAGCTTTTAGACAAATTTCTCTATTTCTTCTAAGATAAATGATCTATTTAGATTTCTTTACATCTGTTTAGAGTTACTTTTGATAAATTATATTTTCCTGGAAAATTATTCATTTCATCTAGCTTTTCCAAACTTATTAACATGTGCTGGAGGAAATTAGTTCTTCACGATCCTTTTAATTTTCTCTGATTCTATACTTTCTCATCATTGCTTATTTTTGCCTACTTGTGCTTTTTATCTTCTTAATTAGGATAGCTAATGATTCATTTTCTTTTCAACAAGCAGTACTGAAAACTTTAAAAATTGTCACTTTTCTCTTTTATATTTTAAATTTTTCTATTAATCCCAATCTAATTTCTTGAGTTGTATGACGAATTTATTGACTTTCATTATTTACCAGTAGAATGCCTAATGCTGGCCGGGCGCAGTGGCTCACGCCTGTAATCCCAACACTTTGGGATGCTGAGGCAGGCGGATCACAAGGTCAGGAGATCGAGACCATCCTGACTAACATGGTGAAACCCAGTCCCTACTAAAAAATACAAAACTAAAATTAGCCGGGCATGGTGGCAGGCGCCTGTAGTTCCCAGCTACCCGGGAGGCTGAGGAAGGAGAATGGTGTGAACCTGGGAGGCAGAGTTTGCAGTGAACCGAGATCGCGCCACTGCACTCCAGCCTGGGCGAGAGAGCAAGACTCCCCATCAAAAAAAAAAAGAAGAATGCCTAATGCTATGCATGTTTCTCTGCGTGCTGCCTTCATGTCTAGATTGTTCTGCCATAACATGAGTTAGTTAAGAACTTTTTTTTTATTTCCAAGCAGTAAGGAATTTCTGATTTTATACTTAGTTTGCATTTCACCAGTATATCATTTTTCATACTTTATTTTCAACTTATAATCACTTTGTGTTAAAATGTCTCAAATATACCATAGAGTTGATTTTTGCTTGGTGATCCTATACAACTCTTTCTTTTAAAGCATGTATATGTAAATATAATTTGCATTTATCAGTATGATAGTTATGTTAGGATTTAGCTCTCCTTTGTGACATACTTTCTGCTTTTATAATTCGGTTTTTAAAACTGAGACTATTGGGCTGTTTGTTTTGTTCGGGTGTATGTGCTTCTTCTGATAATTGGAAAGTCTGTATTTTTCTTCTAATGGTTACTTTGTGGTTTTTTATAATATCAATAATCATCTGAATCTTCTATTTCAAAATAATATAGTATCAGGAAACTTTTGTGGGTCTGATTTTGGTAATTCCCCACTCTCATCAATGACTAATTGACAAAGTGCCCCCTTTCTCCTTACCTTTCTCCTGTGTCACAACAGTTTGGTTTTTGCCTTCTCATTATGTGTTTTGTGTTGTTAAATATACATATTCCTCCACTACTTGGCTTATTTATTTAAAATGATGTCTTTTGGCTCCTGGGAATGAAAAGATAGATAAGACCGTCATGAAATTTAGAGCACCTACCAATTCTTTTTTTTTTTTTTTTTCCTAAGACTGAGTCTTGTTCTCTTACCCAGGCTGGAGTGCAGTGGCACAATCTCGGCTCACTGCAAGCTCCGCCTCCCGGGTTCAGGCCATTCTCCTGCCTCAGCCTCCTGAGTAGCTGGGACTATAGGTGCCCGTCACCACGCCCGGCTAATTTTTTGTACTTTTAGTAGAGACGGAGTTTCACCGTGTTAGTCAGGATGGTCTCGGTCTCCTGACCTCGTGATCCGCCCGCCTCGGCCTCCCAAAGTGCTGGGATTACAGGCGTGAGCCACCGCCCGGCCTAGAGCACCTACCAATTCTTATTAGTAGCATCATATTTTCAGAGTTTATAACATTTACATGTCTTTAACCATACTGTTTCCATTTATCTCTTAATTTGTTGACAATTAATCTCAAATAGTGTCTTTAAGAAGACACGGGGTGGTATTTATAGTAACAACATTCCCTGAACACTTGCATGTTTAACCACATCTTTCTCCACTTCACATTGGCATGGCAGTTTGATTTGGCTTTAAAAAAGTCTTTTCTCACTTTCTTTCCATAAGGACTTTTTCCCTAAGGACATTTTGCCCGATTTAGAAGGTTGTGTTGTATCTGAGACAATCCAACTTGTTTAATTGTAAGTTGTAGATACTTTTAGTCTGGCTCGCCTAAAGATTTTTTTCCTTGGAAACCGAATCGGTTTACTGAAATCATTCTCCATTTTGACACATCTCTATTTTTCCTAGATCATGATATGCCTTATCAAGCATAGATTCAAATTACCTTCTATATTTTGGAATATTACCTTGAACCATATTTCAGAATATCTGTACACCTCCATTCCTTCTTCTAAGACTCTAATTTTTAAAAATATTAAATCTCTTTTGCCTATCCTCCATTTCAGGTGTCAGCAAAGTATGGCTCATTGGCCAAATTCAGCATACCACCTGTCTTTGTAAATAAATTTTTACTGGAATACAAGGTATTGTTTATGACTGTTTTCATACTGCAATAATACGATTGAGTTATTATGACAGGGAACATATGGCCTTCAAATCTGAAAATATCACTACTGTCAATCCCTGTTCTATATCAATCCTTTCTCTCTAATCCTTTTTAACTCTTTATTCCTATTTCATTTCGCTGGGCTTTCTTGTTCCTGTCTTTTATGTTCTGTGTTCTTTCATTCAACAGTGTATTTTCTCCCCAGAGTTGTTTTCAAATGCCTTTATTTATGGTATTTTAATTTTAGTCTTCTACATTTTTCTGAGTTCCTCCAGAAAACATCACTTCATATCCTTTTCTCTCAACATCTCTGATCACTGACTTCAGCATATATATATATCTATGTGTGTGTGTGTATATATATAGAGAATTTCTTTCTAAATATCTTTAAATTTGTAGCTATATAATAGGTCATAACGTTAGACCTTCTCTGTGGCAAAACTTTTCAGGTAACCATTCTTTATTTACGATTTGTTTTTCCTTTCTCTTTCTCTTTACTTCTTTTCCTATAGTATTATTATACAGGCATTATTCTGATTCCTGTTTTGTTTCAGACATCTATTTGGTTGATCTGACTTGGCATCTTTTGAGAATCAGCTATTTTCAGGCAACAGGGAATATGGGAAGCACCCGGTCTTGTTTTAGAAAACATTTCTCATGACTTGAGGACTTCTGTATTCAATATTTGGCCTTTGCTTCTTCCCAGAAAATGAAGCTATAGGCAACCGTGCAGTTGTCCCTCAAGGCACGGTTTCTGCATAACTCCTCCACATGGATGACTGTTTCCAGTAACCACAGCTTCTCCACGTGGTGTTGGCTTCATCTCTGCCTCTCTGGCTTCTGAAACCCACGCTTCCACCATCAGCCTGAGAGCCCATGCACACTTTTGGCTTTACACGCTCTAGAATCCATCTGTCCCTGTGTGGCTCCTGGGAGGATTCTGCTGTTCCCATTCCCTCCCAATTTCCACTTTGCTGGGTCCTTTTGCCACCTATTTTGTGGTTTGGCATTTCACGTCTCCTTTTATTTTTTTTAAGAGTTTGCATGTGTTTTTTATATCTCCATGTTGCTTTTTGTTGGTTTTCTAGAAAAGGTGGTTGAAATGCTGACTTCATACTGCATCATCACACCGATATCTGTCCTAATAGCTTTAAGTTTCACTTTCTCAATCTGTTTAATGAGGTATTAGCTGCCCCATGGAGTTACTACAAAATGTATTAAGCAATCAATGTAGATTTCCTAGCACATCTTTCTCTATTATCCTTCGTATCTACTCAGGAAAGGGTAAGAGGCTAATTCTATTGCTTCTCAGTCTTTCTTGCCAAGGTTTAATTTCAGAACCATACTGCAAATGTAAAGTTGCACTCATGTTTTCTGGTTATCGTGTAAACTTCATGTATATAAAAATTAAATTAGATATTTCTCTTCTCAGAGTCTTTAAGATGTTATTTAGATAATTATAATAAAATACTTGGACTAAAATTTGAGGGCAAAAGTTTGTTTTCCAGATAAAAAGTATATGGAAAAAAGCATTACAGGCAAGGCAACAGAATGTATACAGCAAGAGAACTATCAAAGATGGTGGAATGTTTGAGACCTTAAAGAAATTCAGCATTGATGGCTGGAAAGCATGAGATCACAAAAGCCATTTAAGGACCTAACTCTTCTGATCAAAACACTGCATCAATTATTTAGTCTCTTGTGAATTTAGCCATGCTGATACACTATGGCTAATGGATTAAACTTACAACTTGAACATTTTTAGCACCCTCTTGAGCAATCCAGCATATGAATTATAAATTATGATACCCTCATTGGAAGAATGAAGTTGCTTCCCCTAATCGTTTATTAATATAAATGTCTTCATTTTCTGAGTAAAAATACTCATAAAAATTATGTATATGTACACTGAGAAGAAACAAAATTGGCCTCTTACCCTTTCCTGGGTAGGTAACTCAGAATAGTAAAGCTGTTCTAATAAACAAATGTGTATATGTATATTGTTTTAAAATTATGCATTCTGTGTGTGTGCACACATGTATTCAGAAATGACACATATCAAATTAATTGTGGTTGACTCTGGAGGGAAAAGAAAAGAACTGGAAAAAATAAATAAGACTTCAACTCCATCTAAGGTATTTTATGTTTTCTTCCTTTATTTAAAAAATTCTTTAAAAATGTTAACTGTTAACTCTGTAGAGCAATCAGGTGTCAAGGTGGAAAACTGAGTCAACAAGACAAACTGAAAGCAACAATCAAGCTTCCTATTCACTTACAATGCAAGCAAGAAGTGCAAAGGGGCTCCAGCTTCCCAGTGTTTCATTTTCCTCTACAGAATGGAACTGGGTGAGGTTCAGGAATGAGGGGGAGTCATCTCACTGCTGAAAAGCCCCAAACAAAAGGCCTTTGTCTCTTCATGGACCCATAGACCTGGGAGAAGAGGAGAAGGGCTTTAAGGAGGAAAGTACTGAGTCAAAATGAGGAAAAGTGCTTCAGTCAAGGCTGCTAAGCAAAAGAAGCCTCCGGATGGCGGCAGCAGGGTGAGGAATTACATATGCAGGTGAGCATGGCTGGTGGTGGTGCAGAAAGGGGATGAATTCTTGACCGCAACTCCCTGCAGAGAACTGCAATGCACTGGCTGTGCACCAAGTCTGTAGGAAAAGCCGTTTCCTCCCATAAAGCTGCAGGATAAGCCATGAATTTGCTCATGGTTAGGCCTAAAATATATGTAAGATTTTAACCTGGAGACAGACTGCTCAAATTCTAGTTATAAATAAAGTCATTTGTTCTCTATACTTTTCTGTATTTTATACTCTTTCAAAAATTAAAGTTATACATATACATTGAAAAAACAATTCAAATAGATACATAAATGAATAAAGTAAATAGTGAAAGTCTCACTGTAATCACATTACCCAGAGATATCCACTGGTAGCAGGCTGGTGTCTTTTCTTCTGAATATTTTCTGTGCTTCTATATACAAATATATAGAGAGAGACATATTTATAAAACTTGAGCAATTTTTAAATGTATTATCCTGCATTTAATAATACAGTACAGCATCTTTCCAAGACAAGATGTATCGATCTAGCTCATCTTTTAAAATGGCTGCATAATTACAATGTACACAGCAATGCAATATTGCAGTGATGTGGCATAATTTTGTTACCCCATGTCTTACAATTTTCTAAATTGAAAAATGTAATTTATTAGCACATTTGCTACAATTATAAATAAAACTGCAATGTATATTCTTATACTTATGATGTGCACATCTTTGTGTGTTTAGGTATTTTCTGAGTAAACCCTTAAGGTAGAAATGCTGGGTCAATGGATATATTAATGTTGACACATTGCCAAATAGCTTTCCAGAAACTTTGTGCCACCAATGCATCTTCCAGGGCTACATGAAAGAATGTCTTTTAACACACTGTTGCCAAAACTGGGTGTTTTAATAATTTTAATTCTTAACAACTGATAAGCAAGAGATAATTTTACCTTCAATTTGAATTTATTTTACTAATAAGGTTCAGCATTCTTTAATGTTCACTGATCAGAACTAGCAATTTTGTGAGCTCCCTATTCATTTTCTTTGACAAATTTTTCACGAAGTTTCCTATTTTTCATATTAATTTTCAGGTTGATATGTCTTAGTACTACCTAGCTAGACAGATGCACACATATTTATATATATAAAATGCTGTCCTAAGTATGACAAATATATTTTTATATTGTCATATTTTATATGTGTTCTTTGCTTTTCATATGTGTTCTTTGCTTTTCAATTCTGTGATACTTCTTGACAAAAGAAACTTAATTCTTAGAAAACCAAATTTGGAGGAGGGACAAAGATGGCTCATTAGAAGCAGTTGCAGTCTCAGCTCTCACAAAATGGCCAGTGAATTCTGCACCTTCAACCTGAGGATCCAGGTTCTCACATTGGGACTGACTAGGCAGATGGCTTGACCCACAGAGAGTGAGGAAAAGCAGGGTAGGGCGACAGCACACCCAGGAGTCCCATGGAACCAGGGAAGTCCATGCCCCTAGCCAAGGGAGGCAGTGACTGATTATGCAATCCTGCCCAGGAAACCACTCTTTCCCTATGGATCTTTGCAACTCATGGATCAAGAGATCCCCTCTTGAGCCCACATCACAAGGGCCTTGGATCCAAAGCACAGAGCTGTGCACAGTCTCAGCTGAGCAGCTGCTCACTTACTTGCTTGCTCAGGCACCCAGGAGTTTTGCATACTCCGGCCACAAGAATGCAGGCAAGGTGAGAGATTCCGTGCATTCCTCTAAGAAGGAGGCTGAATCCAGGAAGCCAAGCAGTGTTGTTCTGTGGGCCCCACTCCCACGGCACCGCACAAATTAAGACCCACTGGCTTAGAATTCCAGCCGGCCAGTGGCAGCAGGCTGGACAGACTGAGACAGCAACCTGAGACAGACTGAGTTTCCAGTGGGAGGGGTAGCCACCATACCTGCAGCTGGAGTAGGCCATTCTAACAGGCCAGCACTGGGGACTGGGAGGAATTCCCCAAAACCCAGCACAACTGCTGTGCCTGATCATGGCCAGTCTGCTTCTTTAAGTGGGATCCCAATTCATCCCCCCTCACTGGTGGGGCCTCCCTGTGGGGATTTCAGCAACTCCAGCCAGATTTATACAGACAGAACTCTGATTTCTCCCTGGGATAGAGTCTGCCAGGATGCCTGTTCTGGAGAGGCCGGGTAGTCAGTGCAGTGCAGTGCACCTGCTCTGCCAAGGGGCAGCCATACTGCTTCTTTAAGCACATCCCTGATCCTGTTCCTCCTGACTGGGTGAGACTTCTCAACAGGGGTCACCAAACACCTCCCACAAGTGTTCTGGCCAGCATCAGGTCAGTGCATCACTGGGATGGAGCTCCCAGAGAAGGAGAAGGCTGACATCTTTGCCGTTTCACAGCCTTCACTGGTGATACCTCCATGTTTCAGGAGGGACCACGATGACTAGGGTCTGGAGTAGACCCCCAGCAAACCACAGCAGCCCTACAGAAGAGTGAAGAGTGGTCTGTTAAAATAAAATAAACAGAAAACAACAACAGCATCAGCAAAAAGGCCCCACAAAAACCCCAATCAATGGTCAGCAATCTCAAAGATTAAAGGTAGATAAGACCATAAAAACTAGAAAGAATCAATGCAAAAATTCTGAAAATTCAAAAACCCATAGTGCTCTTCTCCTTCAAATGACCACAGCACTTCTCCAGCAATGGCACAGAACTGGGCTGAGGCTGATATGGCTGAATTGACAGAATTAAGCTTCAGAAAATGGGTAATAATGAACTTTGCTGAGCTAAAGAAGTATGTTTTAACCCAATGCAAAGAAGCTAACAATCATGATAGAACAAAACAGGAGCTGATAACCAGAACAGCCAGTTTAGAGAGGAACATAAATGACCTGATGAAGCTGAAAAACACATGAGAAACTCACAATGCAATCACAAGTATCAATAGCAGAATAGACCAAGCAGAGGAAAGAATCTCAAAGCTTGAAGACTATCTTTCTGAAATAAGACAGGCAGACAAGAATAAATAAAAAGGGGCCAGGTGTGGTGGCCCACACCTGTAATCCCAGCACTTTGGGAGGCTGAGGCGGGCAGATCACGAGGTCAGGAGATTGAGACCATCCTGGCTAACACAGTGAAACCCCATCTCTACTAAAAATACAAAAAAAATTAGCCAGGCGTGGTGGTGGGCATCTGTAGTCCCAGCTACTCAGGAGGCTGAGGCAGGAGAATGGTGTGAACCCAGGAGGCGGAGCTTGCAGTGAGCCGAGATCATGCCACTGCACTCCAGCCTGGGCTACAGAGTGAGACTCTGCCTCAAAAAAAATAAATAAATAAATAAAAAGGAATGAACAAAACCTCTGAAAAATGGGATTATGTAAAAAGAGTGAACCTAAAACTGATTGAGGTATCTGAAAGAGACAGGGAGAATGGAACCAAGTTGGAAAACATACTTCAGGATATCATCCTGGAGAACTTCCCCAAACTACCAAGACAGGCCAACATTGAAATTCAGGAAATCCAGAGAACCCCAGTAAGATACTCCACAAGAAGATCAATCCCAAGACACATAATCAGTTTCTCCAAGGACAAAATGAAAGAAAAGAATGTTAAGGGCAGCCAGACTGAAAGGCTGAGTAACCTACAAAGGTCAGCCCAACAAAATAACAATGGGCCTCTCAGTGGAAGCTCTACAAGCCAGAAGAGATTGGAGGCCAATATTCAACATTCTTAAAGAAAAGAATTTTTAATCCACAATTTAATATCTGGCCAAACTAAGCTTCATAAGCAAAGGAGAAATAAAATCAGTTTCAGACAAGCAAATGCTGAGGGAATATGTCACCACCAGGCCTGCCTTGCAAGAGCTCCTGAAGGAAGCACTAAGTATGGAAAGGAAAAACTGTTACCAGCTACTACAAAAGCACACTGAAGCACACAGACCAGTGACACTACGGAGCAACCACATAAACAAATCTGCAAAATAACCAGCTAGCATCATGACAGGATCAAATTCACACATAACAATATCAACCTTAAATGTAAATGCAATAAATGCCCCAATTAAAAGACACAGAATGACAAACTGGATAAAGAGTCAAGACCCAGCAGTATGCTGTCTTCAAGGGATCCATCTCACATGCAAAGAAACACATAGACTCAAAATAAAGGGGTAGAAAAGATTTACCAAGTAAATGGAAAACAGAAAAAAGCAGGAGTCACAATCCTAGTCTCTGACAAAACATTTCAAACCAACAAAGATCAAAAAAGACAAAGAAGGGCATTACATAATGGTAAAGGGTTGAATTCATCAAGAAAAGCTAACTATCCTAAACACACATACACCCAATACAGGAGCACTGAGATTCATAAATCAAGTTCCTAGATACCATCAGAGAGACTCAGAGTCCCATAGAATAATAGTGGGAGACTTTAACACCCCATTGACAATATTAGACAAATAACATTGAGATAGAAAATTAACAAAGATATTCAGGACCTGAATTCAGCTCTGAAACATGTGGACCTGATAAATATCAACAGAATTCTCCACCTCAAAACAACAGAATATACATTCTTCTCATTGCCACATGATACTTACTCTAAAATTGATCACATAATTCGAAGTAAAACACTCCTCAGCAAATGCAAAGAACTGAAATAATAACAGACAGTCTCAGAACACAGCACAATCAAATTTGAATTCAAGATTAAGAAACTCACTCAAAAACCACACAACTACATGGAAATAGAACAACCCGCTCCTGAATGACTGCTGGGTAAATAATGCCATTAAGGCAAATATCAAGAAGTTCTTTGAAATTAATGAGAACAAAGAGACAACATACCAGAATCACTGGGACACAGTTACAGCAGTGTTAAGAGGGAAATTTATAGCACTAAATGTCCACATAAAAAAGCCAGAAAGATCTCAAGTTAACAACCTAATATCACAACTAAAAGAACTAGAGGACCATGAGCAAACCCCAAAGCTAGCAGAAGACAAGAAATAACCAAGATCAGAGCAGAATTGAAGGAGATGAAAACACAAAAAAACCCTTCAAAAAAATCAATGAATCCAAGGGCGAATTTTCTGAAAACATTAATAAAATAAACTACTAGCTAGACTAATAAAGAGGAAAAGAGAGAACCAAATAGACACAATCAGAAGTGACAAGGGGCATATCACCACTGACCCACATAAATACAAACAACCATCAGCAAGTACTATAAACACCTCCATGCACATTAACTTGAAAATCTAGAAGAAATTGATAAATTCCTGTACACATACACCCTCCCAAGACTGAACCAGGAAGAAATAAAATGCCAGAATAGACCAACGACAAGTTCTGAAATTGAGGCAGTAATAAATAGCCAAAAAAAAAACCAAACTCTAAATTAAGACCAGATTTATAGACATAAAAGACAGAGATTTATAGCTG